>NC_138774.1:166781375-167981375 GCF_965119305.1 Pelophylax lessonae | reverse complement strand
TAGGGCCAATTAGGACAGGAGCCATTTAACCTACCAGCATGTCTTTGCAGTGTGGGAGGAACCGGGAGGAAACCTACGCAGGCACAGGGAAAACATGTAAACTCTGTGCAGGTAGTGCCGTGGTTGGATCCAAACTGATGACCCAATTGCTGCTAGGCACTTAGCCACTGTGCTGCAGTTCCTTGTATGCTTGAATGCGTTGCCGTATCTTAAAATGCAAGTTAATGTGTTCTAACATGCATACATTACCACACAGCCAGCTTAACGGACTGAGGCGGGAGGGATATAGCCTAACTGTGGTCATATTACCTTTCACAAGGAAATACTCTTTTACTTTTATAAAGCAGAGGGCTATGTTTTACAAACTTGATTTTCACTACTCTGTGTTTATAAGGGGTGTTTTCTGAATGCAGTGGGCCAGTGTGCAAGATCATTAGTTTGGCCTCAAGACTATGCTACGGCAATCTATGCTATGGGCTAATATGCACTTAGCAGTGTCCAGTGTATATGCAGCCAGAGCGGCAGTGGCGACTCTAGGAACAATATATAGGGGAGGGCACATAAGATACCACTGTCAAAACTGGGGGAACCAATCATTTTTCACCATAAAATCATACCACTGAAAAAAGCTGAACTAACTAGTGACTCTTCTCTTTTTCACTCACTTTTTTTCTTTCTCTCTCCCTCCCCTTTCTCTCTTTCTTCCTCTTTCCTTTGTCCTTTAATTCCCTCTCTCTTCTTTCTTTCACTTTCTGTTACTCTTGTCCTTACTCTCCTTTCACTTCCCTTTGTTTATTTCTTTGTCTCTCATTCCCCCCCTTTTTATGCTTGTCTTTTCTCCCTGTCTTACTCCATTTTTGCCTCTTTCTCTCTTTCTATCTCCCCCTTTCTCTTTCACTCCCCCCTTTTTTTGCTCATTCTTTCTCTCTTTCTTTCCTCTCCCCTCTCTTTTTTTACTTTTGGCATTTCTCTTTTTCACTCCTCTTTATCCCTTTCTTCCTCTCCCTCTTCCTCCTTTCAATTTCTTTACTCCCATTTATCTCTCCTTTTCTGTCTCCCCCTTTTTTTTTCACTCTCTCTCTCTCTGTCTGTCTCCCTCATTTCTTCACTCCTTTCTCTCTCTCTCTCTCTTTTCCACTCCTGTTCATCCTTTTCTTCCTTTACGTCTTCCCTGTAGCAATATTTCCAGGCATTGGGGCCTGATATGGTTCTGCCATTGTCACACATTTAAGTTGAAAACCCAAGTGCGAGAATTGAGACAATGACCATTCCGGCATCTTTGGTTTGTGTTGTTTATTTTGTAATGGGGATGGGAGAAGGGAATGAGTGGGATACTCCTCTGGCTCAACTAGGTACAACTGGGACACTGTACAGAAAAATGCCTGTTAGCGCTGTCTTGACAGCAGCTGAATGCCAGCCAACGCTCCCTGGCGCTTGAAGATACTGTTCTGCTGAACTGTGCTGAAACTTTGACTTTAATACTCAGATTAACTCAGAAGATCCAGGACTGTAAGATATTTGACTCCTGACATTGCTGTTTAGCTCAAAAGTCCGGTGAACAGCTTCCCTCCAGCCCTTCAATGACTGAGGTAGCTCCTTGTAACTGCTTTTGCTGCTGCAACACTTAACACTGTACACTTAACTCTTCAGGGCCCAACCGCTGGCGCCCCCTCTACACTTCAGGGTCCTCTCGCTAGGCACCCCCACTGACACTTCAGGGTCCTCTCGCTAGGCACCCCCTCTAACACTTCAAGGTCCTCTCGCTAGGCAGCCCCTCTAACACTTCAGGGTCCTCTCGCTAGGCACCCCCTCTGACACTAGCTGGCTCCTGGATCCCTGGGACCTTCACCGGAGTGGTCCCCTCTACTCTTCAGGCAGACCCTCAGGGGCAATTCACAGTACTCACGAACTTGGCATGCTTTTCTGGAACTGAACCCCTCTATCTCCACTGGTCCTCGGCACACCGGATCCTTTCTGCAGCTCAGCTCTCTCTCTGGACTCTCAGGCAGCTACCCGAGACACCCGATCCTTCTGACAGGAGGAGAGACAGCCGTACCCTCCCTCCTGGGACTCTGCTTTCCGCCAAAGATGCTGCGTCATGCGTTCCCCTTAAACTTATACCCACTCCCAGAATCCTCTGCGGCAGAATCTGCCTTTTGGGGTAGATACAGGCCTGAGTGAACCACTGATTGGGTTTCATCCACTGCCCAATGAGAATCCTCTCAAAAACCTAATGTTTTTGCTATCTCTCTGATGGGTTTGTTTTGTTTTTTCAGCCTAATAATGGCTTGCTTCACTGATAGTGACAGCTCTTTGGATCTCATATTGAGAGTTGACAGTAACAGATTCCAAATGCAAATAGCACACTTGAAATTAACTTTGGACCTTTTATCTGCTCCTTGTAAATGGGATAATGAGGGAATAACACACATCTGGCCATGGAACAGCTGAGCATCCAATTGTCCTATTACTTTTGGTCCCTTAAAAAGTGGGAGGCAAATATACAAACTGTTGTAATTCAAACACCTTTCACCTGATTTGGATGTAAATACCCTCAAATTAAAGCTGAAAGTCTGCAGTTAAAGCACATCTTGTTTGTTTCATTTCAAATCCATTATAGAGCCAAAAAGATTAGAATTGTGTCGATGTCCCAATATTTATGGACCTGACTGTATAAGTGACCCCGGCGGCGGATTCACTAGGGGAATCACTTTTATGGGAGGTGGGAGAGTTTTCCCCTCCCGCTGATTCCCGGTCATTTCAGAGCTTACCGGAGCCATCAGTATTTCCGGAATAGATCCGATGTGACCGATGGCTAGTCAGAAAGCAGAGTGAGGGCAAGATAGCCCCCACTCAGCTCTATGCACTTGGAGGACCAGAGGGACCTCTGACATCAATTCCAGTTCCCGGGCTTAAAGACATGATTTTTTTATTTTTTTTTTAAGTCAAAGTATCAACATTTTTTTTTCCTTTTGCTTTTAAGTGTTAATGAGAGATCTGGGGTCTTTTTGACCCCAGATCTCTCAATAAAGAGGGTGTATCGTGCCTATTTCTATTACAAGGGATGTTTACATTCCTTTAAAAAAGGAATAAAAGTGATAAAAAAAGGGACAGTGTAAAAATAAAAAGTAAAATAAATAAGAAAAAAATAAAATAAAGCGCCCCATTCCTCCGTGCTTGCGCTCAGAAGTTGAACGCATATGTAAGTTATGCCTGCATATGTAAACGGTGTTCAAAACAAAAATGTGAGGTGTTGCCGCAATCTTTGGAGCAAGAGCAATAATTCTAGCACAGGACCTCCTCTGTAACTCAAAACAGGTAAACTGTAAAAAATGTTACAGCATCGCCTTTGGAAATTTTTAAGTACTGTAGTTTGTCGCCATTCCACGAGTGTGCGCATTTTTTAAGCATGACATGTTAGGTATCTATTTACTCAGCATAACATCATCTTTAACATTATACAAAAAATTGGGCTAATTTTACTGTTTCTTTTTTTTAATTATTAAAGTATATATATATATATATATATATATATATATTTTTTTTTTTTTTTAAATTGTGTTTGAAAGACTGCTGCACAAATACAGTGACATAAAATATTGCAATGACCGCCATTTTATTCCCCAGGGTCTCTGCAAAAAGTCATTTTTCTAGCAAAAAAAATGCTTTTTACTTGTAATCAATAATAAAGGTGCCTCACCAAACAGGCAAGTCTTGAAAAGGTTTACATGTGAGGTGTCCCTTGCAGGTAGGTTCTGCTGCCAAAGCATTTAGTCCAGAGATTCCTGCGCATACGACCAGAGAGAAGAGTCATTCTGGATATTTTTCTCATGTCATGTTCCAGGGCATATACACAGAAAAGAAGAGCAGATAGAAGTTGTTGTAATTGCTCTGCAACTGCTTGATCCTGAAACTCAGGGTCATATTGGTTGTTTATTGTCCTGGTCCAGTTAGCTGCAATTCAACATACTGAAATAGCAGCAGGAGTTTGTTGTAGGGCAGGGCCTGCCAAGGTAAAGAGAGCTTTTGAGAGCATCCCAAGTTTTCTGTCCACAGAATCTTTAAAAGATGGAATATCTTCAATGGTTACAATGGTTAGGAAAGGAGCAAGCGCAGGAAAAACCCATTTTTAAAAAAAAAAAAAAAAACTTTTACCCGGATTGAGGAAAATAAAAGATCCTTGGGGAAAGACAATCCTTTCAGAAGTGACCCAGTCTTTATAGACTGCACTTTCTGTTAATGAGCAGGGAACATTTTGCAAGGCTTATGCTGGGTCTGAATATAATATTTAGACAGTATGTACAGCTGCCTGTCTGACAGATGCCGGTTTCATACCTGGCTTATGTTAAATGGGCATGCTGGAAAACCAGCATCTGACCAGCGATGGCACCCAGTGGCTGCCAGTGCTCATCAGTGTGTTCTTGAGGTGGGGGCAGTCCCCATGTCAGACCTCAATAGCACAGTGGGGGAGATCACTGCACTAACATTGCTTAGTATGGGGACCTTTCAGATTGTACTTAATGTGTGTACCTAGCCTTAGTATGTCTCCTTGAGCCCAAGGTAGAATGGTGAGACAGAGGAAAGTCCATCTGTACAATGTCAAGGCTTTTACATACAGAGGCAATGATCTTTCCTGGTGCCTCCATGACAGCTTACCAATGATAGAGCTCCACCTCTACTCCTACTTCAGGACTAGTTAATAGCATAAATTAAGGACTGACCCCCTGTCCCATCATTCTCCTTTTTTTCCTCATACCTTCTCGACCGGTGAAGAGTTTGCAGTATGTCCTTACCTCTGACCATCTGGCAGTCCCTGTTCTTAGGTCCCTCAAAGCACTAATAAGACAGGGAACCCCTTCTGTGGATCTGGGGGTACTGTGCAGAGTTTCCTCACAGGAACGCATTCTGCCTGCAAAGAAAGACTTTTTGATGATTTGCCTGCAAGTTTTTTGCAGGAGGACCCACTATCTTTGGCCCTCTCTCTCCTTTTTTTCTCCCTCCCCTCTCTCTCTTCTTTATCCTTCCCTTTTCTTGCCCCTTTAAAGAGAAGAAAAAGTAACCCTTTAATTTTATTTTACCTTTCTGTCCCATTTATTTTTTGATTTCTTTCTTCCTCCTGCGTGCTTCTTCCCACGTAGAGTACCCCCATACTTTCCTCTCTGCTCTCTAGCAGGTGTGCAGCCTTTGGCCGCTCTACTCCTCTCCTCCTTGTCTTCTTGGCTGATGCGTCAGCACAGAGAGGCGGAGATTACCGGCGGCCTCGGGAGGGGGCGCATGCACATGCGCGGTTCCTTGGGGGTTTGGTGCGCTTAGGGTTCTGAGTCTGAACCTAGCATGCCTTAAAGAGCCCCGCTCCCACTTTTTTTCCCCCTCCCTTTCTTTACTTATCCTTCTCTCATCTATTCAATTTTTTTTTCCCTTAGTCGGTCCTCCTGTAACGCCCTGCAATGAGCCATTCATCTCGTGTTCAAGATCCTCGCAATAGGTATAGGACCACCTTCTTGTGAGTATATATAAGTACAAAAAGAGTGCATTCTGGGTCTGACAAAAGTCCTTTATTCCAGCCCTACTCACTCTAGAAGATCAGGAAGGTCCTCAAGACATCACGACGATGACAGCCCCAATCGCAAATCCCACTACAGATCTTCAGAGATCAAGATCCAGACATTATCACTCTCCCTCTGCACCTCCTCAATCTTCAAAAAAGTGCTGTGCTTGTGGCGCAACACCCTTGCCAGGAAAACTGGTTTGCAATGATTGCTTTCAAGAATACGCATCCAACCGGGAGGCGGAAAATCAACAGGTGGTAGATCTGCTCAAGCAGACAATGAAGGACTCTCTCGCAGAACTGGAGACCCTGGTCCCCACACAGACAGCCCCTCCCATAACGTCAGTGCCGGACAGAGATCCTGATGCACCAGGCCCTTCAGGCCTCAATGCTCCTCGTCCTTTCACAGCTCCACCGACCAGAGAAGCTTCTTTGGAACTTCTCTCAGATGAGGCGGATCCATCAGGCTTCAGCTATGCCTTGGTTCAACCCTTCATCCAGGCAGTCAAAGCAGCGATCTCTTGGGAAGACACAGAGGAACCCCCTACAAGATCTAAAACATACTTCCCCTTCCTCAAAAGGAAGCAAGTTTTCTTCCCACTAATGGGCGAGATCAGAGAGATCATAAAGGAAGAGTGGAGGAAGACCGATAAAAAATTCTCTCTGGGCCGCCTCAATAAACTCTACCCCCTGGCCGAATCTGATGCACAACCTTTAAGTTCAATGCCGGTAGTTGATGCAGCAGTGGCACGCCTTGCCAAAAATGTTACTCTTCCCATGGAGGATTCAACTTCTTTTAAAGATCCTCTAGACCGCCGGATTGATTTAGACCTAAAAAAAGAAGCTACTTGGCCTCCGGTTCTGCCTGCAAAATGGCCATTGCACTCACGTCAGTATCCAACGCCATCAGGGTTTGGACAGATAATGTGGAAACAGCCTTACGCCAGGATGTCCCCAAAGAAGACATCATCAAAGCCATGGAGGAGCTTAAAATATCAGCGAACTTTGTCAGAGAGGCCGCAATCGATACAATCCGCTCCTCAGCAAGATCAATGCTTCATGCAGTAATGGCTAAAAGGGCCCTCTGGCTAAAGCCTTGGACGGCTGACCTGTCATCCAAACAGAACTGGTGTAGGATACCCTTTGATGGAAAAGCTCTCTTCGGAGAAAAGTTAGACAAGGCCATTTCCAGAGTCACAGGGGGAAAGTCCTGGTTACTCCCCCAGGATAGGAAACCCAAGAGGTCCAGGGTTTTTTCCTCAAAGTTTCGTCCTTCGGGATTTAGAGACTACAGGCAACAGAGGCAACAAAGAGATAACAGAAGACCCTGGAGAGGCACCCAAGCCTCCTTTCTAGGTTCGCGCAAGACCAAAACACTTACAGCCCCCCAGGAATCGGCAAAGTCTTTTTGACGCCAGAAGTCTAAAGTCCCTCCCAGTCGGAGCCAGACTTCAGCCTTTTTATCCGGTCTGGGCTGCCCATTGCCAAGACCCTTGGGTCCTATCAACGATCGAGCTAGGCCATCGTTGGGAATTCTCTCATTCCCCACCTCAGGTTTTTCAAAGAACAAGGATTCCTGCTTCTCCGGCAAAATCTTCAGCCATATAGCACTTCCTGACAGAACTCCAGCTTCAGGGAGCAGTCATTCCAGTTTCATCAGCAGAACGCTACACAGGCTTCTATTCCCCACTTTTTCTGGTCTGGAAGAAAACAGGAGACCTGTAATAGATCTCAAGAAGCTAAATCGATACAGAAGGCTCGAAAGCTTCAAAATAGAATCATTACAGACAATCATCCAAGTAATCCAGCCAGGAGATTGGTTGATATCACTCGACCTTCAGGATGCCTATCTGCATATCCCAATTCTCCCATCCTTCCAGAGGTTCCTGAGGTTTGCAGTAGGAGGAATACATTTACAGTTCAGAGCTCTTCTGTTCAGCCTCTACACCTCTCCTCGCATATTTACCAAGATCCTGATATCGGTTCTCGCCCCCCTCCAGGAAAGTGGCTTGAGGGTGTTTCATTATTTTGACGGCATCCTTCTCCTTGCAGACAATCTAGTACAGCTCAGGTCCCACATGGAGATTCTTCTTCGGTCCCTGGAATAGTGCGGATGGTTAATAAACCTCAAGAAGAGTCATCTATCCCCAATGCAACACATGGTCTATCTAGGGGCCTTGTTCAATACCCCGCTGGGGATGTTATTCCTACCCCCCCGAGAAAAGGGACATTATCCTTTAGAGAATGTTCAGGGTCATCCAGAGTCCTCATCTGACGGCCTTCCAGTGCCTGAGCCTAGTGGGCATGATGTCATCCTGCATCCCCATGGTGCCGTGGGCTCACTGGCACCTGAGGTTCTTCCAAACAGGCTTTCTAGCTCAGTGGAAGAAGGAACACCTTTCCCAGAGGATCAAAATAACCACTGTAATGCGCAGGAGTCCACACTGGTGGACAAAGAAGGGGAACCTCGAGAATCCCCGTCATCTAGGCTCATTCTCCTGGACCATTGTTACAACAGATGCAAGTGGACATGGTTGGGGCACCCATTGCGGAGATACAAGACTCCAAGAAAGGTAGTCTTGTTCAACCAGGGGAATAGTATCCAATGTTCTGGAGTTAAGAGCAGCCTTCCTAGCCCTAACATCCTTAACGCCCCTTCTCCAAGGACACAGAGGTTCTTCTCAGGCTGGACAACAAAGCAGCAGTGTCTTACATGCAAAAACAGGGGGGAACCCGCAGCAGATCCCTCCTTTTGGAGGTTGAACCCATAATGCTCTGGGCGGAGAGGAACCTTCTGGATCTCAGAATGGTTTACCTTCCAGGCAAGCTGAATACAATACCGGACTCTCTGTTCAGGAGTTTTGTGGACAACAATGAGTGGTGTCTTCATCGTGATGTTTTACTCCAGATCTCCAACCTCTGGTTTCCCCCACAGCTGGATATGTTCGCCACCCCAGAGAACTCAAAACTCCCTAGGTTCTTTTCTAGTATTCCCCACCCTCAGGCGGAGGCGGTGGATGCCCTTGGAATTTTTCCACGGCATATGCCTTTCCCCCACGCCCTCTGATCCTGAAGCTCCTCCGAAGGATTCTCAGAGAGTCAGTCCAGATCTTGGCAATTCTCCCATTCTGGCTGAAGAGACCCTGGTTCCCTCTTGCTGTACGTCTCAGTGTCGGGTCCCCTGTCAAGATTCCTCCATTTCCCGATCTGCTGTCTCAGAGCGGCCTATGCCACCCGAACCAGCTGAGGCTGGATCTTCATGTTTGGAGGCTGAGAGGCGAAGGTTTCATTCCTTAGGCTGTACTCCTGGAGTAATTTCCACTCTCTTGAAGGCCAGAAAACCTGCTACCAATGTAGTCTATTCCGGAATCTGGAGTGAATTTCTAACATTTGCAACAGGGCAAGATTTCACTCCCTCATCTTCCAACATACTATCTTTTCTCCAAACAGGATTGGACTTGGGTTTAGGCTAAGCTCCCTCAAAGTACAAGTCGCAGCAATCTCAACAGCAACCAATAAAATATGGGCGGAAGATCCTTTGATAGTCACTTTCCTTAGAGGAGTACTAAAGATCCGCCCTCCCGCTAGACACCCTTTTCCTCAGTGGGATCTATCTCTGGTTCTTGAGGTCCTGTCCAGCCCTCCTTTTCCCCTGTGGAGCAGGCAACCTTATGGAATGTGACACTATAGACAGCCTTCCTTGTAGCCATCACCTCTGGGAAGCGGATTTCCGAGCTGCATGCCTTAGGAATAGGTGAGGAGCATATTGCCTTTTTCCCAGACAGGGATGAGCTTCGTCCTTTGCGAGGTTTCATTCCCAAACATACATCCTCCAGCCATCTTCTCGAGCCTTGGGCGCTACCAGTTTTTCTGGACCCAGAGCCAAATATCCATCATAATCTTGACATCTCCAGAGTTATTCAGGCATACTTGGAAGCAACAAAATCTTTCAGGTCCTCAGAGAGGTTGTTCATCGTTCCCTTCGGAAACAACAGAGGCAAGGAGGCTACCAGCAGGATCCTATCCTCCAGGATAATCAAATTAATCCAATGAGTCTACAAGATCAGGGGCTTGGTTCCTCCTTCCCAAGTGAGGGCTCATTCAACCAGGGCAGTTTCAGCTTCTTGGGGGGCAAGGGCTAATGTGTCTTTGGAAACGGTTTGCAGGGCCGCCTCATGGTCATCTCAACACACATTCTTCAGACACTACCGTATAGACCCTGGGTCACTCACAACTGTTGAGTCTGGAAGAAGAACTATTCAATTGGCAATGTCTTCTTCCAATTAAAGTTTACTTTTTTGGCATTACCCACCCTTGTTAAGCTAGTTAATTATCATTGATATGCTGCCATGGAGGCACCAGGAAAATGGAAAATTGTATCATACTTAAGGTAATTTTCCTTTCCTGGTACCTATCCATGGCATCATACGCTTCCACCCGAGGTATTCTATATGACAGACAGAGAATGCTGGGACAGGGGGTCAGTCCTTAATTTATGCTATTCACTAGTCCTGAAGGAGAAGTAGAGGCGGAGCTCTATCATTGGTATGCTGCCATGGATAGGCACCAGGAAAGGAAAATTACGGTAAGTATGATACAATTTTCCGTTTTTTAACATTAGCAAGTATATCACAGGAAGCTCCTTCTAAAATGTATTGACTGTGTGGGGGAGAGAAATCTTCTGCAGGTCCCCCAAACATGTCTATTTCCTTGCACAATACATCATTAACAAATACCAACATAAAGTCCACACAAAAAAGATGAATGGCCTGTGATTAACAAGTGCAAGCATATCTATGTAGCCATATACTATTATAATATTCAATTTGATCAGTAATAAAGTCCAAATAAAAAAAATAAAATAAAATGGTGTATACGTGTTAAAGTTTGCTGAAAATATGCTGTATTAATAGTAAAACCAATCTACTTAGATGATACCTAAGCATTTGCCCCATGATGTGCTCTCACCTTATGGTTTGACCTTCATTGCCAAAGGTCAAACACTCATGAACAGACAGATATCCAGGCAAAACTCATTCTTGGGTCTCTCATACCACTCCCAAATAACAATCAGTGCCACATGCAGGGCCAGATTAACGTAGGGGCTATTGGAGCTGCAGCTCCAGGCCCCTACCTTAATATAGGCCCCGGGTTGGCCATATTCACTGTTACCGCTCTTCTGTCACTTGTAAACACAGAAGTCTGGCTTCTATGCTCGCTTCCCCAGGCAGCTCCCTCAGAACCTCCCCACACAGCACGAAGGCCGGACAAGGAGGGACAGTTGCCGATGCATGGATGTGTTTATGGGCTTCAGAGACAGCATCCCATGTTGAATTAGGCATGCATGGCTGCACCCTTCCTCCTCTGGGTGAATGCCAAGGCACGGCCCTTAAGGCCCTTCAAAATCCTCAGCACCAAGCCCATGATGCTCTTAATTCGGCCCTGGCCACATGGGTTAATCAACTACCAAAAATAAACTTCTCCTCTATTCAGCGCTATGTGTATCAGAGGCTCAAAAAATATATATTTATATATTTCATAGTGCTCACTGCTAAAAATAATTTTTTTTTGAAAAGCAGGTAAAATATGAGCTCACATTGAATAGAGAGATGAAAGCAATACCAAACACTGGGGCCGATTTACTAAAGGAAAGTGCAACATCTGGTGCAGTTTTGCATAGAAACCAATCAACTTCCAGGATTTTTTATTATCAAAGCTTAATTAAACATGATGAAGTTAGAAGCTGATTGGCTACCATGTACAGCTGCACCAGATTTTGTGCTCTCCAATTTTAGTAAATCAACCCCACTGTGTACCAATGCACAGCTGCAAGCCCAGGATTGCTTTGCCACAAGAAAACTGCACAGGGATTGGTCAGACGCAGGCAGCCCTCACAGTTAGTCTCACACTCTCCTGGTTTGTTGTATCTCCACCCAACATGTTTTGTCATTATGATGTCATCATTGACATGGCGCACAGCGATGTGGGACTGGTCTAAATATACATACACCCAGCAGGCTGCCTCTACAAGTAAACTCTAGAAGAGTGCCTGCAACTGATAAAGTCAGGTAAAGTATAAGTATTTTACTAGCATATGATTGGTTGATTGAAGTATACACAGTTTCACTTTATTAACACCTTGACACCATCTCCCGCCAGCCCTCTAGGAGGTTCTAAATGACAAGAGGTTGAGGCTGCGTGCAGTGAGCATGCTGTCAGTACAAGACAGCAGTCCACATAGGAGACATACTGTATGTGCAGCATGTGGGTGTTAGGGTTCGCCTGTCCTTCTGCTGCATGTGTGCGCTAGGGACAGAGGGACTTTGTTCAAAATCAGGGACAGTTGGGAGCTATGCACTTTAGTCAATGTGAGCCGTCTTATTTAGCACTACTGAAGTCGCTCTGACTTTAGAAAAATTTCCTGTACTACTTCAAGGCAACTTCTATCCAACCTGGTGCCCATAGACTTTAGGGAAGGTTTGTGTAAAAAAATGTTTATGCTAAAAAGGCTCAAAGAAGCTTGAAGAAGCTCAATAAAAACGTTCACAAGAGCACAAAAAAGCATAAGCTTCTTCAAGCTGAAACTCAAATGCCAGTAAAAGCAGCTTTATTTATTTTTTTTGAGCTGCAGTGTGCATGAGCCCTAAGTTGGATCCTGGTCTTAAAGGAGTTGTAAAGTCAGGAAGGCTTTTTATGCATTGAGATAAAAAGCCTTCTGTGTTCAGCAGCCGCCCCAGCATCCTCTAATACTTACCTGAGCCCCCTCTCTATCCATTGATGTCTGCAAGTCCCTCAGCCGTCCCTCCTGATTGGCTGAGACACAGCAGCGGTGCCATTGGCTCCCGTTTCTGTCAATCAAAGTCAGTTAGCCAATCAGGAGATAGAGGGGGTGGGGCGGTACAGCAGCTCTGTGTCTGAATCGACACATGCAGCTGCAGCTCGGCTCAGGTGCCCCCATAGCAAGCTGCTTGCTGTGGTGGCACTAACCAGGAGAGAGAGGCCAGGCGCAGCGGTGGGGGACCTGAGAAGAGGAGGATCCGGGCTGCTCTGTGCAAAACCAACTGCACAGAGAAGGTAAGTATAACATGTTTGTTATTTTTATAGGAAAAAACACGAGACTTTATAACAACTTTAATTGATGTGATTTGGATCTGACATTACAGGAAGATTACCCAGGCATTCCCTGAAGTTGCCTTGAAGTCACATTGTTATAATCTTTTTATATGGACTATAGACTGAAGGACTCATCTGAGTTTCCGTTATTTCGTATAGGGAAATTCGCTTTGGATTACAAGCACATTTACGGAACGAATTATGCTCACAATCCAAGGTTTTACTGTATATAGTTTATATATATATATTTTTATTTTTTTGTCGGTCCTGAACATAGTAAAGAAAAATAGTATATAGATATGGGGTCACAACCGATCTCAGTATTGCAGTTAACTAACCTGTGTAAAAAATATATATATATACTTCCCTATATTCAGCCTGCTCTGGTCACATGATCCCCTGTGTCAGCCAATGGCAGCAGAAGGAGAATGGAGATCACTCCTGACACTGGTTGAGAAAGCTGAGAACAATGATGTCACCCATAGGCTCCCATGGTGCAACTGTTGTTGCTGGTCCCTCCTTTCTCCTTCAGCTGCCATTGGCTGACACAGGAGAGCCAGTTCACAGCAGGCTCAAATAGGTAAGAATGTACATCTTTTTCACACAGGATAGTTAGTATTGTTGTTACATCTATCTGACATCGCGCAAGAGTGCCAGGTCCGTGGCTGGGAGGTGTATGATGCGGGTGAAAGGTGAACCGGGCCTGGGCTGTGCACAGAATTTCATGTGTCAGCCGCTCCCCATCCCAACTACTCCAGCCTGCCTGTGTGTCACAGCTTGCTCAGCCCCTGGGGGAGGTGCAAGTGCAGACTGAACCCATCCTGCTGTGGCTGAGGGAAGGGCACCACCTAAAAATAGTTGGGGGGCACAGTTTACCTTTAATTGGCCAGGTGTGGGAGACCCCTCCATGGACACGTGTGTGGGGGAGCAGAGCAGGCCCTTATCTGGGTGCATGTGCGGAAGGTGGGGTGGGAGAGTGCCACACTTCTGGAGGATTCCTCTGTACACACCATAGAACTGAGAGGACCTCACTGTACAAATATATATCTGCCTGAGACTTTCACTCTCTCGCTCCCTCCCATCCTCTATCCCTCTATCTCCCTCTCTCTCTCTCTCACCCCCCCACCGCCCTCTTGCTCACCCCTTCTCCTTCTCCCCCATCTCCCCTTCTCTACCTCACTCTCCTCTTTTTCCTCTCTCTTTCTTTTTTCTCCTCTTTCCATTCCTTTTTCTTTTTTTTTTCTTTGTCAGGAGGCTGATTTGAAAAACTGGTTCCTTTTTTTTAGCTGGCTCCTAGATTCAAAGAAAATTTGTCAAGCCCTGTAGTACAGTATCCGGGCCCTGGCCAGAGGGACAGCCATTTTTGTATTAATCATGCTTTTTCCATGCTTTAGGTGAAGGATAAGGTAAGGTACCACTGTAAGGCAGGATTTGATCCACATTAGAGCAATCTAATTAATCTCAAAGGGGAGATCTCCTCTTCTTAAACGGCCTCTCCTCTCTGTTTGGAATAAAATTTTAAAATGTGTAGGGGGGTGCTTTTTAGCTCATACATATTATATTGCTATTGATCTCATATGGTTAAAAATAGTTTAGATATGAAGAAGTCCTGGTAGAAAATACATTTTTTAAATGTTGATTCTGCAAACTATAAATTATAAATTATTTCATAGCCTGCAGAGATTATGTACAGCACTCTGGTTCAATTCATATAAACGTGTAACCGGAATGAATGTTACTGGACTATGTAGGACAGCAGTAGATATGCCTATTGGTGAGATTGAATTTAGACTGCAGAGCGCTGAAAAATGTAGTTTGGATAGAGAGTGAAGCCATTACTATTGCTGGGGGGGGAAAAAAACACTGTACCCAAGTGTATCTGGGAGCAGGAGGAGCAGACAAGAGGAAAGGGTATAAAAAAAATAAAAAAAGCCCGGGAAACAAGAGGGCAAGTTGGAGATTGCAGCCAACCGGAGAGCTGCTGAGGAGTGAGAAGGCCTGTTCATGACTTGCTAGAAGAGTAGATGATGGAATGATTCTGTTCTGAGCACTGCTGTATCCCTTCATGGACTGCCGGACTGAGCTAAACAAAGTCTGCACTGTTATCCACACATGTACTAGCCTGAACCGTCAACCCGTGATCCAGACCGGGTGTGAGTGAGTGAGGCATCCCACTGCTAAAGTCTACATCCTTCCTCTTACCAGACTGCTGGAATACTAACATTGTTTATACTGTTCCTCTTTCAAGGAATTTGTGCTTTCTGTCCAGTACGTACAACTGCCCTACTGTTCTGCTCTTTTGCTGAACTAGGCCCAAACTGGCCTTTTGTTAACTGCTTCATCATCTAATTTGCTGACATTGTGTCATTAAGATCCCGTCCATCTTTCAGCCCTTCCCACTGGGTGCACAACTCTAACTACTTACTCCATTGAGATATCTTATTCAAGGGCACCAACATCTTTAAGGGCCCCAACTTAGCAGGTAAAAGAGTAGACATGTGCCGTTTGTTTCATTCCGAATCGAAATTTGGACAAATTTTCTGTTGTTCTGAAATTCGGATACATAGTAACAAATTTAAACAAATCCGAAATAACGAAACAAAATTTCGGACAAAATTCTAATCAAATTCAAACAGTTTTTAAATTAAATTTGAATTGTTTTTGAATTTAAATCATTTTAGAATTCTTGAATTTAATAATACAATTGTTTTGAATTTCTGAGTACAATAAAATAGAATAGAAAATAAAGAAATATAATACAAAAGAATATAATAGAACAGAAAATAATAGAATAGAAAATAAAGGAATAGCATAGAAAATAAACGAATAGAAAAGAATAGAGTAAAACAGAACAAAATGTAATAGAAAATAACAGAAAATAATAAAATAGAAAATAGAATGAATTGGAATTGTAATAGAATAGAAAATAAGCATAGATTAGAATAGAAAATAATAGAAAATAAATAAATACTACTACTAATACTGTACAAAAAAATCTGTATGACTAGTGTCCCGTCAACATTTGTCTCCATAGGTGTGTTAGGGTGTTGCATTAGGGTGTGTACCCCAAAGCTCATACTGTATGCGTGTGTGTGTGCAAGTGTATATACACTAATGGTGTCAGTAGAGCAGTGGATAGTGTCAGTAGAGCAGTGGATGATGTCATAAGGGCAGAGATTGGTGTCAGTAGGGTATATTTTACAATTATACATTGGTAACATATCAGGGGTCTAAACAGGGGGAATATGCGCTACACAGGGTGATTAGGGTGTGCCCAGGCAAACCTAGCACGCCTTGTGTACACGCCTATGTCTGTCTCAGTGTACCAGCGCACACCAAAACAGCTCAGGGCTACCTGAGCTGAATAAAATTGTCCAGTATTCAGGTGCTTAAAAGAAACATATAGAGTATGTGCATGTACAAGGGCTACCTGAGCTGACATAAATAACAATCCAGTATTTTAGAATTGTTACTAATACCAATCGATTCAAATTTGAAAACCAAATCAAAATGAGTACATCATATTCCTACTAATGAAAAAACAAATGATGATCATTCTTCCTTTCTAAAAATGTTGTCTCTGGGTCAGGGGTACTACTAGTGCCCCATCAACATTTGTCACAGTGTACCTGTGCCCAAAAACATCTGTAGTAGTAGTAGTAGTATGTGTCCAATCAACATCTGTCAGAGTTAAACTGTGCAACCAAGCAGCTGTCACAGCAGACATGTTCCAGTTTACAAAAACATCTGTACGACTAGTGTCCCATCAACATCTGTCTCAGTGTGTATCAGCGCACACCAAAACATCTTTTACACACAGATTCGGTTGAAATGTTTTCGAATGTGTTTGAAATGAATCTCGAATGCGGTCGAATTCAGAAATTCGAATACGAATAAACAAAACAAATTCCAAAAACAAAATAAACGAATTTAACTGATCCAACTGATCAAAATTTGTTAAATAATAAATCGAAACAAAACAAAAAACATGTTTTAGTTTTGCACATGTCTACAGTTTTGCACATGTCACATGTCTACAGAAGAGTCCCGCTAAGGACTGTATTCAGGTTACTTGATCCTGAGGGTAGATCTGCATTTTGACCTTGACTCATTTACCATAGGCCTAGGTTTAGTTCCTTATTGTGAATAGCTCCCAAGTGGCTTAGCCTGTATCCAAAATTGTTATTTACTTATGTCATGTGCTGCAGGTCATCTTATGAGGAGAGATATAATTTACACTGTAGGACTTACTGTAAATGCTGGGATTTAAAAACCACTGCAAGGAATCTGGTTGTGTTTTCCATTGCTATGCTTTATGTTGACTGACCTTGACTTACCAATAGATTATGCTATTGCTCTTAGAGTTGTGAGTCTAATTCTTGTGTGCCCATTAAAGGGATATAGTGGGGGTGTCAGTGAGGTTAAAGCGGAGCTCCATCCCCCCCCCCCCCCCACCAAAATATATAAAAGTCAGCAGCAACAAATACTGTATCAACTGACTTCAAACATTAGGACACTTACCTGTCCAGGGATCCCGCAATGTCGGCACCCCAGCTGACATCGCGGGATCCCTGGACAGGTTTTTCAATCGGCTCTCGGGTGCTGCTGCCGCCATTCCTTGTAAGGGAAACCAGCAGGTTCCCTACTGTGCATGCGCAAAGCGCACTGCGCTTTATGAATGGCCCAGCGGAAGGGGAAGGAGGAGGGGGGCCAAACAAAATCAGGTACCCACTCCCTCAAAAGGTGCCAAATGTGGCAGTGGAGAGGGGGAGGAAGCAAACAAGTGGAACTTCCCCTTTTGGGTGGAGCTCTGCTTTAGGGCCTCAAATAGAGTTGAAAGAGGAGCAGAGGACCCCGATTCAACCAGAATGCTTGTTTGCATCCGCGTCTTTCTTTTTTTCTGGAATCCTGCTGTTCCTTTTTTTTCCATTCTAACGGTTCCTCCTTTTATCTTTGATAATCTGTGTAAATAAATATTTTATAGTCATAGCAACCAGTCAAATGTTAGTTTCTCCTTTCTGTGTTATTCTAAAAATATGACAGAAATGGCCTGTTATGGGCTGTAATTCCCACATCTCTGTGTTTGTCTTTTTTTTCCATAAGGTATTTATGGTCTTTTTTTATTATTTGAAATGATGGAGATAGCCCGAGACAAACAGATATCCCTTTTCACTTACAGCCCAACTCTGGGAAATGTCTTCCCTTGCAATAGGGCTGTGTTAGCACTGCAATGGTTCATTTCTTGTTTAGACTAAAGGCCCATACACACGTGCAGATTGTCGGCCGAAAAGATTCGGCCGACGACCGATCGGCCGATTGTAGGCTTGTTAGTGTGATGCTTCCAACAGCCGACAGCGCACTTTCGGCCGAACAGAATCTGTCGTGCAAGCATTAAAATTTTTGTATGCCGACACCAGAACGGCCGATTGTTCCTCAGTCAGTCCAGATTTCGGCCGACAGACAGCAGATTTGCAAGACTGGGCATGCTCAGAAAAGAAAAAACACACGGAAAGTTAACCATCACATGACATCACTTCTGCAGTCGGCTGTTGTTGGCCGACAAAATTCGTGTGCAGTCTTTTGCACTTTTCAGCGGACACGACAGCCCGGGGACAAAAGACTGCCTATCGTTCGGCCGACAATCTGCACGTGTGTACGGGGCTTAAGCACACTTTTACTTACCTAATCCTCCTCTTCAAAAGAAAGCAGCTCCCCTCCATGATCGATCGAGTGGACTGTTCCTCAGCATCCTGATGTCCAGTGCAGAGCTATGGTTCCCACATTGGTCTTAATGACGGAGACATCCAACCAGTAGGGTGCAGGATAGAAGGGGGGTAGAGAATGGTCTTGCAGCACAGAGGAGAATCAGGTAAGGAAAAACTGCTGTCCCCTAGACATAAACGAGCATTCAACCCTTGCAGTCTGGGAGCAGCCCGAGGACTTTTAATTTTCCCAGAGTTGAGCTCAAGGGCTGGTTCTAGACATGTGCGGTTAGTTTCATTCCAAATAAATATTGGGACAAATTTTTTGTTATTCGGAGATTCGGATATATCCAAATACCCGAATTGCAGTATAAACAAAGTTTACCGAATGCTCCGAATAAGGAAACAAAATTTGTCAGAATTTCAGAAATTCAAATTCAAATTTTACATCGAATTCGAACTGTAAACATATTTCTGAAATCAAAGACTGTGTGTGTTATTAGTGTACTATTTAGAAACAATGCTGTTTTTGTTAAGCCAAAAATGATTTAAAGAGTCATTGTATTCATTTGATGAAGATTTTTCTTTTGTGAACAACACTTTGCTGCTTTCTAGTTGAAAATAAAAAAAAAATCTAGTTATCGATTCGACCGATTCAAAATGTATCGATTTGAACGTTTTGAATCGTAAAAATCAGTAAATTCGAAGAAAATTCAAAAAAGACGAATGAATATGAATTCCGCTTATAAATTCTGAATATACATTGAACTATTCAACTGAATTCAACAAAACAAAATAACTAGATTAACAAAGCTAAACTAAATGAAACAATTTTTTTTTTCATGCACATGTATAGCTGGTTTACACGAAGATTTCTAGCTTCCGGGCGCATTTCTGCTTGAGCATATTTGATGCCTTTTTGATGCGTTCCAGTGTGGTTTTTCCCCTCTTTTTTCCTTCATCCCAATTAAAGACGTGTGTTCCAGTAATTTTTTAGAGCCGGTTCACACTGGGGCGACTCAAAGTTCAGCACAACTTCATGGCGTTTTGCAAATTACTTCTCTAATAGAAGTCAATGCAAGCCGCTCCGAAGTCGCCCCCAAGTAGTGCAGGAACCTTTTTCTAAGTCGGAGCGACTTGAGTGGCTCTGATTAGAACTGTTCCATTGCACAGAATGGAGCGCTACTTGTCAGGCTCGTGGCAGTGTGAACCAGCGTGGCAGTGTGAACCAGCTCTAAGTGTTCCAGAAACGTTTCATACAAAAAAGGAAACATGTTCTACTTTTGTTGACTGCACTTGAATACATTGCTGTGGTGTAAACTTGGGCCATTGGAATCCATGTTAAACGCTGCCCATGTATTTTTGATGCAGAATAAAAACGCACTAGATTGCATTTGGTGTGAACAAGCTCTAAGAGTTAAAAAACATAATCTTCAAGTATGACATTACTATGTTCAATGCAGCTTAGCAAAACCATAGCAGGAGCTGCCCTGTACAAATGCTGGTAAACCAACACGGGAAGAGCCTAATGCACACATAGATATGTCTAGCACACCTTCCACATAAGCAAAAGCAATACAGAATAAACAAGCTCACTCTGCTATTCCACATGCACACAAGTGGTACTCCCAGATATTTACAATTTGGAGCATTCTGACATCCCTTTAGATGGGCATCCTAATCATTCCTGTCTATCTGCTTACATTGAACCAAGAACGCTCCCTTGAAATAACTATTTGCTAAAATAAAACAAGAAAAAGAAATATATATCATGGACAGGGGGTATCATATGATGGGGTTTGGTGTTTGTATGATTTATTACTTGCTTCCAATATTGGGATGATTATGTTGCAGGCTGAGGAATTCAGCAATCTCAATGTCTACCTAATTAACACTTCCTGTGCCTAATTATTCATAATAATTCTTTCGTTTGGCGAATCGTGGTGCTGGGTCACTGGATCTAAGCATGCTTGCTGTGGTGTGTGCTGACATTTTGGAGCAAATCTGAGATGATCTGCTGGAAGGGAGAAATAAAAAGTGTCTGAGACAAACTTTGTCCCAACTGCACCCCAGCCAATCAGCTTTTAATTTGTCATTTTCTAAACTGTGTGATAATGAAAAAAAATTGGTTGCAACGGGCAAGGGGACCAGTATGGATAGAATTGGTTGCAAACATTTTTTAATAATTCCTCCCTATACGTTTTGGATAGTTGCTGTCAATGGCTACTGTATATTTGGGGCCCTCTCACACTGATGCGCTTTTGAAGCTTTCCCATTGACTTAAGGCCCGAACACACGTACCGATTGTTGGCCGTAAATATTCGGCCACCGTCCGATCGGCCGATTGTCGGCTTGTTAGTATGATGCTTCCGACAACCGACTGCGAATTTTCAGCCGAACAGAATCGGGTGTGCAGCCTTTAAAATTTTTGTTGGCCGTCACCAGAACGGCTGATTGTTCGCCAGTCAGTACAGAATTCGGCCGACAAACAGCAGATGAGCAAGACTGGGCATGCCCAGAGAAGAAAAAACACACGGAAAGTTAACCATCACATGACATCACTTCTGCAGTCGGCTGTTGTTGGCCGACAAAATTCATGTGCAGTCTTTAGCACTTTTCAACCAACAGGACAGCACCGGACAAAAGACGGACGATCGTTCGGCCGACAATCAGTGCGTGTGTACGGGGCTTTACAATGGAAGGTAAGCTTTTAAAAAACTGAACAAAGGTTTCCCACACCACTCCTGTGTGAACCCAGCCTTATCATAGTGACTTCAGCCTGGGTTCACATAGGAGCGGTGTGGGAAACCGCATGTGATTCAGACAGGAATCGCACCACATTCCTGTTCAAATCATGTGATTCTTTGCAGTGCAGTTTGAACCCATTTATTTTTTATAGGCTCAAATTATACCGCACAGCATTGGTAATTGATATCAGCGATTTATCGAGCACAAGTTTCATTACTCATACTCACTCTCATAAAACAGGTATCGGTGCAACCCTGGTCGGTATATTTATCTTTGTCACCCTCAAAAACCCCCCTGAATTTAATGTAATGTGTATTTAGAAGCAGACAGGCATTGACTACTACATATAAGTCTTCCTTCATGCTTACCTCCCGGACTTCTCCAGAGCCTCTCTCATCCTCTGAAACTCTCTATTCCCAACTGTCCCACTATCTCCTATATTTTCTACCTTCAGGTAATCCTTTAAAGCTTATCTTTTTCAGGAAGCCTATCTTGCCTCTATCTAAAATTCCCTATCATTCCCTTGTAGCTTGTAAGCTCTCCTGACCAGTGCCATCCGAACCCTCTTGTCTTGAATTGTATTGTAATTGAAATTTTTCACTTTAAATTGTAAAGAGGAGCGCCACTTGTTAGCACTATAGAAGTCCTGTGTATTAGTAATAATAATAATAATAATAACACTTTTTGGGAATGTCAACCATTCTCAACCAAGGTTCCGTGGAAGGCTGGGGTCCCTCCAGAGGTTCTTTTGGCTGTCCATTAAAGTGATCCGCATAACCGCTGCTGCTCTTAAAATCTTGCATTTATTTTGGAAGAGTACAGATACAGTGAGTTGACGCGTTTTAGGCTGCACAGCTTTATTCATAACTCATAAGCAGTGGTTATGCAGGTCACTTTGATGGAGTATTGTATACAGCTGAGCAACTGTGGATCAGGCACCTGTAAGCTCTTTTGATGTGGGATTAAATGGGTAGCAGCACCAATATTTGTGTTCTTTTGGTTGTGGCTGATTAATCTCTGATTTGATGGGGCTTTGTGTTGGGTAGCAATCTGACCACCTATGTAGTGGTTGCATTTTCAGCTGACCACTAATGTAAAGGGCATGACTTGAAATTTATTTTAGGGGTTCCTTTGGGGTAAAAGGTTGAGAGAGGCTGGTGTACTATGTAGTAGGGTTGCACTGATACTGGTATCGGTACTGATACTAAGCATTTTCACGACTATTAGTACTCATACAAATGCTTTGATATCTGAAACCGATACTTTCAGGTTCGGTTCTTTCAGCTGATAGTGGGATTTCCCGACAGCTGAAATGTAAAAATAAAAAAAAAAAAAGCCCACAATTATCGGTTGGTAAAGCGGAGTTCCACTGGTTTTTGTGTTTATTAACAGTCAGCAGCTACAAAAGGTGTAGCTGCTGACTTTTAATAAACACATACTTACCTGTCCCATGATCCAGCGATGTGCCTGGCGGGAGCCTCGGCTCTCTCTCTTCTCCCCGCAGTGCCGGCATCGCAAGTGTGGGCACCCGGCTGTGACAGCTTGCGGCTTCACAGCCGAGTGTGCACTGCGCGCCCTAAGTGGACGGGCAATTTTCTGGGATCTGTGACATGTCCCAGAAGATTGCAGGGAGGGAGGGGGAGAGGAGAATGTCCGCTCAAGCAGCCTAGGCGGCCCGAGCAGATGTGGGAGCGGGTACCTGTCAAAACTGGGTACCCACTCCCCCGCAAAAAAATGACGTGCCAAATGTGGCATGTCAGGAGGCCTTAAAGCGGAAGTTCTGGGGCTGCTGTTTCCTTAACAACCAATGACTCATTCAGCTGTTAGTGCCGGTTCACATTTCTGCGATGCGGGAACGCTGCGAAGATATAGCGTGTTCTCGCATCGCATCCACACCCCTGGCAGTTCACACTGCCATATGCGATACGCTGGGGGTGTCAATTAAAAGTTATTGAAACCCCCAGATCAGATCACATATCGCAGTGCTTTATGAAAGTTTGCACAGAATAGGATCGTACTAGTGTGAACCACCATGCGATCCGATTCTGCTGCGGACCAAAAAAAGGGTCCTGTGCGACTTAGGTGCGATAGCGGTGCGAATTCAGCCATACAAACTGTATGGCTGAATTTGCACCACACAGAGATCGCATGTAATTTTAGGAGTAGTGCGCTCAGAATTACATGCGATCTCTGTGATCGCATAAATGTGAACCTATTGCTGTTCCTGTTGACAGCTGAAGTGTAAACTGAAGTCCTGGCAATTGTAAAAAAAAAAAAAAAGCAGCTGGGCAGCTTGTTTACTAACAACATTGCTCAGCTAAGATAAAAAGAAACAGTGTTTCTTTTTGTATCTTACTATTTTCTTCATCTGCAGATCAAAGGGATAAACTTTGATCTGCAGATGATGTCAGTTTAAAGCAACTTGTCAGTTAAAATAAAAAATTTAGTTTTTTTTACTAAATGTTCCTCTGTTTAACCCTTTATTAACCCTTAATTTACTTGAATCAACCTTAACTCCTTATTCTCCTCCATTTAATTATAATTTTTCTGCTGATTTTTTATTTATTTATTTTTGTTCACTTCTATTTTCGAAACTATTAATAATTAAAACTTTTTTTTTGTTTGTTTGCTATGTTTGTTAATATTTTTACACATTTCACATATTTCATTTGTAAATAGCTTTCAATGCTTTGTACGATTTCTGACTGCAGTTGCGGTAGGTATCGGTATTTGGTACTAAAAAACAAATATCGGTATTCCCTAGTATACAATGCAAAAACAGACTGCTGGGTTTTGCACTTCAAGGCTTCACTAGTCCAGCTCTAGTTAAACAAATGTTCCAGGGAAATGGAGAGTTGTTCTCTGCCTGTGAAGGATGGTGCATGAGGGAAATGGAGAGTAGTCCTCTGCCTGTGAAGGATGGTGAATGAGGGAAATGGAGAGTTTTCCTCTGCCTGTGAAGGATGGTGAATGAGGGAAATGGAGAGTAGTCCTCTGCCTGTGAAGGATGGTGAATGAGGGAAATGGAGAGTAGTCCTCTGCCTGTGAAGGATGGTGAATGAGAGAAATGGAGAGTAGTCCTCTGCCTGTGAAGGATAGTGAATGAGGGAAATGGAGAGTTGTCCTCTGCCTGTGAAGAATGGTGAATGAGGGAAATGGAGAGTATTCCTCTGCCTGTGAAGAATGGTGAATGAGGGAAATGGAGAGTAGTCCTCTGCCTGTGAAGGATGGTGAATGAGGGAAATGGAGAGTTGTCCTCTGCCTGTGAAGAATGGTGAATGAGGGAAATGGAGAGTATTCCTCTGCCTGTGAAGAATGGTGAATGAGGGAAATGGAGAGTAGTCCTCTGCCTGTGAAGGATGGTGAATGAGGGAAATGGAGAGTAGTTCTCTTGCCTGTGAAGGATGGTGAATGAGGGAAATGGAGAGTAGTCCTCTGCCTGTGAAGGATGGTGAATGAGGGAAATGGAGAGTAGTCCTCTGCCTGTGAAGGATGGTGAATGAGGGAAATGGAGAGTAGTCCTCTGCCTGTGAAGGATGGTGAATGAGGGAAATGGAGAGTAGTCCTCTGCCTGTGAAGGATGGTGAATGAGGGAAAGTGAGAGTAGTCCTCTACCTGTGAAGGATGGTGAATGAGGGAAAGTGAGAGTAGTCCTCTGCCTGTGAAGGATGGTGAATGAGGGAAATGGAGAGTAGTCCTCTGCCTGTGAAGGATGGTGAATGAGGGAAAGTGAGAGTAGTCCTCTGCCTGTGAAGGATGGTGAATGAGGGAAATGGAGAGTAGTCCTCTACCTGTGAAGGATGGTGAATGAGGGAAAGTGAGAGTAGTCCTCTGCCTTTAAAGGATGGTGAATGAGGGAAATGGAGAGTAGTCCTCTGCCTGTGAAGGATGGTGAATGAGGGAAATGGAGAGTAGTCCTCTACCTGTGAAGGATGGTGAATGAGGGAAAGTGAGAGTAGTCCTCTGCCTGTGAAGGATGGTGAATGAGGGAAAGTGAGAGTAGTCATCTGCCTGTGAAGGATGGTGAATGAGGGAAATGGAGAGTAGTCCTCTGCCTGTGAAGAATGGTGAATGAGGGAAATGGAGAGTAGTCCTCTGCCTGTGAAGGATGGTGAATGAGGGAAATGGAGAGTAGTTCTCTTGCCTGTGAAGGATGGTGAATGAGGGAAATGGAGAGTAGTCCTCTGCCTGTGAAGGATGGTGAATGAGGGAAATGGAGAGTAGTCCTCTGCCTGTGAAGGATGGTGAATGAGGGAAATGGAGAGTAGTCCTCTGCCTGTGAAGGATGGTGAATGAGGGAAATGGAGAGTAGTCCTCTGCCTGTGAAGGATGGTGAATGAGGGAAAGTGAGAGTAGTCCTCTACCTGTGAAGGATGGTGAATGAGGGAAAGTGAGAGTAGTCCTCTGCCTGTGAAGGATGGTGAATGAGGGAAATGGAGAGTAGTCCTCTGCCTGTGAAGGATGGTGAATGAGGGAAAGTGAGAGTAGTCCTCTGCCTGTGAAGGATGGTGAATGAGGGAAATGGAGAGTAGTCCTCTACCTGTGAAGGATGGTGAATGAGGGAAAGTGAGAGTAGTCCTCTGCCTTTGAAGGATGGTGAATGAGGGAAATGGAGAGTAGTCCTCTGCCTGTGAAGGATGGTGAATGAGGGAAATGGAGAGTAGTCCTCTACCTGTGAAGGATGGTGAATGAGGGAAAGTGAGAGTAGTCCTCTGCCTGTGAAGGATGGTGAATGAGGGAAAGTGAGAGTAGTCATCTGCCTGTGAAGGATGGTGAATGAGGGAAATGGAGAGTAGTCCTCTGTCTGTGAAGGATGGTGAATGAGGGAAAGTGAGAGTAGTCCTCTGCCTGTGAAGGATGGGGAATGAGGGAAATGGAGAGTAGTCCTCTGCCTGTGAAGGATGGTGAATGAGGGAAATGGAGAGTTGTCCTCTGCCTGTGAAGGATGGTGAATGAGGGAAATGGAGAGTAGTCCTCTTGCCTGTGAAGGATGGTGAATGAGGGAAATGGAGAGTAGTCCTCTACCTGTGAAGGATGGTGAATGAGGGAAATGGAGAGTTGTCCTCTGCCTGTGAAGGATGGTGAATGAGGGAAATGGAGAGTAGTCCTCTGCCTGTGAAGGATGGTGAATGAGGGAAATGGAGAGTAGTCCTCTTGCCTGTGAAGGATGGTGAATGAGGGAAATGGAGAGTAGTCCTCTGGCTGTGAAGGATGGTGAATGAGGGAAATGGAGAGTAGTCCTCTGGCTGTGAAGGATGGTGAATGAGGGAAATGGAGAGTAGTCCTCTGCCTGTGAAGGATGGTGAATGAGGGAAATGGAGAGTAGTCCTCTGCCTGTGAAGGATGGTGAATGAGGAAAATGGAGAGTAGTCCTCTTGCCTGTGAAGGATGGTGAATGAGGGAAATGGAGAGTAGTCCTCTGCCTGTGAAGGATGGTGAATGAGGAAAATGGAGAGTAGTCCTCTGCCTGTGAATAATGGTGAATGAGGGAAATGGAGAGTAGTCCTCTGCCTGTGAAGGATGGTGAATGAGGGAAATGGAGAGTAGTCCTCTGCCTGTGAAGGATGGTGAATGAGGAAAATGGAGAGTAGTCCTCTGCCTGTGAAGGATGGTGAATGAGGAAAATGGAGAGTAGTCCTCTGCCTGTGAAGAATGGTGAATGAGGGAAATGGAGAGTAGTCCTCTGCCTGTGAAGGATGGTGAATGAGGGAAATGGAGAGTAGTCCTCTGCCTGTGAAGGATGGTGAATAAGGGAAATGGAGAGTAGTCATCTGCCTGTGAAGGATAGTGAATGAGGGAAAGTGAGAGTAGTCATCTGCCTGTGAAGGATGGTGAATGAGGGAAATGGAGAGTAGTCCTCTGCCTGTGAAGGATAGTGAATGAGGGAAATGGAGAGTAGTCCTCTGCCTGTGAAGGATGGTGAATGAGGGAAATGGAGAGTAGTCCTCTGCCTGTGAAGGATGGTGAATGAGGGAAATGGAGAGTAGTCCTCTGGCTGTGAAGGATGGTGAATGAGGGAAATGGAGAGTAGTCCTCTGCCTGTGAAGGATGGTGAATGAGGGAAATGGAGAGTAGTCCTCTGCCTGTGAAGGATGGTGAATGAGGAAAATGGAGAGTAGTCCTCTTGCCTGTGAAGGATGGTGAATGAGGGAAATGGAGAGTAGTCCTCTGCCTGTGAAGGATGGTGAATGAGGAAAATGGAGAGTAGTCCTCTGCCTGTGAATAATGGTGAATGAGGGAAATGGAGAGTAGTCCTCTGCCTGTGAAGGATGGTGAATGAGGGAAATGGAGAGTAGTCCTCTGGCTGTGAAGGATGGTGAATGAGGGAAATGGAGAGTAGTCCTCTGCCTGTGAAGGATGGTGAATGAGGGAAATGGAGAGTAGTCCTCTGCCTGTGAAGGATGGTGAATGAGGAAAATGGAGAGTAGTCCTCTTGCCTGTGAAGGATGGTGAATGAGGGAAATGGAGAGTAGTCCTCTGCCTGTGAAGGATGGTGAATGAGGAAAATGGAGAGTAGTCCTCTGCCTGTGAATAATAGTGAATGAGGGAAATGGAGAGTAGTCCTCTGCCTGTGAAGGATGGTGAATGAGGGAAATGGAGAGTAGTCCTCTGCCTGTGAAGGATGGTGAATGAGGAAAATGGAGAGTAGTCCTCTGCCTGTGAAGGATGGTGAATGAGGAAAATGGAGAGTAGTCCTCTGCCTGTGAAGAATGGTGAATGAGGGAAATGGAGAGTAGTCCTCTGCCTGTGAAGGATGGTGAATGAGGGAAATGGAGAGTAGTCCTCTGCCTGTGAAGGATGGTGAATAAGGGAAATGGAGAGTAGTCCTCTGCCTGTGAAGGATAGTGAATGAGGGAAAGTGAGAGTAGTCATCTGCCTGTGAAGGATGGTGAATGAGGGAAATGGAGAGTAGTCCTCTGCCTGTGAAGGATAGTGAATGAGGGAAATGGAGAGTAGTCCTCTGCCTGTGAAGGATGGTGAATGAGGGAAATGGAGAGTAGTCCTCTGCCTGTGAAGGATGGTGAATGAGGAAAATGGAGAGTAGTCCTCTGCCTGTGAAGGATGGTGAATGAGGAAAATGGAGAGTAGTCCTCTGCCTGTGAAGAATGGTGAATGAGGGAAATGGAGAGTTTTCCTCTGCCTGTGAAGGATGGTGAATGAGGAAAATGGAGAGTAGTCCTCTGCCTGTGAAGAATGGTGAATGAGGGAAATGGAGAGTTTTCCTCTGCCTGTGAAGGATGGTGAATGAGGGAAATGGAGAGTAGTCCTCTGCCTGTGAAGGATGGTGAATGAGGGGAATGGAGAGTAGTCCTCTGCCTGTGAAGAATGGTGAAAGGGGAATGCTGGATTTCCCATCCTAGGAAAGTCTCTGCACAGTAACAGCCTGCACCCTCTAGCGGCCAACAGGCAGAACAACGCCGCGTGCACATTGAAGGGGGCGCTGGGGATGCCTGCTTGAACACAACAGCGGCATTAGCTGTCAGTCAGCGACCTGTTTATGCGCTTGCGCAGTGTGCCTTGGCAGGACAGTTGTGCTGTCATAATGGCCAGCATTAGTATGGGACTATGCATGAAGAAGAGGCTGAAGCATTGAAGCAGCTTTCCTTTCCTAGCCCTTATGGATGCTCTGAGCAGCAGGAAGCACCTCTGCATTGTGACATCAGGATCATTTGTGTTGTTTTGCTGCCAAGTAGCAGGACAGTGACCCTGCAGCATGCTGACCCAGCAGCAGGCACAGCGCACTGAGATCCCAGCTGCAGATTCAACGGGTGAGTGCCACTGATTGATGCCATGTCTAGCTGGTTAGGTACCCCCCCCCCCTCCTCCGCCTGGCACTGCACGGGTTAAATGGCCAGGCACTGAGTAGGTGTCATCTGCAGGGGGGTGACATCAGCAGCACCCTTTCCTTGCTGCACTACACAATGGAGCTGTCATAACATAAGTTGCTCTAGGATTCCCCATTTGATTGGTAAACAAGCTTGTTGGGTGATGGGCGTCTACAGCTACTGGATGAGATATTAGACTTGGCAGAATTCACATTCATCTGGTAGGCTGATGATATGAAATGTGGACAGTATGTGATCAGTTTGCTTCCAGCATGTGCACAGTATGTTCAGTACAGAAAGTAGATAAAGACATGTTACTATAGCTAGCTGCCTGTCAATACTGGTACTGATTGCATTACCTACATACAAAATGGATTTATTTATGGACATGGTGTGTCTATTAAGCAGTGATCTTTATGTTTAGAAGTGATCATTTGACAAATAAATGTTTACCTGTGTCAGTGAAAAACACATCAGTGTTAAAAAAAATAAATTAATGACTAGTGTGTGTCGCTGGGATGTGAGTCCATGTTTAACCACTTAAGCCCCGGAGGATTCTCCTGCTCAAAGACCAGGGTCTATTTTGCGATTCGGCACTGCGTGAGTTTAACAGACAATTGCGCGGTCGCGCGACGCTGTACCCATATGAAATTGACGTCCTTTTTTTTCCCACAAACAGAGCTTTCTTTTGGTGGTATTTGATCACCTCTGCGATTTTTACTTTTTGCGCTATAAACAAAAAAACGTTTGTCAATTTTGAAAAAATAACAATATTTTTCCACATTTTTTTTATATGAAATTCTCAAAAAATGTAAAAATCAAAATGTTTTAACATTTTAGGCCAATTTGTTTTCTGCTACATATTTTTTGTAAAAAAAATCTCAATAAGCGTATTTTGTTTGGTTTGCGCAAAAGTTATTGCGTTTACTAACTAAGGGAAAGATTTTTGTCATTTTTATTGTTTTTATTTAACTAGTAATGGCGGCGATCTGCAATTTTTTTTGCGGGACTGCGACATTGCGGCCGACAGATCGGACACCTAACTGACATTTTTGACACTTTTGGGGGTACCAGTGACATTACTACAGTAACCAGTGCTATACATATGCACTGTTACTGTAAAAATGACACTGGCAGGGAAGTGGTTAACTATTAGTGATTAAGGGGTTAAGTGTGTCCCTAGGGGCGTGATTCTAACTGTAAAGGGGCGTGGCTTGTGATGTGACAACAGACATATGATCCTACATAGCAGGATTGTGTAGTCTCTGAAGTTACATCAGGGAGAATGACAGGCGGCTTTGTTTACATTAGTCGCCTGCTTTTCTCCCTCTCCAGCGGGAGATCGCGAGTGACTGGCGGACATCGGAGCCGCCGGTCACTCGCGCGGGAACGAGTGGGGGCGCACCTCTGGCGGCACGCGCTCGCCCCCTAGAGGCTTCTGGGCGAGCGACGTAGCCCTACGTCAGTTTGCCCAGGAGAGCCAGACTGCTGCAGTAAATAGTCGTGCGGCAGTCGGCAAGTGGTTAAGGCCCGTACACACGATACGAAAATCGCAAAGAAAATTTCATCTGACGAACGATCTGCAGATTTTCGGATTGTTAGTATAGTGCTTTCGACAGCCGATTACGGATTTTCTGACGACAAAAACTGGATATGCAGGCTATAAAATTTTTATCGTACGTCAACACAACGTCCGTTTTTTCGTTTAATTAGTACAGTTTTAGTCCGAAAAATCAAAAGAGCAAGACTAGGCATGCTCAGAAACGAAAGAACACAAACAAAACAATCCAACACATGACATTACTTCTGGAGTTGAATTCTATCGTACGGGAATTTTCATATGAAAGTAAAATCTTCACTTTCCACATGAGACTAGCATGCAACAAAAATCGGATGACAGATTGTTCGATAATCTGATCGTGTGTACGAGGCTTTAGATTTCTAGTGTGTGTGTGGCTGGGATGTGAGTCCATGTTTAGATGACTAGTGTGTGTAGCTGGGATGTGAGTCCATGTTTAGATGACTAGTGTGTGTGGCTGGGATGTGAGTCCATGTTTAGATGACTAGTGTGTGTGTAGCTGGGATGTGAGTCCATGTTTAGATGACTAGTGTGTGTGTAGCTGGGATGTGAGTCCATGTTTAGATGACTAGTGTGTGTGTGGCTGGGATGTGAGTCCATGTTTAGATGACTAGTGTGTGTAGCTGGGATGTGAGTCCATGTTTAGATGACTAGTGTGTGTGTAGCTTGGATGTGAGTCCATGTTTAGATTTCTAGTGTGTGTGTGGCTGGGATGTGAGTCCATGTTTAGATGACTAGTGTGTGTGTAGCTGGGATGTGAGTCCATGTTTAGATGACTAGTGTGTGTGTGGCTGGGATGTGAATCCATGTTTAGATGACTAGTGTGTGTGTAGCTGGGATGTGAGTCTATGTTTAGATGACTAGTGTGTGTAGCTGGGATGTGAGTCCATGTTTAGATTTCTAGTGTGTGTGTGGCTGGGATGTGAGTCCATGTTTAGATGACTAGTGTGTGTGTAGCTGGGATGTGAGTCCATGTTTAGATGACTAGTGTGTGTGTGGCTGGGATGTGAATCCATGTTTAGATGACTAGTGTGTGTGTAGCTGGGATGTGAGTCTATGTTTAGATGACTAGTGTGTGTAGCTGGGATGTGAGTCCATGTTTAGATTTCTAGTGTGTGTGTGGCTGGGATATGAGTCCATGTTTAGATGACTAGTGTGTGTGTGGCTTGGATGTGAGTCCATGTTTAGATGACTAGCATGTGTAGCTGGGATGTGAGTCCATGTTTAGATTTCTAGTGTGTGTGTAGCTGGGATGTGAGTCCATGTTTAGATGACTAGTGTGTGTAGCTGGGATGTGAGTCCATGTTTAGATGACTAGTGTGTGTGTAGCTGGGATGTGAGTCCATGTTTAGATTTCTAGTGTGTGTGTAGCTGGGATGTGAGTCCATGTTTAGATTTCTAGTGTGTGTGGCTGGGATGTGAGTCCATGTTTAGATTTCTAGTGTGTGTGTAGCTGGGATGTGAGTCCATGTTTAGATGACTAGTGTGTGTGGCTGGGATGTGAGTCCATGTTTAGATGACTAGTGTGTGTGTAGCTGGGATGTGAGTCCATGTTTAGATGACTAGTGTGTGTAGCTGGGATGTGAGTCCATGTTTAGATGACTAGTGTGTGTGTGGCTGGGATGTGAGTCCATGTTTAGATGACTAGTGTGTGTAGCTGGGATGTGAGTCCATGTTTAGATGACTAGTGTGTGTGTGGCTGGGATGTGAGTCCATGTTTAGATGACTAGTGTGTGTAGCTGGGATGTGAGTCTATGTTTAGATGACTAGTGTGTGTAGCTGGGATGTGAGTCCATGTTTAGATGACTAGTGTGTGTAGCTGGGATGTGAGTCCATGTTTAGATGACTAGTGTGTGTAGCTGGGATGTGAGTCCATGTTTAGATGACTAGTGTGTGTGGCTGGGATGTGAGTCCATGTTTAGATGACTAGTGTGTGTGTAGCTGGGATGTGAGTCCATGTTTAGATGACTAGTGTGTGTAGCTGGGATGTGAGTCCATGTTTAGATGACTAGTGTGTGTGGCTGGGATGTGAGTCCATGTTTAGATGACTAGTGTGTGTAGCTGGGATGTGAGTCCATGTTTAGATGACTAGTGTGTGTAGCTGGGATGTGAGTCCATGTTTAGATGACTAGTGTGTGAGGCTGGGATGTGAGTCCATGTTTAGATGACTAGTGTGTGTAGCTGGGATGTGAGTCCATGTTTAGATGACTAGTGTGTGTAGCTGGGATGTGAGTCCATGTTTAGATGACTAGTGTGTGTGTAGCTGGGATGTGAGTCCATGTTTAGATGACTAGTGTGTGTGGCTGGGATGTGAGTCCATGTTTTTGTCGCAGCTCAGGCTGTTAGTAGGAAGCCACATCCAGTACAGGCTGCCAGTTCCTTCTAAACACATATAAACTGTCAGCCTGTAGGGTAAGGCCCTCTTCTCTGCTGTCATATCATCTCTTCTTTCCTAGAGTCTAGAAATCACATTCCTGATTATTTCACGCACAGCGCTCTTATATTTGACCCTTTTATAAATGAAATACTGCTACTAATAATATATATCACCTTTTTTCAACAAGTGTGCCCAGGCACCCTGGGGTGCCTTGAGGTTTCTTGAGGGATGCCTTGGAAAAATTCCTAAAAATGCATAAATTGTATACAAGCCAGCAGGTGGATCAAGCCTGCCTTTTAGTTACACAAAGCCTTTCTAGGCACTGGAATCCTTACAACCAATGACAACAGTGAATAAAGGAGGATATCTGTTGCCTCTACAGCATCCTTGATTGTCCCTCCTGTGCCCCTCTCCCTCAGCACTGGGATGACATTAGCTGACAGATGGAGAGAAATTGAGGGAGAAGAGAAACATTGGAATACTAGTCAGTACCAGTGTGCAAAAGTGTACAGTATTTGCTTTGGAAGAATAAATCACCTCAAATGTTGGGTGTCCTACGTGTGGATGTTGCTGCATTATGTAAAACTATTAGAATAGTTTAATTTTTTTACATTTTAGAATGGGGTGCCATAATTTTAAAGGGTGCCTCGAGATTGTCTATAATTTCAAAGGGTGCCTTGACTGAAAAAAGGTTGAGAAACACTGATTATTAATAATAATATAGGAACAGGTACATACAGAAAAGTGTAAAAAAAAAAAAAGAGTGACAGCAATAACGTAAGAATTTACCATTATTAGTAAAGTTCATATAATACAAACTTTTGAAATGCAATGTCATATTTTGGAAAAGGTACCTAACAAAGTAACACCTTTTTATAGCTATGTGTAAATGAAGTAGGACAAGTTGGTCATCGGTGAGGCCGTGCTAAGGCTACTTAGTTTTCTTCTTGAATTTTAACCCTGTATTAAAAAAAATGTGTTTCCTGGCTCACCCCATGTCAGCATACAACTCCATCCCGTTAAGCCCACAGGACCACCCTGAAAGCAATATTAAACACTACAGCAAACATTTATTATATATCAATCATTAAATGTGGTAGCTGCATTGGTTTTCTTTTTGTAGGCTTTGTTTCTTTCACTTGGTGACCCTGCCAGTAAGTCTGTTGTTTTTCAGAACAGTTCTGAAGATGTAGAAGTTTAGAGGGTTGAGACAAACCATTTATCACTGACAGGGGTGCTTATAATGATCAGCTTTTATTTTTGTAAAATCTTTTTCTTTAGTCATCATGTACACTACAGCTCCTAAACGTGAGTTTAGGAGTTCTTGGCAATTTTTTGTCAAAGCTCCTAAACACCACTCCATAAAAGCCTACAGTATCTCACATTTTTGTAAATGTTTTATTATACATTTTCATGTGACAACACTTAAGAAATTACACTTTGCTACAATGTAAAGTAGTGAGTGTACAGCTTGTATAACAGTGTAAATTTGCTGTCCCCTCAAAATAACTCAATACACAGCCATTAATGTCTAAACCGCTGGCAACAAAAGTGAGTACATCACTTTTAAATATCCAAATTGGGCCCAAAACGTCAACATTTTGTGTGGCCACCATTATTTCTCAACACTGCCTTAAGCCTCTTGGGCATGGAGTTCACCAGCGCTTCACAGGTTGCCACTGGAGTCCTCTTGCACTCCTCCATGATAACATCATGGAGCTGATGGATATTAGAGACCTTGTAAAGTGCCAATACACAGCGCAAAAAGGTATGTGATATAACAATAAAATGCTAACAAATAATCACACCAAATAATTATAAATAATCATAAAGTGCAACGTGCAAACCATATGCAAATATTGCTAAAGAACATATATATGGGATACCCCTTGTCAGGGTATCATAATAATAAAAATGTAAAATTGTTCAACGTGATAGTCCAATAAATATACAGTGGGTACGGAAAGTATTCAGACCCCCTTAAATTTTTCACTCTTTGTTATGTTGCAGCCATTTGCTAAAATCATTTAAGTTCATTCTTCTTCCTCATGAATGTACACATAGCACCCCATACTGACAGAAAAACACAGAATTGTTGACATTGTTGCAGATTTATTAAAAAAGAAAAACTGAAATATCACATGGTCCTAAGTATTCAGACCCTTTGCTCAGTATTTAGTAGAAGCCCCCTTTTGATCTAATACAGCCAGGAGTCTTTTTGGGAAAGATGCAACAAGTCTTTCACACCTGGATTTGGGGATCCTCTGCCATTCCTCCTTGCAGATCCTCTCCAGTTCTGTCAGGTTGGATGGTAAACGTTGGTGGACAGCCATTTTTAGGTCTCTCCAGAGATGCTCAATTGGGTTTAAGTCAGGGCTCTGGCTGGGCCATTCAAGAACAGTCACGGAGTTGTTGTGAAGCCACTCCTTCGTTATTTTAGCTGTGTGCTTAGGGTCATTGACTTGTTGGAAGGTAAACCTTCGGCCCAGTCTGAGGTCCAGAGCACTCTGGAGAAGGTTTTTGTCCAGGATATCCCTGTACTTGGCCGCATTCATCTTTCCCTCGATTGCAACCAGTCGTCCTGTCCCTGCAGCTGAAAAACACCCCCACAGCATGATGCTGCCACCACCATGCTTCACTGTTGGGACTGTATTGAACAGGTGATGAGCAGTGCCTGGTTTTCTCCACACATACCGCTTAGAATTAAGGCCAAAAAGTTCTATTTTGGTCTCATCAGACCAGAGAATCTTATTTCTCACCATCTTGGAGTCCTTCAGGTGTTTTTTAGCAAACTCCATGCGGGCTTTCATGTGTCTTACACTGAGGAGAGGCTTCCGTCGGGCCACTCTGCCATAAAGCCCCGACTGGTGGAGGGCTGCAGTGATGGTTGACTTTCTACAACTTTCTCCCATCTCCTGACTGCATCTCTGGAGCTCAGCCACAGTGATCTTTGGGTTCTTCTTTACCTCTCTCACCAAGGCTCTTCTCCCGCGATAGCTCAGTTTGGCCGGACGGCCAGCTCTAGGAAGGGTTCTGGTCGTCCCAAACGTCTTCCATTTGAGGATTATGGAGGCCACTGTGCAGCAGAAATCTTTTTGTAACCTTGGCCAGATCTGTGCCTTGCCACAATTCTGTCTCTGAGCTCTTCAGGCAGTTCCTTTGACCTCATGATTCTCATTTGCTCTGACATGCATTGTGATCTGGAAGGTCTTATATAGACAGGTGTGTGGCTTTCCTAATCAAGTCCAATCAGTATAATCAAACACAGCTGGACTCAAATGAAGGTGTAGAACCATCTCAAGGATGATCAGAAGAAATGGAAAGCACCTGAGTTAAATATATGAGTGTCACAGCAAAGGGTCTGAATACTTAGGACCATGTGATATTTCAGTTTTTCTTTTTTAACCACTTAAGCCCCAGCCCTATTTCGGACACTTTTTGTTTACAAGTTAAAAACAGTATTTTTTCCTAGAAAACTACTTAGAACCCCCAAACATTATATATATTTTTTTAGCAAAGACTCTGGAGAATAAAATGTCGGTCATTGCAAAATTTTTTGTCACGCGGTATTTGCGCAGCGGTCTTTAAAACGCCATTTTTTTGGAAAAAATTTGAAAAATCACATTTCACTGCATTTAAAAAATACTAAACAGTAAAGTTAGCCCATTGTTTGTATATATTGTGAAAGATGATGTCACGCCGAGTAAATAGATACCCAACATGTTACGGTTTAAAATTGCGCCCCCCCGTGGGATGGCGACAAACTACGGTCAATAGAGATCTCAATCTGCGACGCTTTAAATTTATTTAACGGTTACCAGTTTAGAGTTAGAGTGTAGCTCTTTTTTTTAAATTATTGCCCACGCTCTGGCGATCGTGGCGATACCTCACATGTGTGGTTTGAACAGCGATTTCATTCGCGGTTCGACTTGCGTATACGTTTTTTTTGTGCACGTTTTTTTTTGAGCTAACGGTGACGGGGGCGGCTAATTTTTTTTTTTTTTTCCTATTTATTTTTTCTTTTTTTTTAACTTTATTACAGGTTTTAAAAAAAAAAAAAAAAAAATCTGATCACTTTTATTGCTGTCACAAGCAATGTAAACATCCCTTGTGACACCAATATGTAGTGACAGGTACACTTTATGGAGGGATCGAGGGTCTAAAAGACCCTAGACCCCTCCACTACACTTCCCTGTATGCAAAACGCCAAAAACGGCATTTTTGCATATAGCCGTTTTTCAAATCTGCCGCCTTTTGCAGCACAGTAACCCGGAAGTGACGTCATGGACGCCGCCTCTGGGTTACGTCATCGGAGACCCGATCGTTGCAGTTTCCGGCATTCATCGGGACTCCATCCAGCCGGTGGACATGCCGGCTGGGTGCTCGGGGCTCCCGGTGGGACGGGAGCCCCGAGCAAAGCCACGGAAGGCGGCGGGAGGGGGGGGGGGACGTCCCCTCCCGCCCCCCCAGGTAACGATCGAGCGGCTCCCGAGCCGCATCGGTCGTTGCCGACGGAAAGCCGACCGTCGGCTTCAAACCACGGTACCGGGATGATGTCTCTAGCTAGAGGTTTAAAGTTTACCGACGTAGCCCTACGTCGATATGCGGTAAGTGGTTAATAAATCTGCAACAATGTCAACAATTCTGTGTTTTTCTGTCAGTATGGGGTGCTATGTGTACATTCATGAGGAAGAAGAATGAACCTAAATGATTTTAGCAAATGGCTGCAATATAACAAAGAGTGAAAAATTTAAGGGGGTCTGAATACTTTCCGTACCCACTGTATATAGATAGTGCTATCAGCAAGTGTCCAAAGAAATCCAAAAGTGCTCAAGTGCCAGGAGAAAAGTGCAAAATCATGCCAGCAATCCAGTGCAGTGGGATGTGCCAAACCTCTCCCTTTGGATGTTCACCTTACCAGACTCAAATGACCCCTGGGCTGTATAGCTAATGCCCCATACACACGTGCAGATTATCTGAAGACTTTTGTCTGCAGACTTACCAAAACCATATAATATGAGGTCAAACCTAAACACTTTTCATTTGTATGCAATCCGGCAGGCCCTTGCACTACATAGAAAAGGTAAATCTGAAGACAAAAGTCTTCAGATAATCTGCGCGTGTGTACGGGGCATAAGAGGGTCAAAATGAGCTTGTGTCCCAGTAAGAGTCCCTGGTGGAAAATCCTTGGAGGTCTGATATCTGTAGTTCTCTATGGGTATAATGGCCCGGTATGCATATATAAAGGGAAAAACTCACAATAGTGTAACTCCGTAATATGACTTTTATTTATATTGCACATAGAGCAACACTCACATTTTGTAGAATAAAATCAGGCTTGTAATAGATAAGGAGCAGATCTGGTATAGCTTCCTGGCCGCGGTGCACGCTCGGGATGAGTCCTTGGTCCCGGCGTGCGTTCCACCGCACCGAAAGTGACGCAACGATGACCGTAAGCTGGAAATTGCGTCACGGACATGCCATGCAGCCCAATGTGATGCAGTGTGCGGTGTATGGTCTGAGCACTGACAGGCTGACCCCCACCCCCCAACCTCTGCAGCAATTCTGGCAGCACTCATACGTCTATTTCCCAAAGACAACCTCTGGATATGACGCTGAGCACATGCACTCAACTTCTTTGGTCGACCATGGCAAGGCCATTTCTAAATAGAACCTGTCCTCTTAAACCGCTGTATGGTCTTGGCCACCGTGCTGCAGCTCATTTTCCGAGTCTTGGCAATCTTCTTATAGCCTAGGCCATCTTTATGTAGAGCAACAATTCTTTTTTTTTTCAGATCCTTCAGAGAGTTCTTTGCCATGAGGTGCCATGTTGAACTTCCACTGACCAGTATGAGAGAGTGAGAGCGATAACACCGAATTTAACACACCTGCTCCCCATTCACATCTGAGACCTTGTAACACTAACGTGTCACATGACACCGGGGAGGGAAAATTACTAGTTGGGCCCAATTTGGTTATTTTCACTTAGGAATTAGGAGTGTACTCACTTTTGTTGCCAGCGGTTTAGACATTAATGGCTGTGTGTTGAGTTATTTTGAGGGGGACAGGAAATTTACACTGTTCTACAAGCTGTACACTCACTACTTTACATTGTAGCAAAGTGTCATTTCTTCAGTGTTCACATGAAAAGATATAATAAAATATTTTAGAAAAATGTGAGGGGTGTACTCACTTTTGTGAGATACTGTATGTGTCCATGTAAACATAGGCTTTTACCAGAGTTTAGAAGCTGCTGTGGTTAGGGGAGGTTCAAGAGGTTCAACTTCCCTCAACCTCCCTCTCCTGAAAGGGGAAGAACCGCGTTTAGGATAGGAATGTTGTGACCACTGGCCCTGGGAAAACACGGCAAAATCGCGCAGCAATGACTGATCATTCGATTTTCCACAAAGTGCATATCATGAAGTAGTCAAAATGGTATAGACATAGGCGTAGGCAGCCTATTGTATTAGGGTGTGCACCCCAAAGCTCAAACAAACATGCCTTTCTCTGCAGCCTCAGCTGCACGAGAGTGAATGAATGGGAAGTGCTCTGTGCTAAGAAGGCTTCACGTTTATTTACAAACTGAAGCATAGTAAACTTAGTTTACTATGCTTCAGCTTTCAATAAACACAGTGAGTGTAAAGAAAAGTAGGATGCTGGTAAATGACATATTTACTAGCCCTTTCCCCCACTCTCCATCCTGAAACATACCCTGCAGCAACTGTGGGGAGGGGGGGAATATATTCTTCTTCTTCGTATTGTGTGTATGGGTGTTTATTTAGGGAATGCAGTAAGGTAAAACATGTCTTGACCTTAGAACCACTTTTAAATTATAATAAAGTTAATAAAAGTCAAATTATATTCCCAGACTAATATTGGAATTGAAGATATAAGGATTTACTGACAAATGCCATAGTTACCCAACGAGGGTGATCTAGTGGTAACAGCAGAATTTCTGGTCTCCTTTGGTGTCCTAATAGGAGCAGATACAGCACACATATTTAACAGTCTTCCAAAATACAAAGCTCTGTTTTGTTAATACATTCCTAAGTGTGTTTTCCTAAATGCAAGCTGTGTAAGTTTGTCTGGTATCAGTCTATTCCTATCCTCTGTACAGCAGTGCTCAGACTGGGAGATAAAGAGGCAGTGCAAGGAGCACAATCACCTTTGTCGCAGTGTACAGGTCCTTCAAGGAAGATGCTGTTAGGAAGAGTGCATAGTGACATTGAAATTAGTTCAGCTTTTTGAGCCGGCCATAGACAGTGTAAATCCCAGCAGCAGGGACCGGCTAAGATTCAAACCATGTATAGGCAGGCTGATTGTACTCATTCTCAAGATGGATCAATCGATCAACTTGGGTACAACCAGCCTGTCAGATTTATGATGTGATTATTGCCTGCGATGATAGCCCCTAGCAATATTCACTGTGTGTTCTCCAGGCTGGGACAGCTTTCCCCCCTCCTATTGGGAGAACACAATAGCTTGGGGGAAATGGGGAAATTAAGCGATTTTCTGTCCTTCCAACCTGTGGTGTAAGAAAAGAAAATCTTTACATCTATGGCCTGCCCTACTGTCCAGCCACACACTGAGAGAAGGGCAAGATCTGTAAGTGTTAACTAACCACTCACGGACCTCCCGCCGCAGTTATACTTTGCTACTTTGACGTTAAATACTGGGGTTATGGCAGATAGCTGCCATAACCCCGGTATTTTTTTTGCTGGGCGGGCGGTCCTCTTTCTCATAAAAGTGGTCCCAGTGGCAGATTAGCCACGGGATCATTTTTATGGGCAGTGGGAGAGGTAACCCACCCCCCTCCCGCCGATTCCTGGTCGTTTTCTCCACTTTTTTTAATTAAGAAAAGAAAATTACTTTTTTTTTTTTTTTTTTTTTTGCTTTTTAGTGTAGATGTGATATCTGAGGTCTTTTTGACCCCAGATCTCACATTAAAGAGGACCTGTCCTGATTATTTCTATTACAAGTGATTTCATTGTAATAGGAATAAAAGTGATCAAAAACATTTTTTTTTTTTTTTTTATAAAGGGACAGTGTAAAATAAAAGGTAAAATAAATAAGAAAAAAAAAATTTAAAGCGCCCCATCCCTCCGAGCTTACACGCAGAAGCGAACGCATATGCAAGTAGCGCCCACATATGTAAAGGTATCGCTGCGATCGTTAGAACGAGAGCAATAACTCTAGCCCGTAACTCTAAACTGGTAACCTGTAGAAATTTTCAAAGTGTCGCCTATTGAGATTTTTAAATACCAATGTTTGTCGCCATTCCACGAGCGTGTGCAATTTTGAAGCGATTTCCAAACAATTGCGTTTGAAAGACCGCTGCGCAAATACCACGTGACAAAAACAAATTGCAATGACTGCCATTTTATTCTCCAGAGTCTTTGCTAAATATATATATATAATGTTTGGGGGTTCTAAAGAATTTTCCAGCAAAAAATACTGATTTTAACTTGTAAACAACAAGTGTCAGAAATAGGCCTTGTCTTTAGGTGGTTAACTGCAAATAAATAAATAAAAAAAAAAACACTCCAGTGGAAAACTAAGATGTTGTAATATACCAATAACCATTGTTTCCTGTGTATGGCCATCCATATACTGTGTCTCTGCCCGCTATCTCTCTGTTAGTAGACCAGTTGTAGAAAAATAAAAAATGAAAGCTGCGTGGTTGAATGTAAAATAAAGCCAGCTTCTAAAAGAAGATTCTATATTCTTACTTTCCCTTTGGCCTCTCTGTTAAAAGAAACAATTTACAGCATGTGAAGAACACAGACTGTAGGCCCTTTTAAGCATATTGTAGCATACCAAGTGTTTAGGGGTCAGAAGTATGGTCCTTACATTACTGGTCAGCAAGTGCAAAAATCAGTTCTGTAATTGGTGTCAGTTGGCAATATTTGAAAAGATACCCCCCTAGTACTGATAACTCCCAGAGAGTGTCAGGGCCAGCAATGGCAACCCCAGCAATAACCCCCAGCAAGGGTCTGGGTGAGCAATAACCCCCAGCAAGGGTCTGGGTGAGATATAACCCCCAGCAAGGGTCTGCGTGAGATATAACCCCCAGCAAGGGTCTGCGTGAGATATAACCCCCAGCAAGTGTCTGGTGAGATATAACCCCCAGTAAGGGTCTGGGTGAGATACAGTGCCTTGCAAAAGTATTCGGCCCCCTTGAGCTTTTCTTCAGCAGGGACAGGGAAGATGGTTAAAATTGATGGGAAGATGGATGGAGCCAAATAGGAGGACCATTATGGAAGAAAACCTGATGGAGTCTGCAAAAGACCTGAGACTGGGACGGAGATTTGTCTTCCAACAAGACAATGATCCAAAACATAAAGCAAAATCTACAATGGAATGGTTCACAAATAAACATATCCAAGTGTTAGAATGGCCAAGTCAAAGTCCAGACCTGAATCCAATCGAGAATCTGTGGAAAGAACTGAAAACTGCTGTTCACATACGCTCTCCATCCAACTTCACTGAGCTTGAGCTGTTTTGCAAGGAGGAATGGGCAAAAATTTCAGTCTCTCGATGTGCAAAACTGATAGAGACATACCCCAATCGACTTACAGCTGTAATCGCAGCAAAAGGTGGCGCTACAAAGTATTAACTTAAGGGGGCTGAATAATTTTGCACACCCAATTTTTCAGTTTTTTATTTGTTAAAAAAGTTTGAAATATCCAATAAATTTCCTTCCACTTCATGATTGTGTCCCACTTGTTGTTGATTCTTCACAAAAAATTACAGTTTTATATCTTTATGTTTGAAGCCTGAAATGTGGCAAAAGGTCAAAAAGTTCAAGGGGGCCAAATACTTTCGCAAGGCACTGTATAACCCCCAGCAACGGTCTGGGTGAGCAATAACCCCCAGCAACGGTCTGGGTGAGATATAACCCCCAGTAAGGGTCTGGGTGAGATATAAACCCCAGCAAGGGTCTGGGTGAGATATAAACCCCAGCAAGGGTCTGGGTGAGATATAAACCCCAGCAAGGGTCTGGGTGAGATATAACCCCCAGCAAGGGTCTGGGTGAGATATAACCCCCAGCAAGGGTCTGGGTGAGATAAAAGCCCCAGCAAGGGTCTGGGTGAGATATAACCCCCAGCAAGGGTCTAGGTGAGATATAACCCTCAATAAGTGTCTGGGTGAGCTATAACCCCCAGCAAGGGTCTGGGTGAGATAAAAGCCCCAGCAAGTGTCTGGGTGAGATATAACCCCCAGCAAGGGTCTGGGTGAGATAAAAGCCCCAGCAAGTGTCTGGGTGAGATATAACCCCCAGCAAGGGTCTGGGTGAGATATAACCCCCAACAAGTGTCTGGGTGAGATATAACCCCCAGCAAGAGTCTGGGTGAGATATAACCCCCAGCAAGTGTCTGGGTGAGATATAACCCCCAACAAGTGTCTGGGTGAGATATAACCCCCAACAAGTGTCTGGGTGAGATATAACCCCCAACAAGTGTCTGGGTGAGATATAACCCCCAACAAGGGTCTGGGTGAGATATAACCTCCAGCAAGGGTCTGGGTGAGATATAACCCCCCGCAAGGGTCTGGGTGAGATATAACCCCCCGCAAGGGTCTGGGTGAGATATAACCCCCAACAAGTGTCTTGGTGAGATATAACCCCCAGCAAGGGTCTGGGTGAGATATAACCCCCAAAAAGTGTCTGGGTGAGATATAACCCCCAGCAAGTGTCTGGGTGAGATATAACCCCCAGCAAGTGTCTGGGTGAAATATAACTCCCCGCAAGGGTCTGGGTGAAATATAACCCCCCGCAAGGGTCCGGGTGAAATATAACCCCCTGCAAGGGTCCGGGTGAGCAATAACCCTCAGCATTGGTGTACAATACTTTTACTTGAGCACATGTTCTAACAGCTGTCTCTTCCCCATGCTTCCGACAAAACTTTAATATATCTGTTGGGCAGGAGATAACTCCCAGCAGGGCAAGGCAGCGCAGTTGCAGGGTGTGTGCTGGAATGCATAGCATTTCTTTTTCTTTTTTTGTTTGCTAAAGCAGCATTGGGCTGTCCAAGCCTGATCTTGGCTGCTGATTTAATGCAGTAAGAGGTGACCCTTGCACCACCACTGCTAGTTAGGTTTGTTTGTTTGTTTATTGTTGTTGTTTATTTATTGATTTGATTGTTGCATTTATTTATTTTACATTTTATATCAATGTGCAACATTTTGTGTTTTCTGTTGTATTATGCTGCTTTCCAAAAAGACAAGTCTAACAAGTGGAGGACTGAGGACAATAAATCTCCTGTGGGCTTCTGATCCTGCTTCAAAACTGATTCATTAGATCCAGAAACTTCCAGGAGACACGTTTCATGAGAAAATGTAGGAGCTTCACATGTATGTGAATTAAACATTTTTATGAGAAAATTATGATGAGGTAAAATAAAAAATATAAAGTACAGCTGTACCTTTAAAGTAATAAAAAAAAAAACAGATTAAAATAACAAACATGACATACTTTCCTGCTTCGGGTGATGGTTTTGCACAGAGTGGCCCCCAATTCCCCTCGTCTTTAGGTCCCCCTGGCACTCTTAGCTCCACCTCTTCTGTGTGCCACCATAGGAAGCACACACAGCATGGCTCTGCCCCGCCCCTGCTCCCTCCTCACTGTATTTGATTGACAGCAGCAGGATCCAACGGCATCCACTGCTGCCTCCATGCCCATTGAGGAGAGAGAGAGCACTGCAGCTGCTCTAGGGCACAGAGCTGGATTGAGATCGGGCTCAGGTAAATATTTTGGGGAACTGGAAATAGAACATTTTTTACCCTAATGCAAAGAATGCATTAACTGCTTGCTGACCGCCCGTCGCATATTTACTGCGGCAGGCTGGCTCAGCTGCGTAAATTGCCGTACCTGTACAGTGGTTCGTGGGAGCGCTCCTGGGGGCCATTAGGCAGCAGGGATGCCGATCCGTGGGACCGGCGGCACCGATTGATGCCTTGCACCCGCGACCACTCCCCTCTTAGAGAGAAGGACATTCAGCTGTTGTAAACACAGCCGACCATTGTTCTCTCTGAAATTATCAATGAGCGCATGTGATCCTTCTATATAGGATCACAGGTCTCTGTGTTCATTTCACAAGCCCATCCCCCATACAGTTAGGAAACACTCCCAAGGCGAACACTTAAACCTTTGATCACCCCTAGGTTAACCCCTTCCCTGCCAGTGACATTATTAGAGTAACAGTGCATATTTTTAGCACTGATTACTGTCAAAAATGTCAGTTAGGGGTCAGATCTGTCCTCCACAATGTCGCAGTCCCGCTAAAAATCGCTGATCGCCGCTTACTAATACGCCATTACTAGTAAAAAAAATAGAAAATAAAAATGACAAATCTTTCCTGTAGTTTGTAGACGTGATAACTTTTGCGCAAAGCAATAAAAATACGCTTATTGGAATTTTTTTTACCAAAAATATGTAGCAGAATACAAATTGGCCTAATAGGAGGAAAAAAAATGATTTTTAATTTTTTTTGGGAATGTTATATAGTAGAAAGTGAAAAATTGTTTTTTTTTTTTTTCAGAATTGTCGCTCTTTTTTTGTTTATAACGCAAAAAATAAAAATCGTACAGATGATCAAATACCACCAAAAAGAAAGCTCTATTAATGGGGAAAAAAAGGACAGCAGTTTTATTTAGGTACAGCGTCGCACGACCGCGCAATTGTCCGTTAAAGTAAAGCAGTGCCTAATCGCAAAAAATGGCCTGGTCATTAATGAGGGAAAATCCTTCCGGTCCAGAAGTGGTAAGGTAAAAAGCCATGAAGGGTAACTCATCTTTCGTGGAGGTAGAAAAAATAGCAAATAAAAAACAAAATATATATACATATATAGTGTATAGAATTGTGACGTAATTCATATTGTAATTGAATGTTATTAAAAAATGACCTTTCCTTTTCAAGCTGCAGCTCTGTAATTTTCTGTAAATGCGATGCAATATGGCTACCTGGAGGGTTTCAGTACACAAAACAGAACGCACCACCAGAACTATAATTTCCCGCTTGTGTGATTGGCTTACTGATTTTCCAAGAAGTCTGCACTAAGATACAAGTCAGATTTTTGGCATCCCCCGCAACAAAAATGTCATTTTTGGTGAGATACTCCCAATAGGAAATCACATCTAAAGGGATGCAGACCCAGCAGTTTTTCTTATTAGAGCCTTGCAGGTGCAGCAGCTGATTTATAATTATCGAAACAAATCCCATTCGTTTCACTTTCCACAGGGGAACATATAGGGACTTCTTCAGAATAACAAAAGGTAAAGGCCCGTACACACGATACGAAAATCGGAAATAAAATTTCATCCGACGAACGATCTGCTGATTTTCGGATTGTTAGTATAGTGCTTTCGACAGCCGATTACGAATTTTCGGATGACAAAATCTGGATGTGCAGGCTATAAAATTTTTATCGTACGTCAAGACAACGTCCGATTTTCGTTTAATTAATACAGTTTTCGTCCGAAAAAAAAAACGTAAGAGCAAGACTAGGCATGCTCAGAAATAAAAGAACACATACAAAACAATTCAACACATGACCTCACTTCTGAAGTAGAATTCTGTCGTACAGGAAATTTCGTATGAAAATAACCTCTTCACTTTCCATATGAGGCAAGCATGCAACAAAAATCGGACGCAAGACCGTTTGATAATCCGATCGTGTGTACGAGGCTTAAGGCTCTGCAACAAAGTTTGTTAAAATCCTTGTATAGAGATCACCCAGAGGAGAGTGTTTTTTCTCAACAAAAGTGAAGTTACTCTTTAAGCGTTTACAACCACTTTAATAAAAAAAAAAAAAAAAAAAATAGCTAACCAACCCTCCCCTAGTCCTCCTAAACTACCCCCCTTCCCAGGAGCTTGGTTACCTCAGTAGGTAACCTGAGGCCCGCTCTTTGTTTTCATCTCTTCACTGCTGGCCGTGTCTGCGCTGTAAACCCATCTAAAGATTTATAGAGATGTATTCCATGTCTCTCTGTGTGTCTCCAATCCCAGAAAGTGGCTCTATACAAATCTGCATCTTTCCTTCTGAGTTGAACAAGCAGCTGAAGTTTAAACCCTCGTACACACGCAACGAATTTCCGCCGACTGGTCGTCCGTCTTTTGTCCAGAGTGGTGTCTGTTGGTTGGAATGTGCTCTAGAATTTTCCCGCACGACAGAATTCTACTTCAGAAGTGATGTCATGTGTTGGTTTGCTTTCTTTGTGTTCTTTCTTCTCTGAGCATGCCGTCTTGCTCATAAGATTTTTCCCTGTCCAAATTTGTACTGACTGCACGAAAATCGGACATGTTTTGACGGTGGACAAAAATTTTATAGCCTGCACACCAGAATTTTTTCGGCCGAAAAGTCGGAGTCGGTTGTCGAGAGCACCATACTAACAAGCCGAAAATCGGCAGATCGGTCGTCGGACGAAAATTCCCGGCCGAATTTCGACTCGTGTGTACGGGCCTTTAGTTTACGTTGGTTCAGGAGGGCTAGGTATGGTGCAGAAGTGTAGCTTTTCATAAAGATCACAAAAATGCAAAGTCCGCTAGTGTTGCAGACATCCCAAGTCTCCCGCATACAGGCTGCAGCTCCCTGACACCCGCAAGTGCCGCACGATATCCCGGCTGTCTGTGACAGCTGTCAGAATGGAGCCGATGCTTCCTGTATAGTTCCGGCTCTGTCCTGTCACAGGTGGAATGATATCAAATGCACTCCACCTGTGAGGACGCCAAGAGACACAGGAAGCATTGGCTCTGCATGCTTCCTCCAGTGCCACTCCTCACACTCTCTGCCAGCATTTCCCGCCAGCAGTACCCACAGCAGTACCAGCCAGCAGTAACCCCAGCAGTACCAGCCAGCTGTACCCACAGCAGTACCAGCCAGCAGTAACCCCAGCAGTACCAGCCAGCAGTACCCACAGCAGTACCAGCCAGCAGTAACCCCAGCAGTACCAGCCAGCTGTACTCACAGCAGTACCTGCCAGCCGTACCCACAGCAGTACTAGCCAGCAGTGCCCACAGCAGTACCCACCATCATTACCAGCCAGCTGTACCCACAGCAGTACCAGCCAGCTGTACCCACAGCAGTACCAGCCAGCAATAACCACCAGCAGTAACCAGCCAGCAGTACCAGCTAGCAGTACTCACCACCAGTATCAGCAAGCAGTACCCGCCAGCAGTATCCACCTGCAGTAACCACCTGCAGTACCAGCCAGCTGTAAGTCACATGTCCTAGGGGTGCAATTAGCCCCCAGCACATAATTGTAACTATCCCAGCACATGCCATGTTTCTGATTCCTACCACCATGACCACTTCAAATCACTGAAGTGGTCATGGGGTTAGAGTGTTCCTTTAATATCTCTCAGAAGAAATAAATCTCTGTATACTGATTGCATTTCATTTGATTATCCTCTAGTTGTGTTATATTGGTGGGGGGAGGGGGAGGGTGCGGAGTGCCACCTCCCTGAAATTAGTTTGCCACCTCCCTGAAATGAATGTTTGCAGGCTGGGATGTCTGATGTTGCAGCCTGACAAATGCAAAACACTCAGTAAACAAAAAAAAAAAAAAAAAAAAAAACTGATGCCGGGAACCAGGGGTGTAGGGTAGGAACCTATTTTTTTTCTAATTTTTTCTATAGCTTTAGGTTTACATTTTTTTTTTTTATTTGGGGGGGGGGGGGGGTTGTAATATAATCAGACTCTGCATTTTACCACTTTCCTTGGCCCATCAGCTAAAGGCACAGCTGCACTTTAACCACTTTCCGAAGAATGGAGGGAAGGTGAAGTCTTTTTTCGGAGAGACGTTTATAAACGGCACTTTAGAAATAGCCCTAGGCAGCCAAGGCACCCATTAATGGCTGTGAACTGAGGATTCTCAGGACACAGTGTACAGTACAGAGAAGATCCAGGTGCTGCTTACATAGTTGGTCAGGTTGAAAAAAGACACTAGTCCATTTTACGTCAATTAATTTAAATATTAAATATACCCACAGTTGATCCAGATAAAGCCAAAAAAACCCTCCCAAAAATCCCTGATAAAGCATGGTCCAATTCGCTCCAAAGGGTTAAAAAAAATTCCTTCCTGATTTCCTGGGGGGCAATCTGGTATTCCCTGGGTCAACTACCCCTGGCTTTATTACCTCTAAAAATTAGTATCCATTTATATTTTGTGCATTTAGGAATGCATCTAGGTCTTTTTCAAAACTAGTTCTTGAGGGAGTCTAGTCCATATTTTCCAACCTTTCCGTATGTGACAGTTAAATCTCTTTTCCTACAGACGTAAAGAGTGCCCCCTTGTCCTCTGTAATGACCTGAAAGTGAATAACTCAACACCAAGTTCACTGTATGGAGCACTTATGCATTTATACATGTTGATAATATCCCCCCTTAACTACTTGCTGATCGGCCGCCGCTTATTTACTGCGGCAATGTGTTGCTATTGCGCAAAACGACAGACCTGTAGTTTTATTTAATAGCCACTTGATGGTGCCATCACGCCGCCGGAGGCGAGATCGCAACATGATTGGCTAGTAGGGATGTCAATCAGTGAGTCTGTCGGACCTAATGTCCACCGGCCACCCACAATCATCCCTGGGAGAGGCAGAACAGCAATCTGCCTATGTAAACAAGGAAGATCGCCGTTCTGCATTGGGACAAGATGGAGATCTTGTGTTCCTGCTAAGCAGGAACCACGATCTTTGTCTCCCCCCAATCAGTGCGACCCCCCCCCCTCACAGTTAGTAAGCACCTCCTAGGGACACACTTAACCCCTTGATAGCCCCTGATGTTACCCCTTGCCTGCCAGTGTCATTAGTGTAGTGACAGTGCATTTTTTTAGCACTGATCACTGTATTAGTGTCACTGGTCCCTAAAAAGTGTTGAAAGTGTCAGTTAGATGTTGGATTTGTTCGCCGAAATGTCGCAGTCCCGTTAAAAATCACTGATCACCGCCATTACTAGTAAACAAAATAAATAAAGATTCCATAAAAATATCCCACAGTTTATAGACGCTATAACTTTTGCACAAACCAATCAATATACACCTATTGGTATTTTCTTTACCAAAAATATGTAGCGGAATACATATTGGCCTAAATTGATGAAAAAATTTGATTTTTTAAATCTAAAGTTTTTTAAAAACTGCAGAGGTGATCAAATACCACCAAAAGAAAGCTCTATTTGTGGGGGGAAAAAAAAGACATAAATTTTATTTGGGTACAGCGTCGCATGTTAAAATAACGCAGTGCCGTATCGCAAAAAATGGCCTGGCCATTGAAGTGGTTAAAGTGATTGGCTCTTGCTGCTGCCAATCAAATCCAGTGATGCGGGGGCGGGGCCAAGTCCTTCTGTCTGTGTCAATGGACGCAGCAGTGGGACTCATGACAGCGCCCGTACGGATACCCTCATGGAAAGCGACTCTCTGTGGGGGCACCCGATGAAGAGGAGGAGCCAGAAGCGACGCCGGGGCACCCCAGCGGAGGAGGATTGGGGCTGCTCTGTGCAAAACCCTTGCACAGAGCAGGTAAGTATAAAATGTTTATTTTTTTTTAAAACAAACCTTTACAATCACTTTAACATAAAAAAAATAAAAAAACTCTGACTTTACAACCACTTTAACCTCCCTAGCGTTATTCCCAAGTGTGGCTCGGGGTTAATATTCAGTGCCAAAAGCGGTAACCCCGAGCCACACTGCCTGTACTTTTTGCGGTACTTTGTGCCTGGAAAATTGATAACGTCCATGGCTCTTTTAGCTCAAAAATGCTTTTGGACGAACTGGAAAACAGCGACGGTTAATCGAAAATATTTGAAGAACTGAGCGATAGCGATTCGCGGGAAAATTCGTCATCAGGTACTAAAAGTGACAACAGCGACGATTCTGCGCCTGAGCTCAGTGATCTGTGGACTTGGTGCTCTATTGACTGCGGTACGGATCAGGCAGGGCCCCCAAGATTCACATTTCCTGGAGCACCTCGTATTAAAGTTGACGTTGACCATGACAACCCCTTGGCATACCTACAATTATTTCTGCCTGATGAGGTTATTGAAAAAATAGTTACCGAGACAAACCGGTACAAAGAGCAACAATTGGCTACGCATCAGAAGTTTGCAAGAAGCAGAAAGTGGGAACCAGTGAAAAAAGATGACATTTGGAAATTTCTGGGCCTAATAATTGTTCAGGGAGTGGTGGGGAAACCCCTGCAGAAGTGGTATTGGACAACCAATACATTACTTGCCACTCCATGCTTTGGCACGGTCATGTCACAATACAGATTTTCCCTCATAATGAAATATCTCCACTTCGAAAACAATGAAGAATTTGATGAAATTTATTATTATTACATTATGATTTCGTGTTTCAAACTTTATCATACCCGGGATGTCTACTAGACTCTTGTTTGGACAGATTTAAGTAAAATTATTCCTAAGAATTACAGGCCTAAAATAAAACAACAGATTTCCATGCAAAAAAAATGTACCACTTTTAGCACAAAAATTGTGACATAATCAGACCGCCAGGGAGGTTAAGCTGGCTACACATGATACAATTCTCTTGTACAAATTTCCTTTAGATTTACCAAAACCATATAATATGTGGTGAAACCTAAAAAACTTTCAAATTGTATAATATAATATAATCATGCAGGCTCTTTCACTACATGGTTAAAGGTGAATCTAAAGGAAATTGAACAAGAAAATTGTATATAATATGTAGCCCTCTTAAATCTCCTCTTCTCAAGAGAGAATTCAGTTCCTTCCCCATAGCCGAGCTCCTCCATGCCTCTTATCAGTTTGGTTGCCCTTCTCTGCACTTTCTCCAGTTCCCTGATATCCTTTTTGAGAACTGGTGCCCAAAACTGAATTGCATTCCAAATGAGGTCTTACTAATGATTTGTACAGGGACAAAATGACTGTATGTCTCTCTCTCTCTCCAGAACACCCAAATCCTTCTCCTCCATTGACTCCCCCAGCTGTTCCCCTCCTAGTATGTATGATACGTGCATATGTTTAGCTGCATCAATACCGCCATACGTACATGTACGGCCTTATTTTGAAGTGGTTATACCAGGATCATGGTCCATGATCCTGGTATAATTTTTTACAGCAGATGATTCCTTACACAGTAAAAGTAATCCTAGCGGCTATACAGTCAATCGGGGAAACTGGTAAAGATGGGACTGGCAACACTGGCTTTCCCGGACACAGTGAGCGGAACTGATGATGTTCCTCCCACTGTGTGACGTCAGAAACCAAGAGCGACTTGATTTTTCTTGTACAAAAGTTTTTAATTTTGAGAAGAGGCATAAACATACATCAAAACATGGTATATATGTACAATTAGATAAAAGAAAATGGAACGCAGGGAAACAGATAGCAGCAAAACATGATACAGACATAGGGCATGAGCCAACCTGAAAACATCACGGACCAAATAATGGGTATCAACAAGCAAAAATGCATAGATAGGGACCCAAAGTCCCCCCCAGTGGTTTATAATGCAGCAAGACTATCAAAAGAAGAAGTTCTATTATGTTCCAATGAGCAAACAGGGGCTGGGCCTGAGAGTACCGAGCCAGGAAGGAAAACAACACTAAAAGACAAAGGAAAGAGAGAAAGAAGGAATGAGAAAGTAGGACAAACAAAAAAAGAAATGACAATAGAGGAAGACTAAAGAAAGGGTGGGGAGAAGGAAGAGGGGGGAACGAGTCCTGCGGGGCGAGCGTCCAGGAGGCATTAAAGAGAGAGAAGGGTGGTCTGAAATCTGGAAGGGGCAACGTTTGAGATCCAGGGGTCCCACACCTTAAGAAACTTAGCGTGAGAATCAGAAACTATCGCAGTCAACTTTTCATTAATGAGAATATCATTCATACGGTTATTGACCGCCTCAAAACTAAGCAACGGGGTCTTCCAAGATTGGGCAATGGTGAATTTCGTAGCTGTAAACAAATGCTGAGCCAACTGACGCTGTGTACGGGTCAAGTCAGGTATAGGTTTACACAAGAGTGCCTCATACGGGTCCTCTTCAGGGTGACTTGAAAAATATTACGGAGCAAGGCATAAATCCTAATCCACAGTCTGCGCACCTTGGGGCACGTCCACCAAATATGCGCCATGGTCCCCTCCTGAGCGCATCCCTGGAAGCACAGGGGGGAATATGCGGGTATAAATTTAGCCAGTCTAGCCGGAGTATAGTACCACCTGTAAAATACCTTATAAGCATTTTCCAGAATCAAGACATTTCGGGAACACTTAGAGAGAGCCGCCGTCATGTGCCGCCAGTCTTCCCTGTCCAACCCGCCCCCCAATTCTAGCTGAGCGACTTGATTTTTTTACTTTTGGTTTCAGTTTATTTGTTTACAAGCTGTTGCTGTCTTATGATCTTGGTTTGATCTGCTGCTTTGGAGGCCAGAGGACCTGTCACGGCTCATGCTATCACAGGTTATTGTTCATCTATTGTTATAGCAATAAAAGCGATTAAAAAAAATGTAAAGGTACTATGTAAAAAAAAAAAAAAAAATTAAATAAAACAATAACATAAAAAAAATGTAATGTCTCCCTGTGCTTACGTGCAAAGGTGAATGCACGCATCAGTCCTGTACATGGATGTAAACAGTACATGCATCACACATGTGGGGTATCACCGTGAACCTCAGAGTGAGAGCAATAATTCTAGAACTGGACCTCCTATGTAGGTCTAAAATGGTAACCTGCAAAGACTTTTAAATCATTGCCCAGGGATAATTTGATGTACTGTAGTTTGTTGCTGTTCTACGGTCACAGCTTTAAAGCGTGACCAGTTCAGTATCCATTTACTCAGCGTAACATCATCTTTTTAACAGAAATACGGGAATTATATTGTGTTTGTGTTCACTAAATTTCAATAAAATGTATTATTTCCCAAAAATGTGTGCAACTACTGTGTGCCATAAAAAATTGCAACACCCACCATTTTATTTCCTAGGTCCTCTGCTTGGGGATAAAAAAAAACAATACAAATATATACACTATATTGTCAAAAGTATTGGGACAACTGCCTTTGCATGCACATGAACTTTAATGGCATCCGTAGTCTGTCCATAGGGTTTAATATTGATTTGGCCCAACCTTTGCAGCTTTAACAGCTTCAAATGTTCTAGAAAGGCTATCCACAAGGTTTAGGAGTGTGTCTAAGGGAATGTTTGACCATTCTTCCAGAAGCCCATTTGTGAGGTCAGGCACTGATGTTGGACGAGAAGGCCAGTCAAGTTCCTCCACCCAAACTCGCTCATCCATGTCTTTATGAACCTTGCTTTGTGAAGTGGTCCAAATCATTTGGTGAAGGGGGGGGGGGGGGGGGTTATGGTGTCGGGTTGTTTTTCAGGGGTTGGGCTTGCCCCCTTAGTTACAGTGAAGGAAACTCCTAAGGTGTCAACATGCCAAGACATTTTGGACAATTTTTATGCGCCCAACTTTGTAGGAACAGTTTGGGGATTGCCCCTTTTCTCTTCCAAAGTGACTGCGCACCAGTGCACAAAGCAAGGTCCAAAAAGAAATGGATGGTGCTTGAGGAAGGGGCTCCTCCATATGTGAGGGATAAGTTCTGTAGCAGGGTGTGCAGGACCCCCTGGATGGGTCACAGCACAGTAAAGTAGGCACGGACAGACAGCAGGATCTTTGTGAAAACAAAACTGTGATTTATTTAACAATTCTGTGGTTACAAAGTGCAGATATCAAGACAGCAAAAATAAAACAAAAACAGAAAATAAACCCTTGCCACTTTGGGCGTCTAACTACAAAGCACAGGAACCTGTCTACTAGGTCTGGAACAGCCAACCACTGCCAAATACATGACTGACACACAGAATAAACAGCTTTTAGTCACACAGACTAAGGCTGGCCATACACTATACAATTTTCTTATTCAATTTCCTTTAGATTTACCTTAAACTATGTAGTGCAAGGGCCTGCCTGACTGCATACAAATTGAAAGTGTTTAGGTTTGACCCTATATTACATGGTTTTGGTAAATCTAAAGGAAAGTTGAACAAGAAAATTGTATAGTGTATGGCCAGCCTTAAGCCTCGTACACATGCCACGAATTTCCGCCGACCGGAAGTGCGTACACCCCTAAGTGAAAATCTCCAAATGGGGCCCAAAGTGTCAAAAGTTTGTGTGACAACCATTAAATTCCAGCACTGCCTTAAACCTTGGGCATGAAGTTTACCAGAGCTTCACAGGTTGCCACTGGAGTCCTCTTTCACTCCTCCATAACGACATCACGGAGCTGGTGGATATTAGAGACCTTGTGCTCCTCCACCTTCCGTTTGAGGATGCCCCACAGAGGCTCAATGGGGTTTAGGTCTGGAGACATGCTTGGCCAGTACATCTCCTTTACTCTCACCTTCTTTAGCAAGGTAGTGGTCGACTTGGAGGTGTGTTTGGGGTCATTATCATGTTGGAATACTGCCCGGGGCCACACTCCAAAGGGAGGGGATCATGCTCTGTTTCAGTATGTCACAGTACATGTTGGCATTCATGGTTCCCTCAATGAACTGTAGCTCCCTAGTGCCGGCAGCACTCATGTAGCCTCAGACCATGACACTTCCACCACCATGCTTGACTGTAGCAAGACACACTTGTCTTTGTACTCCTCACCTGGTTGCCACCACATACGCTTGACACCATTGGAACCAAATAAGTTTATCTTGGTCTCGTCAGACAACTGGACATGGTTCCAGTAATCCATATCCTTAGTCTGCTTGTCTTCAGCAAACTGTTTGTGGGCTTTCTTGTGCATCATTTTTATAAGAGGCTTCCTTCTGGAAGGACAGCCATGCAGACCAATTTAATGCAGTGTGTGGCGTATGGTCTGAGCACTGACAGGCTGACCCCCCCACGCCTTCAACCTCTGCAGCAATGCTGGCAGCACTCCCCCAAGACAACCTCTGGATGTGACGCTGAGCATGTGCACTCAAACTCTTTGGTCGACCATGGCGAGGCCTGTTCTGTGCGGAACCTGTCCTGTTAAGCCGCTGTATGGTCTTAGCCACCGTGCTGCAGCTCAGTTTCAGGGTCTTGGCAATCTTCTTATAGCCTAGGCCATCTTTATGTAGAGTAACAATTCTTTTTTTCAGATCCTCAGGGAGTTATTTGCCATGAGATGCCATGTTGAACTTCTAGTGACCAGTATGAGAGAGTGAGAGCGATAACACCAAATTTAGCACACCTGCTCCCTATTCACACCTGAGACATTGTAACACTAACGAGTCACATGACATCAGGGAGGGAAAATGGCTAATTGGGCCCAATTTGGACATTTTCACCTAGGGGTGTACTCACTTTTGTTGCCAGCAGTCTAGACATTAATGGCTGTGTGTTGAGTTATTTTGAGGGGACAGCAAATTTACACTGTTATACAAGCTGTACACTCACTACTTTACATGGTAGCAAAGTGTCATTTCTTCAATGTTGTCACATAAAAAGATATAATAAAATATTTACAAAAATGTGAGGGATGTACTCACTTTTGTGAGATACTGTATAAATATATATATATATATAGTCAGGTCCATAAATATTGGGACATATATATTGGGGTATTTACATCCAAATCAGGTGAACGGTGTAGGAATTACAACAGTTTGTATATGTGCCTCCCACTTTTTAAGGGACCAAAAGTAATAGGACAGATTAACAATCATAAATCAAACTTTCACATTTTAATACTTGGTTGCAAATCCTTTGCAGTCAATTACAGCCTGAAGTCTGGAACGCATAGACATTACCAGACGCTGGGTTTCATCCCTGGTGATGCTCTGCCAGGCCTCTACTGCAACTGTCTTCAGTTCCTGCTTGTTCTTAGAGCATTTTCCCTTGAGTTTTGTCTTCAGCAAGTGAAATGCATGCTCAATTGGATTCAGGTCAGGTGATTGACTTGGCCATTGCATAACATTCCACTTCTTTCCCTTAAAAAACTATTGGGTTGCTTTTGCAGTATGCTTCGGGTCATTGTCCATCTGCACTGTGAAGCGCCGTCCAATGAGTTCTGAAGCATTTGGCTGAATATGAGCAGATAATATTGCCCGAAACACTTCAGAATTTATCCTGCTGCTTTTGTCAGCAGTCACATCATCAATAAATACAAGAGAACCAGTTCCATTGGCAGCCATACATGCCCACGCCATGACACTACCACCACCATGCTTCACTGATGAGGTGGTATGCTTTGGATCATGAGCAGTTCCTTTCCTTCTCCATACTCTTCTCTTCCCATCACTCTGGTACAAGTTGATCTTGGTCTCATATGTCCATAGGATGTTGTTTCAGAACTGTGAAGAATTTTTTAGATGTTGTTTGGCAAACTCTAAACTGGCCTTCCTGTTTTTGAGGCTCACCAATGGTTTACATCTTGTGGTGAACCCTCTGTATTCACTCTGGTGAAGTCTTCTCTTGATTGTTGACTTTGACACATATACACCTACCTCCTGGAGAGTGTTCTTGATCTGGCCAACTGTTGTGAAGGGTGTTTTCTTCACCAGGGAAAAAATTCTTCGGTCATCCACCACAGTTGTTTTCCGTGGTCTTCTGGGTCTTTTGGTGTTGCTGAGCTCACCGGTGCGTTCTTTATTTTTAAGGATGTTCCAAACAGTTGATTTGGCCACACCTAATGTTTTTGCTATTTCTCTGATGGGTTTGTTTTGTTTTTTTTCAGCCTAATGATGGCTTGCTTCACTGATAGTGACAGCTCTTTGGATCTCATATTGAGAGTTGACAGCAACAGATACCAAATGCACATAGCACACTTGAAATTAACTCTGGACCTTTTATCTGCTCATTGTAAATGGGATAATGAGGGAATAACACACACCTGGCCATGGAACAGCTGAGCAGCCAATTGTCCCATTACTTTTGGTCCCCTAAAAAGTGGGAGGCACATATACAAACTGTTATAATTCCTACACTTTTCACATGATTTGGATGTAAATACCCTCAAATTAAAGCTGAAAGTCTGCAGTTAAAGCACATTTTGTTTGTTTCATTTCAAATCCATTGCGGTGGTGTATAGAGCCAAAAAGATTAGAATTGTGTCGATGTCCCAATATTTATGGACCTGACTGTATATATATATATATATATATATATATATGGGTTCTAAGTAATTTTTTTAGCAAAAAAATGCAGATTTTTACATGACACAGTTGTCAGAATTGGCTTGGGCAAGTGCCTAAACCTTATTGGCCACAGTTGCCTAAATAAATAGTGCAGTAAGGTTGGCTTGTAAGTTGGAGACATCGTGTGAGGATATACAGTAATTACACTGCATAGCTTGGTGTCATTTTCAAACACTGAAATAGTACTTTTAATCGCAGACCCTATATTATTTACAAATATGTTAAAAAGTACTGGTCCCAGCACTGAACCTTGGGGCACACCACTAATAAACTTAGACTATTTAGAACAGGCATCACTAACTGGTGGACAGTGGTCTGGATCCGGACCAAGCCACTGTCCCGTCTGGACCTGCGGTCATACCATTTAGGAGCATTCCTTCTCCTTGGCGTCCACTGCTGTTGTTTTCAAGGCAGCATGGACAGCGGGAGGCAGGATAGCAATGAACACAGAGCAGGAGACACACCTGCACTTGATGGAGGGTGGGAGCTACATGAGTTAAATTTCCATGTCTACTAGCAACTGATTGGTTGTTAGGACGCTGGGTGGTCCTAGCAACCAATCGCCAGCTTGTTAATACAAAAAGTTAACCCCTCAATCCAATGCTGCTGTGCCTCCCGTTCATCTCTCTGTATAAAGTAGGAGAGCATGGGCAAAAGGACATGGTTGTAAAAAGGGGGGGGGGGGGAGATGATGTGAAGGGGGTAGTAATGTGTGTGTGTGGGGGGCAGATGTGAAGGGGCAGAGCACATTATTGTGATGGTGGTGGGTGATGTGAAAGGGGAGCAGTGCTGTGGGGGAAGGATGATGGGGGGGGGGGACATGTAAGGGGAGCAGTGCTGTAGGAGGTGACATGAAGGGGGGAAAGTGCTTGTGGGGAGATGTGATGTGATTTATAATTATATGGGAAAATTCCTTTTCAAATTTTGCTATCTTTCTGTTTTTCTATAATTACCAGTAACAATTGAGTACTGTCCATGATACTTTTTTTTTTTTTTTTTGTATGTCCCCTTCTTTAACGTCCAAGGTCCGAGCAGTACTAATTCACAAAGGTTTTTTTTTTTTTTTTTTTTTTAGTTAACAGTAAAAAAAAAGTAGTAGTTATTACATTTCAACAGCAGACAGCTCTATCTGTCTCAAAATGTTTTATCAAATTCATTTTGGTGCACTATTGAGAATTGTCAGTCAAACTATCACAGCACTGAAAACTAATAAAGACCAGGTAATAAGGGTATATACAGGCTCACCATTCAAATGGTAAATTAAATCACACATCTTAGTGAGCTGACTCTGCTTAGTTCTCTTTAGCTGGTAACACCATTCATTACTTCAACTTCAACCACTTTATGTTTCTGTTATTGTCACTAGCAGTTTTTCAGCAAATGACAACCAAAACTTAGTTATCCTCTTGCCGCCCACGTAATGCATATGTTCATTGGCAAACAGGGCGGGCGTTAATAATACCCACCCTCTGCAAATATATATCCATGGGCAGCAAAGCCTTCTGTGTGGAGAACACACTTACTGTGCCTCCAGCACAGTGACCAAAAGACAGCTCTCAGTCTCTGATAATGATCTGGAGCTTGCAGGACTGGCTCCTGATCATGTGACCAGTATAAGAGCCAATCACATTGGTCATGCGATTGACCAATTCTTCCCACCCCCTGGGCATACAGACCGTGTTAAATAGACATTGGGCTGGGTGGGCAAGGTTTCCGAACCTAAGAAAACCAACCAATTTGACACTTCTGATTTTTCTGTACTTTGAAAAAAATATATATACAAATGCAAATATGTTTATGTTTGTTGCTATTAATTTCTTTTATTGTTTAAAATTGAATCATACATATTTAGGAGGAAGTATAGACTGGTGGACACAAAGGTGTCCTGAATGCTTGTTATTGTGTTTCTGTCATGACTCTGATGCAGTGCTGCTGCGAGAACTGGTGTGTCTGGCTGATGTGATTAAAGGTTTTCCAAGCAGGAACAACACTCATTACGCTTTCAGCCTGCGTACCCTTCCTGCCTACTGCCATATATCATTTGTGGAAGAGCGTGCAGTATGCCCTACATACTCTTCTAGAGTTCACCGCTAATACAGTTATGCTGTATTCATAAAAGCCAAATGCATTTTCCTCCTACAGGCCTTTTCAAATGCTTACATTTTAGCTTTCTTTTATTTAGTCCTAGGAATGCTGGTTATGATCTTTAAATAATTCCTTTACTTTATTGTTTAGAGAAACAGACACCATCTCTTGTATTATGTCTGCAGCCTCTGGCCCTCAATTGTATCAAATCTATGATCTATGACAATCGTTTGTATCATGTCTGCAGTCTCTGACCATCTTCTGTATCATATCTATGGTCTATGATCATCTTTTGTATCATGTCTGCAGTCTCTGATCATCTCTTGTATCATGTCTGCAGTCTCTGACCATCTCTTGTGTTATGTCCGCAGTCTCTAACCATCGCTTGTATCATGTCTGCAGTCTCTGACCATCTCTTGTATCATGTCTGCAGTCTCTGACCATCTCTTGTGTTATGTCTGCAGTCTCTGACCATCTATTGTATTATGTCTGCAGTCTCTGACAAACTCTTGTAGTGTGTCTGCAGTCTCTGACTATTTCTTGTATTATGTTCATAGTTTCTTACCATCTCTTGTGTTATATCTTCAGTCTTTGACTATCTCTTGTATTATGTCTGCAGTCTCTAACAATCGCTTGTATTATTTCCATTGTCTCTTACCATCTCTTGTGTTATGTCCGCAGTCTCTAACCATGTCTTGTATTACAGTGGGTACGGAAATTATTCAGACCCCCTTAAATTTTTCACTCTTTGTTATATTGCAGCCATTTGCTAAAATAATTTAAGTTCATTCTTCTTCCTCATGAATGTACACATAGCACCCCATACTGACAGAAAAACACAGAATTGTCGACATTGTTGCAGATTTTTAAAAAAAGAAAAACTGAAATATCACATGGTCCTAAGTATTCAGACCCTTTGCTCAGTATTTAGTAGAAGCCCCCTTTTGATCTAATACAGCCAGGAGTCTTTTTGGGAAAGATGCAACAAGTCTTTCACACCTGGATTTGGGGATCCTCTGCCATTCCTCCTTGCAGATCCTCTCCAGTTCTGTCAGGTTGGATGGTAAACGTTGGTGGACAGCCATTTTTAGGTCTCTCCAGAGATGCTCAATTGGGTTTAAGTCAGGGCTCTGGCTGGGCCATTCAAGAACAGTCATGGAGTTGTTGTGAAGCCACTCCTTCGTTATTTTAGCTGTGTGCTTAGGGTCATTGTCTTGTTGGAAGGTAAACCTTCGGCCCAGTCTGAGGTCCAGAGCACTCTGGAGAAGGTTTTTGTCCAGGATATCCCTGTACTTGGCCGCATTCATCTTTCCTTCAATTGCAACCAGTCGTCCTGTCCCTGCAGCTGAAAAACACCCCCACAGCATGATGCTGCCACCACCATGCTTCACTGTTGGGACTCTATTGGACAGGTGATGAGCAGTGCCTGGTTTTCTCCACACATACCGCTTAGAATTAAGGCCAAAAAGTTCTATTTTGGTCTCATCAGACCAGAGAATCTTATTTCTCACCATCTTGGAGTCCTTCAGGTGTTTTTTAGCAAACTCCATGCGGGCTTTCATGTGTCTTACACTGAGGAGAGGCTTCCGTCGGGCCACTCTGCCATAAAGCCCCGACTGGTGGAGGGCTGCAGTGATGGTTGACTTTCTACAACTTTCTCCCATCTCCTGACTGCATCTCTGGAGCTCAGCCACAGTGATCTTTGGGTTCTTCTTTACCTCTCTCACCAAGGCTCTTCTCCCCCGATAGCTCAGTTTGGCCGGACGGCCAGCTCTAGAAAGGGTTCTGGTCATCCCAAACGTCTTCCATTTGAGGATTATGGAGGCCACTGTGCTCTTAGGAACCTTAAGTGCAGCAGAAATCTTTTTGTAACCTTGGCCAGATCTGTGCCTTGCCACAATTCTGTCTCTGAGCTCTTCAGGCAGTTTCTTTGACCTCATGATTCTCATTTGCTCTGACATGCATTGTGATCTGGAAGGTCTTATATAGACAGGTGTGTGGCTTTCCTAATCAAGTCCAATCAGTATAATCAAACACAGCTGGACTCAAATGAAGGTGTAGAACCATCTCAAGGATGATCAGAAGAAATGGAAAGCACCTGAGTTAAATATATGAGTGTCACAGCAAAGGGTCTGAATACTTAGGACCATGTGATGTTTCAGTTTTTCTTTTTTAATAAATCTGCAACAATGTCAACAATTCTGTGTTTTTCTGTCAGTATGGGGTGCTATGTGTACATTCATGAGGAAGAAGAATGAACTTAAATGATTTTAGCAAATGGCTGCAATATAACAAAGAGTGAAAAATTTAAGGGGGTCTGAATACTTTCCGTACCCACTGTATGTCCATTGTCTCTAACCATGTCTTGTATTATGTCCATTGTCTCTTACCATCTCTTGTGTTATGTCTGCAGTCTCTGACCATCTCTTGTATTATGTCTGCAGTCTCTGACCAACTCTTGTAGTGTGTCTGCAGTCTCTGACTATTTCTTGTATTATGTTCACACGTAGCGATCGTCGGCCGAACGATCGGCCGCCTTTGGTCCGGTGCTGTCCTGTCTGCTGAAAAGTGCAAAAGACTGCACACGAATTTTGTCGGCCAACAACAGCCAACTGCAGAAGTGATGTCATGTGATGGTTAACTTTCCGTGTCTTTTTTCTTCTCTGAGCATGCCCAGTCTTGCAAATCTGCTGATTGTCGACCAAATTCTGTACTGACTGGCGAACAATCGGCCGTTCTGGTGTTGGCCTACAAAAATTTTAATGCCTGCACGACAGATTCTGTTCGGCCGAAAATGCGCTGTCGGCTGTCTGAAGCATCATACTAACAAGCCTACAATCGGCCGATCGGTCCGCGGCCGAATATTTGCGGCCGACAATCGGTACGTGTGTACGGGGCTTTACTGTATCTTATGTCTGCAGCCTTCAACCATTTCTTGTATCATGCAGATAGCCTTTGACTATATCCTCTTGTGCATCTGCTGTTTTAGACACTAAATCAGGGGTGTCAAACTCAATTTAATCGCGGGCCGCATCAGCATTATGGTTGCCCTCAAAGGGCCGGTTATAGCTGTAAGATCAGATGTCCAGAGCACCCCACGCACCCTTACACCCTTACATGAGATGTCAAGAGCCCCCCACCATCATAAGACAGGAGTCACCCATCCTTCCTTATATTACAATGCACCCCCTTACCTTGTGCTACTGCCAGGAAGATGCTGGTGGATCTGGGAATAAGAAAGTGCAAGGTCTGGAGGAGGACCAGAGGAGGGCTGGAGTCAGCTTACAGAGTCTGCTGAATACTGAGAACAGGGGAGGCAGAGACAAGGTGGTGTTGTGGCTGCACAGGTGCAAGGTGCAGGATCTGTAGGAGGAGTTTTGCCCTCCTCTCTGCTGCAGACTGCTGAGAAGGGGGGTTGGGCAAAGAGGAGCCTTTTTACAGCAGCACAGAGAAGCACAGGATCTGGCAAAGGAGTTCTATTCGCTCTGCTGCTGACTACTGAGACAGGGTGGGGGCAGAGGCAAGGGGGTGCCGCAGCTGCAGGAGAGGTGCGAGGGCCACATGAAATGGCCTTGGGGGCTGCATTCGACCCGCGGGCCTTCTGTTTGACACCTGTGCAGTAAATATTCAATGGATTTTGAGTGTAGCCCTTTGATGATATTGGGGGGCAGAGGACACTACAATGGGGGGGTCATGTAAAGGGGGACAGGTGACATTGATTTGTCGGGGCAGCCGATGGGTAGATCGTGAACACTGCCCTGCTTCCCCTCAGCCTCCGCTGCTCTCAGAGGGGCAGAGGACAGGGCAGTAGATCGCTGTGTTGGCACCTTTATATGGGGGGGGGTTTGCACGCTCCCTTGTTTGGCAAAATCTCCTTTATGTCTTCCTGTGAGATGTGGAAGGTTAGCATTGACTAATTTCCTGGTATATTACTGGACTGCTATTTTGGTCTTGGTTCGTTGGTGGTTTGTCAGTTCTTGGTCCAATACAGCGGTATGTGTGGAGGCCACCCTGCTGGGTTTGCTCAAGGAGCTTAGTAAACTGGTATATAGGGGCCCCAAGGTTTATGCTGAGCTCCTGCATCTGACTAGGACGACACTTAGGTTGTAGGTCTCTGCCTGGAGGCGGTTTCCTAAACCTGGTCAATGGTCACCTTACCAGCTGTTATAGGGTAACCCGACCTTGTCACACTTTCGATCTATCCCAGGCCCTCAACTGTGGCCAAAATGTGGCATTACAACACTTCGGGATATTATGCCTCTGGGTGATTTATTGTCCTTCAGAGATCTTTCGGAAAAATTAAAGATCTTGGGGCCCTTCTTTAATCTAACTGCTTGAAGGGGATTGTTTGGAGATCGGTGTTAAGTCCAGGAGAGTGTATCCCATCCGGCTGAGTGTATTTCACTCCAGGGTCCAGCCAGTGAGTTCCAAGTAACATCACGTGGAAATGACAGGCTTTTAACCCATTATCTTCTGGTGGGTGTGTGACCATTGGGAGAGGCTGCACGTGGTGTGGTGAAGGACTATGAAGTTTGACCATTAGACTTCCCTCACATGGTGTACTCAGTGATCCTTCTATATGGACTGATTATTTGATGGCATTATGATCTGACAGATGTTTTGATATAGATATATATATTTTGCATATCCCATTACTACAGTATTATTATGATTCAGGTGGAGTGTGCTATAAGTTTGAGATACATTTACCTGAGTTTACATTTTGTATACATTCTGGCATGTCGCACTGACTCGATCAGGTGTGCTATTATTATTATTATCAATTTTACACACATTTTTTTATATATTGCATATTGAAGCATATCATTTATGATTAGCGCCACCTGATGTTTTGGGTCTTTGATCTAATACATCCTATGGTTTAATTCATGATAGACTGAAGAGGGGTTAGCCTATGGAATGGTAGGCCTATGAGAAGGGAGATGCAATAGTCCAGGTGAGAAATAACAAGGGAGTGAATGAGTAGCTTGGTGGTTTCAGTTGTTAAAAAGGGGTGAATTTTAGAGATGTTGCGGAGGTGAAGTCTACAAGCTTTTGACAATGATTGGATTTGGGGCTGAAAGGACAGGTCAGAGTCTAGGATTACACCTAGTACCCTGGCTTGAGGGGAGGGATTGCTGGTTGCATAACTAATTTTAATGGAAAAGTCATGGAGGGGGGCATGGGCAGGGGGGAAATGTTACCCGCTCAGTTTTAGAGATATTTAGTTTGAGGAAGTGGTGCGACATCCATGTTGATATGTCAGTAAGTAAGTTAGCAGTGCGAGAGGAGACTGAAGGAGTGAAGTGAGGAGTAGACAGATAGATTTGAGTGTCATCGGTGTATAGATGGTATTGGAAGTCGTGGGCGGTTATCAAGTGACCAAGGGAGGCGGTGTAGATAGAGAAGAGGAAGGGTCCAAGAACAGAGCCTTGGGGAACCCCAACAGAAAGGGGCAATGGGGAGGAGGAGGTAGAGTTGTGGGTAACACTGAAGGAGCGCTGTGATAGGTAGGAGGAGAACCAAGATAGAGCAGAATCTTGGAGGCCAAGGGAACGGAGTTTATTAAGAAGGAGCGGGTGGTCAACAGTATCCAAGGCCGCAGAGAGGTCAAGTAATAGGAGTATGGAGTAGTGGCCATTGGTTTAAGCAGTTAGTAAATCGTTGGTGAGTTTTAGTAAGGCAGTTTCTTTGGAGTGCTGTGAGCGAAAGCCAGACTGTAAGGGATCAAGAAGGTTATTTTCACTGAGGTTGGAGCTGAGACGGTTGTAGACTAAGCGTTCTACTATGCGTGTGCACTGTCCTAAGTGTTTAAAGCGGTAGTATCCCGCTTTTTGACACTTTTACCTACAGGTAAGCCTATAATAAGGCTTACCTGTAGGTACAAATAATATCTCCTAAACCGGCACGGTTTAGGAGATATTTGCAGTGCATGCAGCCGCTCGCGCTCTGAAGGTCCGGGGGGACCTTCAGTTTTGCTTGCCGGGAGCTTGCCGGAAAATCACTCCCACGCGCATGCGCGGGAGTGACGTCATCGCGGCTCCGGCCAATCACAGCGCCGGAGCCGCCGAACCCGGAAGAGTGGCCGAGGGATCATGGCAGCGCCCACAGCGATGTCTGGGGGTCCGTGTCGGGGCTTTGTTCTAAGGTATGTAACACATAATGGGCTAGTATGCGATGCATACTAGCTCATTATGCCTTTGTCTTGCAGGTTTTTTTTTTTCTTTTTAGGGTTTACAACCGCTTTAATACAATATCAAAACAGAGTACACAAAAACACTTCAAAACCACAACCCCACTTCCCTGCAGCATGAAACCAGTTTTGAGAGCTATTCCCAAAATATTCAAAATTCAGATGACTTGGTTTGGCTGCAATTTAAGGAGAGACAAAGCAGGCTTGATCTTAAAATAGAAATTAAAGTGTATTATCTGAGAGACAACAGGCCCAAATATTGTATAATATTTGAAAAGTGAAAGTGAAAGTTTGTGAAGAGTAATCAAAAAATGTGATAAAAAAATGTGTTTTTTTTTAAAACTTATGAAAAATACATAAACAAGCATGTGTCCAGTGAAAGTTCATGGAAAATGCTCCTTAATCCAAAACATCCATGTGACTTTTGTGCAAAGTGGCTGTGTTTCACGCCCCCCAAAGTGAATTCACTTACCAGACAGTGTGGACCACTGGGCAATACTGACAATTAAGGTTTTGGCTGGTAAGTTTGGTGGGTGCAGGTTCTTGGATACCTCCTAGTGACCAATGCTTGAAATAGAAGACAAAGAATAGCCCAATAGTGTAATATGTTTGAACTTTAATTGAATATAAATAAAGGAATTTCACTTACAATACTTAGAGAAGTAAATCGCATATACAAATAGTTAAGCTCCTGGTGGCCAGTAACTGTAATGTTGTGAACACAGGGGCGTGCATTCCACCACACATCCGCATGCGTTCCAATTACCCGGAAGTGACGTTTTGCTGAAAGGCCAGAATCCATGTTGATGCGTTTCGCCCCTTTCAGTGGGTGTTCTCTGTGAGAACATCTTTTGATAACTCTTCACGAACTTTCACTGGACACTTGCTTGTCTATGGATTTTTTACAATATTCAAAACATTTTTTTGATTCCATGTTTTGATGTTGAAAGTGACATTTTTCGAAAAAGTCAGTAAGTGACGAAAAGTCAGGGACGTGGCCATACAACGTGCCTGGTGATTGATCGGGTGAGCGGCGGTGTCTCACCGGAGAGTCCTGGACCCGAAAACGCTGTTACATCACGCGTCCAGAGAAATTTATGTAGAGCGGCATCTTGAGAATCACCAAGGATCCATTATTCCCTATATCCTGTGCAGTTGTGCATATTCCAAAGCGTTATCAGCCCTATCCATGAGAGTGGAGGGCAAAAAGTGGGGTGAGTGTTCTAGCTGAGGGGAGTGGAGCACAAAGGTGGCGGACACTTTGTTGGTGTGTTTCTGTTCAGTTTACGCTGGAATCTTACTGGATCATCACATATCACTATTCTCCTACTATTGGACTTTTAGTTATACATTGATTTATCCATGTGTGTTTCACTGGAATTTTTCCACTGATTTTTTTCACTTGATTTATTGTCCACTAATTCGTTTTGGGATTTGATTTTCAGTAATTATTTGAACACATGTGTGTGTGTGTATATATATATATATATATATATATATATATATTGATTTAATTGTTTGTTTATTTTGTTCACATATATTGTGTTCACTTTTCTGAGTTGAGCGCTGCTAGGTGGGATTATTTTTATTTTTCACTTTTTTGGTATATTGTTTGTTTATAAGCAGCAGCACAATCATTTAAATATTTTTGTGATGCAGGATCAGCTCATTAGCGCAGGAGTTTTACATACGTTGGTGATGTATATAAAAGTATGAGGAAACAAACAACCAGTAATGCAGTTATGCTTTCATTTATTGTTCTGCTGATCTACAGGCTTCATTAGTGGCCATAAAGCTGGTTGGAGAGGTTGAGGACACAAATCAGTGTGTAGTACAAGAGGGGCATGCAATTCTTCATTAGTTGACCTGTGCACTCTAATTATTACAGGAGCAGAAAACATAAATCTCATGTGACCTCATGCGGCGAAGAGGGACATTAGTGTTCAACAGGTGCCATAATTACACTGATCTGTTACAGGTCATTCACAATCTAATTTCCTTCTGAGGATGCCGGGAGATGGCCTTGCTGAATGTAGGAGCAGAATGATAAAGTTCAACAAATGACAGTCTTTACTTGAAGGTCTCATTCATACAGGACGTAAAAAAATGCCGCTTTTACAGGCCTTTAACTTTTTGCCTCTAAATGCCCCTCTATGTTAGCCTATGTGGCCATGCTTACATAGGAATTTACAAGCGTATTAGAAGAGGAGCATTTAGAGGCTGAAAAAAAAACATCACTTGCACTTTCAGGAGTTTAGGCAGAAAAATGATGAATGTGCCTAAATGTGTGTAAACACTAGGCTCTTTAGCGCTTGAGTGGTTATTCATTTTAATGGCAAAAATAAATGAATATTCCTGCCAATAGAATGAATAAACGCCCAAACGCTTGACATGCGTAAAAATGTCTAATTGTGTCTAAACGTGCCTAAAAATGTTTGCAAAAAAAAAATGTGCATGAAGCCTAAGAAATTGATATTCCTGCCAATAGAATGAATAAACGCCCAAATGCTTGACATGCGTAAACATGCCTAATTGCGTCTAAACGTGCCTTGTTTGCAAAAAAATAAATAAAAATGTGCATGAAGCCTAAGATTTTATTCTATCAGTGGCTTTAAGCCGGCCATATATGGTTCCAAAGTTTGATCCATGTATGGGCAGGCTAGTGCCGCTGGCTATAGGTGGCAACACTGATCATTGTCAATGATCACCCACTAGTTAAAAAAAAAATAATGATCAATGTATAGGCTATGTAATGTGGCAGCCTTAGAAATACAGAGCACACTATTTCGCAGTAACCTACAGAAACCAGATTATTCCACTTGCTTTAATCACATAAAAAATAAATAAAAAATAAAAAAAGATCTATAGCTGATTAGTCAATAGGTGACTGCATGGTTCTAATCATCGTTCTTTATCCTGCTTTACTGAATAGCAGTAAAATTGCCTTAGCAGAAAGGAGTGCAGAAGATATTATGGTGGCCAGTAGGTTCAGGAGAGAAGTGTTGAGGGTATAATGGCAGACAATGTGTGCAGGAAGGGGTTTCAGAGGGTATGACAGCTGGCTGTATGCACAATACAGGTTATGATGGCCAACAGTGTGCAGGGTAGGATTGGGGAGGGTATGACAGCTGGTATTCTTCAACATCAGCCATAACTTTATGACCACTGACAGGTAAAATGAATAACAATAATTATCTTGTTACAATGTTACAAATCTGATCATAAAGGAACAGATAAACCCTTGAGGCTAAGTTCACATGTAGGCGTTTTTGGGAAGTTTTTCTGCTCTAGGATCAGCTCAAAAAAAGCCCAACAAGACAAATCCTATTCATTTTATTGGCCCCTGTTCACATCTGAGCGTTTTGACATTTTAAGCAAAACGCCCAACGCTCAAAAAAGTACATAAGCTTCTTTTTGGGCAGATTACAGGCGTTTTTATTTTTTTCCATTGGTTACTAGTCAACCTAAAAACGCATGAACAAAAACACCTGTAAAAACGCCTGTAAAATGCCTGAAAAAACGCCCATAAAAACGCCTGAAAAACGCCCATAAAAACGCCTAAGGCTGCATTCACATGTCCGCTTATAATCGCGGGCAGAACCGCCGCGGTTCCGCCCGCGATTCGGAGATTTATTGCAAATCGCGGGACGCCTAGCGTTGTCCGTTGATTTGCAATAGCCCCCCAAACGCCGAGCGATGTTGCCGCGATTTACGCCCGCCGAATCGCGGCAACATCGCGCAAACAAAATCACGGAACGCAATACGCTCCAAAAAAGTACAAGAGCTTCTTTGGAGCGTATTGCGTCCCGCGATTTTGTTTGCGCGATGTTGCCGCGATTCGGCGGGCGTAAATCGCGGCAACATCGCTCGGCGTTTGGGGGGCTATTGCAAATCAACGGGCAACGCTAGGCGTCCCGCGATTTGCAATAAATCTCCGAATCGCGGGCGGAACCGCGGCGGTTCTGCCCGCGATTATAAGTTGACATGTGAATGCAGCCTCAAAAACGCCCGTAAATAGCAACGCCAATATGTGAACGTAGCGATGATTTTTTGTTTACCAGACATGCCTATCATGGATATCATGCCTTTTCATATTAGTCCCCCATGGAGAAAGCTCTTGGTTTTCTCTATTCATCTATACCTGTCAGCAGCAATGAACAAAAAATTAAGCTAACTGCCCTTGTAGCACGATTCTCCTGAGGTTCATTAATGCAATAGACGAGGATCCATATAGAGGAAGATTGTATTTTGAGTTGTCCAATAACATTTGTGTCATGCGACAGCCTTTTCCTGTGTTTGGCCACTGTAATACATAATGTATTTGGCCACCATATGTTTATAATGCAGAAATATGTAATACATATGCAATTTTGCAGAAATGGCTTGCAGCAATCTTCCACCTGCTCTTTATATTATTTACAGTATACCACAGATTGCATTTGGCAGGCACTACTGCCACCAAACATGATCCATTCAATTGAATAGGGTCCTACTGCACCCCTGAGCCATACGCTGCCTAACAGCTGCTTCTCTACCACCCCAAAAAGGGATTACCAAAATTGATTTTCAGAGCAGCAGTAGAGAGTGCATCTGGTGTCAACAAGCCTTTAGAGGATTTGCCTTTGGAAAGATTTCCTCTTTCTTTCTGTTGCATCTATGGGACAGGAAGTAAAAGAGAAACTTTTGCTTCAGGCAAAAAATAAAAACCCACAACTTTACATCATAGTGGTTTTAAACTTTTAAACTTTATCTAATGTATTAAAAAAAAAAGTTTATTTTAGATATTCTTTAATTCCTTGTAAACATGCTTTTAATTAAATCATGATGGAAGGCTTCCAAAATTGCCTTAAAATTGACAGTCATCTGCTATTTGCTTGTTGAAAGTCTGGTTTCAAGCAAAATAAATTCTTTCCCTTGTACAGAGTTGGTAAGATCACAGACATGCAAATGTGGGCTGTTATTCCAATGTTGTTGTGGCAACCTGTGATATTTTCCCCAGTCCTAAGCTTTAAACACCTGCTGCAACCTAATACACGTTCCAGGATGCTTCAGGAAGTTCCATGCATCTGAAAATATCTCAATGACATATTTGCGCCATGTATCATGGGATGATTGGTGCTATTACTTTTTGAAACCATTTTTTTTATCAGAATGTTTATTGATTATATATTTACTGCATGAAAAAAATAGAATGCACAAATGCAAAGTATACAAATCTATAAAAAGTAACAAAAACAAGCAATTAAACAAAACATGCACAAAGCATACACTTTCAGTTTATAATATCAGCACTGTAATAACAATACAAAAAATAGTTGTTTTTGACAATCAAATATAGGCTTACTTGAAAAGTGTCCTATTATGTTGTAAGTTCTGCCATTCTGCTGGTCACCTTTTCCCACAACTTCCTGGATTCTTTGCATGCTTTGCACGCAGCTTCTTCTCTGCTGGATTCTTTGCATGCTTAGCAGCTTCTTTGCTGTTTCCTTTCAATTTCTAAGGACTATATACCCCATGGTACCTTTCTGCCTGCAAGCTTTGATTCCTGTACTTGTGTGAAAATCAGGAAGGTGTCCCTGATGACGTCACTCTGATGAAATGTGTTGGGCGGAGCCTAATGGTCTGGGAGAAGGAGAGAGAGAGACACTGCAGTCTACTGGCTGGTAACTTGTCTGATTGGTGCCTTCTGCCATACATGCAGCGGAGCTTTTGTAGCTGGCAGTCAGTCGGCTCTCTTTGCTTTGTTGAAGCCTATGTATCCTCTGTACACAAGTAGGTGTTATGAAAAGTGGCCCACCACAAACAGGATATTTAACTAAACTAAGAGAATCAGAATGGGTTTTATAATAAAGTTGGCAATGCCTCCACCCAGGACAGGGCCTCTGTGAACAGAGGGAATTTCCTTCCCTTCCTTGCTTAGCCTGTGCTGTTTATTGAGCCCTAAGCTAAAACTAGCTATAGATCCAAGACCAGAATGAGTAGGGTTAACTAAAATAACAAGAGCTGCATAAACACTCTATTGCAATAAACAGTTCACCAGCTAATTTACTGGAGGATGACCACAACACATACAATACCACTGATCTAGCTATCTGGCACTGTGCATGTGAGATAATAACAATAGGACAGAGATACTGTGTCTGTCACTAGGATTCAGAAACATTTAAGAAGCCATGGGTAGCAGCAGTTAAACCATTAAACATAGGAGCATTTTCCTATTAATTCCTTCTGGTCTGGATTAAGTAGCAGCTTTTCCATAGACAGGGCAAGTGGTCTCCGACATTCTCTTTCTCTCCACTTCCTCCCATCAACCCAGGGACAGGACGTGCATGCATATTATATTTACTGTCATTTACAAATACAGATAGGGCAGCAGATCCCAAAAGTAGTTTTCTTTTACTGGAAGTAATCTATGGCCTTAAAATATTACCTCTTCTCGATGCCTTTTTAATGATAAAGCAGTATTAAACTCTTATTGTTTTTTAGAAAGAGTGAAACACCGCTCAAATTGAGTCTTCACCTATCCCACCTCCACTGCACACTAATGGGTGGCAGCCCTGTTTGTAGCAGAAGTCGTGATGTGAAGAAAGATCCGGTTGGCAGCACTTCCATAAAATCACCTTTATTGATTCATAATCCAAATAGACCAGGGATCCTCAAACTACAGCCTTCCAGCTGTTGCGGAACTACACATCCCATGAGGCATTGTAAAACTCTGACATTCACAGACATGGCTAGGCATGATGGGAATTGTAGTTCCTGAACAACTGGAGGGCCATAGTTTGAAGACCCCTGAAATAGACAGTCCACAATGCACAAACGAGGAAATGCAGCCCACCAGCTAATGCGTTTCACGCCAACTTAGGCACTTAATCATGATTAGACAATTAGGTTGACGTGAAAGGCGTTGGCTGGTGGGCTATTTTCCCTCGTTTGTGACTTGTGGACTGTCTATGTGGATTATGACTCAATAAAGGGGATTTTATGGATGTGCTGCCAACCAGATATTTCTTCACATCATCTCATTGATTTTAGTTAAACTCATTGGGCACAATAAGTAAACTGTTTTTTAAAATTATTTTTCCAGCACTTGCCATGTACAACTTTCAGTGTTGCTTGCTTCTGCTCTATCAGTGCTATTTCATTACACTCTTGATCTTCACAGGAAAAAGTTAACATTGAAAAGTGCAGTCTCCAGGCAGTCTGTTAGCTTGTAGAAGCTAAGGGGGAGGAGGAAGGAAGAGCAGAGGAGTGCATAGCCATCCTAGGTTATGGGTCTGTGTGTTTCTATTGATGGACACAGTGTAAGGAGACACAACTCTAGTCCCTGCATACAAGGGTGGCTCCATAGGATACTGCAAAAGAAAGGAAAGAAAGGCCACCCTGAAACCAGAAACCCAGAGCAGCGATCATGGCACCAGCTTAAATTGGAACATAGGCAAAGAATAAAGAGAAAAAAGCTGTAAACTAAGTGATTAAATCAGCTACTGTAAAAACCAAAGATTTAATATGACTTTAATAGTTTTTGTTCTGAAAAAATTGCACACATAGCTTAGAGGACATTATTTGACTCTGCACCATTGTCTGTGGTATTGATCTTATTTATTTTGATAGACAATCACGCTGCATTTCTCTCTTGAATAAGAAGGAAGAAAATCTAATGTTAGACCTACTGCAGAAGAAATCTGTAAGAACAGACAGTCATTAGAAATGATCAGCTGGCTATATCTTTGCTTTCTATTTTAGGTTCTTGCATAATAATTCCCAATTATTGCTTCCTGTATGATAAAGAAATACAAAAAACATCATGTTGAGTTGCCGGAAAACTTCATGCACAGAAATCATCTTCACAAAAAAAAAGAAACCTTTTGCTATGCCCACCAGAGCTTAATCATAGGGTAGTTCCCTATGGTTAAGCCCTGGTGGGCAAAGCGAAACATGTCATGGGGTGTGGTTTTGGTGGAGACTCATCGGCCGAGGCCATTTTCAAGTCTACACTAGGGTGGCACTTCTTTGATCTTAGGTAAGACTTCATCATTATGTAGCTGGGTGGTGCGTTGGTCGTGGAATCGGCACTCAAGAGAGTGGCAGCACAGATATTGAAGTGGTGATTTGCAGGTTAGGGGAAGAATAGGTTTAGCCTAGGGAAAGGTTCCTGAGGAGAAGGGAGAGATTATGGGCAGTCCTGTAAACCTCAACTGGAGACTATTTAGCATTGGGGAAAGACCTTTGTGATCCAGCCTGTTATCTGAAGCAGTGCAGTTCGGCCAGCATAGCACCACCTCTGCCAGGCCACCAGCCTCAAGGGTGCCTGCCTGAAGAAGCAATCTTCCAGCACTTTGCCTTATGTAAGTCTTACATTATTGTACAAGATCATAACGGATGTGTATAAGTGCCTTACTTTCCATAGTGCATCTTTGGGAAAGCAAACACATTGTTTTACCGACTGACCGTTCATTACTTTAACAAGAAAATCAAAAGAAAATGTTGTCTTGCCTGTTCCTTGGTGACCAGTATATGATGTTGTATATGAGGAGCAAAACGGGCTTCGATCTTGAGTGTTCTGTATAGACTCTGCCGGCAGTGGCATTTACCAACACTTCATCATCCACAGAGATAACCAGTCACCCAGATTCAGCAGAAATGCCCTCTGCAATTGAAGCTTTGTTGGAAAGATATCCTTCCCTGTCCAGGCCTTGACCTCAGAGGAGGAGCTCTTGCTGAATTCCACTGCAACAGAAACCCCAGGCCAAAAAAGGCTTGATCCTTCTAATGAGGATGAACATTGGCCTTCTTCCCTGATTTTCCTGTTGATGAACATTCACTGGATGCTGATTCTTGCCTACCTCGCCATGCCACTGGAGAACTCGTACCTGTCCAATACTCTGAACCGACAAGCAGAATCACCTCTGGTGCTAGGGAGGGCTGTGCAAAGAACTGACTTCTGGACACTAGGCAGCTTCTCCCAAGATCCAAGGCAGCCATTTTGGACTTAGAGAGGCTATGTATAACCCCCTTTAAGTCATTTTGGCACGCTCACACGATAGGGAGTTTGTAGATCTGGATAGACACCTGTTAGTTAGGGAATTAATAAGCTTAGCCTAGGGAAACGTTCTTGAGAAAAAGGGATATATTAGGGACAGTCAAGTGAACCCCTCTGGGAAGTATTTGATGTTAGAGAAGGACCTGTGATTCAGCCGGTTATCTGATGTGGCATGTTTTGTGCACTTTTGGGAGCATAGCACCCCCCCCCCCCCATGCCAGGCCACCAGTTATCAGCCTCAAGGGTACCTGCATAAAGAATCAATATTCCAGGACCTTGCAAATCTTGCACTATTGTATAGGATCATGGCAGATGTGTATAAGTGCCATACTGTTCATAGTTCATTTTTGGGAAAGCAAACACATTGTTGTGAGTACTTACTTTTTGTTACATAATCAAGAAAATCAAAAGAAGATGTCTTGCCTGCTCCCTTCAAGTCACAGCTGTACAGCTAGCTCCTCCCACAGTTAGACGTTTGACGTCTTGCTATAATACAGTAAAATAGTTTGCACAAAAAAGCTATTAATGTATCCTCTGACAACACCTTGCATGTATGGTACATACAAAAGCCATTAACAATACAGCAATCACTGGCATAATTCACAGAATACATCAACAATATGCAGACTGCTACTTACTGTGTTTTTCTGTCTCCTTGTAACATCCATTTTGAGTTACCAAACCTCTCCTTTTTCCCTCCCTTCTGTTTGTTTGGAACAACCAGTGCACGTTAGTTGTGGTCATATGCACTTCTCTGTGCCCATTACGAATCCCATAGTCCATGGAACCATGGAGATTGAAAGTAACCACCTTCTAACAGGAAATGCAATTGTATCAGCAAAAAATCTGCCTCTTGCAAGACTAATGCCTCGTACACACGTTCAGATAATCGGACCAAAATAATCGCTTTCGACTTGATCGCACGATAATCTGATCGTTAGTACACAGCTTTCGACAGCCGATCACGACAGTTCATCCAACAAAATCCGAAGGGACAAACACGAAAAATTCTGTCATACGATAGCCTAGCCAACGACAATCGTTTAATCAGTACAGTATGCGTCCGCAAAAAATCAATCGACAAAGACTGCGCATGATCAGAAACACTAAAATAGCACAGAAAAAGCCTGGCTGCCATTGTTTTTGTTTTGCACCATCTGATAGGTAGCTACGCAACCAGGAAGCTTTTCTGGAATCGTACAAAAAAAAAAAAAATCATACGGTTTGGATGCATTGTTGAATTCGATATTAGTATCATGCAACAAAATGCGAACAATAAGTCGTCCGATTATCTGAACGTGTGTACAAGGCATTATATCGATACCTTGAAAGATTTCATCAGATGGTGCAAACCTTTGAACTTTTTCCTTAGCAGTATCCTGTTGTTTTTTCAGCAGGCATGGTATGTTGTTCAACACCATCAGGTGGTTGGTTTTTAGCTCCCATTCCTTGTCGCGCACACTTATTGGGGGGTGACTTATGTTGCTTCAGCCCTTCAATGTTGTTAGACTAAAAATGTAGTCTCCATTCAGTAGACTCCTTTTGAGAACATCAAAGAGATCTTGTTGTCAGCTTTATCTCTGATAGTGGCCTTTCTGATGGCTATTAGCTAGTAAAGTCTCAAATATTGAGGATTTGATATGTAAACTCCTTCACAGGGACTATATAATTTTGGGTCTTAAGGTTTCACCTTTTGCCTTTACCTTCCTTTTGTCTTGACAACATTGTGAATTCATTGTTAGCCCGATTTTGCGCCATTTCAAGGTGTTCGCATTGAATCCTCTGGACATGATTGGGTTATGTCACTTATTCCTTCTGGACATTCTCTTTTCATTTCTAGGAAGGGTCCCTACAAAGTTCTGGGGGTTTCTTCTAACAAGATTTGACATACTGTCCTAGAGGTCTATGCCATTAGACATAAGGAACCTCCTTTTCCTGCCACAGCTCAGCCTTCATGGGTTCATCCGGGGCCTTTCGTCATCAGGCCCTGGTATCCCAAGTTTGTAAGGCTGTGACCTGGTCTCCACAGTATTCTTTGTATACCATGGCAAGGTGAGGATGTGCCTAGCACTATGGTTTCATTGAATTCTATATCTAAATGATCAATATTTGGGCACAGCTTACTTATGGAATTCCTTGTACTTTGTCCAACTGCATAGACATATAGAAACACTTAAGTGTTTTGTTAAATCAGCACCTTCAAATACTTGGTTAAAAATATATTTTGTTTTGCTGAACTTAGACAGTGTGCACTTTAAACTGATGATAAATTAAAATTCATCATCGCTATTATAAAACTAAATGCATAGCAAGAATTTTCGATGACTTAGTGATTAACTAAATGAAGAAATTTATATTTGTGCCAGATTTTATGCTGGCATAAACGCTCTAATACGTTACATTCTTTATTTGATACATTAGCTGTGTTTAATTTTTATGGGCAAATTGAATACATGTTTAGATATTCATTATATCATTTCTAAACCATTAAAAGTGTTTGAAATGAAAAATACTCTTGTTGCCCATAGCAATCAGTTAAGTTAGTTTTTGCACAAATATGATGTACAGAACAAAAGAGATCAGTGACATCTACCCCAACACATAACTCACTTCTTTGTATCCATGTCTTTAATGAGATCTGCACTCCAACACAACTAATTACCCAGCCACCGCACTCCTTCTTTACGCAGTGCTCCATGCCTCTCATTTACATGCATTGGCTCATGCCTTTATCACACGCAGTGCCTCATTCTTCTGTATTCCATACAGTGCTTCATAACACAGTGCTATTAGCTTGCAGTAATGATATTTGGAGTGCACAGGGTGTTTAGATCATACAACTTCACATAGGGAGATAAAACTAACAGGTTATTTAAGTGGGTATGTATGGTAATGAAAATCTTCCTGCAAATGTCATGTGGTTTTTTGAATGCAAACTCTCAGGTATGGTAATGACATGTCTTATGTAGCAATGTTTTGGTATTCTTGGTGTATCTTTAAGCCTTCGTTCACACTAAGGCCGTAGGGAAGCTGCGGACCCGTTCTAATAGGAGCGACACAAGTCGCTCCGACTTAGAAAAAAGGGTCCGGAGCTTCTTTGGGGCGACCAGGAGGCGACCGCCATAGACTTCAATGTTATGAAGTCCGTGGCGGCCGCTCCGAGGTCGCGGCGCGCTGCTCGCACCGCGACCTCAGAGGTCGCGGTGCGAAGTAGCGTCGCCTGCATGTGAACGGGGGCTTAATGAATACCATTCATAGACATGTGCAGAAACAAAAAATTTGTTTCATTTCGGATAGATTTGTTAGGTTACTAATTTTGTTTCATTGATTCATTTCAGGATTTGTTTTGTTTCGTTTTGTTTAATTTCATTTTGTTTGTAATTCATTAGAAAATTTATAAACTTTCAGAACAGTTCGAATTCGGGTCGGTTGAAAAATGATCAATCGATTTGAATTCTGTGTGAAGAATAGCCTGTTGTTAAAGAGCGGACTGGGAAGCTGGCCACCGAACCCTTAAGAACCAATGACTCATCGGCTATCATCATTTTGGCTTCCCCAATGACAGTTGAAATGTAAACAAAAAGAATGCCGGTGTTCCATGAAAAAACCCTACCCGTGAAAATTCCCTACCCTCGTCACTTCCAGTGCACCTACGTCATGGAACAGCTGAGCAGCTTACCACTGCGCATGCTCACAGCTCCGGAGGGTAGGGAATTTTCACGGGGTAGGGTTTTTTAACGTTACACCGCATCAGCTGTTGCTGCGGGTACATTAAATCATCTCCGCTGCAACAATAAATCATCTCTGCTCCAACCCCTCTGACTTCCCTGATCTCGGCTCCTAAATGTAAAAGCGGCGGCGGGTCTTTGCAAATATAAATCACAGAGCCGAGATCTCAATGATTTATATTTTCATACACCCGCCCCTTTTACATTTAGTAGCCGAGATCAGAGAAGTCAGAGGGGTTGGAGCGGAAATGATTGTGTGGTGTCTTTATTCACTTTTTACACTTTCACCAAAAGTGTAAAAAGTGACTAAAGACACAACACAAGTTTTTGACAATTCCTTTATTAAAAAAATGCCTCCTGGTGTAGATCCATCGCCAATCACAATGTTGGCCACTACCGCCTCACCCGGAAAAAAAAAAACAACCTCTGGCCTTGTCAAATGCTCCCGCCGACTGCCTACCTGATATGTTTTACATTTCCCAAATAGCTAAGGGGCGGGGTCACCCACTAATGTCATCAGGTGACTGCGCCCCTTAGCTATTTAATAAATCTCAGGCAGGGGAGCAGGCAGTCAGTGGGAGCGGTTAAGGACAAAGGATTTTTTTTCGGGTCTGGCGGTGCGGCAGGTGTGATTGATGATGGATCTGCAACGGGGACTTTTTTTCTTTTTTTTTTATAAAGGAATTGTTAAAAACTTGTGTACGGTTTTTATTCACTTTTTACACTTTTTTGGTGAATGTGTAGAATGTGTTAAAGGGGGCATTCAGATTCTGATAAGCCCCCTGCCTGCAGATAACCACAGTCCAGGGTTGTGGGGAAGAGGCTCGTTTTCTGGCCCACTCCCTAACAACCAGCTTTTCTTCACACAGAATTCAAATCTGTCCATCATTTTTTGACTGACCCGAATTCAAATCATTTCGAAAATTTGAAATTCATTTGAAAATGAATAAACAAAATGAAATTAAACAAATTTCAACTAAATACATCCAAATTTTCGAATAACCAAGAATTCTTTCGAATTTACATTCAAACCGAAATGAATTGCACATGTCTAACCATTCATGTTTTGTGTTCGTCTTATAGCAGACACATGAAGAGAGGCATTGGGAAGCTATAAAGATAGAGTTTCTTTTCAGCTTCTGCTGCTTTTTATGCTGTTCTTAAGATGTGAGCTTTGTTGGATATCCATAAAAGCTTCAGTACTTTTTTATGGACCATGGCATTAAAGCGGTAATAAATCCAAACCAAAATAATGTAATATATTTTAGCTTACCGACCACAAAATGTGGTGGCTTCATACATTTTCTTTTCTTAGACTTTTTTTCCTGGTAATCTGGCCAGTAACACACCTCCTGTATTAGAGTGCCCCCATGCTGGATGAATGAGTACAGGGTGCACCTTTGGACAGCAGTATTGTCAATCTGGGGGAGGGGAGTGTTAGATGTACTAGCAGATTTAAATACACTAACAAATCAAAGCCAAACTCCATCTAACAATGTATAATCAGTTATAAGCAGTTTTTTTTCCTTTTGGGATAAAGATTTTGTATAAATAAATAAATGCTGATCGCTGTAAGCACCCCTGCTAGTAGTAAATGATTTGTCCCACGTCTGTCACTGATATATTCTGCTGGACAGTTTGTACTTTTGAAAAACAACAGACTTACTGGCAGGATCACCAAATGAAAATAGAAGAAAGAATGCCTAAAAAAGAAAATGAAGGCAGCCATCACATCTAAGAATTGGTAGGCTGCAATATAGTCAATATTTGCTTTGGGGTTTAATATCACTTTAAGCTTTAAAGAGGCACTAGGGTTGATTTACTAATCGCAAATAAGCCATTCATTCTGCAAGTGAACAGGAAAAGAGGTGGAACTCTGCTGATGTGCATAACCCACACATATATACTATAAAACTAAGAAACGTTTCACACCACATGCAGTCCAGTAGGTTTTTTTTTCTACATAAGAATTGCATGGACAGTGGGTTACATGGATTGGGTTACAATGGCAAAGTTCACATCTTGTAGTGCATTCCAGTACAGTCAACAAAAATAGAACATGTTGCGTTTTCTCTGTAAGGTACTGAACTAGAATGTAGTAAAAAGCATCAAAAACACACCAAAATGCATAAAAAATGCAAAAGGAACACATTACAGAAAAAGGAAACTTTGGAAAAAAAAAAAAAACTATGCGGGAAAAACACATTAGAATGCATTGGAAACGCAACAAGATGCACCGGAAAGCATCAAAAATGCGCATGCAGAAACGCATCTGAACTGCATTTCTGTGGTGTGAACCGGCCCTAAAAATGGGTAGCACTAAACATGTGCATGATAAACTTAAAATTGCATCCAAGATAATTGAGCATTTTTTAGTTAACACACAATATACATGAAGAAAACACAATTATTGATAATATATATAACAATCTGTGAGCAGTTATAAAGTGCACTTAAACCCATTGTACATAAACATAATTTGTGGTAATTGCCCATACACATGGCAAGGTGTGATCAATCTCGACTAGAGCAATCTGTGACCAAATGTGTCCAAAAAAGTCCTCACAATCACAAATGACCACACATGTAACTTGAACATCTAAACGTGTGACTTCCAATAAATAGATAGGTGTACCCTAGAAGCATCAAACAGCAACAACATATCCAAGTCAAACTAGTGACCATCTAACATTAAATGGTCATAGGCACTTGTGGGGTTCATACCTTCAACCCTGGCTGTACTCCTTTTTTCCCAATGGAAGGAACTTCAGTTACTGTAATATAAGATTGTACGCTCCTTGAGGGCAGGGACTGATGTGAATGTGTAATGTATATGTAAAGTACTGCGTAAATTGACAGCGCTATATAAGTACCTGAAATAATAATAATAAGAAGAAGAACCTTGAATGGACTAAAAAAATAACTTTCTTGCGTAAATCTGTGCAAGGAAGCTAATTGCTAGATCAGGAGTTACTGGCCAGCAATCAAGATAAGAACTCACTCTAAAGCCAGCCATATACATGGATCAAAATGAGAGACATACTCCGTACACAAGCTTGGGCTATTCAGCAGAACTCATGATGCATGCTTTGGATAATAGGTTGTATATAAAGGGAAAAATGGAGTCCCCCATATCAACAATCTGGGCTGGGGAAAGGAATAATAAAAAAAAAATAGCGTCCCTTGATCTACGCCCCACGCTCTGTCACTCAGTATCCAATTAGAGCGTACCTCAGTAGGTATATTTGGATAGTTGGGCCATGGGGAGTTGGGCATTGCACAACAGTCAGCCTTGTAATGAAATGTATGGTTTTAGTACTCAAGAAGTCGTTTTCCAGCTACACAAATGCACAGATGCATGTAGTATGTATGTACAGTATGTAGAATAAAGTTTATTTTACTTTCTTTACAGGTTCCTTTAACCGAAGAAGAAGAAATTCCATATTTGTCACTGTGGCCCTTTTTATTGTCTCCACCTTAATTTTAACGGTGGGTCTGGCAGCAACCACTAGAACAGAAAATGTCACGGTAGGAGGCTACTATCCGGGCGTAATTGTAAGTTCAAATACAAGATCATTTTTCATTTGGTCATATATACATTTTTATACACTGTATGACTTCTGATATAAAAGCTATTCCTCTTAGTGAAGATGGTCCTAATGGACCACTGATTATACTTTACCGGATGTCTAAGTTATTTACATTATAAATTCTGTAGTCTTTAAATGATATTTGTTTTAACTATATTTATGCTCTTTGCTGTATATTATTATACAGGATGTATAAAGCGCCAACAGTTTGCGCAGCACTTTACAACATGAGGGCAGACAGTACAGGTACAATACAATTCAATACAGGAGGAATCAGAGGGCCCTGCTCATTGGAGCTTACAATCTAGGAGAGGGCTTACAATCTAGGAAAGAATATCTGCAAGTAAACAAGTTATTATAATACATTTATCATCGGGTGCTAAAATAGAACTCTGGCAGGGAAGCTTATTTTCTAATGTGCACATTCTGAAACTGAATCTCCTCCGACCCCAGCATAAGCATAGCAGTTAAGACTCTGCTGTGAACTGTGATTCCTGGATCTGATTCTCCATACAGTGGTTTGGTAAGTGGCAGGTAAAGCCAGCCTTATGTGATAGTATTCTGAACTGAATTTCAGGAGTCGCTGATATGATGTATACTATACCTGAATGGGTATTGTGTGTTAAGTCTCATGCCAGGTTTCTACATCTTCATATAGCAAGTGTCCTAAATGAGCATACATAATCAAAAAGAAAAATTGAAAAGAGGCGAAAAAATGGCATTTTGGTGCTTAGACTCTCAGGAATTACATTAGAAACACCAATACTGTTAAAAAACTTGTTTGAAACCATAAAAGTATGGAGTATACACTTGCTAATCCTTTAACCACTTAAGCCCAGGAAGATTTGGCTGCTCACAGACCAGGCCCTATTTCGCGATTCGGGAATGCGTGACTTTAACGGAAAATTGTGCGGTCGTGCGATGCTGTACCAAAACAAATTTGACGTCCTTTTTTTCCCACCAACAGAGCTTTCTTTTGGTGGTATTTGATCACCGGTGCGATTTTTATTTTTTGCACTATAAACAAAAAAAAAAAAAAGCGACAATTTTGAAAAAATAACAATATTTTTCAAATTTTTTTATATGAAATTAAAAAAAAATGTAAAAATCTAAATTTTTTAACATTTTAAGCCAATTTGTTTTCTTCTACATATGTTTGGTAAAAAAAAAAAATCGCAATAAGCATATTTTGATTGGTTTGCGCAAAAGTTATTGTGTTTACTAACTACGGGAAAGATTTATGTCATTTTTATTGTTTTGTTTTTTTACTAGTAATGGCGGCGATCTGCGATTTTTTTTGCGGGACTGCGACATTGCGGCAGACAGATCGGAACCCTAACTGACATTTTTTACACTTTTGGGAGTACCAGTGACATTACTACAGTAATAAGTGCTGTAAATATGCACTGTTACTGTCAAAATGACACTGGCAAGGAAGGGGTTAACTTTATTGGTGATCAAGGGGTTAAGTGTGTCCCTAGGGCCGTGATTCTAACTGTGGGGGGGCGTGGCTTGTGATGTAATCACAGAGACATACGATCCTACATAGCAGGATCGTATAGCCTCTGTGCTTACATTAGGGAGAATGACAGACGGCTGTGTTTACATCAGCCGTCTGTCTTTCTCCCTCTGCAGCGGGAGATCGCGAGTGACCGGCGGACATCGGAGCCGCCGGTCACTTGCGCAGGGATCTCAATGAATGAGTGGGGGCGAGAGCGCCTCCGGCGGCACGCGCTCGCCCCCCACAGGCGGCTGAGCGAGTGACGTAACCATACGTATATCTGCGGTGGGCGGTCATTATGTGGTTAAAAAGGAACTCACATTTCACAGACTAATATTGCATTTTATAGTGGTATTATTTTCATGCATACAGTACATCATAAATAATCATTCACAAAAATAATAATATAATGTCTGTGAGGGATAAACGAGGAGATCCTACTGGCACTGACACATTTTGCGATATGTCACTTCTTCGGGAGACCCTTTTGGGCTAGATGAGTATACAAACAGCAATAAAAATATACAAATTGATATTCTAAATTGAAACATACCATGCCACCAATCATATACTCACATTAGATTGAGGGTAGAACATTAAAATCTTGATGCATCTTGATCCAGGTCAGGAATGGATACTCCAGAGATCACAAGCCAAAGAAACAAAAACAGTGAGGTGGAAAGAAAGGGAACCCAGAGGGTAGAGCCACCTAAATAAAATAGCACCATACAATTACTGTGCAACATAGCACGCACACACAACGAAAATGTATTATTCTATTTGCCCCGTATTTAAGCTACTCAAACGTATTACCCATCCCCTACTAAATACAAAGGGGAGAAGGAGGGTTATAAAGCCTACAAGGTATTTAACAGAGTGTGCTTGGATAAAGAGTTGGATACTAAGGGAGCAGCTCAAAAACAAAATACCTTGGTTCCTTTTAAAGTCCACTGCAAAAAAAAAAATCAAAAATAGAGCTACAAAATACATTGGGGGTAATCAAAAACACCAAGAATGTGGGCAAAAAAAGACCAAATCCAATAGTAATAAATAAATCTTTACCCCTTTTGGGTTCAAAACAATTTCCCGTTCATGTATCCATGAGTGGCAGATAGACTTCAATGTTTATTTCTACACCCCTTATAAATGAGTTCAAAGATGGCACAGAGAGGGGCCATCTAGAACCCAAAATTTGTAAATATTTCATTACTGTTGGATCTGGTTTTTTATGAGAAGAGATCTCACCTTTAGGGCACATGCTGATATGTGTTCTTTGTTGAACTCTGTTTGCTATTCAAGCACAAATACATGCATTCGTTTGACATGCATCCCAAATGCATGTCAAAATCAGGAAAACAAGCTCATGGACATAAGCCCTTTGATTCCCCAAAAAGTGTTAGCTGCTTTCAATTTCTAGCATCTACCAAACACTGTAATTGCAGTTTTGGATGGATTGGCCCTTTTAACGGATTCATCGCTAAATCCCAAAGCTTAGAGGAAGCACTACTTAGGTGTCTTTTGTTTTCATATGATTTTACCAACATATTATAAGTTTCTGCTTTTCTTCCTTCAGCTTGGATTTGGATCTATACTTGGAATCATTGGATCCAATTTAATAGAGAATAAAAGACAGATGGTAAGTGAAAAAGAGGAAAAAAAGAACGTCAATCCTGTAGGTATTTTGCATGGAAATAGGAAATGCTGTAGATATCAAATATTGTCGGAAAGTGTGTCCTTATTTCTGTCTATAGAAAACCAGCTAGTGTGTAATATTGATGGTACCATGTCATTTAGAGCAGTGTTTCCTAACCTATATCCCAAGGACTACTAGCCGTACCTTGTATGTAGCTCTTTACATAGAATCACCAGCAAAAAAATGAATGTGCATCTTTAACACATATGAGTTCCTGTTTTTTTTTTTTTTTTAAGCAATAAAGATAGAATATGCAAACTGTATCTACATCTGTGGTGCTGCTTGAATACGTTTGTATGCCAGGCAGTCTAAATCATGAATAAAATAAAATGACAGCTTTCTTTTGGTGGTATTTGACCACCTCTGTGTGTTTTTTTTTTTTTTTTTTTGAGCTATAAAACAAACAAAGGCTAACAATTTAAAAAAAAAATATATACATATATATTTATTTTCTTTCGGTTATAAAACACATCCGCTAAAAAAATGTAAAAAATTGAATTTCTTCATCAATTTAGGCCAATATGTATTCTAAAAAATATATATATATATATATATATATATATATATATATACAAAGTATATTCCTCGCGCCAATGGAAGAGTACAATAAAATGTTAATTAAAATAACTGTGGATAATTTTTCATAAAAAAGAGCCTAAAGACAAAAAATAGCAGCTGCTGTACAAAATGAGGTATGTAGGATGTCTATGGCCTTAGTTTTAGACCAAATACAGCGCTTGCTCAAAACAGTGAATACCTATATATTAACTATATCTTGTTTCAATGGTATGTGTACCAGTATGAATATTTGCAAATTAATACAACATGTGAATTAAGGGATACCTATTAAGCCCAGGGGGCTTTTTTCAAGCGTGAATGGTTCGAATGCCATATGGTATATAGAACCCACTTCATCTGGTAAGTGATCCAGCCTATTTTCTTACAAAGAAATTGATGTCACAGTAAGCACGTGCACTTTTGAATTGAAGATTCACATATTTTGTCATCAAGGACATTCACCATATTTTGAGCACTGAAGTCACTCTTATAATTTTTCTTTGGGACTTTATATATATATATATATATTTAATCAATTTTCTTTTGATTATTCACGGATAATTTTATTGAAGTTTATTCCACTTTACTTGATTTTATATATTTATACAATTTTAGTCACTAATAATCTGCACATACTTATTGTATAATTTCGTTCACATGTTGTATTAATTTGCAAATATTCATACTGGTACACATACCATTGAAACAAGATATAGTTAATATATAGGTATTCACTGTTTTGAGAAAGCGCTGTATTTGGTCTAAAACTAAGGCCATAGACATCCAATATGTATTCTGCTACATATTTTTGGTAAAATAAATCTCAATAAGCGTATATTGATTGGTTTGCACATAAGTTATAGTGTCTACAAACTATGGGATATATTTATTTATTCATTGTTATTTCTTACTAGTAATGGCGGCGATCAGTGACTTATAGCGGGACTGCGATATTGCAGCGAATAAATTGGACACGAACTAAAAATCTTGACACTTTTTGGGGCCAGTGACACTAATATAGTGATCAGTGCTAAAAAATATGCACTGTCACTTTACTAATGACACTGGCTGGGAAGGGGTTAACATCAGGGGCGATAAAAGGGTTAACTGTGTGCCTATCCTCCTGTGCTTATTCACTGTGGGGGATGTGCTTTGACTAGGGGGAAGGCAAAGATCAATGTTCTTGTTTTGCAGAAAAAAACACAGGATCTGTGCCTTCCCTTCAGACAGAACGGCAATCTGCCTTGTTTAGGTAGATTGTCGTTCTGCCTGTGTCCTGTGTAATTGGTGGGTGCCAGTGGTCATCGAGTCTGCGGTACCCGCCGCTGGGCTCCCGCTGTGTGTGATCACATCGGGAACAGGTTGCTGGTGGCTTGCATGTGCCCCAGACCCAGAAGTGTCAGCTCACATACTAGGTACGTGATCTGGTGCAGAGCGACCGCCCTGCCCCCCTGCCGCAGTATATGTATGGTGTACGGTCCGCAGGTGGTTAATGCTGTCTTTGTCTCAGTTGGAGATTAATTTCCCACACTTCCAATGAAATGATAATAATAATAATTTTTATTTTATATAGGGCTATAATAGGGACCTTCTCTAAGTGCTTTACAAAAATAAATAAATAATACACAAGAAAAGAAACAAGAAAATACAAAGAAACAAAATAGGTGAAGGCTTGTCTAAAGATGAAAGTTTCCAGTTTCGTTTTGGGTTTTTTGAGATTTTAAAGAAGGTGACTCTCTGATGTTCTTTGGGAGAGAATTTTAGAGTTTCAAGGCATAACAGGAGAAGGCCTTGCCCCCGCATAGAGGGTAGTTGGGGTTTAGGGACACACAAAAGTTAAGGTTACAAGGAGGGAGTAGGGTGATAAAAGTTCAGAGAGGTAATGGGGTGTCAAGTCATGCAGAGCTTAACCACTTGCTGACCGCATACTGTATATATACGGCGGCAGAGTGGCTCTCCCAAGCAAAACCACGTAGGGGTACATCATTTGCCTGGGAGGAGCTAGGGGGCGAGCGCGCGCCGGCGCACTCCCACCCCCGATCGTCAGCGGGGAAGCTGGCGCGTGTGTCAGACGGCTCCAATTGTCGCCTGACACCCTCAATCCCCCCCCCCCCCACGAGAGACAAGGACGGTTGGCTGATGTAAACACAGCTGACCGTCCTTCTCCCTGCAATGATCAGAGACCATGTGATCCTTCTATATAGGATCGCATGTCTCTGATCAATTTACAAGCTCAACCCCCCCACAGTTAGAATCACTCCCCTAGGCTTACATTTAACTCCTTCATCACCAACAGGGTTAACCCCTTCCCTGCCAATGGCATCATTACAGTAACAGTGCATATTTTTAGCACTGATTACTGTGGTAATGTCACTGGTACCCCCAAAAGTGTCAAAAATGTCAGTTAGGGGTCCGATCTGTCCGCCTCAATGTCGCAGTTCCGCAAAAAAATCGCAGATCGCCGCCATTACTAGTAAAAAAAAAAAAAAACAATAAAAAATGACATAAATCTTTCCTGTAGTTAGTAGTTGCGATAACTTTTGCGCAAACCAATCAAAAAATGCTTATTGCGATTTTTTTTTTTACCAAAAATATGTAGCAGAAAACAAATTGGCCTAAAATGTTAAAAAAATTTGATTTTTAATTTTTTTGGGAATGTTATATAGCAAAAAGTGAAACTTTTATTGATAAAAGACACTCAACATTTTAAGATTGCTGTTCATACGAAGCATCAGGTGATGTGAACCATGCCTTGCAAAAAGGAGCTCTCTGAAGACATACAATCAATATTAGTTGATCTGCATAGGACTGGAAAGTCCATCAGTGGACAGGTAAGACAAATTGTCCATAAAGGGAGACAGTGTAGTACTGTGATTACTCTTCCTAAAAGTGGGCACCCAGCCAAGATGACTCCCAAGGCACAACACAGAATCCTCAAAGAGGTAATGATTCTGTAACAGCTAAAGGCTTGAAGACATCAGTGGAACTGGCAAGCATCCTTGTTCATGAGTCTACCATACAGAAGTCTTTCAACATGACAGAACACCACAGAGGAAGCCGCTGCTCTCCGAAAAAAAAAAAAAACCATTGCTGCGTGCCTGAAATTTGCCAAGAAGCACTTTGGCAAATTGCAATGCTACTGGGAAAATGTTTTGTGGACTGATAAAACAAAAGTTGAATTGTTCAGGACGAATAATCAGCACTATGTATGGCTCAAAAAGGGCACAGCTTACCAACATCAAAACATTATCCCAACAATGACGTATGGTGGAGGGAAAATCATGAGGGACTCACATACCCACTGTATACTTGCAAAAAGTGCAACCAATAATGAATTGCAGAAAAGATATTGTGTTCAATCTGTGTAAAGTATATATAAATAACGAATGCACTCTGCATATAAATCTTAGTGAAGTGTCCTTCAAACAGCAATGTTTCACCACAGTGTTCTGAGCCCAGTGTATTATAGGCTGAATCAACAAATTTTCCTACCACCACCAAATGAGTGCAATGAAAACTTACCAGACTGATAACCCCACAGTGCAGAAAACAAATCAACTAGTGTATCTCATGGTTCTTTTCCACTGTGAATAGAAGCAGCTCCAGACTGGTCTTCTCCCTTTTGGCTGATCTTCCTGCTGACCTCCATGTTATTAGTGTGTCTTCCGCTTCTCAGATCCTCCTGCTACTCCCACATTTCTGCTTCTGCCTCCCTTCATCCAGCTATATGGAGTGGGGGTGTGGGATGGGAGTGGCTGTCACTGGACTGGGTTCTATAGAGTTCTGCTGACTGGCACTGCCTGTTCTACTGCTCCCAGTCTGGGCTGACGGCATATCTTCATGGAGATCTCCTTATAAGCTATAACTTTAAGCTGTAACGGTTTATTTAACTGCAGTGTAAGCTGAAGTTTGACTTCAGTTTGTTAGTGTTTCTAAATCTGCTAGTACAGGTAAAACTCTCCTCCCCCCAGACTAACAATGCTGTTGTCCAAAGATGCCACTCAAATACAAGGAGGTGTGTTACTGGCTAGACCACCAAGTAAAAACAGACAGAAAATAGACTAAAAAAAGAAAACTAATGCAGCCACCACATCTAATGATTGATGGTATTATAGATGGACAGTAAGGATTTAACAACCTGCTGATGAGGCAGAAAAGTTATCTAGTAGGTGGATCTAGCAGGCTCAACTGTTTTTTTCCCGTTTTATTCATATAAATAATCTTTCCAAACTGGATAAAGAACAGTCAGACCAGAATGACGCTTCCTATGCCCAAATTTCAGAGATACTGCCATTATTGTCTACAGGTGGTCATTGTACTAGAGAGCAAAAGGAGAGGAGTTCAAGTGAACAGCTCCTATCGCCATATCAACCAGAACAGTCTTGTGGGTAACCTGTCCGGTTGCAGGGGTCTGTCATCAATCGCCTTGACAACTAGTGGAGAAACACTGGCTGCAAGGGTAAGGAATTTGCAGTAGAAACGGTACTGTCAATAAAATAACCGCCAGCACTGGAGTCTACCAACGCCTGGGTAACCACTGAACCAGCTGCCCAGGAGAGGACAACTGTGATTAGTGGTCTAACCAGGGACGAGGAAATTCCACCTAAGATCTGCCCTCGACAGGATCTTAGGTTTCCGGGACGGGTCGGACAAGATTTCTTGAAATGCCCATCAAGACCGCAATACAGGCACCGGCCCTCCCTTCTTCTAAAGGCCCGCTCGGCCTCGGAAAGGCGAGTGAACCCCAGCTGCATGGGTACACAGCCAGACGCACCATCCCCAGGAGGCGTGGGAGGCGAGGGAGGATTGTATTGGAAAGAAAACATAGGAGCCAATCTAGTAGGAGGCTTCCGCAGGTCCTCCTTAAACGATAGTCTCTCTCCATGAGCCTGGTATTGATCAAAATCAGGAAGGAAATGAGAGCCTCGAGCTCGTCAGGAAGTTCCTTGTCCGCAATCTTGTCCTTCAATGCATCGGAGAGACCATGAGAGAAGACAGCCACCAGAGCCTCATTATTCCAGCCCACATCTGCTGCCAGGGTACGAAATTCAATGGCATACTCGGCAATTGTTTGTATACCCTGTTGAATCAGCAGAGGCAGAGCGAGCAAGCACTTTGCATACTCTACAAATGGAGGCTACAAAACTCTGGTAATCAAGTTTCACAGGATTATCATTCTCCTATAAGGGATTCGCCCAGGCCAAGGCCTTGTCCGTGAGCAATGAGATTAGTGAGCCCACCTTGGACCTATCAGAAGGAAACACCTGAGGAACCATCTCATAATAAATGCCCACTTGGTTTAGGAAGCCACGACACTGACTCGGTTCACCCCATAGCACTGCGGAAGGAAGGAAGGCTGAACCAGTCATCCTTCTAGTAACAGCGACTCCAGCTGCAACTGCAGGAGCGGCAACAAGAGCAGCAGCAGGTGTAACAACAGGAGGAACCCCTGGCCTAGTAGCACCAGGAGCAAAGTGAGCTGTGCGTGCAAGCAACGTCTGCAATGCCTGAGTGAACTGACCCAAAAAGGTGATCTTGTTGATCGAGCCTGGCAACTAGCATGGGGAGCGTAGAAGTACATGCATCATCAGGATTCATGGCTCTTGCGTACTGTCAAGGTGCCAGGAAACCAGACCACACGGGGATGCAGGTAAAATAAAGCAGTTTCTTGGAGCAAACAGCAATAAACGCACAGCAAGAGTGAGGAAGTGGGAGCAGAAACAAGCCGGGGTCAAGTCCAGAAGCGGGTAGTCATCCAAGCCGGGGTTGAATCCAGAAAGGGGTAGTCCACCGATGCCGGGTCATCTGCCGATGCGGGATCGTCTCCTGATGTGGGGTCGAGAGCCAGGAGAGTCGTCAGCCAAGCCAGGTCATAGACCATAGTGAGGAAACAATGTTTAAATAAACAATAAATTCAAAATAGTTGTGCTAAATCTAGCATAATAATTCATAAATACCATTAAAAAATTCATGGTGGAAAAAGAAAATGTTCATGATTCCTAAATACGTGGACACCAGTGAAGTGAAAAAGTATCTTCGATTGTATTCCTCTCATAAAAGGAGTGAAAATCCTCCACCTAGATAAGATGCCCTCTTACCATAACACGGAGACCTCTAAGGGTCGAATAATGCCTGTGGTGTAATCCCACCAGGGCCTTATTGCAGAGGAGACACAGATAATAATCTTAGAGATGGTATCCACACGTCCACCACCACACTCATAAAGATGTCAAATCCCATGAAAAGCAATTAAACTCTCCATAGTGTAGAATCCTCATTAATTTATTTAAGGAATATAAAATTTTGCACTTACAGCAAATCCATAAAAACAGCGCATGTAAGAAAGCATCAGCTACCGTCCGGACTTCCAATCCACTCGTCCTTCCGGGACACTGTACGCGGTGACGTCAGCACATTGCAACCCGATGCGTTTTGTCACAGATGACGTCGTCCTAGGGGCATATAGGGAGGAACATGGAGAACAGAAGACTGCTAGCAGAGATGCACCTTGGAGCATAAACACAAGGGCAAGGACTGCAACCCATCAGGCAATAGATCTAGTCAGGTGTGCAGCATCATCACTGTGCGACACTCAGGCAGCAGGCAAGTGATTATGCAGGCAAGTGATGATGCGATCAGAGTCTATAAGAGGCAGCAGTCTGCATATGTCCAAGATGGCTGCCAACAGGAGGGAAAGGCAAGACCTTGGCATTATGCCTGTTCCTAAGCTATGTTAATTATTTTCCTGTTTGCATATGATCAGGCTCTTATCTGTTCTTGTCAGGTTTATAAATTCTGTGTGAGTTTTCAATAAAGTGAGTTCCAGTTTGCATTTAGGCTAGTGCCGCATATTCTTGGATGCTCAGCTATAAAACTAGGTTTTTGGGTCCAGACTGGGGGAAGCTGTATACTGATGGAAGCACCCAAGCTGGGTACTGGACAGATCCGTCACACCTCTGTTCTCAGCTGCAAAAGCTGGGAGAGGAGAAACAGCAATACACTGGTCTTCCTAGGGAAAGGCTGTGCAAGGGTGGTGAGTCAGGACAACTCTGTTCATTGGACATGTCTGATATGTTCCCAGCATAGCTAGAGAACTGACAATGTTGTGTTCTCCTGCTTAGTGTGGTCAGTTTTTAATAGGAAAGCAGAGGCACTGGCAGAAACATCAGGGATTTCACACAAAAGGAAACATTACAGAGAGAACAGGATACATTTAATTCAAGTACCTGGTACATAGCAGGGATTTGTAACAAACACTTTAATTTTCTTCAAGTAAAGCATATGCGTATTCAGTAAACAAAAAAAAAAAAAAAAAGCCACCAGTGAAATAGAGTGTGAGCTATATCGGAAGCAACTTGAGCACATATTTGAAAGTCCATAGGAATAAATGGGATTGCAGGGCACATGTGTAGGCCTGGTCAGGAATGTTTTAGACTATGATAAAGAATTTTGTATGGATTTATTAGATTAAAGGCTGCACACTATGATCCACAATCTTTTTCATATATGATGTCTCTGTTTAAAGTGACCCTGCCATCAAAAAAATATTATATGAAACATCATTCCCACTGCTTTGCGCTTCCAGAATGGTGCTTAGTTCAAAATAAGTATTTTGCTGAAGTTTGCAGGTAAACCAACACTTGTAGGAGTGTCAATTGTCCTTTTTTCCATAGCTCTCACTTGCCCTTTTAGCCAACCACCAAGTCACCACTATGTCCTGTAATAACGTGAAGGTCAGCAAGTGGAACCCACCATCCTAAATGTACAGAATAGTGGCCAGCATCAGATGATACCTAAAGCGGAAATCAACCTTCCTCCCCAAAGAATAAGAAAGGTCCCCCAAGAGATTTGAACCATATACTAGTTATATACAGTTATGGCAGACCTACCTGGAAGCAACCTTCTCCAACGTTGCGGTGTCTATGTTCCCGTGGTTTAGGGCCGTTCTTTCCTCTCCTGGTCTTCCCTCTGAGTTCCGACCCTTCAACCACTTGATTGGTTGGGCCACGATGATGTCACTCCCGTACACATGCACGGGATTCTCATCGTCAAGACACAGATCCATTCTGTAAGCTGAGCTGTGCATTTGCAGTTAAGTGTACACAAACGCTGACAGTCAGGGTAAAGCAAGTATGACAGAAGAGACCAACAGGGTCTCTTTTGTCACAAAAATCCTGCCTGACAAACCTTTTTGTTTTTTAAGTTCAATTCCTCTTTAATTTACCTATATAACTATATTAGTTATATCTGGATCATTTGGTTAAAAAATATTGCAGGGCTCAGTTTTCAAAAAACGTACATATTCTTTATTTCATTTATTTTATTTTACTGTTACATCATAATGTGATCAGATTTCCTGTAGCAGAATTATTTTGAACAAATGTTCACGTGATGTTGACAGGAATCCAGCGTACCTTTAAAACACTGGCAGACACTGGCAGACACCAATAACCGAAGCACAGCTTATGAAATATTAAACCACATTCTATTTTTGTTTAATGTGATCTGAAGTGGCCACTATCTTGATCAGAGGAAACTGTAGATAAAGAGCATAAGGTTGTTTGTCAGTGTAGCTGGCACTATGCATATGATACACATACTTCACAAATATTACACAATATAAACACAAACCATGGGTGAATTAAAGTGGCACCTAATAAAATGTAAAAAAAAAAAAAAAAAAAAAATCACTACCTGAGAAGACTTAATATTGTATTTACCTATCCCACTGCCCACATCGACAATCTGCGTTTCTTCACATTCTTGAGCTACTGCTCGAAGAATCTTCTGCATTCAGCTCACTTACACTATATTGTCAAAAGTATTTGGATTCCGGCCTTTACACGCACATGAACTTTAATGGCATCCCAGTCTTAGTCCGTAGGGTTCAATATTGAGTTGGCACACCCGTTGCAGCTAGAACAGCTTCAACTCTTCTGGGAAGGCTGTCCACAAGGTTTAGGATTGTGTCTATAGGAAAGTTTGACCATTCTTCTAGAAGTGCATTTGTGAGGTCAGGCACTGATGTTCGACAAGAAGGCCTGGCTTGCAGTCTCTGCTCTAATTCATCCCAAAGGTGTTCTATTGGGTTGAGGTCAGGACTCTGTGCAGGCCAGTCAAGTTCCTCCACCCCAAACTCACTCATCCAGGTCTTTACGGACCTTGCTTTGTGCCCTGGTGCGCAGTCATGTTGGAACAAGAAGGGGCCATCCACAAACTGTTCCCACAAAGTTGGGAGCATGAAATTGTCCAAAATGTCCTGGTATGCTGACACCTTAAGAAATCCCTTCACTGGAACTAAAGGGCAAAGCCCAACCCCTGAAAAACAACCCCACATCATATTCCCCCCTCCACCAAATGCTTTTGATAGGTCTGTGTCAATTTGTATGTGATTTGGACATGTGCGTGTAAAACGCAGGTGTCCCAATAATTTTGACAATATAGTGTATGTTGGATTCCTGATCCCTGGCTGCACTGTGCACTGTGGTTTAATACTGTAGATGTTACATAGAAGACACACAGTAAGAAAGTGGTCAGCAGGTGAAACCACATTACACAGTGGGGACCAGGCACCCGACAAACCCAGATGCAGAAGATTGTCCAGCAGGGTGTCCAACAGGTACATATTAAAAATCTTTTTTCATTGTTTTACAATTATTTTTGCAGGTGAGAAGATCACCTTAAAGTGCAACATCAGATTTTCTGTTTTAGGCAGAGTTAAGAAGGTTTAGAACATTTGCAATTTTTTTTTTTTTTTTTTTTTTATGTCTGTGTGAAGTGAAATTACTCATTACTTGTGTAATCAATAGGACAGGCAATCACTCTAGTGGGTTAAATTTGAAAAGTGACTGTAATGCTTCTTCACTAAACAAAGTTTTGGCTGAAGTCCTGCTAAAGTAATCACTGCTCAAGTGGATCTGACTTTCCTGATGCCAAGAATGGCTTGCCAAAATTACAAACCCTTTGGCAGGTAATACAGTAAACACATGTACTTCGGCTGTGTAATTAACTGTTTACCTAGAGTATCACTTAAATATTGAATTAATTACCAACTACCTATTATCAAGTGTTGTGTATTGTTTTTTAGAGCGCCACAATCAAATGTTTTATTGATATTTTTAGATATTTAATAATTAATAAAATGATATATTATTTCTGATCTCATATATATATATATATATATATATATATATATATATATATATATATATATATATATATATATATATATATTGTGGGAGATTAGCTCACAGGGATCACCTTTTCCAGCAAAATAAGGCCAGCATGCAGGTAATTTTTTTTAAAATTGTGTGTAAAATAGGTGCGCTAACAATGAATGAATAAATGAATATATCAACACAGTGATAAATAACAATCTTAAATATGGTGATATTCCAAGTGAGTAAATAAAATAAATCAAATGTCCAAAAGAAATCAAAAGTGACAAGTGATGAAACGTTGTGATCCTTGACTTATTAAATACAAAAACTCATATGGTGATGTGAATTCAAAAGTCCACAAAAACTCTTCACCAAAATGTTGAAAAGGTAAAGTAAGTTGCCAGTGCTCTGTGATTGAAGATCCCGCCACCACCACACTATCCTTCTTACCAGATGAATGAATTAGGAAGGCAGAGAAAACTCTGATGATAGTGTTGGGGAGAAGAAAATAATCAATTAATCCACCCTGTGATATGGTGCAGGATTAGCCTCTTACCAAATGGCAGATGGAATCAGCACAGAGAATATGGAGCAGACAATGCCTCTTCACTGTATCTGTAACTGGCAGCTGTGTTTCACTTTCACTAAGAATCCGTCCTCCTATTAGCTCTCCAAGATGAGCATTATGGTGATAGAAAATAAACGGACCATAGTGTAATATCCCCGAGGTAAATTTATTCAAAATAAAGTGTTGCACTTACATTAGGGATGGAAACATTTGCGGCAGTACAGAAACGATACACCTGACTCGGCTGCAGACCGAGCGGTGTTGGACGTTCGTGGCGGCGCGACACGCCTCCTCTCTAACGACGTTTCTTCCAAACGGGCTTCTCAGCAGAAGCCCGTTTGGAAGAAACGTCGTTAGAGAGGAGGCGTGTCGCGCCGCCACGAACGTCCAACACCGCTCGGTCTGCAGCCGAGTCAGGTGTATCGTTTCTGTACTGCCGCAAATGTTTCCATCCCTAATGTAAGTGCAACACTTTATTTTGAATAAATTTACCTCGGGGATATTACACTATGGTCCGTTTATTTTCTATCACCATAATGCTCATCTTGGAGAGCTAATAGGAGGACGGATTCTTAGTGAAAGTGAAACACAGCTGCCAGTTACAGATACAGTGAAGAGGCATTGTCTGCTCCATATTCTCTGTGCTGATTCCATCTGCCATTTGGTAAGAGGCTAATCCTGCACCATATCACAGGGTGGATTAATTGATTATTTTCTTCTCCCCAACACTATCATCAGAGTTTTCTCTGCCTTCCTAATTCATTCATCTGGTAAGAAGGATAGTGTGGTGGTGGCGGGATCTTCAATCACAGAGCACTGGCAACTTACTTTACCTTTTCAACATTTTGGTGAAGAGTTTTTGTGGACTTTTGAATTCACATCACCATATGAGTTTTTGTATTTAATAAGTCAAGGATCACAACGTTTCATCACTTGTCACTTTTGATTTCTTTTGGACATTTGATTTATTTTATTTACTCACTTGGAATATCACCATATTTAAGATTGTTATTTATCACTGTGTTGATATATTCATTTATTCATTCATTGTTAGCGCACCTATTTTACACACAATTTTCACTAAGGCACAGTTCAGGTTGCAGCTATCATTTATATCAGCGCACCCCTATTTTACACCAATTTTTTTTAAAAGTCTGGTGGGTTTCCAGCTTTATTCAGCAGAGGTTTTCCAATATGAAAACAAACAACAAAACAGTAAAATAAATCCTTGCCGTCCGGCGCTAAACTTTACAGGAATTTTCCTCACTATACAGTGTGGGGCTGGTCCCCATCACCCACAAAAAACACATGGCAAAGCAAATCTTTTAAAGTCCAAACAGAGCTCCTCTCTCAGATCCCCTTCGGAGTCTAAAGCCCCGTACACACGCACTGATTGTTGGCCGTAAATTTTCAGCCAACGTCCGATCGGCCGATTGTCGGCTTGTTAGTATGATGCTTCCGACAACCGACTGCAACTTTTCGGCCGAATAAAATCTGGTGTGCATGCTATAACATTTTTGTTGGCCGTCAACAGAACGGCCGATTGTTCGTCAGTCAGTACAGATTTCGGCAGACAAAAATCAGATGAGCAAGACTGGGCATGCTCAGAGAAGAAAAAACACACGGAAAGTCAACCAGCACATGACATCACTTCTGAAGTAGATTTTTGTTGGCCAACAAAAGTCCAGTGCAAGTCTAGAGCACATTTCAACCAACACAACAACACTGGACAAAAGACGACCGATAGGTCGGCCAACAATCGGTGTGTGTGTACGAGGCTTTAGGCCAGAGCATTTCTGTGCTCTTTTCCTGTTAATTTAAAGTTCACCTGAGCATGGACTCAGGTAACTCACAATCTCTGGACCAGAACCTAGCCTGTCACGGAGGCTGGAAAAACCCGGGCCGGATTCCGGTTCAGTCTCTCACTACAGAACTTATGCGAGGTGAAATATAGCGATTATCTACTACTTCACCTCGCATACCGTCACAATATATGTATATATATATATATATATACATACATACATACACACAATTTGTGATCATATTATGTTAATAAATAAATATAAAAATATATATATATATAAATATAAAACTATATATTAAATGAGTTGTTACAAACGTTGCATCAGTGTGAGTTATAATTTGCATATTTACAGTATCGGAAGCCTTTAAAAAAGAAGACTATTACTTAGCTGCCTGATTGAGAGTTATATCTTCCATTGATATTGGTGCCGTTGCCTTTCAACACTTCCAAATGTGTTGAATGTCCCCCACTGCGCACTGTGGTTCCTCCCATGGGCTGCTGTCCCTTTACAGAACACAGAAGTGACAAAGCACCTGACTATGATGGTATCTCTTGAGAAAAAGGAAGATTTCACTCAGTACTTGCTGGACAGGTAAGTATTCATCTTAGTTTTAGGAGGCTTATGTTTCAGTTTATCCAATGAGGTCACAGGGTCACTTTGGGACTGCCAGTGCTAACCCCCTCCTGAAGATGCTTAGTTGTTTGGATAGTACACTAAATCCCTGGTTCAGTAAGGTCCCAGTGAGTCAATTTTCCCTAGTTTGACATCTCTGTGTGTTTGCGGGCCATGTTGGCACGGGCACGGCAGCTTATTAATTTCAATGGGCTGTCGTGCCTGTGTTTCCACAATAAAATAACTTTTCGAAAATGCGGCTGCATTGAAATCGCATGGTCTTTTTGAGCATGTGATTTCCTTGTCGTTCCCACACACGCACTGCCATTTTATATGCGTGGGGGGCGCCGCACTTGTTTCCACAGAGCAGTGCGTTTTCACTGCGGGTGCAGGAATTGCTGAAATTCCCGCAGCCACACACAGAAGTGTGAACCTAGGGTTAACTTTCTTCTGTATCAGTGGGACAGGATGTGAGATTATTCTTTTCAGGGGAGCACAGAAGTAGTTAAACCCCTTTTTTTTTAGCAGTAATTTATTATTTTATTTTTTTTGCCTGTGTCCTCATAAGATTTACTTGCTGTTGCGTCTCCAGGAAACTATGGGAAATCTTTACAACATGGACAAACAGTTACACTTTGCAAAGGCTCCTTTTCTTTGTAACCCTTCACCTCTAAGTTCAAAAAACTATGCTGCACTTTCTAAAGACCTTTCAATATTGTGGCAACTTAAAATGGTATTTAACCCATAAGCAAACATTTATTGTATTGCAGCTTACCAATTCTTTAGAATGATTATCTATGTGCATGTTTCCATTATTAAATCACAATCATTATATTTATTTGAACTATATCTCAGTAATAATGTAATTTATTGTAAAATTTCTTCTGTTTACAGCTTGTTGCATCTATAGTTTTTATCAGTTTTGGAGTGATTGCGGCTTTTTGCTGTGCCATTGTGGATGGTGTTTTTGCTGCCAGACATCTAGTAAGTATTCCAAACCAAAACCTTTAGAGGGAATTTGTCACAAAGCCTAATACAGAAGAGAAATACATATGGAAGCTGCCTTTCTTTGACACTAAAAGCCCGTACACACAATAAGGAATCGGAAGTAAAATTTCATCCAACGAACAATCGGCCGATTTTTGGACCGTTAGTATAGAGCTTTTTCACAGCCAAATCCGAATTTTCAAATGACAAAAACTGGATGTGCAGGCTATAAAATTTTTATTGTATGTGAACACGACGTCCGATTTTCGTTTAATTAGTACAGTTTTTGTCTGAAAAAAATCATAAGAGCAAGACTAGGCATGCTCAGAAATGAAAGAACACATACAAAACAATTCAACACATGACATCACTTCTGAAGTTGAATTCTGTTGTGCGAGAATTTTCGTATAAAAGTAACCTCTTCACTTTCCATATGAGACCAGCATGCAAGAAAAAACGGAAGAAAATTTGTCCAATAATCTGATCGTGTGTATGAGGCTTTAAGGCTCGTACACACATAAGAAAATTGGGCAAGAATTTTTGGTCAAGGAACTTTCGTACGATTTTCGTATAGTGTGTACACAACTTTCTACAGCCGATTCAGGCCTTCTGAATGAAAATTTCAGAAGGAAGAAGCTTCAAAATTTGTCTCATAAGGGAACAGAACAAACGATTTTTGCCTAATGTGTACCATTTTTGTACGATTTTTTACAAGAAAAATATCAGAAATGAAAGATTGCGTATGATCAGAAACAATAAACAAAAAAAAAAAAAAAGCCTTTGTTGTATGAGAATTTTCGTACAAATTTTCTTTCATTGGTTCCAATTTGCTGTGAAACAATGAGGAAAATTAGACGATTGTTCGCCCAATTTTCTTATAGTGTGTACCCACTTTAGGCAAATATTCAACCCAGACAGTCAGCATTTCCTGGAAGTGTTATGAGTCCTAGGATTCTGAGAGTGGCTGCTTCCATCTAAGCTTCTTCCACAGGTTTTTTGATTTGTAACATGTTTCTCCAAGTAATTGTGCCCCAGCATTTCCTTAAAGTGATACTAAAGTCTCTTTTTTGTTTAAAAATAATAAACATGTTATACTTACCTCCTCTGTGCAGTTGTTGTTGCACAGAGCAGCCCGGATCCTCCTCTTCTCGGGTCCCCCGCCGGCGCTCTTGGCCCCTCCCTCCTGTTAAGTGCCCACCACAGCAAGCTGCTTGCGATGGGGGCACCAGAGCCGAGCCACAGCTTCCTGTGTATATTCAGACATGGAGCCACGGTTTGGCCCAGCCCTCTCCCCTGATTGGCATCGCTGCTGTGTCTTAGCCAATGAGAAGGGAGAGACCCAGACAGCTGAGGCACTCATGTACATCACTGGATCAAGATAGGGCTCAGGTAAATATTAGAGGAGCTGGGGGGGGGGGGGTGCTGTACACTGAAGGTTATCATCTTAATACATAGAATGCATTAAGATAAAAAAAAAACCTTCTGCCTTTAGAATCACTTTAAAGTAAACCTATCACAAAAAATACAGAGGCTGGTGTTGCTGATGTCATTCTTACAAATGTAGTATGTTGACTGCTATGATTACTTGGAATCAGTATACACATCAGGAAAGTTAGACAAGAAGAAGTAATTATCTGCTTAGTTATGTTGGATCTGGATCTTACTTGACATGGAGCTGAATTTATTTAAGGAAAAAAAAAAAAAAATGTCCACTGAGCTTAGAAAATACAGTGAAGCTGTGTTCACTTCCATCATAAAGTCAAAGAAGTCAAATGAAGTAAAAAAAAAAAAAAGTAAATTTACAGCAGGGGTAGGCAACCTTGAAGAGGTGGAGATCTACCTGAACAACATGTAAGAAGTCAAAGATCACCTGCCACTAATTCACCCAGTGTCGCCTCCTTTAAACCTCTAAATGCTGTCCGACCATGTCATGTCGCAATCACGTGCATTGCACGGCAATCATGGCTTTAAATAAGGTGGTGAGGAGGCAACATATCGCCGCCTCACCACCTGTCAAACATACTCAGATCGCTTTTCAAAGGAGCAGCAATGCCTGCTGCACTTGTAAATGAGCCCTTAGTTGCATTCGGTAGCAGCCTTAGGGCTCTTTCACACATAAAGTTGGGGGGGGGGGGGGTGGTAAAACACTGTGGTTAAGTTGTGGTTTTATCGCCCCCAATCCCTACCTCCTTTAGCTGCTGAGGCAGCAGGCAAAGGTGTACACATGCCACAGCAGAAATATGGTGGGTGCTACCGCCTGCCAATTGCAACCCATTCACGTAAATGGGGCACTCTGCAAGCACTCCACAACTGCATGCTTCTGCGGGGTCCAAGAGGATAAATCAGGTGATGAGAAAGCAACACAGTGCTGCCTGATTTAACCCCTGCTGTACTGCACAAGGTTGCAGGGCACTTGCAGATCTGCCTCATTCACTTCAATGGGTCATGCTTGCCAGGTGCTACACCCACCAACCATGACAGGGCCCTGCTGTGGCTGCGACAGGTCAACACCCCTAACCATTGCAGCTAAAGGGGGTGCGGTTTGGGTGGCAGTGGTAAAAATACATCCTAACTATGGGGTTTAACCACCCCCCTAAAATTCAAATGTAAATGAACCCTTACTGTTCTGAGCCCCCTTTTGGCTTTCACACCTATATGCTGCGGTTTACCTACACTACGGGTGCAGTGCATCTGCGACCTTCCTGGGTTAGCTTAATTTGCCATAGACTTCTATCATATCCTGCAGGTGTCGTGCACTTTTTGACAGCGCACCAAAATTCCTGCATTCAGAAAGCGCACCACACCTGCAGGATTCAATAGAAGTCTATGGCTAAGCACAACAAACCCATAGGAAAGCTGCAGGTACACTGCATTGCACCCGCGGTGTGGGTAAACCGCAGCACATCACTGTGAAAGAATCCCTATACTATTATGCCCAGTGTATAGCTTCACACTGACCTGAAGATCTTTTTTTTTCCTGCTGCTGGCACCGCACTGGAAAACGCTAGCCAGGATAAAATATGGAGTACAATGGTATCATTCCGCATGGGACAGGAGCCAGTACTACAGAGTAGGCATTGGCTTATGCTTCTTGCTCCCTACAGCTCCCACTGTACAAGCAGTTCCTCTGCTTTGCCCTCTGATGCTCTGGGATGGCGGGTCAGCAAGCCCAGACCGTGATATAGCAGTCACCTGGCTGCGATCTACAGGTTGTTGACCTCTGACATACATCCTTGTGAGATGTACCTCAAAGAGGAATCCTATCTGTTGACATGTAATTTAATTGTTACAGTGTAAAAAAAAACTTTCTGATCCAGAATATATGTACCTTGTATATATGTACCTTGGTGGTGGTGATTATATGAACCTGTAAGGACTTTTTCCTTTGTGCATCTTTCCCCCAATAAATAGACTTAAAAAAAATCTTCTGACCTGAATCTTTTTGGTCAGAAGGCTATATAAAAATCCTATAGTCATGAAAGGGTTAAAAAAGGAAACTTCAGACATTAATGGGGTGTGAAATGTACCATCAGTGTGCCAACTGGTTCATTTGTTTTCTTCCACAATTTGAACACATTGCTTTTTCCATGTGTGAAAGGGAAATGCTAGGAGTTAATAAAGCTAATTAGGTTAGTAAACCTGTCTTTAAATTAACGCGGCTGATCTCATTAGCACATGCAAGTTGCTTGGAAATCATGTCAACCATCTTGCTGCAATCATTTAAAGCAGAATTAAACTATGCAATTTAAAAAAAGCACCCCCCCCTCTCCCCCCAGGAGCTGTTAGCCATATTGTGCTAGTGAGCACTGCATATTAGCACATTATGGTAAAATTGCCTCTCAACTGATCTTCTCCAACGCTGGTCATGGGTGCTTCCATCTTCTCCCTGTCTTTCTTTGGGGTTCAGACTTTTCTGGTAAATGATTACGTGGCCCACATTGACATCACTTCCCCCGAATCTGCAAAGGATTTACATCATCGCAGTATGTAAATGTATGCCGAGCTGGGCTTGTGTGGTTCAGTATACGTTTTGTGTTTATTAAAAGTCAGCAGCTACAAAAAGTGTAGCTGCTGACTTTTAAGGCCCGTACACACGTACCGATCGTCGGCATACAAACGTCGGTGGACGAAGGATCTGCCGATTGTACGCGTGTTAGTATGGTGCCTCCGACAGATGTCTGCGCACAATCCGCGGACAAAAGTCTTTCTTGCAAACATGAAAATTTTTGTCTGCGGACACCAGAACGGACGATTGTTCGCCTGTCAGTATAGAATTCGGCCGACAGACCGCAGATTTGCAAGACTGGGCATGCTCAGAAAATTAAAAACACAGGGAAAGTTAACCATTACATGACATCACTTCTGCAGTCAGCTGAAGTCTGCAGACAAAATTCTTGTGCTGTCCTTGTGCTGTCTTTGCACTTTTCAACAGACACCGACATCCCGGGGAGAAAAGAGGAACATTTGTATGCCGACCATCGGTACGTGTGTACGGGGCTTTAGAAAAACATACACTCAACTGTCCCAGGATCCAGCGATGCAGCTGCCCGAAGCCTCGATCCTCTCACTCTCCTCTTGGTGGTGCCGGCATCTACAGTGTGGGCAGCCGGCTGTGACAGCTTGTGGCTTCACAGCCGGGTGCGCACTGCACATGTGTGAGTCGCTCTGCGCATTGTGAATGGCCGGGCAATCTTCTGGGACCTGTGACGTGTCCCCGAAGATTGCAGTGGGGAGGAGCGGGAGAAGAGAACTTCCGCTGAGCGGGTACCTGTCAAATCTTGGTACCCGCCCCCCCCCCCCCCCAAAAAAAATGACATGCAAAATGTGGCATGTCAGGGGGTCAGCGGTATTTAAAGCGGAAGTTCCACTTTTGGTTGGAACTATGCTTTAAGTCTAGGTTCACATCTATGCAGGCTGTGCTTGATGCATTTTCCCCCGCTTGTCTTGTGGTGCATTTGTGTTCTTAAACCCTTGTTATTAATGCGTTTTTTACACATTTTGCGTTTTCCCATAAAAAAACACTGTATATAGCTGGTTGCTAAGGATGGGGCCAGAAAGCTGGCTGCTGGATCCTTAACAAAAGATGAGTCATCAGCTGTCAGTGGGCTTCCCTGCTGACAGTTTAATGTAAAAAAAAAAGAAGAATTGCTGGCAAAAAAAATCTGGAAAAAAAAGGCGAGGATAACCCCCCACCAAATTCAGGAAATAGAAAATTGTGGGGATGCCCCCCCCCCCCAGGCTGCATGCCCTCAACATTGTGGGGATGCTTTGGGGCTGGGAGGGCTCTGCCCCCCCCCGCCCAAAAGCACCTTGTCCCCATGTTGATGGGGACAAGGGCCTCTTCCCCACAACTCTGGGCTGTGGTTGTTGGGGGTCTGTGAGCTGGGGGCTTATTGGAATCTGAAAGCCCCCATGTGAAGGAGTATGGGGTACATAATACCCTTTACCCATTCACCAAAAAATTGTAAAAGTGCATAAAGACAGGAGCCAGTTTGTGACAATTCCTCCATTAAAAAATAAAGAACAATGTCTCCCAATGTATATCCATCATCAGTCACGCTGCTACCACCACCGATGGACCCTGAAAAATGAAGAGAGAGAGAGAGAGAAAAAAAAAACCTCCGCTCATCACGAACGGTCCCGCAGACTGTCTGCTCTGCTGTGTGACCTTTCCTAAATAGCTATAAGGCGGAGGCACCCATCAATGTCACCTGGGGGTAACGCCAGAGTCACACTGATCGAAAAATGACGTGCATTTGCGGGTGCAAAATGATCATGCGATTTCCCTGTGGGGCGCGTTTTAAAAAAGACACATGCACCTTTTTCTGTGGGAAACGCAGGCACGGCAGCCCATTCATTTGAGGGCCACAAAAACACTATTATGGTCCCTTTCATACGGGCTTTCCTATGGAGCAGCGGATGTCAGCGGAGACATCTCCGCTGACACCCACTGCTATCCGATCCTGTCTGTGAAATCTGGATGGATGGAAACCCTATTTTCCATCCGTCTGGAGGATTGGATCGGATAGGATCAGGTTAAAACGGACAAGCGGTCCGTTATCACCCAATCTCCCATAGAGGAGAGCGGGCATCTGACAGGTCTGTCTCTGTAAAGTAAGCAGAGATGGACCTGTCATCCGCCTGCTCAGCTGGGATTGGCGAATCGAACCCCGCCGAGAAAAACAGAGACCGCCGAGCGCTCCGCCGAGCACACCGCCCCTGTGAAAGGGGCTTAATGTGTGAAACCAGCATAAGGCCCCTTTCACACATATGGTCTGTTCAGTTCATCAGTTCAGTCACGTCAAAATGTATCAGTTTTTCATCCATTTTTTTTTACATCCACTACCAATGCAAAAACGGATGAAAAACAGACCGTTTACATCTGTTTTTCGTCCGATCCGTTTTTTTGACGGATGAAAAATAGGACATTCATCTGTTCCAAAAAACAGACATTGACAGAAGCGGATGAAAATGGATGTTAACGCATGATCATCCGTTGTCATCCGTTTTTACATAGAGATGCATTGATGTCCATTTTTCATCCGTCAACGGATGGATAAAAAACGGACAAACAGACCTATGTGTGAAAGGGACCTAAGTCTTCAACAGCAACACAGTTACAAATAAAAACACTGTTTTAGATTTAGATAAAACTGCTGTCTGTCCAGCTAAAGCTGGAGATGTTGTGGCTGGAATTTCATTTTAATATTTGTTTTGTATGATTGCTGATTCCTGTGGTCTAATAATTCACCCATAGCTTAAAACAATGTAATATTTGGTGACACAATAAAATAAAATAAATAAATAAAACCCCAGATATGTTATAAAATACTTGAATGCAAAAAAAAAAGGAAATTTTTCATTTTATTTTCTAAAGGATCTAAGACCAATCTATGCAGGAAAATGTCGATACTTTACCTCTTCAGATGAGGATCGCTCCACTGATACTACCGAGGTAAGTTAGATGACATGATCTATACTCCTGATTTCAACCTGTGGGAATGTTTAATCATCACAGTTTTTGATTTCCTCTTTCTTTCAGGTGATGTGCCAGATGCCAACTCGAGGATCTTGTTCGTTGAAAGTAAAAAGCAACACCTGTTATTGCTGCGAGCTGTATAATTGTGGGAGGTAAATGACTATGCCATGCTTTTTTTGTTTATGTTTGCTGACCTATTAATATTAGTGATGGGTGACTCTGCCCAGGTTCAAGTCACTAAGGCTGGCCATGCATTATACAATTTTCTGTCCAATTTTCTTGAAATTTACCTTCAACTATGTAGTACAAAGGCCTGCCTAATTGGATACAAGTGAAAGTGTTGTTTAGCTTTGACCTCATGTTATGTGGTTTGTAATAAATCTAAGAGAAAATTGTACAAGAAAATTGAACATGTATGGCCAGCCTAAGGGTTCAGGAAAATTCTGACAATTTTAGAGGCTAAAAGGAAAACTGTTGTAACAAAAAAAAAAAAAAAAGAATGGGTAGATGGGCACTGCCATGGAGGACACTTAAGAAAGCAAAAGAAAAAAAAAATGTAAATCTGAAACAGGGAGAAGGTCCTTTGGAGGCAGATTTGAGGGTGAGAAATAAAAAATGCCAATCCTTTATATTACATGCTTGGGAGATATTAACACTCCATTCACACTAGCACGACTTGTCAGGCGACTTGTGTGCCCTCAAGTCGCCCCAAGTCGCTTGTCATAACAAATGCAATGTAAATGAATGAGAGCCGTCTTAATTGGCACTACTGAAGTCGCTCCGACTTCAGAAAAGGGTCCTGTACTACTTTGAGACGACTTGTATCAATAGACTTCAATCGGAGTCGCCTCCAAGTCGGATTCTTATCTTATTTGAAGCGACTTGTTATCAGACTTTTAAGGAAGAAGAAAGAGATTAGCCAGGCATTCCCCACATTGCAGCCATGCCTATATGATATATATATATATATATATATATATATATATATATATATATTCCATTATCTCTGCTTGGTCTGTGTGAGTGGCACTGGTGGACACAGATAAGTGGCACTGGTGGACACTGATTCGTGGCACTGGTGGACACTGATTCGTGGCACTGATATGTGGCACTGATACGTGGCACTGGTGGACACTGGTGGACACTGATTCGTGGCACTTATACGTGGCACTGGTGGACACTGATTCGTGGCACTGAATCGTGGCACTGATACGGGGCACTGGTGGACACTGATACGTGGCATTGGTGGACACTGATTCGTGGCACTGATGGACACTGATTCGTGGCACTGATATGTGGCACTGGTGGACACTGATAAGTGGCACTGATACGTGGCACTGGTGGGCACTGATACGTGGCACTGGTGGACACTGATTCATGGCACTGATATGTGGCACTGGTGGACACTGCTTTGTGGCACTGGTGGGCAGTGGCACTGGTGGACACATACGTGGCACTGGTGGGCAGTGGCACTGGTGGACACATATGTGGCACTGGTGGGCAGTGGCACTGGTGGACACTGATACGTGGCACTGGTGGGCAATGAGGAAATGAGTAAAAAAAAAACAGAAAAGGGGAATTAGGTCACAACACTTCATATTCTGATTGGCCAAATACAAAGTCGTCTGTCATATAAGTCACGAAAAATAATTCACAGGTCGCGCTGAAGTCGCGATAAAAAGTCGCTCCGACATGGGGCGACTTATGGTCGCGGCAGTGTGAACCCGCTCTAAAGGCTTTATTTTTATATAAAAAAAATAACAAACATTTATTACAGTTACCTGCTCTGTGCAGCACTTTTGCCTAGAGCAGCCTAAATCCTCTTCTTCTTGGGTCCCTTGCCGGCAATCCTGGCCCCTCCCTCCTGCCTAGTGCCCCCAGAACAAGCAGCTTGCAATGGGGGTACCCAAGCAGACTCAGTTCTGTGCCGCGGCTCTGTGTGTTTATTTACACACAGAGCTGCGGCTTAGCCCCGTCCCCTCTCTCTCCTCATTGGCTGTGATACTTTTTTTTTTGTTTTTATTAGTAATGGCAGCGATCAGCGATTTTTAGCTGGACTGCGACATTGCGGCGGACCGATCAGACCCCTAACTGACATTTTTGACACTTTTTGGGGACCAGTGACATTAATACAGTAATCAGTGCTAAATAATATGCACTGTTACTGTATAAATGACACTGACAGAGAAGGGGTTAATTACTGGGGGTGATCAAGGGGTTAAATGTATGCCAGTTCTTGCTAACTGTGGGGGGGGGGCTCTGTGAAAGGCACAAAGAGATCTGTGTTGCCACATGATCTCAGTGTGCCTGTTTGACAGAAGAGCCGCCTGCTTTGTTTACATAGGCAGGCGGCTCTTCAGTCAGTTTCCCCAAAGATCATGGGAAGCCGACAGCGATTGAGCCCGCTCCTCCTGCGGTCTGGCTTCCGCTGTGTCTAATCACAGTTTTTCAAGTGTTTTACAAGCGTGTTCTACTCAAATAGCAGCTCCCCATCCCACATTTCCTCTCCCTTTCCTCCCCCTAGTGCTTTCTATGGGCTAAACAAAAATGCCTAAAGCTGTAAAATGCTTGTAATTTGCTTCTAAAACACTTAAAAAAAAAAAAAAGCTGCAAAAAAAAAGCTTAAAAAAAGGCCATAAAAAACGCCAGTAAATTGATACACTCAGGTGGAGCTTTAGTTCCACTTGCTGGTGAAGAGTAGGGATAGCCTCCTAGGCAAAATGATGGCCTTCACCGTGACATAAAACAGACCATAAAATCACAGAAGGGGGCTGATTCCAGAAGCATGAATCTAGCAGCTGCACAGCCAGCAGTTCTGCCAAGCTGTCATTACACTGGGCATAGGGGGATTTGGGTACAGTTTTTTTTTTTTTTTTTTTGTTCCAGCAGCTGCAGACGGGACAACTGCCTTGGAAAGAATGCTGCTGGAGATGATGTAGCGAGTGTAGGAAAATTCTGAAAAGGTTCAAGGCTTCACTTGACCCTCCTCAGCATAGAAGAGAACAAAAAGAAGCGCTGGCCTTTTGCTGCCAACTTGTCTCATTGAGGTGCTGCTCCCATCGAGCTCTGTAATACAGATTGATGTGTTTCCTCATGCATGTGGTACTAAAATGGCTGGTACTTTTACCATGGCTCATATGCTGCAGATTGCAACAGTGACGTCGGCAGAAAATACATTAAAAAATACTTGCACTATGGACCAGCCCTGGTGATAGCAGTGGCCTGTATCTGTGGGGCAGTGCTGCCAGATTGATGGGAACAGTTGCTCCCTCCATTCCTCTGCAAGCTGCCCCGGCCCCTTGGACATAATGTTCTCTCACAGCTGTTCTGTCTCCGAAATGGAAGGATTGGGAAGACAAGGATTTCGGGCACACTATATCTATAAAATCAAATTTTTTATTTAGGATTCAATTAAAATCGAAAATCCTACATACATTCATGTGTTGGATTAGAAGCAGGACCTATAGACGGTCCATAAGATAATGCATATACGGTTCACGTCTATAGGTCCTGCTTCTAATCCAACACATGAATGTATGTAGGATTTTCGATTTTAATTGAATCTTAAAAAAAAAATTAGATTTTATAGATATAGTGTGCCCGAAATCCTTGTCTTCCCAATCCTTCCATTTCGAATATTCAATTAAGGATAGGGGCACCACCCAAGAATACAATACATATGCCCAGATTGCTGCTGTCTGTAGGCGTATTTTCAATAATGCTGTTCTGTCCCCCCCTCAGACCTTTCCTGCTTTCCAATTGGTGGCACTCGTGGATGGTTTCCCACCTCATTATCTATCCCTTCCCCTTTGCTGGAGCTCATTTTGCACTAAGCTCCAGTTGCTAGAACATCAATGTCTCCTGCTGCTCCCTGCTCGATGTCCCCTGATTGCTCTGTAGCTGAATTCTCCTTGCCTTCTCTTCATCCTCAATGTAGGAAAAGGTGAAATGATCAAGATCATCCTCCTGCTGCAAGTCAGACATTGTGTGATTAAATAATTTTACTAACTCCTCATAGTAAGTTTGCAGGACCATGGCGGGATTAGCATAAGAGGAGGAAGAAGACACATTGGCAGCACTTGGTGACAGCTCCTATGCACTTGGGGAGGAAAAAAAATAGGAAGGCTTTGTCAGCTACTTCCTGAGCATGCTGGGATAGAAAAGGCAAACATGCCCTGCCTCTAGGGGAAGCAGCCCAATCATGGTTTTGTTTTGCAGAATCTGCTTGCCCCCTTCTAAACAAAGGTGCTATCAACAGAAAATAAAGGCAAATATACCTCCCCACAGAGAATTACCCTAAAACACTAAACCCCACCCAAATATATTTTTTAATCTAGAAAATAATTATGAAATAAAGAAAAAAAAATATTGTAAATGGTTCCCAGCAGCTAAACAGCAACATTAGTTGTTCCTGATACACACAACAGGGTAGTCTTAACAAATACTGCCAAGCTCTGAACTATGAACAAGAGGTGGGTTGACACAGACTGTAAACTCTCCCTAATCTATTCCTGAATAATGCAAATAGTTTGGTGTTGTTGGCTACTGGAGCCACATTGCCGCATCCCAAAATAGTAAAACAAGGGAAAAAGAGCCCCACAGGGATTTTTATAGGCATAAGCCAACCAAATGGAAATAGAGGAGAAAGTAAGGAGTATATAAAATCGAAATTTTTATTCAAAAATATAACATGAATAAAACATAATAAACTGTAGTATAAAAACACAAACATAGTGGAGACACAATACCATACATTTTAGTACAGGATATGCTCATAGTCTGGAACATAGGGTTGGTCTTATGCAGTGAGAGGCCAAGCCAGGTCATGGTTCACAAAGACATCCCGACATGTTTACAAATCTAGAATAATTTCTTCTTCAAGGGAAGGTTAGAGCACAATCTATTTTTCTATAAATGTAATGGTAACGTATTAGTATTGTACAAGGGTAAATACATAGACATAAAGCATCCATATATATATATATAAATATATGTATATATATATATATATATATATATATATATATAAGAAGACTTAAAAAACAGTCTGCGACACTCAGTGTGTAAATGTGTCACTACATAAATAAAGATGGTAACCTAGACCTCCTGGATCTGCCCTTCCCGAGGAAGGCAAAAGCAGCAAAAAATTTAAAGTGCGCAAAGCGCTACTTGACAGGTGAAACACAAGGCACAAAAAAATTGAATTTTTTACCGAGTTCATCGATGGACACAGCTCTTCATAAATCATAACTACTGGGTTATATAAATAAATAAGAGGATCAATGCGCTACCCAGAGGGGTTTGATAGGAGTAAATCAATTCCAAAATATCAAATAAATAAAGAAAAAAAAAAAAAAAAATTTAGAAAAAGCTGCCAATCTAAATCGGTGTCCCCACCGTGAATTGGTACGTGTATGGTGTGAAAAATCGGCGCTAATTCAAATCATAAATACATGTGATACACTCTGTGACAATAACGATGTCCACCACTGTGGATAGTGCTCTATATGATAAAACCTGATGCAAAAATTTTGAAGTAAAATCAATCCTCAATGTAAAACTGTAAAAGCGAGCCTATACACAAAAGATCTTCAGTGGATGACTCTGAAAAGACTGTGCATAAATAAAGTCCTCAAAAAAATATATATATATAATGCAATCACAAAATCAATGCAATAGATGAAAAAGGGTGATGATCAATGTAATCGTTGATGACCGATATGTGATGAAAAAATTCCTGAAAATATTTCATAAAACAATTCATAAAAAAAGTTGTGTATAAAAATATAAGTGTCTGAGAAAATCCCACAGTGTCCAATATACAATCAAAGATGAATGAAATAAATCTTCAAAGGATCAACCAATCGTAAAATATAACATCAATAATCTGGATATCGATCCAATCTCCAACAAACAGGTGTGTAGTGGCCGCTTACCTCCCATACACACTATCTGCACATGTGTGTAATCCAAACAAGCCAATTGCTTTCCTTTGAACTGGGCTTCCGACCTCTCTCCTCTCTTGCAGGCATGTAATCACTGATGTTCACAGTACATCGATCTCCCAATCCAGTAACGATCTTCAGCTGCACAATATGCTCACTCCAAGCCGTTCCGCCTCATAGGATATAAAATGAGACGCTCATGGTGCAGTAACTTCAAAACCAGTTTAATTACAATAAAAGATACACTTACAATCAAATAGCAACAAACGAGCAAAAGCAATACACTGTAGAACCTCCGGCTACGGCCGTAAACACGGAGGTGACGTCACCCAGCTCTTCCCGACGCGCGTTGCGTCACTACCCACGTGACTTTTTCAAGGGATGCATCCCTTGAAAAAGTCACGTGGGTAGTGACGCAACGCGCGTCGGGAAGAGCCGGGTGACGTCACCTCCGTGTTTACGGCCGTAGCCGGAGGTTCTACAGTGTATTGCTTTTGCTCGTTTGTTGCTATTTGATTGTAAGTGTATCTTTTATTGTAATTAAACTGGTTTTGAAGTTACTGCACCATGAGCGTCTCATTTTATATCCTATGAGGCGGAACGGCTTGGAGTGAGCATATTGTGCAGCTGAAGATCGTTACTGGATTGGGAGATCGATGTACTGTGAACATCAGTGATTACATGCCTGCAAGAGAGGAGAGAGGTCGGAAGCCCAGTTCAAAGGAAAGCAATTGGCTTGTTTGGATTACACACATGTGCAGATAGTGTGTATGGGAGGTAAGCGGCCACTACACACCTGTTTGTTGGAGATTGGATCGATATCCAGATTATTGATGTTATATTTTACGATTGGTTGATCCTTTGAAGATTTATTTCATTCATCTTTGATTGTATATTGGACACTGTGGGATTTTCTCAGACACTTATATTTTTATACACAACTTTTTTTATGAATTGTTTTATGAAATATTTTCAGGAATTTTTTCATCACATATGGGTCATCAACGATTACATTGATCATCACCCTTTTTCATCTATTGCATTGATTTTGTGATTGCATTATATATATATATTTTTTTGAGGACTTTATTTATGCACAGTCTTTTCAGAGTCATCCACTGAAGATCTTTTGTGTATAGGCTCGCTTTTACAGTTTTACATTGAGGATTGATTTTACTTCGAAATTTTTGCATCAGGTTTTATCATATAGAGCACTATCCACAGTGGTGGACATCGTTATTGTCACAGAGTGTATCACATGTATTTATGATTTGAATTAGCGCCGATTTTTCACACCATACAACTACTGGGTTATATTGCCTCCTCCAGCAGTATGACTAGGCAGAACAAAAAAACACCTGGCTACGCCCATGAGCTGTCCTCAGCTTGGTATATAACCCCATTCTCTGCTCTAGGTAATCAGTTTAGTAGCAAGCAGTATTAGAAGTATCAGAACTCAATAGAGGGGTGGGTGCTGTGTCCATCGATGAACTCAGAGAAATCCCATTTTCTCTTTCATTCAACCATAAATCATAACTACTGGGACATCCAAAAGCAGTGGCAAAAGGAAAATGAGAGATGGGGAAAATAATCCAAGGCTCAACATAAGAGCCCTTAACCAGGACACAGGAGCCTTAACCGGGTTACAGGAACCCAGTCTGAAAAATAAAGGTTTAAAGAAACCCCCCCCCCCCCCCAAGAGGGAACAGCCCTTCTTAACCGCTTCCATACAGAGCAGTTAGACCCCCTTCCTGCCCAGACCAATTTTCAGCTTTCAGCACTCTCACACTTTGAATGACAATTGCTCAGTCATGCTACACTGTAACCAAACAAAATTTTTATCATTTTTTTCACACAAATAGAGCTTTCTTTTGGTGGTATTTGATCACAACTGGGGTTTTTTTTTTCCGTGATATAAGCAAAAAAAGAGCAAAAATTTTGCAAAAAAAACACTTTTTTTTAGTTTCTATTATAAAATTTTGCAAAAAATTAATTTTTCTTCCTACATTTGGGCCAAAATTTATACTGCTACATATCTCTGGTAAAATTAACCCAAATTAGTGTATATTATTTAGTCTGTGTGAAAGTTATTGAGCCTAGAAGCTATGGTACCAATTACTGAAAATTGATCACACCAGATGTACTGATGGCCTATCTCCTTTCTTGAGGCCCTGAAATGTCAGGACAGTACAAATACCCCCCAAATGACCCTTTTTTGTAAAGTAGACAGTCCAAGGTATTTAGTAAGAGGCATGGTGAGTTTTTTGAAGTTATAATTTTTTCCCACAATTCTTGGGAAAATGAAGAAAACATTTTTTTTTCTTTTTTTTTCCCAAAACGTTGTCAATTTATAAGCTATTTCTAACACATAGCATGTACACAGCAAAAATGACACCCCAAAATTCATTCTGCTACTCCTTCTGAGTATGGTGATACCACATGTGTGAGACTTTTACACAGCCTGGCCACAAAAAGAGACTCCACGTCCAAGTAGCACCATAAGGCGTTTTAGGAGCATAAATACACATAAAACTTTCTTCCTACCTATCACACTTTTCAAGGCCCTAGAGCACCAATACAATGGAAAAGTCCACAAAATGACCCCATTTTGGAAAGCAAACACTCCAACGTATATTCTATGAGGCATTATGGGTCCTTTGAACATGTCATTTTTTTCCACAAGTTTTTGGAAAATGTGGGAAAAAAATAAAAACTTTTTTTTTTACACAAAGTTGTAAATTTATAGAATATTCCTAACACATAGCATGTACATAGCAAAAATGACACCCCAAAATACATTCTGCCACTCCTCCTGAGTATGGCAATACCACATGTGTGAGACTTTTTCACAGCCTAGCCATATAGAGGGGCCTAAACATCCAAGGAGCATCATCATGCATCCTAGCCACTTGCCTAGGCCTATTTTTGACATTTGGTGTTTACAAGCTAAAATCAGTTGTTTTTGCTAGAAAACTACTTAGAACCCAAAAACATTATATATTTTTTTTTAGCAGAGACCCTAGAGAATAAAATGGAGATTATTGCAATATTTTTTATCACACCGTATTTGCGCAGCGGTCTTCCAAACGCAATTTTTTGGGAAAAAAATCACTTTTTTTAATTAAAAAATAAGAAAACAGTAAAGTTAGCCCAATTGTTTTCCATAATGTGAAAGATAATGTTACGCCGAGTAAATAGATACCCAACATGTCATGCTTCAAAATTGCGCACGCTCACAGAATGGTGACAAACTTTGGTACTTAAAAATCCCCATAGGCGACATTTTAAAAATTTCTACAGGTTGCTATCTTAGAGTTACAGAGGAGGTCTAGGGCTCAAATTATTGCTCTTGCTCTAACGATCGCGACGATACCTCACATGTGTAGTTTGAACACTGTTTACATATGTGGGCGGGGTTTCCGTATGCGTTCGCTTCTGCGCGCGAGCTCGCGGGGACAGGGCGCTTTAATTTTTTTTTTTTTTTTTTTTTTTACTATTTATTTTATTTATTATTTTTTATTTTTACACTGTTTTTTTTAAAAAAAAAAAATTGATCATTTTTATTTCTATTACAAGAAATGTAAACATTACTTGTAATAGAAAAAGGCACGACAGGACCTCTTTTTTGTGAGATCTGGGGTCAAAAAGTCCTCAGATCTCACAAGTACACTAAAAGATAGAAAAAATAAAAAAAAAAAAAATTAAAAAAAAATTAAATAAAATGAAAAAAAAAAGGGACCTTTAAACTGGTTGCTAGGCAATGACGTTTGCCGTAGCTCCGGTCCTCCAAGACCATAGAGTCAAGTGAGGGCAAGCTTGCCCTCACTCGACATCCTGTCTGTGAGGATCCGGGACCGGATTGTTTTCCCCGCTGCCGGCGGGTCCGGTAAACGGGAAAAAGGACCAGAATGCAGCGGGAGGGGGGGGGGGCACCTCTTCCGCCACCCCGGAAGGGTGATCCCGCGGCGAATCCGCCGCTGGGACCACCCTTATCGGAAAGCCAACCGTCCACCGTTTAAAAAAATACCAGGGTTATGGCAGCTATCTGCTGCCATAACACCGGTATTTAGGTTTAAACGGATGACGTATATAAACCTTTTTGGACTTGGACATGGTGGCTGTATGAAGGGTGACAGGTACTCGGGTACTTTGCTGGGCAGGTGACAGGTACTCTGGTACTGATGAGCAAGTGGCAGGTACTCGAGTACTCCGATAGGCAGGTGACAGGTACTCGGGTACTCTTATGGGCAGGTGACAGGCAGGTGATAGGTACTGATGAGTAGTACTGATACTGATAGGTGATACTGATACTGTACTGATGATGGGTACGGATGATCAGTACTGATACTAATAGGTTATAGGTACTGATGGGTACTGATGAGTACTGATGAGTAGTGATGGGTAATGATGAGCAGGTGGCAAGTACTCGGGTACTTCAGGTGTCAGGTACTCTGATGAGCAGGTGGAAGGTACTCGGGTACTCCGATGACGGGTACTCAAAGTACCAGAGTACCTGTCATCAGAGTATCCGAGTACCTGTCATCAGAGTACCCGAGTACCTGTCATCAGAGTACCCGAGTACCCGTCATCAGAGTACCCGAGTACCCGTCATCAGAGTATCCGAGTACCCGTCATCAGCGTACCCGAGTACCTGTCATCAGAGTACCCGAGTACCCGTCATCAGAGTATCCGAGTACCTGTCATCAGCGTACCCGAGTACCTGTCATCAGAGTACCCGAGTACCTGTCATCAGAGTACCCGAGTACCTGTCATCAGAGTACCCGAGTACCTGTCATCAGAGTACCCGAGTACCTGTCACCAGCCCATCAGAGTACCTGTCATCAGAGTACCCGAGTACCTGTCATCAGAGTACCCGAGTACCTGTCATCAGAGTACCCGAGTACCTGTCATCAGAGTACCCGAGTACCTGTCATCAGCCCATCAGAGTACCTGAGTACCTGTCATCAGAGTACCTGATGGGCTGGTGACAGGTACTCGGGTACTTTGATGGGCTAGTGACAGGTGCTCTTTATTGGGGGGGGGCAATCAGTGTGTTTAGGGTGCACTGTAGTTGGTAACTAGCTGTTACCACACTCTCCTCCTCACACAGGATCAGTGTGTGAGGAGGAGAACACGGTGACAGCTAGTTACCGTGTTCTCTGATGACATTTGTGACCGGCTGTGATTGGACACAGCCGGTCACGTGGTAAACAGCCAATTTCATTGGCTGTTTACCTTGATCGGGGTTGGGCTCAGTCCGAGGGACGAGCCTCACCCCCGATCGCCGCGCTGCGCGCACCCGGGGGCGCGCAGTAGCGAGGAGATCCGGGCGCCGTCATATGACGTCCGCCCGGATCGAGAAAGGATTTGTGCCGACGTCATTTGACATGACGCGGTACGGAAGGGGTTAAACAGCAGCCTGCAAACCTTTGTGGCAAAAAGAAACATCCGCAGATGCCAAAGTATCTACCTTATAGAATTTTGTGAAGCTATTCCCCGAGGACTAAGTGGCCACTTTGCTTGCTTGCAAAATTGATGCCTGAGGACGGAAGGCCCAAGAAGCACTCAGCACCCGAGTAGAATGCGCCGTGACAGGGAAAGGTGGAACCTGACCTTTATTGGAATAGGACACCGTCTGTCTGATCCATCTAGAGATGGTAGCCGAAGAAGCGGCCAGCCCTTTTCTTGGTCCGTCCGTAACCACAAAAAGTGAGTCTGACCTTCGAAAGGACTCAGTAGCTGCCAGATACACCCGAATGGCACGAACCAGATCCAAGGTATGCAAAGCAAATTCCTTGCGATGAGCCGGCTTGGGACACAAGGAAGGCAACACAATGTCCTTATTTAAATGGAAGTCAGAGACAACTTTGGGCAGGAATGGTGGACAGGGACAAAAAACTACTTTATCACTATGAACCACTAAATAGGGACTGCGACAGGATAATGCCGCCAATTCCGATACCCTGCGGGCCAAGGTAATACCCACTGAGAATGTCACCTTCTGGGATAACATAGGCAAGGAAATCTCCCGAATATTCTCAAATGGAGGTTTCTGGAGAACCGAAAGTACTAAATTTAAATCCCATGGCGGCAAAAGAGACTGTACAGGTGGAGCCACATGTTGAATCCCCTGAATGAAGGTACGAACTAAAGAGTGTATGGCTATGGGTTGCTGAAAGAAGATTGCCAGGGCAGACACCTGGCCCTTGATGATACTCAAAGCCAACTTCTGATCAACACCCCTTTGAAGAAAGGTTAAGATCTGAGCCACAGAAAAGGATTGAGGATGAGCGCCAATCAACTCACACCAAGAAATGTACGCTTTCTACGTACGATGGTATATCTTGCTGGAAGATGACTTTCTCGCCTTCACCATGGTAGGGATCACTGATCCAGATAGACCTCTATCCCTCAGTAGCTGGCTTTCAATAGCTAAGCCATTAAATACAGAAACTGGAAACAGGATGGTAGATCAGCCCTTGGGACAACTGGTCTTCTCTGAGAGGAAGCCCTCAAGGGATGTTTATAGCCACCAGACTTATTGGAAGATCCCCACCCTTGATTCCTCTCAGGAATTGTGGAAGAAGCCTGAGCCGAGGATGATTCTGGCCTTACCGTTGCCATTGGACACCTGCGGCGTCTGCCAGAGGAAACTGTAATGTCGCCACGAACTTCGATATCCTCCTGTGGAGCCGAACCTGCTAAAGGAGCTGCATGTAGGACTGTTCAAACAGAACTGTCTTGAAGGTGAATACCACCAGACTCTGTATGCAAACCACCAGAACCTGTATGCAAAATGGTAAAAAGAACTATCTGTATGACAGCAGCTGGTGAATCATGGCCTGTGGTTCCGGAAGTTTGTCCAGAGGAAGGACCACCCTGGTCAGAATTAGAATCAGACCTAGGTAAATCAATTCCTTGGACAGGGATAGGGGTAACCTTAGGAAGTTCAGACATAACCTGAACCTTTGCAGGAATGAAATCTGCACAAGGAGACCCATGACCTAAAAAAACCTGAAAAGGACAAGCTTTGTCCCTCTTTCTGGGTACCCCCAAAAGAATAATTTGGTGGATAACCTTGACGCTCATGTAGGAGGTCCACGAGGCAGGAATCAGCGAAGATGTCCCACCCCAATAATGGGTGAGGGCAGACCTTCATGTTGAAGGGGTCTTGTTTGCAGGTCCAGAGAAGTTAGCTCTAGACTTACCAGACCAAGGATGCTTGGAACCTCCCGGGAAAGCGCCGAAGCGCACAATAATTTTCTATGTGCTGAGAAAGAAGGAGCACTTCCCTTTCCTAGACTATGGCAGGAAGGTACTCATCCCCCCCCCCCCCCCGATGATACCCTCAATGATGTTATAAAGGGTAGCCACAAACAGGCAATCACCTTGAAAGGGCAGATCAATGAGAGCTTTCTTAGAGGCTTAGGCTGGCCATACACTATACAATTTTCTTGTTCAACTTTCCTTTAGATTTACCAAAACCATATAATATAAGTTCAAACCTGAACACTTTCAATTTGTATGCAATCAGGCAGGCCTTTGCACTACATAATTGAAGGTAAATCTAATGGAAATTGAATAAGAAAATTGTATGGTGTATGGCCAGCCTTAGTCTGCGGACCAATTCTTAAGCCGTAGTATGCGCCTAATCACCACCGCTAAAACAGAAAGTTTGGACAGCACAGGAGCTGTATCCAAAGCTGCATCACAAATAAACTGCAGGCCATGGACCAACTGGTCCGCTTAATCAACATAAGCACCTGCTCACCCCCCAGGCCCTGGCGCAAAAGCTTGGCCCGTTCAGTTAGGGTCTGAGATACTAGGGCTGAGGCAAAGACTGACGTCCATGGTTACTTCAGCCGCATCCTCCATTTTTAAAGTCTCACGCACTGCAGTGATAAGTGCATCTACCCCCCCTGGAGGGGCCGCGTCCACGGCGGCATCAGGTTCATAATCAGATGAGACAGATTGAGCAGGGAAAAGCAGGGAACGCTTCCTCCTGGGCCTTTGCCCGTATGCCACTTCCACCCGGGACATTAAGGACTGCAGGACCACCGTCAGTGCAACCATTGGAAGCTGGGGTTCCGAGGGACCTGCCACCTCCTTGAGGGGGTCAGTGGGGAAGATGTGACCCTGAGGCTCCATAAGGAAAGGAAGACCTTGCAGTACAAAAATGACCTTTTGGCACCACTAAAGGATCCCCTCCAAGACTCAGGGTAGCTATCAGCAGAGAGATAACAGGGACCCCCAAGGACTTACCCTACCGATCGGAGGAGCGCCGATAATTCAGACCCAGCATCACCATGGATGCCATTCCTGTTTATATGTCCCGGGCACAGGAAGAGAAAACTAAGGAGGAAGAGGAGGAGCTTCGGCATCCCCATGAGGCTTAGGTCATCTCCAGTGTCTCCTGGACTCAAGGAAAATGAACCCCGTGACCTCATCAGGCTACACAAACATGGCCACCAGCTGGAGACCAGCCATAATAAGGGAAAATGGCCCGTGACATCATCGGGCTACGCAAACATGGCCACCAAATGGAGACCAGCCAGACTAAGGGAAAATGGCCACCATCAGCTACAGCATGCTGCCAGATTCTTCCCTGTGCCCTCTGCAACGCTACACCCTCTGCAAGGGGACCCCCTCCTGAAGGTAGGACACATGTTAGGGGAGACTCTGCTGCACACTCTGCACCAGTCTCTGCCCTGGGACCCCCCCTGCACTATACCCACACTGCAAACAGTGGGGCATGCACCTAGGGGTCTCCTACTCTGGGACCCCTCCAGACTACCAGGGCAGGACACACTATCCCAGAACCCTTACAGAGTGGGAATAGCAGGGGGAAACCCCAGGGGTCTCTGCTGCATCCTCTGCCCCTAGACCTCCACCAGACTTCAGGTCCAGACAGGGGCGAAAGGGAGTGGGGGAAGCCCAGTTCACTGAGGGATTTATAAGGATGGGAGGAGGGAACCTGCAGGCCGTCCTGTGAGGTTACCCGTGTCCACCCCAAAAAAAAAACGCCAAAAGGGGAGAGGGGGGATTGTACTTAACCTTCCATGATGCGGTTAACGCTCCAGACAGAATCCTCGCCACTGAAGTAGGGAAGTTGTCGGCCATGGGGCCGCTGCAACTCAGACCCAAGCATGGTAGTATATGACCCTGCGAGACGTTTAACTCGTGGGCCAGCCTCCGTGCCTATGAGGCTATGTCACGGCCGACCTAGCACGTAGCTGCCTGGCAGGCTGGGCAGACCACTGGATCTAGATTGCCCAGCCCGGCAGTTGACTGTAGATCTCCCAAGAGAAAAGAGAGAAAAAAAAAAAAAAGTAAGGAAGAGAAAAAAATTGCTAGGACCAGAGATCCCAGCCTGGAGCCTAGGTCCTTACCCCTGACTAGACAGATTAAAACTGATTACCTAGAGCAGAGAGGGGGGTTATATACCAAGCTGAGGATGGCCCATGGGCGTAGCCAGGTGTTTTTTGTTCTGCCTAGTCCTACTCCTGGAGAAGTCAATATAAACCAGTAGTTATGATTTATGGAGCGCTGTGTCCGTCGATGAACGAAAGAGAAAGGGATGTTTTCCTATGGTAACATTGGCGTGAAAAAGAGAGACTGCTCACGAGGATTGCCACAAGGAAAAAGGTATCCTGAAAGCAAAGAAAAAAAATTGTGTGCGTGTATATGTGTATATATATATATATATATATATATATGTGCTTTATGACTATGTATTTACTCTTGTACAATACTAATATGTTACTATTAAATATACAGAAAAATAGATTGTGCTCTGATCTTCCCGTGAAGAAGAAATTATTCGGGACATCTTTGTGAACGATGACCTGGCTTGGCCTCTCATTGCATGAGACCAACCATATGTTCCAGACTATGAGCATATCATGTACTGAGATGTATGGTATTGTGTCTCTACTATGTTTGTTTTTTTATACTACAGTTTGTTGATATGTTTCACCATTTTATTCATGTTATATTTTTGAATAAAAATTGTTGCTTTTATATACTCCCTTACTTTCTCCATTACTTCCATCTGGTTGGCCTATGCCTAAAAAATCCCTGTGGGGCTCTTTTTCCTTTGTTCCCTGAACACACACTAAGAGATGGTTTCTGGGAACCCTTTTATAGTGAGGGGGGTAGCACATAACAAAGCCCCCATTCTCACCCTGCTGAGCACAGCTAAAATGTTAGACAGGGCATAATGGGTCCTTTTAAACTCACCCCAGTGAGTTCCACCTCAAATTTGCCAATACCGCAGACCTGGATCCCCATGGATTCACTGACAATCCACTGTGTGGCAACCCAAACCTCATTCCTAATACAATAATATTGGTGTTTTAAAGATTTCTGTATTTCCTAAAACTAATTTCAGATGTGTGCAGACACGGGTAGGTTGAACCCACCTGTGGCTTCCAATATTTCTTTGAGGACTAGCAGTAAGATCTCCCGAGCCTAGCTCCTGACCCTTTGCCAAAGCCATCAGAAAGTCAAGCACATGATTATCAGTCCTCCTTTTCAAGTAAAGTAAAATGAATGACAAAATCCAGCCGTGAATGTTGACAAAACAGATGCAGAAGATGAGTAGGGATCTCCCCGAGGAGATTAAGCCTCTAATAAATAGAACCAAGCTGGTGGGTGATTCAACTAAAAAAAATAAAAATGAGACACCAGTTTTAGGTGGAATGTGTTGTTCACAAATACAATAAAAGAAGTTCACTATAAAAACTGCTGCACTACTATTTACCAAATTTAGAAAACAAATGCCATGCCGAAGGCTAAAATATAATTGTGTTTAAAGGATAAGTGCAGCTTTTGCACTCCACTCTACCACTGGTCCAGGAAAGCCTGGGGGTATCGCCAGTCTAATGTGTGTAAAGGGCTTCCCAGGTGTCATCAGGTGAAGGATTTGCAGCTGTAATCGGCCTAAGGGGATTGGGGATGTCATTAGTGTGAGATGGAAAGGGCTGTGAGTGTCATGAACCTAATAATAATGTGCTTTCAGTCCCTGGGAAGAAGAGCCACATCACCAGTAAAGGAGGGGAAATGTATTTATTTTTTATGTTAACTTAATTTTCTTCTGTCTGCCTCTTTAAGTGTTCCAGACACACTTTTCAGACCATAGTGTTACCGTTTGCAGTATGGAGGAGGATTTCCTATACCTTGGACTGGATTTCTGGTGCTCCTCTCACATATATTCTTGACGGAATTAAAGAGTTATTCTGGCAAACAACTTTCTTTTTTTTTTTTTTGTATCTCTCTTTGTATAGAGAGCAAGGATTAGAACCCCTGTTGGTTTTGTACTGCTATCTGTGACTCTGTTAGACAGGTTCTCCTCACTTACTATTCCCCACACTTCTTACTGTAAGTACAAAGGATAAGCTCACCTTAACCGGTTGCCGACCGCCGCACGACTATATACTGCGGCGGTCAGCCCCGGCCAGGCAGAGTGACGTATGGATACGTCACTCACCTGTCACTGACTTGAGAGCCAATTGCAGGCGGGCGCGCGCCCGCCGAGGCGCGCGCCCGCCGCGGCTTGTTCACAGACAAGTCAGTGCGTGTGACCGGCGAACTCGATGTCCGCCGTTCACACTACGATCGCTCCGGTGAAGGGAGAAAGGCGGAGCGGCTTATGTAAACAAGCCGCCCGTCATTCTCCCTGGTGTAAAAATGAAGATCAGACGGTTCTACTATGTAGGACCGTTGATCTTTGTTTTTACACCAATAGGAATGTCCCTATACAGTTAGAATCACGCCCCTAGGACACACTTAACCCCTCCCTCTCCAATAAAGTTAACCCCTTCCCTGCCAGTGTCATTTTTGCAGTAACAGTGCATATGTATAGCACTGATTACTGCAGTAATGTCACTGGTAACCCCAAAAGTGTCAAAAATGTCAGTCAAGGGTCCGATCTGTCCGCCGCAATGTCGCAGTACCGAAAAAAAATCGCAGATCGCCGCCATTACGCGTTAAAAAAAACCCACCAAAAATGACAAAAATCTTTCCCTTTGTTAGTAAACGCGATAACTTTTGCGCAAACCAATCAAAATACGCTTTTTGCGATTTTTTTTTTTTTACCAAACATATGTAGCATAAAACAAATTGGCCGAAAATGTTAAAAAATTTTGATTTTTACATTTTTTTTGGGGGGAATTTCATATAAAAAAATGTGAAAAATATTGTTATTTTTGCAAAATTGATTCTCTTTTTTTGTTTACAGCGCATGATCAAAAAATCGCACAGGTGATCAAATACCACCAAAAGAAAGCTCTGTTTGTGGGGGAAAAAAAGGATGTCAAATTAGTTTAGGTACAACGTCGCACGACCGCGTAATTGTCCGTTAATTCACGCAGTAAAAAATCGCAAAAAACCCCCTGGTCTTTTAGCAGCCAAATCCTCCGGGGCTTAAGTGGTTAAAGAAAAATAATAAATGCTCATATTTTGCAGGTAAGAAATATGCGTTTATTATCTTTTTCTGGGAGCCTGCAGAGCATTGCACCCATAACCAGCAGATCGCAGGTGCAATGTCAGGCTCCTGCAGACTCTAAGTATAGCTGTCAGCCCATACCTCCCATATGGGCAGACAGTTACTGAAGTCCGGGAAGAATAATGAGCAACGAGAGCACTCATCAGTGCTCTCACAGTTCATTGAGAACTACAAGCTCCATGGCAGATGGAACTTGTAGTTCATACAAGATAGCTGTGATTGAACGTTCTGACTGTGTGGGCAGAGCCCCGCACAGCCACGCCACAGCCAATGGCTCCCACTGCTGTGTCTTAGTGAGGAGGAGGAGATCCCGGGGTGCTGCTGCTCTCATAGATCAAGCTTGGGCTCAGGTAAGTATTAGGGGGAGCTTCAAACTGAAGGTTTTTTACCTTCATACCTTCCGGCTGCTGGCAGCAGGGCTGGACAGTGCTCCTGTGTCCTCCTGGTGCAGCTAAACGCCCATTGTGCATGAGGCCTATGATGGTCACACATACTACACATATGTGCCTATGACTGCTCTCCACAATATGGTGGCTACAGAAACGTTGTATGTATGTGCAATTCATCTAGTGAGCATTGCGGGAGTGGGCTTTGCCTACCACAGGATGGTGGCTGCATGTAGTATGCTAACCTGAATGGCATAGCAGTGCAAAACATCTCAACATAACAGCAATACTTTAATGGCTATTTCACTCAAAACCCAAAAACCAAAATGTATTATATTGCAGCTTACCGGTTCTTAGATGTGGTAGCTGCAATAGCCCCCCCCCCCCCCCCTTATTTTCACCTAGTCATTCAGCCAGCAAGTCTGTTATTTTTCAACTTTCTTTAGCAGACCAAGCTGTCCAGCAAAAATTGCAGTTAGTGGTCTGTGACAAACCATTTAAAGCGGATAGTGGTGCTTACATGATCAGCTTTTATTTATTTTCTGTAAAAAGCTTTATCTCAAACTAAAAAATAAAACACAATTTCTGTAACTGCTTATAAAGTTAGATTTATTTTTGTTACTTAATTCTAAATCTGCTAGTACATCTAACGCTACCCTCTCCCTAATTTAACTATGCTGCTATAAATCCACCCCAAAAGGCGATTCGAAAAGTGGATGAAAAATACTGCTTACGAAGCGATTGTACGATAATCGCATCATTAATACACAGCTTTCAAGAGTTGATCATGACAGTTCATCTGAAATTATCTGAACCGCAAAGCACAAAAGTTTTTCTCGTACGATACCAGATGGTACGATTTTCTTTTAGTCAGTACAGTTGTCGTCCGAAAATAGAATACAATACAAATATACTACCACACATTACATCACTTCTGATTTTTTATTCTGTTGTACAATAATTTTTGTACCACCTCCATTCTCCATTTAGTAACCCCTCCATTTTCGATATAACATACAAAAAAAATGGACGATCTGTCAGATCGTGTGTACGAGCCATAAGAGTGGAAGTGTGTTACCTGGCTGGATCATCAGGTGAAAATAAAAAGAACAAAAACCTAAAAAAAGAAAGCAAATGCAACCACCACATTTAAGTTTGCAATATATTATATTTTCGATTCTAGGTTTAATATCGCTTTAAACTCTTCAGTTCTCACACTTATACACCACCCCCACCCCTTGAACCAGAGCAATTTATATATTGCTGCTATAGGCCTGTATTCAGGTCTTTAAATCATTAGTCAAGATAACAAAATAATTGGAGGAAAAAACAAGGCTTTCTTTTGGTGGTATGATTTTAGTTTTTTATGCAATTGATAGACAAATAAAAAGTTGCAAAACTGAAAAAATTCACTTTTTTTTCTACTTTGATTTTGTTACTTTAAAAAAGAAAAACTGTGCTACTTTACATAAAAAGTATATTTAATTCTTTATATATTTTCCCTAAAGGCTGTTTATTTTTTCTAAAATAAAAAATATGTTATATGTTGTCCCTACCTACTCTATGCAATGATATTGCACAGAGCCATCTCATACCTCCTCTTTTGGAGTCCTCTGTCGATGCTTTCTGCTCCCCCTCTCTTTTGTGTGCCCTGGTAGAGCGCTGTGTGCTATGGGAGTACATGTGTTGGCACACTCCCAAACCGGGCTTTGTGTGTTTATAGACACACACAACACAGGTTTTCCTTGCCCCCCAGTCCCTCCTCACTGGGTTTCACTGACCGCAGCAGGAGCCAATGGCTCCCACTGCTGCCTGTGTGTTTTGTAAGAAGAGGAAGAGACAGGAATTTGGTTGCAGACAAAGCATTACAAAGCAGTTTGCAAATGAAATAAAAATTAAATGAATAAAAAAATCTAAAATAATAAAAAAGTCACAAGAAAAATAATAGTTAAAGTGGTTGTAAACCTCAGAAATATGAACAAAGCGTATCCCTCTATAGTGTGTACTTGTCTCAATTAAGAGCACTACGTGTCATTTCTGTCTGCTACTCCGTTCCTCTGCTATCAGCATGAATCACTTCTGACAAGTTTTCCTGACACCATGAGAAAAAAGGTGAGGGGGGGGGGGGTTGTCCCTTCTCTACAATCAACTGCTCCTCATCTGCAGAGTAACTTCAGCTCTCCGCCCCCTTTTTTTCTGACAGCTCAGACAAGCTTAAAAATTGTACAATTGAAATAAATGTAGAAAAGAGAATACTGCAGAAAAACAGGTACAACACATGCGGGAGCAATTGTTTTATCTCTTAAGGCTGATTAGGGTAAACTAAGGGATAAATAGGGATTGAAAAGTCATATGCATATCAAAGGTAGCCATTTTGATCTGCAGATGAAGGAAACAGAGTAAATTCAAAACAAAAGTAATCCCGAACACTCTTTGGAAATGGCCTGGGATGCTGGCTGACACCATGACTATATGTAGCCAATGACATCACTCAAGATCCCCTGATCATTGTGTACAAACAGAAGTAGGCAAGGGAAGGAAATGTCATTTAGCGGCAGTTTTTTTTCCTAAATGTCTTTTTTTACTGGAGTACAATCTACAAGTGTGCTACTTCTTGTGCAGGTTTAGGGCATCCCTGAAGCTCACTATTTAAAGTATTTGTGTATTTTTAATGTTGCCTTTTAAGCAGCATTAAAAGATCAGCTCCCTGCTGAATGGAATTGCTTTTATTTTTTTTTTGCATTTGTATTGGTCCCCATGGCAGTGTCCAGCAAGTACGTGTCATTTTTTTATCCAAACCTTTCCAAATGGCCCTTCAAAAGGGCAAAAAAATTACAAGATTCAGCTCCCATTGACCTCAGTGGGATTTGAGCGCTATGGAGGTTTTCGGATTTGCCACCGGGTTCCACAAATGTCCAGCAAACTGAACATTGCTCATCCCTAGTATTGACCAGGCATGCTGCCATTGCAGTGCATGTCAACGACATGGTTATAACGTCTGGCAAGAATAACTAGATCACAAACCATGCTGGATAGAATTAAGAGTTCACATAGATGTGTGAGTTCTCCTTTCAATGTATGTTTGTATCCATATTGTTAAATCAAAATGATTTGCAGAATTGTAAAAAAGATAATATGTAGATTAACTGTTATACCTAGTTATATTTAGATTATTTTCTCTTTTTCAAACTCTTCAGGGCTGGAGTAACGGGACTGTACTATGAGTATATTGATGTAAAAAGCTGCCAAGATGTTATACATCTTTACCACTTGCTATGGTCAGTTACTATACTGAACATAGTGGGTTTATTCCTGGGTATTATAACAGCTGCAGTACTTGGAGGATTCAAAGACATGGTATGTAGATAACTTTTTTCTTTGCACTACTTATTTCAAAATGACCACCTGCCAGAATCCTGCAAATTAATTCAATGTTATAAAAGTACTGTTTGATGAAAATGAAGTTTTTACGTAACTTTATCCCAATCTTGCCCTTCCTTATAGCCCTTTAACCACATTTTAACACTGGAAGGTGGGGCGGACTTCCCAATGACTAGCTGACTGTAACAGTGGTCACATGATCGGAAGCCTGTCCTGCTTGCAAACTAGAGACCAGAAACACGCTCTCTGCACAGAAATCTTGGCTACCATGGAGGCATATGAGTAGCGTGTGGCCTTTAAGGCCCACCCCCCTGCCCCCGCACATATAGCATGCGTTCCGTGATTGGCAAGAGAATTAAGTTACTTGGTCTCTAAAGTAATAACTACCAACAAAGTGCCCACTCCTAAAAAAGAGTTCATACTTATCTCTCCTGCTGTCCGGTTTGATCTTTTAGCCCCTTCATTACTTCTACATTCTGTAATGATGTATGGACTGTCGGGGCGATCCACAGATCACAGTGTGGAGGCACAGACAAGTATCTGTATTGTAAATTATTATTCTACCAACAAGGTGATTTTATCTACTTCATCTCTTTGGATGTATTGCGTGTGTCCAAAGAGTGAAGAGAGTTGGACACAAGCTGATGGCTGCAATAGTGAAAAAAGTGAAAGCCATCTACCACATCGGGGGGCTTCACATGGTGGTTGGGAGAAATCAAAAGCATCTGTTCATTGATCTCCTCTGCCCAGAATGAAACTGTAGCGACAATGATTTCATTACTTCCAGTTTCGAAGCCATCATTCTCTGGCTGAGTCAGCTGGAGAAGCATCCAGCAGATCTCTGCCTGGTTAGTTTCTTTGGAGGGCAGGGAAACCTTGAGGCCTATTAGACCCCCAATGTCTCCATAAAGATTACCTTTCATCTGCCCAATGCTATCACATGGTGGTTTGTTGACCCCTTGTGATAGCCATAAAGTTAAAAAAAAAAATATAAAAAAAATAAAAATTTAAAGGTATCCCCCCGCTGCCCTGCATGTACCCACAAACACAAACATGAGTGCAGGGTGCTCACGTATATGTGAACAACGGTCACACCACATATGTGAAGTATTACTGCGAATGTTGGAGTGAGAGCAATAATTCTTGCACCAGAGCTCACAGTTAACTCTAAACTAAGGCTTTTAAAGTGTTAATTAAAGAATAGTGTTGCCTATTGAGATTTTTGGGTACAACTGCTTGTCATGTAATCATGGACGCACATAATTGTAAGATTTGGCGTGTTTGGTAACTATTTACTAAATGCAACCCCATCTTTTGTTTTCCAAAAAATGAGTATTATATTGTGTTCGTGTGCACTACAATTAATTTACTTTAATTTTTTTCCTGAATATATGGGTTTTATAAACAGCTGCACAAATATCGTGCAACATAAAAAAGTGCAGCTACTATATTTTTGTTCTACAAGGCCTCTGCTTTCAATAAATATATTATGTTGTGCGGATTTTAAATAATTTTATGGCCAAAAATTCAGTTTCTTACATGTGTGCAAAAATGAAAACAATTCTCTAGTGCCAAAATGGTTAAAAGGGACTACAATTAAAACACTTGGGTAGAAGGCCATACACAGTTTGAGATTTGAACTGTTAATGGACTGAATGTACCAAGTTAATTGATCGATCAACTTGGGTACAACCAGTCTGCCGGATTCACTTCCGATTATCGCCAGCGGCTGCTATAGCTGCTAGCAGTAATCACTGTCTTCTCCCAGCAGAGACGGCTTCCCCGGCCAGAAGAAGATAATAGCTCGGCAGGAGGGATTCTCACATCAACCTTCCCTGTGTTGATGGGGGAATGAAGCAAAATGTTTTCCTGCGACCCATGGTTGCAGGAAAGAAATTAGCTCTGTGTATGGTTGACCTAAGGTTAATACACAAATATGTATCTCCTACCTGTGCTAAGCTTTCTGTCTGCAGTCCAATTTGTCTTTGCTAAGCAGATGATTATTTTGGGTGCTTTAAAATGGTGTATATGTTTCATGTAATTCTACCCAAAAAAATAAGTTGTCATTCTTTATTGAATAACTACTGACTAAAAATTGGGACCACAATTGTCATCACTGATCCACATGTAGTGATCATTGGTTCAAATTCTACATTAGAAATTGTAACTTTGTTCTAAGTAGAGAAAAGATTGACATGGTTTTATGTTTATAGTTACTTGGAAGGTTTTATAACTAATATAAGATAAAGAAGATATTGCATTGTGTTTTTTAAGGACCTGGTAGAAGAATTAATATTAAGTTCTTTCTTCTTATAGAATCCTAGTATTCCTGCCATTAGTTGTATTGTTGAGACACCACGTCCTACAGTGCAATACAACACAAGACCACCAGTGCCGTCTTACAATACTTATTATCACAGCACTCCACACCTGCCACCTTATACTGCCTATGACTTACAGGTATGTTAAGACAACTATCTGCAACACAATTATCCAGCTTCAATAAAAAAATGGACATTAAAATATTACTTTAGTCATTTGGCCATATAAAAATAGACATAGATTATGTAATAGGAGGCAGCAGGGGAATAAGAGCACAGATTAAAAGTTTGATGGGGAGGGGGAGGGGGAGGTGCAAGTGCTATATGGTGACTGATAGATTGGAGGTTTAGAAAAAAGATATAGTAAAAATTATAGGAGAATTGAAAAATATGCATATAATGTAATTATTTTTTGAATGTCCTTACAGTAAAACAATGCATAAATCCTGCTCAGGGAACAACATATTTGATATATGATTTATTGATTTACATGCATGGGAGGAAATTTACACAGAATCTGGTGCAGCTCTGCATAGTAACCAATCAGCCTCTAGGTTTTATTGTCAAAGCTTAATTGAACAAGCTGAAGTTAGAAGCTGGTCGGACACTATGCACAGCTGCCCCATATTCTGTGTGCACAAGTTTTAGTAAATCTCCCCCATTTTCTCAATCACTGCTCCTTTTAACTAAGTGGAGAGGGGGTTAGATATACAGTATCTTACAAAAGTGAGTACGCCCCTCACATTTTTGTAAAACTTTTATTATATCTTTTCATGTGACAACACTGAAGAAATTACACTTTACTACAATGTAAAGTAGTGGGTGTACAGCTTGTATAACAGTGTAAATTTACTGTCCGCTCAAAATAACTTAACACACAGCTATTAATGTCTACACCGCTGGCAACAAAAGTGATTACACCCGTAAGTGCCAACGTCCAAATTGGGTCCAAAGTGTCAATATTTTGTGTGGACATCATTATTTTCCAGCACTGCCTTAACCCTCTTGGGCATGGAGTTCACCAGAGCTTCACAGGTTGCCACTGGAGTCCTCTTCCACTCCTCCATGACAAATTCATTCCCAGTGCCATCAGCACTCATGCAGCCCCAGAGCATGACACTCCCACCACCATGCTTGACTGTAGGCAAGACACACTTATCTTTGTACTCCTCTCCTGGTTGCCGCCACACACGCTTGACACCATCCGAAACAAATACGTTTATCTTGATCTCATCAGACCACAGGACATTGTTCCAGTAATCCATGCCCTTCAGCAAACTGTTTGAGGGCTTTCTTGTGCATCATCTTTAGAAGAAGCTTCCTTCTGAGAGCAGCAATGCTGGCAGTACTCATACGTCTATTTCCCAAAGACAACCTCTGGATATGACTCTGAGCATGTGCACTCAACTTCTTTGGTCGACTACGGTGAGGCCTGTTCTGAGTGGAACCTGTCCTGTTAAACCGCTGTATGGTCTTGGCCACCATGCTGCAGTTTCAGGTTCAGGTTCTTGACAATCTTCTTATAGCCTAGATCACCATTATGTAGAGCAACAATTCTTTTTTTCAGATCCTCAGAGAGTTCTTTGCCACGAGATGCCATGTTGAACTTCCAGTGACCAGTATGAGAGAGTGAGAGCGATAACACCAAATTTAACACCCCTGCTCCCCATTCACACCTGAGACCTTGTAACACTAGCTAGTCACATGGCATTGGAGAAGGAAAAATGGCTAATTGGGCCCAATGCTGACATTTTCACTTAGGGGTGTACTCACTTTTGTTTCCAGCAGTTTAGACATTATTAGCTGTGTGTTGAGTTATTTTGAGGAAACAGCAAATTTACACTGTTGTACAAGCTGTACACTCACTACTTTACATTGTAGTAAAGTGTAATTTCTTCAGTGTTGTCACATGAAAAGATATAATAAAATATTTACAAAAATGTGATGGGGTGTACTTACTTTTGTGAGATACTGTATTAGTGGAGTTGTGGGTTTGTAAATTTTAAATTTTTGAAAAATAATACAACATTAAAAGTTCTGTATTCATTAATGCATAAATATTAAAGTGGATGTAAACCCTCACATATACCCAATGGAGTGAACAGCCTCAGATGATACACAGAGATTAAACAAATCCTCCTACATATGTTTTCCTTGTATATATGCTGCCTTACCTTTTCTACACTCTTTAAAAAGTGCAGATTGTGTTAAAAATCTTTCTTAGTTTTTCAGCAGTACATAGGGGTGGGTGGGGAGACTGGACTTACACTGTGTGCAAGCTGATTGGAGGAAAGGGCCACACCCCCTTCCCTATCCGCATAGGCAGAGGAGCGAAGGAACATGCAGAGATGTAGTCTGAATAGACAAGCTCAGTGCTTATCTCCCTCTAAGCACCACCCTCCCAACACAAATTTTGAGCTCATGTTATCTCATGGATCTGAGAAGTTGTCAGAAGTGACTCATGCTGATAACAGAAGAATAAAGCATCAGAGAGAAATGACACCTAGAGCTTATTGAGAGAGATAAGTAAACACTACAGATATATGTGCCTAGTTCAAAATACATGAATAGGGTTTACACTTTTTTGGTGAATGGGTAGGGGTAATATGTACCTGATATCCATTCACATGGGGGGCAGGAACTGGGGGCCCCCATGTTAAAGGGGACTTCCAGATTCCGATAAGCCTCCCCCCTGCAGACCCCCACAACCACAGCCCAGGGTTGTGGGGAAGAGACCCCTATCCCCATCAAAATGGGGGCAAGGTGCTTTGGGGTGGGGGGGCCCAAAGCACCCACTCCCCCTATGTTGAGGGCATGTGGCCTGGTATAATTCAGGAGGGGCGCTCGCTCCCCCCCACCCCCATCCTGGCCAGCCAGGCTGTGTGCTCGGATAAGGGTCTGGTATGGATTTTAGGGGGACCCCCACACCGTTTTTTTTTTCAATTTTGGCATGTGTAGTTCCCCTTAAAATCCATACCAGACCCGAGGGACCTGGTATGGCTTGTGGGGGGCACCCCACGCAGTTTTTTTTTTCATTTTTTATCTGTATTGCCGGGAGCCGACAATACATTACAGCCGCAAGCAAGTTTAAATGACATTTTTTCCTTTAGAAATTACAGTATTGCTGCAAGGGGCTACATACATCGTACAAATGCGCCACCTTACAGACAAATTAATGGGGCCCCTCCAGGCATGATATTTAAAGGAATTTTTAATTTTTATTGTTTCACTGTAAGCATTAATAAAATCACTGCTCCTGTAAAAACGATTGTTTTAAAAAAATGTTTTTGCATTGATTCATGTCCCCCAGGGCAGTACCCAGGTCCCCATACACTTTTTTGAGACAATAACTTGCACTTAAGCCTTTAAAATTAGGACTTTTGATTTTTCATGTTCGTGTCCCATAGACTTTAATGAAGTTTGCATGTTTGCTAGAACATTTCCCCTATTCGAGATGTTCTGGTGCGAACCGAACAGGGGGTTGTTTGGCTCATCACTAATTGTGATCCAGTGATCCAGTCAGTAACACACTGTCTTATGCCTGGTACACACGATCAGATAATCATGCAGAAAAAAAATCGCTTTCGAATTGATCGCATGATAATCTGATTGTTAGTAAACCGCTTTTAAAAGCCGATCACAACATTTTGTCCAACAAAATCCGAAAGGACAAACACAAAATCTCTTGTCGTATGATAGCCTAGCGAATGACAATCATTTAATCAGTACAGTATGCATCTGCTAAAAATCGATAGGCAAAGAACACGCCTGATCAGAAACACGAAAATAACCCGGAACTGCATCATGGTAGTTTATTAGGAACTACAACCCAATAGTCGGTAAGGATGTCAAGGCTTGTAGTTTATTCAGACACATGGAGTTAAGTTGCCTGAATGACGCAGCTGTGCAGGCAGAGCCACGCACGACTTTGCTTTTTTTCAAACAGTGGCAGCTAGTATGGGGATAATAATAAATTATACGTCTGCACTACCACTGTGCAAAAGAATAGTTAATATGCTAAAGGTAATGTGCCTAATGTGTATGTGAAAAATCAAAATACTAACAATTAAAGTTGCCACAAACACCCACTGTGTTCCCACAAGTACTAATGTGTATATTAAATTGGTGTTGCATAAACTCAGTAAAAAAAATCAATAACATAATAGATAAACTCAAAATAATCCGTATTTAATAAATAACAATGTAACGGAACTGTGTTTGTGGGCTTCTGTCAGTATACGGCTTCCTACAATACATAGATACTGTATCAGATATTCCAGCCGCCCTACATACAAAACTAGCCAACAACTTAGCTTGTATGTATCTGAAAACAGCTTACTCCTTTGTTGACAGTCTCACACAATTTATACACACATGAGGACCTCCCCCTCCTGATCAAATTACCCAACCAGGTCACGTGCCTGATTACATTATCATATGCAGATGAAATTGTATACAGAAATCGAATTAACCTGAACTAATTATCTAGCCATCCGTCTCTGACATTGAAAAACATGCAACAGAGGCCAATGTGATTAGCTCTTTCAATGAACATGTTCAGAATTAAACAGGCCAGGAATAGTCTTCACACATCTCCTGAGATATATGGCTGACAAATATTACTGTCCCATTTGAAGTAATTCAAACCATATTCTCAGTGTCCATTAAGTAGCTGTCTATCATTTCAATGGTCACCCTGTGTCAATAGAAGACACAGGGTGACTTACACATAAGAGGGGCCTAGGGAGATGAGACAGGGATTTCCCAACTTCTCTAAGGTAAGCTGGGTTTCACAGGCCCCCCAACCAAAGTGACTCCCGTCACAAACAAATATTCAAAATATAATCACAAAAGGTGCATAACATTGATCAGTTCATGGTAAAATGCCCATGTGTTGAAAAAGTGCATAATAGTTTGTATCCAGAGGTGATTTAGCGTGCCCAGTTTACTTTCTTCTTTGATATCAACTTCTGTGTGACAACATAAAATACAAATAGTGTGCTTCCACCCAATGTGACACCTATGTGCTCCCAGTATTCTCACCTTAGTGAGGAATCAAATGCACTTTTGACTACACCTAGAAACCGTCCTCCATCGATTTGAGCTTGGTCCTGGTTCAGTTAGTTTTGGTAAACTGTGGTAATGGACACTTGTCCATATGTTAAGGTAAAACAAAGTGACCTCCCATAGTGGAGTAAATAAAATCAATTTTTATTAAAGAAATAACTCTTACATCAAAGTAATGATAAAAATGCCTTTGGTATATCAAATATTCAGGAAGTTTCCGACATCACATCTCCGTCATCACTTCCAGGCCTGGATGCCCATTACGTGACTTCTCAGGGGACTATTGTCCCTTTGATGAGCACGCTTAATCACCTCTGGATACAAACTATTATGCACTTTTAACACATGGGCACTTTACCATGAACTGATCAATGATATGCACCTTTTGTAATTATATTTTGAATATTTGTTATTTATTAATTACGGATTATTTTGAGTTTATCTTTTATGTGATTGATTTAATACTGACTTTGCGCAACACCAATTTTATATACACATCAGCTATAGTGCCTCGAAAAAGTATTCATACCCCCTTGAAATTTGCCACATTTTGTCATGTTACAACTAAAAACATAAATGTATTTTATTTGGATTTTATGTGATAGACCAACACAAAGTAGCACATAATTGTGAAGTGGAAGGAAAATGATAAATGGTTTTAACATTTTTTTACAAAAAAATATCTAAAAAGTGTGGCGTGCATTTGTATTCATGGAAAAAGGTGTAGTAGCGCCAAACACTAAATATCAAATGAATATATGAACAAAAGTAAATAGTCCACAAAAAGTCCCAATAGTCCAAAAGATGGAGAGATAGTATAGACCAATTCCCAACTTCCAACTGTGCAGATGTGAGAAACCAGCACCCAGACGTGAAATAACACCAGCTGCTTACCAGATGTTATTGGATAAAAAGCGATGAATAAGGACTCATGTTGGCCATCAAACAAAGGATAGGTCACACCAAACGGTTTAATCAGCTCCAATACTTTAGGCAGCCATAATGTCAGGTCAGCGATATAGGTTCAAATCGACTCACCAGGAAAGGTATATGGTCATAACAACTCCAGTTTACCTCAATGAAAAAAGGCAGGACGATAGTGCAGACTGTATGGACAATTCATTTATTCTAATGCCAAAAACATACTCACATAATGGTGGATATATAAAAGCATCGTACAGATAAAACCGCGGTATATTGGTGGCGTGCTGCTCGTTTGCCAGGTCGCCTGACTCGTGTCGTCAAAGAAATGACATCATCAGAGGCAGACCCGACTCCAAACGGCAGCACGCTTAAAACAAGCTCAACCGGAACTGACGTAGGCGGAAACCAGCCGCCAATGCGTTCCACTCGATCGTCAAGCGGAACCGGAAGTGACACGGATGGAACAACCCGTCCATGCGTTCCAACAGGTTCCAGATGGAAGGAAAGAGTTCGTTCCAGATGGAAACCGGATGCAATACAGAGGAGCCGTGATAGGCCGAAAAAGGCCAAAAGAAAATAATAATTGGTCTCCTCACTGTCAGCAAAAAACAACTAATAAGTCGAATCGCTGATCGACCGGTAACTATAATCTTTAATGACAAAAACTACCAAGATCGAGTGGAATACAGAAAGGCATAATACATCATATTAAAAAACATGATATAAAAAACATGACATTTATGCAATAATCACTTAGGCTACAAATAAGGTCAGAAGGAAGCCAATACATGATTACACATTATTACATTATTAAAAGGGCAAGACAAGTGCTAATGGCGCCAACATAGACGGATATATAGTAAATGCACCATACACACATGTCCTCCTAGTGGTAAAACACAAAAGAAAAAACATATTCCATGATAAAGCAGCATAAAAAAGGGGATCTACAAAATGAAAAATAAAAAAATATATAATAATAAAATAAAAAACTTAATACATCACTAAATCCTAATTCAGCTGTTGTTGATGTAACAATTCACGTCCCACTCAACGTTCAACCCCCATGGGGTATAGGTTTTCATGTTGAAAATCCAACGAGTTTCCAAACGGGAGCCACGCATGGATATGGCTTCCCCTCCAATGGGGGGTAAACTTATCAATCCCCCATACTTTAGTGCCCTTAGGGTTTTTGTCGTGACAATTAGCATAGTGTTTTGAAAACACTATGATTAGGAAAACCCTTCCTAATATTTTTTTTTTTTTTTAACAGAAAAGTTTATTAGAAATTCAGTGCAACAATACAGAAGTGCAGCCAACAAGGTACATTATCCAAACAAAAAGGAGATACTTGTAGCATAAAACAATAATCCATGCACAAATACAGGCAAGGTACACAAAACAGTCAACCCACAGCAGTAACCCGAAGTGATAGACACACACAATACAGGAGACACAACACTATGTAAGTCCCAGATCCAGATATAGTCAGGGGCCCCGTGGGAGAAGGAGGCGCGGGGCCAGGGGACCAAGGGAGGGGACACCACATCCGTGCCCCACCCCCCCAGCCCCCCAGGGAATCAGAACCAAAGCAACACCCAGGGGCATGAAGGGACAGATCAACACCCCCGCCACCAAGCCCCATCCCACCAAAGCTAAAGGCGGACAGACCGCGTCCCCAGCCACTTGTCCCAGATCTTTCCAAATTTCTGCGGGCACTGACGGCCCATGTAGGTCAGTTTATAAAGTGGAAGGGCCGAGTCCACCAACGCCCGCCAATGGGCGACCGTCGGAAGAGCCGACCCCCTCCAATGTTGCAGTAAGGTTTTCCTGGCATAAAACGACAAGTAAAACAACAACAGTTTCATATATTTAGCCTGAGTTACCAAACCACCCAGTCCCAGAAGAAGTATCCTAGGGTCAAGGGGGACCCGAACCCCCACCACCGTACTCATCACTTCCACCACCTCCCTCCAGTACTCCTGAACCTCGGGACAGTCCCACACCACATGGAAGAAAGTTCCAACCGCCTGCTGACACTTATAGCACAACTCAGAGTGCCCAGGGTAGATCCGGGCCAGGCGCTGAGGAGTATAGTACGCCCTGTGCAGAAATTTAAGCTGGATAAACCTATCCCTAGCCGAGATCATCGTGGGCAAGTACTGCCTAATCCCCGTTTCCCAGTCCTCTTCAGTAAGTGCAGGAACATCCCGACGCCAGCAATCAAACAGGGAGGAATCTCCATCTGATTGGCCGCAGGTGAGGCGAAGATAGACCGACGACAAAATCCTGTCTGCATTACGCGTGGTCAAGAAGCGCTCCACCTGATTCGGAGTAACATCGACTGCCCTCGGGAATTGCGCCTGCACCGCATGTCTCAACTGCAAGTACCGGAACAACATGCGGGACGGAAGGCCAAATTTCTCTCGCAGTTCTGGAAAGGAGAGCAACGTGCCCGTCGGCATGATATGTTGTATTTTTATCACCCCATGTCCCGCCCAGACACTAGGATCCGGGATAGACTGGAGGTGAGACAAGTTCGGGTTTCCCCACAAGGGAGTATGGGGTGAGACCCTCCCCTCCTCCCCCGCGGCCACCAGCATCTGCTCCCACACCCGCACCACCGTACACATCGACGGTGTCGCCTGAGCAGCCGCCCTCCTACCCCTGTAAACCAAGTTCGAGAGGGCTGCGTAGGAGCCCAAAATGGCAGCCTCGAGGGTGACAGCCGGATTAGAGCGAGGTTGGGCAAACCACCACCTCACCGTAACCAAAACTGCCGCCCAATAGTACTTCTTAAAGCAGGGCAACGCTAGACCCCCCGAGGAAAGTGGTAGCTGGAGCTTCCACCTAGCTATGCGGGGCACCGCCCCCGCCCAAATAAAGGAGGAGAGGGCACCATCCAATCGGCGAAAAAATGACGCTGGGACAGGAATCGGGGTATTTCTAAAAATATAGAGGAACTTAGGGAGAAAAACCATCTTTATCAAATTCACTCGGCCGACCGGTGTTAAGGGCAGCGTCCGCCACACCTGACATTTGTTCACCAATTGCTGGAATACAGGTTCCAAATTATCCACAAGGTAACGCGATAGATCCGTGCGCACTGTGACTCCGAGGTATCTAAACTGGTCAACCCACTGCAATGGTATGTCCGGCGGGGGAGGGGGAGTAGCAGCCGTGAGGGGCAGTACACTAGACTTAGACCAATTTATCCGAACCCCGAGAACACCCCATGCCTATCAATAATGGACAAGGCCGCAGCAAGAGAGTCCGAGGTGTCATTCAGATAGAGTAGTGTATCATCCGCATACAATGAGATGCGTTCAACTACCTGTCCCACCCGCAGGCCCCCCACTTCATCTGTCATGCGAAATCTAATCGCCAAGGGTTCTATCGCGAGGGCGAAAAGACCGGGGGACAGCGGGCAGCCCTGACGCGTACCCCGTCCCAGCCGAAATGGGGAGGACAAAAGGCCATTAGTACGGATTCGAGCCACCGGGGCCGCATATAGTAAGCGGATCCACGCAATGAACCGGGGCCCGAAGCCAAATCTAGACAACACCTGCCACAGATAGTCCCATTCCACGGAGTCGAAAGCTTTTTCTGCATCTAGCGATGCTACCGCACCCCGTGAGCCACTCGACTCCGCACACGCTATGTTGGTATGCAAGCGGCGAACGTTAATGTCCGTGCCCTTACCCGGCATAAATCCAGTCTGATCCCCGTGGACCAAGCTGAGAATCACAGAGTTAAGGCGGTTGGCCAGAACTTTAGTCAAGAGTTTAGCATCCACATTCAGCAGTGAGATGGGCCTATAGGAGGAACATAATTCAGGATCCTTACCGGGCTTAGGCAGGACAACAACAATAGCCTCCGACATAGAGGGCGGCAGGGAGCCCGCCTCCAGGGCCGCACAGAGCGTCCCATGAAAGGAGGAAGCAATAATATCCAAGTTAGTTTTGTAAAACTCAGATGGGAGGCCATCAGGGCCAGGAGTCTTCCCAGCCTGCAGGGATTTGATCGCTGACTTAACCTCACGCAGGGAGATGGGAGCGTCGAGCCGCAAAGTCTCAGCAGGGGGGAGAGAGGGAAAGTCAATCTCATCCAGATAGGCCGACAGGTCCTCAGGCGGATAGGCCGCCCTAGTGGTATAGAGGGAGGAATAATATTCCTCAAACCTCTGCGAGATCAACGTCGGGTCCGAGAGCAACGTCCCGTCCTCCGCCCTGATATTGGCAATGCTAACCCCCCCCGATCTCTCTCCGACGCCAGCCAGGCCAACAGCCTACCAGACCGTTCCCCCTGCTCAAACACCCGCTGGGATTGGGAAAGTAAAAAGCGTCGACACGACTCAGCACGAATCAGTGCCACCTCCCGATATGCGGACTGCATGTCAGAGTACGTGCCCCTGTCCAGTGTGGACAGATAGTCCGCCTCCAAAGACGCAGCCTTGGCCTCAGCTACAGACAACTGTACTCGAGATTCACCCCGTACTTTAGAAATATTATATTGGTATCTACCTCTAGCATAAGCCTTGAAGGCGTCCCACACCATAGCTGGGGTCGCAGTGCCCTCATTATGGTGCCAGAACTCACCAAGTTCGGAGGACAGTATCGGCACAATCCTCTCATCCGTCACCCAGAACCGAGATAGTCGCCACAATCCCTGACCCACCTCCGAGTCCGTAGAGAGGTCCACCAACACCGGGGCATGGTCAGAAATGCCCCGAGGAAGGATGGAGGTCCCCGACACCCTGGGCAGCAAGGACGAACTGACATATATCAGATCAATACGTGAAAACGTGGCATGGGTGGCCGAGTGGCACGTATATTGGCGCTGAGAAGGGTGCTTCCAGCGCCAGACATCCTGCAGACCAAGCGCCTCCGCCCAGCGGGCCAGACCAGAGTCAGTCATTGGGTCAGGGCGAAGCTTATCTAGGGAGGGGTTAGGAGGCGCATTAAAGTCACCAGCAAAAATGAAATTTGGAGTAGGGCACTGAGCCACCAAGCCCTGGATTCTACGCAGTAAGCAAAGATCAGCAGGCGGAGGAACATACAACCCAACAATCACCAGTTCTAGCCGATCACACAAGGCATGCAAGATAACATATCTACCGTCCTGGTCTAAGTGGAGATCCAGGAGCACAAATTGGAGGGAGCGGTGTACAAGAACACTAACACCGCGGGAGTAGGAGGAGAATGTAGAGTGATAATACGCCCCCACCCATGACCTCTTCAAGGCCAACACCCGGGCGCCCGTGAGGTGGGTCTCCTGGAGAATACAAATGTGCGGGTGGTGTTTCTGCAAAAAAGAGAACACCAGAGAACGCTTAAACTTAGAGTTCAAGCCCCGCACATTCCACGTGACCAACCTCAGGGGGGCCATAGCATCAGGAGGAGAACAGAGACTAGGGGAGACTGTCCAGCAGAGACAATCCCCCCCAATAGATCCAGGTTACACACTAGAGAAGTCAACCCGGCCCCACACATATGGAGCACAGAACAGCAAAACATATAGGTGCACAGAGAAACATAGATAGACCTTGGTGGCAAATGAAACATAAGGCATTTAAATACATCCCATAACAGAAACTTCCCCAACACACCCCAACCCCCCTCCCCCCACCCCGCAGCACCCCAAAAACGTGGGTGAGCCTGAGACCCCAAACCAAACATGACTAGTGTCAAATGGGGGACACTATACCAACAGGGCGCCTGGCAGAAACAGTCAAACATACCAGGAGCGCCGAGCACGCTGCCTATATAAGAAAAGTAAAAAAGTGAAAAAGAAAAAAAGAGGGATATACCCGCCCTCTGCAGAGACTGAACTGAGGGCACCCGACCAAGGAAAAAATAAAAGGAGGTTATCCATCCAGGGGGAGATGACCGTCCCAGCAGCAGTTCAACTCAGGGGAGAGGAAGAGAAGTTAGTAACCGAGTCCGTGGCCATATAAACCCAGGGATCTTCCTAATATTTTTGATGTGTTCCCTCACCCTCACCGTCAAAGTCCTCTTGGTGCGGCCAATATACTGTAGGCCGCACGGACATTGCAGGAGATAGACCACATTGGTGGAGGAGCACCCAATAAAGGGCTTAATGGGATGTATCTTGGAGGTAGCAGTAGACATAACATCGCAGAATTTTCTACCAATGAGAGAATTGACCTTACAGACCGAACACCTTCTACACGGATAATACCCGGTTAGGGTGTGGAAAAAAGGTAACTGTTCCGGTTTATCCAGAACATTCGGAGCAATCTGGAGATGCAAAGGCTCTACACCCCTGAACACTACCGGTGGAACTTCGGGGAGTTGAGGGCCCAGCACTTTGTCATTACGGAGAACATTCCAATGCCTTTTAAAAATACGTTTAACGTCTCCGTACTGCTTCGAATAAGTGGTAATGAAAGAAAAACCAAAACTGTTCGAGTCATCTTGTTGTTTGGGCTGCTTCTGTAACAGAGTGGACCTATCCACATTCTCCACTTCATGCAGCACCATATTCAAATTAACCTCATCATACCCCTTGTCCAGGAACTTATCCCTCAACATCAGAGCCTGATTGTGATAAGTATCAATACTGGTACAGTTGCGATGAAGACGTAAAAACTGGCTCCTGGGTACAGAGCGTAGCCAGGAGGGGTGATGACAACTCCCCTGCTCAATGTACCCATTGCGATCAGTTGGTTTAAAAAACGTGCTGGTCACAACTGCACCATCCTTGATCTCTATGGTGAGATCGAGGAAGTTGATTTTTTTATCACTGACCTCATGCTGGAGGACGATTCCGAGTATGTTGGAATTGAGGTCATTGATGAAACCGTCCAAAGATGCTCTGACGCCATCCCATAGGAGGAGGACGTCATCTATATAACGCCTCCAGAGAACCAGTTCGGGTCTCCGTCGGCCATAGATGACGTCCTCCTCCCACTTGGCCATGAACAAATTCGCCATGCTCAGTGCATATTTAGCACCCATGGCGACTCCCCTCTTTTGCAAGAAAAAGGAGCCGCCAAACCAGAAATAATTGTGTTGCATGGCGAAAGTGAGTAGCGACAGGATAAACTCCCTTTGTGATGAAACCAGGGAATCATCCCTCTCCAAAAAGGTTTGGACAGCTTGGTGCCCATGTTCATGGGAAATGATAGTATAGAGGGAGGTGACATCCGCTGTAGCCAGCAGATATCCCTCCCTCCACTCTACCTGTTCCAATATAATCAGAACCTGGGTGGAATCTCTCAAATAAGAAGGGGTGTTGATGACAATCGGTTGTAGGTACCCGTCTATATACCTCCCAACCCTGCTGGTGACGGAATCAATTCCGCTCACTATAGGGCGTCCCGGAGGATTAACGGGGTTTTTATGTACCTTTGGGAGGTAATATAGAACGGGCACCCTCGGAGCCACCGGAACCAAAAACGACCTCTCCTTCTTATTGATGATGTTGTCCTGATACCCCTGATCAATTAAGGTGGATAAATCATTTTTATATCGGTTTGTGGGGTTAAACAGGAGTGGACTATAAGTGTCCGTATCAGAGAGCAACCTGTTCATCTCCGCATAGTAGGAGGATTTGTTGAGAACGACTATACCCCCCCCCCCCTTATCAGCGGGCCTGACAACTATATAATTTCTTTTCTTGAGGGATTTGAGACCCTCATTGAACCGAAACTCGTTTCTGTCCTTCCTAATTTGTAAGGCCTCTACATCTTTGAGGACCAAGTCCTTAAAAACCCCTATGGACGGAGCCATAAAGCCAGGGGGGTTAAAGAGTGAGGCGTTAGAAAGTCCTGAATGCCTAATGCCTCCATTGACAAGCCTATTTTCTCTGATGGGCTTAGACATAACATACCTTTTAATGTTCATTTTACGGATGTACTTGTGTACATCCATAAAAAGTCCGAACCTGTCAAGAGGTTTAGTGGGGGCATATTTCAGGCCGTGTCCAAGAACCAATTTTTCGTTATCAGAGAGGGTAGCGGAACTCAGGTTAAAGATCCCTGCATCTCTCAATGCATTTTTATTTTTTTGCCTGGTCCGCCTCCCCCCTCTGGTCCCTCTCTTTGTTTTCCGTCCTGTTTTTTGTTCTGACTGGGATTGTGAAAATCCCCCTGTGGTCTTTGTTGCTGCACCCCCCGTCCACCACCGTTCCACTGGTTGGTGTATTGTGGGTGATTAGTGATGTATCTTTCATCATAATAATCGTCACACTGATCCAAAGGAGCAAAACGATTGTATGATGACCTATCATCCCTTCGTGGTGAGCCATAATTGGTATAACCTTGGTGATAGTCATTCCGTTCTTGGTAGTAACCATCACGTTGGTAGTCAGTCATTCGGGGATTATTTGGGGGTCTGGCACCCTTACCTCTCTTGTTTCTACCACGTCCTCTACCCCTTCCAGGTATTTGGACCCATTCCCATTGTATGGGTGTCAGGGGTGTGCGAGGTGCTGACATCGTGGGGAAAACAGTTTGAGAAAGGGGAACAGGAGCTGATGCAGTGGATTGACCCACTGCCTCAGCCTGAATCAAATCCTGCTTTTTCTGCCATTTAAAGATTGAATTGGACTTATAGTCCCCCAAATCCCTAAGGTACTTCTTTTTCTTTTTGGTTTTCTGGTCAGATTCTTCCTTTTCCAGAACCTTTTTTAAAGCATTGGATCTGTTGACAAATTCCAAGCTCTTAGTGGAAGAGGCCATAGAGGTTTTCAAGGCCAGGATTTCCTCATCCAATCTGACCAGTTTAACCTTTTTCCTACTGACTAAAAACCTAAGCATATTCAATCCGGCATCATTAAAATACTTAGCCCAGACCGTTGTATCTTTCTCATCCTCCTGTGGGCTGACCTCCCACCTGAGGCTACGTGGGACCATGCCCAATTCAAGATATTTATCGAGAAGGGCAATGTCCCATTTCGTATGTATCTCAGAAATCATGATGTTCTGATTGTGCATTTGTATTCAGCCCCCTTTACTCTGACACCTCTAACTAAAATCTGGTGGAACCATGTGCCTTCAGAAGTATTCTAATTAGTAAATAGAGTCCACCTCTGGGTAATTTAATCTCAGTATAAATACAGCTGTTCTGTGAACCCCCTTTAGAGGTTTGTTAAAGAACAGCATCACAAAGACAAAGGAACACACCAGACAGGTCAAGGATAAAGCAGGGTTAGTTCATAAAAATATCCCATGCTTTGAAAATCTCACGGAGCACTGTTCAATCCATCATCCGAAAATGGAAAGAGTTTGGCACAACTGCAAACCTACCAAGACATGGCCGTCCACCTAAACTGACAGGCCTGGCAAGGAGAGCATTAATCAAAGAAGCAGCCACGAGGTCTATGGTATGTCTGGAGGAGCTGCAGAGATCCACAGCTCAGGTGGGAGAATCTGTCCACAGGACAACTATTAGTTGTGCACTCCACAAATCTGGCCTTTAAGAAAGAGTGGTGTAGCACCCTACAAGGTAGGTGCTAGGTAAAGTATAGTGGGCCTTGTCTGCTTTCTGCTGAGCTGTCATGTCTCCCAGGTGTGGCTGTTGAGACTGGGGATTCTCCCCAGTGTGCTCTATGAAAGGATTCTCATTGGGCAGTGGAGGAAACCCAGCCAATGGCACACTCAGGCCTGTATGATTCTTCCGCACAGCATTCTGGGAGTGGGTGTAAGTTTGAGGGGAGCACATGACGCATCATCTTTGGTGGGAAGCAGAGTCCCAGGAGGGAGAGTGCGGCTGTCTCTCCTCCTGTCAGAGGAATCGGGTGTCCCAGGCGGCTTGCCTGAGGGTACGGAAGGCTGAGCTGCAGAAAGGATCAGATGCGGCAGACCACCGGAGCTGAGAGGGGTCCAGTTTCAGGAAAGCATTCCCAGTTCATGAGTACTGCAAACTGCCCCTGGGGGTCTGCCTAGAGAGAGAGGGGACCACTCCAGTGCAGGTCGTGGGGATCCACGTGGGGAGCTAGCTGGTGCAGGAGCAAAAGTAAAGGGGGTGCCAGTGTTGACCCTGAAGAGAAGCAGAGAGGGTGCTAGTACGAGGACCCTGAAGTGTAGAGGGGGTGCCTAGTCAGAGGACCCTGAAGTGCAGAGGGGGTGCCTAGTGAGAGGACCCTGAAGTACAGAGGGGGCGCCAGCGGTTGGGCCCTGAAGTGTTAAAGTGTACAGTGTTGAGAGTTGCAGCAGCAGAAGCAGTATACAGAGGCTACCTCAGTCAGCAAGGACTGGAGGGAGTGTTCGGGGACTTTTGAGCTAACCAGAGTGTCAGAAGTCAAGTTCAATTACAGTTCAGCAAGTCAGTGTTTTTCAAGCGCCAGCAAGTGTTGGTCGGCATCCAGCCGGCGTCAAGACAGCGCTGAAAGGCATTTTTTCTTCAAAGTGTCCCATTTGTACCTAGTTGAGCCAGATGAGTATCCCACTCATTCCCTTCTCCCAACCCCTATATCAAATAAACAAAACAAACCAAAGATGCCGTACTGGTGTTTGATTCAAATTTCACACTTGGGTATTCAGCTTAAAGGGGCTGCTGGCGTTTCTGGTAACCATGGCAGACCCACATCAGACCCAATGCCTGGAAATCCTGCTACAGTGGCAAGAAGAAAGCCATTGCTGAAAGAAAGCCATAAGAAGTCCCATTTGCAGTTTGCGAGAAGCCATGTGGGGGACACAGCAAACGTGGAAGAAGGTGCTCTGGTCAGATGGGACCAAAATTTAACTTTTTAGCTTAAAAGCAAAACGCTATGTGTGGCAGAAAACTAACACTGCACATCACCCTGAACACACCCTCCCCATGGGGATGATTTTCTTCAGCACAGACAGGAAAGCTGGTCAGAGTTGATGGGAAGATGGATAGAGCCAAATACAGGGCGATCTTAGAAGAAAACCTGTTAGTGTCTGCAAAAGACTTGAGACTGGGGCGGAGGTTCACCTTCCAGCAGGACAATGGCCCTAAACATACAGCCAGAGCTACAATGGAATGGTTTACATCAAAGCATATTCATGTGTTAGAATGGCCCAGTCAAAGTCCAGACCTAAATCCAATTAAGAATCTGTGGCAAGACTTGACAATTGGTGTTTACAGACATTCTCCATCCAATCTGAAAGAGCTTGAGCTATTTTTCAAAGAAGAATGGGCAAACAATTCACTCTCTAGATGTGCAAAGCTGGTAGAGACGTCCCCAAAAAGACTTGCAGCTGTAATTGCAGTGAAAGGTGGTTCTACAAAGCATTCTCAGGGGGGCTGAATACAAATGCACGCCACACTTTTCAGGTATTTATTTGTAAAAAATGTTGAAAACCATTTATCATTTTCCTTCCACTTCACAATTATGTGCCACTTTGTGTTGGTCTATCACATAAAATCCCAATAAAATAAAGCAGTTGTTAAATTGATTAAAAAAAGTTAAATCTCATGCTCCCAGTGGCCTAAATCTTACATGTAGTTGTGCCTTTAATATACACCCATTAGTCACCTGATTCTGTATAGTAGTTCTAAATTGTTTTTTTATTATTAATCTCTCTTTTTATTACAATCTCAGAGATTATATTTACATGTGGAATCCTTCAACTCTGAAAACTCTTATTTGTTCTACAGCATTCCAATGTATTTCCAGCTTCTACACCTTCTGGCTTGTCAGATGATCCTAATTCAACATCGCAATCCGGTCCCAGCTTCATGTGGCCATCCAGTGCTCCACCACGCTATTCTCCACCTTACTTTCCACCAGATGAAAAGCCTCCACCTTACACCCCTTGATCCTCACAAGTGCAGGGGCCTTGTCTCCTTGTCGCAGAAATTTTAGGCCAAAAGCCTGCCAAATAATATGAACTTTTATATATCCATGGTATGCATTAAGGATACCTGTGTGGACTGGATGACAGATATTGTGTATAATACATGTATATATATATGTGTGTGCAAGACACCTAAGGTACAACAATGACTTTTTTCACTTCTGCCAAATTCAAAATGCACATGAACAGCTTTATATGGATGTACTGAAATGGAAAAGATCATTGGATGGTGCATTCATTTAGTTGTTGCACTAGTGCTTCTTTTGTAGTGTGTGTACTTTATGTTATTCTGTGTAGTATTTCATGTTTTTTTGTCCTCCACTGGGTGAAAACCTACTGCATGGGAAACCATGCTGGATCCAGTTGTCTTTGGCTCATGCTTCTCCCTTTCAATAAAAGCACCAGCAATGCAAAAGACAAAGTGGAGAAATTGGGGACATCCAAGCTTTAGTGTTCAATATTAATTGAGGAATCCTCAGAATGTCATTTATGTCATTTTTGTTTTCAACAAATTGTTAATATAAACATGAAAGACACTGTTTACATCAAAATCCAGGGAAATTATCACTATATTAAGGACTGAATTACTGGGAGTGTCTCATTTTATCATGCAACATTGGTGCCTCTCAACTGTACCATGAGTTAATAAAGAGATCACTATGTTACTTAAAAATAAAGTCTTAGGTGCATAAGCGCTTTGATCGCAACTTAGTCTTGCTGAACCTGTCGTACATTGTTTGGTGTGAGTCTCTTGGGGTTTCCCTTCGCTCTTACTCTGTGGCTCGGATCTTGGCTTTCCTTCAACGTGGTGTTGATCAAAAGTTGGCCTTGAGCCTGTTCCCATATCCATGGCAACAAAAGGGGGTCAAAAATCTAGGGATTATGTTGAAACAAGATGAAGATTCTTAATCTCTGAAAATGACATGCCATTTTTATCATCTCTGCCATCCAAACTACAAGTATTAACCAAAAACGGGCAGATCTGGTCAGGTAGGTTAGTGGTATTCAAGATGGCGCTTCTCCCACAGCTTATATTCTTATTTAGATCCCTACCTATTCTGGTTCCTGGAACCTTTTTCAAAAAAGCTCAATCTCTAGCGAACAACTACTTATGGAAAGGAAGGAGAGCCAGGTGCGCTTTTAGCAAACTCACAATATCCAGGAAGGCAGGGGAAGTGGGCCATGTCGTTATCAGGGATTATTACTTGGCATCCATTTTGGCGCAAACCAAACAATGGTTTCCGCAAGCCAATCATCTACCCTGGACGAATCTAGAGAGTTATCAAGTTCCTGGTAAAAACCTATATCACTATCTAATGACAAGCCCACATGTAGGGGGGTTGGTACAAACCTGTCTCCTACTATTAGAGCCACTACTTGTGCCTGGTAGGCCTTACTGAAATCATCTTTTAAGGACAGCACTCTTTCTACAATACATATACCCATTCTAGAGGTCACTTATCTTATTCCTAATATATCACTGAAAGAGTGGCATTCAAGGGGAGTTGGGACTGTAGATGACCTCATGATAGGTCCGGCGGTTAAAACTTTTAGAGCCTTACAACTAGAATTTGTAATTCCTTCAAGGGAACAATACACATAGATGCAGCTTGCACATCTCCTACAAACGTCCAAATCTCTTAGTATTTCCCTTCCCTGGGAAAAAATACAGTACCTAACTTCCCCCACTTCGAGCATTAAAGGCATAACGGTATTTTATAACAACCTGAATGACAAAAATAGTTTTACTAAGTCACCACCTATCTTAGCCTGGGAAAAAGACATGGGCTCAACCTACTCCACTAAACAATGGCAAAGAGCATTGAGCGCAACTTATTCAGCTTCTAAATGCATAAATATGTGGGAACTTACCCAGAAAATACTGTTGAGGTGGTATCTAACCCCTTACAGATTATCAAAATTCTTATTCCATACATCCCCCCAATGTTGGAGAGGGTGTGGCTGTATTGGCACTCTATATCATATATTATGGTCGTGCTCAAAAATTAGGCCTCTCTGGGCAGGAGTATTCAGGTTGATAAATAAAATCCACAGTCTGACAATTCCCATAACCCCAGATATAGCCTTATTCTCTCTGGGCCTCCATTAGATCTCGCCTAAGATAAGGGGACTTCGTATTCATGTTTTATTAGCATCTATACTGACTATGACAAGGAATTGGAGGAATCTGTCCCCACCATCTTTACAGGAAATCAAAAAATTGATCAACAATCAGGCTTCCTACGAAATAGCGTTTGCCTCATCAACAGGTAAATACGGTATAATTAGTTCATCCTGGAGCAAATGGTTTGAATGGAACAAACAAGCTAAAATGTTAAAACAAAAACAGATGTAGTAGTTGAGTTCCACATTAAGGTTGTTCACGAGTACTCATTGCTTTACTGACTGATTTTTTTTTATTTTTATTTTACTGTATTTCTTTTCTCTTTACATCTAAATTTTTGAGGTTAGTCTCATTGCCAGTTATTTATTATGTATATCTTTAGTATGGTTACGTCCTTTTCAATAAATACTTGCCAAAGGGAATGGGTAGATGGAGGGTGCTGCCTCATCCTAGGGCACAGTTTGACCCCCAACTGGGTTGTCCGGGACTAGAGGTCAGCATCCTATCTACAATGAATAGTTACACTAAATGCATGGATAATATTCCATAAGACAATCGGTTGGCGATGTATCTACTCTTGATTCTTTGTTCTTTGTGTTAAGTTGTACCTGAATGCACCGAGTTTGCTTCTTTTTCTGTACCCTTTCTTTTATGAAAATTAAAAAAAATAATTGAAACAAAAAAAAAAGTTGGCCTTGAGCACTATCAAGGGTCAGGTCTCGGCTTTGGCAGTTTTTTTCCAAAGGCCATTAGCTGCCCATTCCCTGGTGCGTAACTTCATCCAGGGGGTGCGACACTTGGTACCTCCGGTGCGTCCTCCGTTGTCACCTTGGGACCTTAATTTGGTGCTGTCTGTTCTTCAGAAACCTCCTTTTGAAAGTATTCGGGAGAGTCCTCTGCTTACCTTATCCCAGAAGGTGGCCTTTCTGGTAGCTATTACTTCTGCGCGCAGGGTGTCGGAACTGGTGGCGTTGTCTTGTCGTTCTCCCTATCTGGTGGTTCACAGGGATAAAGTGGTACTTCATCCGGATCCGTCCTTCCTTCCGAAGGTGTTTCCAGTTTCCACTTAAATGACGACATCGTGTTACTCTCTTGTCTCGTAAGCCAAAACATCTTAAGGAATTTGCATTGCATACTCTGGATGTGGTTCGGGCAATCAGGGTGTACTTGGAGACTACTGAGTCTTTTCAGAAGTCTGATTCGCTCTTTGTACTTACGAATGGTCCAAAGAAAGGGCTGCCTGTGTCTGCTGTGACTATTTCCATATGGATCAGACAGAGAAAGGCGCAGGCTTATTCAATTAAGGGTCAGGTTCCTCCTTTACCTATAAAGGCGCATTCTACTCGGGCGCTTAGTGCTTCCTGGGCTTTTCGCCATCAGGCATCTGTGCTTCAGGTTTGCAAGGCGGCTACCTGGTCGTCTGTTTACACCTTTACCAAATTTTATAAGGTGGATGTGCTGGCATCTGCAAATGCCTCTTTTGGCTGCAAAGTTTTGCAGGCTGCTGTTTAGGGTGCTTCTTGGCCTTCCTTGAGGGTGTTTACTATTTTTTTCAGGTGGGCCTCATCTTGTTGTTCTGATAAGTCCTATGTTGCCTGGTTGGCTATGTTTAGCCTTGGGGACTTATTTTTTTCTGCTGTTCTCACCCCTCATTTTATGGCACTGCTTTGGGACGTCCCTACTGATATGGATCAGAGACTGCCTCAGTCAATGAACGATAGAGGAAGCTGGATTTTTGACTTACTGTAAAATCCTTTTCTCTTAAGTTCATTGACGGAGGCAGTACCTGCCCCTCTATTTTGAGTTGGGTTGGTATTATTTCTCTGACACTGCTTTGATACAAAACTGACATCCTATGCAGGAAGAGAGAGGGTATACCCCCGGGACTGCCCATAGGCGTAGCCAGAACTTTTTTCTGCCTAGTGTCCTACTTCTGTAGGGGGCAGCATAACCCTACTGATATGGATCAGAGACTGCGTCCATCAATGAACTTAAGAGAGAAGGATTTTACGGTAAGTCAAAAATCCATTTTTTTGTGATACGGCACTGCATTATTTTAACTGACAATTGCACGGTCGTGCGCTGCTGTACCCAAATAAAATTGTTGTCCTTTTTTCCCACAAATAGAGCTTTTGGTGGTATTTGATCACCTGTGCGATTTTTATTTTTGTGCTATAATTAAAAAAATAGTGACAATTCTGAAAAAAACCCCAATAGTTTTTACTTTTTGCTATAAAACATTCCCAATAAAAAAAAAAATTTAAAAATCTATTTTTTTCATCATTTAAGGCCAATATGTATTCTGCTACATATTTTGGTAAAAAAAAAATCCTATAAGTGTATATTGATTGGTTTGCACAAAAGTTATCACGTCTACAAACTAGGGGAAAGATTTATGTCATTTATTTATTTATTTATTTACTAGTAATGGCGGCGGTCAGCAATTTGTAGCAGGACTGCCACATTGCTGCGTACAGATTAGACATCTAACTGACATTTTTGACACTTTTGGTGGGGACCAGTGACATTATACAGTAATCAGTGCTAAAAATATGCACTGTTACTGTACTAATGACACGGGCAGGGAAGGGATTAACACCAGGGGTGATCAAAGGGTTAAATGTGTCCCTAGGGGGGATTGGCTTGCTGGATGAACACAGAGACATGTGTGCCCAAATAGGAGGAACACTGGATCCCTGTGTTCACATCCCCTGCTTCCCCTGTAGCCAATTGGTGCACGTGCCCCCCATTAGCTGTCCCACAAAACTAAATACATGTCGTTTATAACATCAGAGCTTATAACATCAAAGTGAAATATAGAACACCAACATGTCAGAAAAAATAAAAATTATTAAAAACAGAATCACTGAGTTGAAAAAAGGATCACCACTCTTCTAAAAATGACTTCTAAACTCAATCACTCAATCACACAAAGTAATTTTCAACTATGATCAGCTTTCACTTGGTTATACGTTGCAGTGAGTAAATACAGCTGGATAAAACAAAAACTGTCTGTTCATTTCAGTCTGTAAAGCAACAAAACGTGATTATTTTCTATACCCACAGAGTGTGTGTGTGTGTGTATATATATATATATATATATATATATATATATATATATATATATATATACACACACACACACACACACACACACATATATATATATATATATATATATATATATATATATATATATATATATATATATATATATATATATACATACATACATACATACATACATACATACAGTTGTGTTCAAAATAATAGCAGTGTGTTTAAAAAAGTGAGTAAAGTCCAAAATCCGAGTGCATTGGGAACACTGCTCAGTCTATTCCATATCAAAACATGAAGAAAAATTTTTCAAATTTGTTATTACTTTACAGAAAGTGAAGAGAAATGAAAAATAGGGCCCTTTCTCACGGGCTGTCCAATCAGGTCTGTCAGTTTTTCAGGTGGACCTGATCGGATCCTCCAGTCTCCCCTATAGAGTGGCGGATGTCAGCAGTGACATGTGGGCTTAGATCCACTGCTACCTGATCCAATCCTCTCAGAAAAATCCAGATGGATGGTGATCCTATTTTCCAAATGTCTGGCAGGTCGGATCAGATATGATCTTATGAAAACTGACAGGCGGTCCGTTTTCACCGCATTTCCCCATAGAGGAGAGTGGTAGCACAGTGGAGCAGAGATGGACCTGTCATCAGCCTGCTCAGTGGGGAATCAGTGGAGCGATCCCCTGCTGAGCAAGCAGATTCCATTCCATGTAGTTGCCCCATGCAAAATGGGCCTTAGGCGTTTCCAAAACAATAGCAGTATCTGCATTTTTCTTTACAAACTCAAACATTTACCGTATAAAAAATGCTTGAAGATTTAGCTTTCCTGTGAATCACTGAACTATTATTTAGTAGTATAAACACGGTTTCTGAGAACTGGTTAACATCTGCGTTGCATGGATTCAACCAACATCTGGCACCTGTGAACAGGTATTCCAGCCCAGGACAATTGCACTACATTCCACAATTCCTCTGCATTTTCTAGTATTACCTTTAGAAACAGCAATAGTGTGTTCCCCCACAAGTTTTCTATTGAATTAAGGTCCAGGGATTGGGCTGATCACTCCATAACTTTAATCTTGTTGGTCTGGAACCATGATGGTGCTCGTCACTGGTGTGTTTGGGTTTTTTTTGTTAAAACACCCATGTCAAGGGCATTTCCTCTTCGGCATAAGGCAACATGACGTAACACGCACAATGTCGTATTCAAACTGATCCATGATCCCTGGTATGCGATAAATAGGCCAAACACCATAGTATGAAAAACATTCCCATTTCATGATGCTTGCGCCACCATGCTTCGCTGTCTTCACAGTGTATTGTGTCTGTCTGCTTCCCCTAGACTCAAAAAGAACAATCTTGCTTTCATCAGTCCACAAAATGTTGCGCCATTTCTGTTTAGACCAGTCAATGTGTTCTTTGGCAAATTGTAACCTCTTCAGCACATGTTTTTTCAGCAATGGGACTTTGTGGGGGCTTCTTGCCAATAGCTTGGCCTCACATGGGTGTCTACTAATTGTTACAGTACTCTTAGTACAGTAATTTTAGACCTTCTTTGATCACCCTGAAGCTGATCATCGGATAAATCTTTGCTATTTTGGCTATTCTTCGAACCATTTGAATGGTAGTTTTCCATTTTCTTCCACAGCTTTCTGGTTTTGGTTGCCATTTTAAAGCATTTGAGTTAATTTTAGCTGAGCAGTCTATCAGTTTCTGCACTTCTCTAAGTTTTCCCCTCCCCAATCATTTGTTTAATCAAAGTACTCTGTTCTTCTGAACAATATCTGGAACAACCTATTTTACTCAGATTTTCAGAGAGAAATGCACTATACCCAGCAGCATGTACAACATTTGCTGCCTTTGTCCTTAACCCTCCTCTTATGTTAGCTTTCTGTTACTATCCATGATGTTAACGGGTCGGTTTTGACCCGTGTCTTAAATCAGCCATAAAATACCCTCTGAACAATTATTTATCATCCAATTTGTTTCTTACCTCTCGGTTACCTTGTTAGGCTTCTTTATCCTTGAAAAGATTGGTTTTAATATTTTTGGTGTGACCCCTTAGACCTTTCTTTTGATAGCATACCTCTCATTTTCAAATTTAATAAATGTTAAAATAAACCAGCAACTCTGAAATATATTGGTCCTATGTTTCTTCACTTTATTTAGAGAAGCAGACAAGCAGGCAAAGAGAAAGGCCCCTCCCTAACTACAGCTCACAGGGTTGAGAGGTGATTGGCTGTCAGTGTTACTAAGCAGAGAGAGTGTTTATGATTTCAGTTTTGGCACTTATTAGTGTCCTAAAATCCTATATTATAACTGGGTCAGAATTGACCCTAACACCATAAACGTCTTAATTTTCACCACAGTATTTTATAATTTAGTGAAAAGGATTATTTTTCTATTACATTGTTTAAATAGAGGTTCCTGACAAAGTAAAAAAATCTTGATGCAATAAACAAATTTATGTGATACTTATACCTGAAGACGAGTCGGTTCTGACCCTAACATAAGAGGAGGGTTAAATAAGGACCACCTGTTTGACTCCTGTTTTTTCACAGACCAAATGACCTCACTAATTGAACGCCAAACTGCTATCATTTTGAACACACCCCTTTAAATAATGATTAATCTGTTTAATGATGTTGGACTGCTAATATTTTGAACACAACTGTGTATATATATATATATATATATATATATATACACACATATTGTACATTCACATCAGTCCCTGCTAAAGGAGATTACATTCTAAGGTCCCTAACTCACATTCATGCATACACATAAAAGGGCCAAATTAGACCGCAGCCAATTTACCTACCAGCAAATCTTTGGAGTGTGGGAGGAAACCCATTCCAGGCACAGGGAGAACATGTAAACTGCAGGCAGGTAATACCGTGATTGGAATTTGAGCCAACGACCATAGTGTAATTTGGCTTTATCCACCTCATATGCAGTAAAGTGGGATTTTTTAAACCACTATTAAATATTGCTGTGGTTGAGATTTGAACCACTTACCCTAGTGTTATCAGGCGGAAGTACTAACCACTTAACCATTGGGCTGCCCATAGCCATTGAGCCACCCATTTCCTAGCTTTTACAACTTTGTTAATAAATCATTATGTGGAACTGTATTTAATACTTTGCTTAAATCAGGCTATGTCTACAGCACTACCCTGGTGCAAAACATGAGTGATATGATCTGCCCTCAGTAAAGCCATGTTGCTTTGAGTCCAGTAAGGTTTTAGGTAATCCTTTCTTTTTAGGTGTGATTCCATTAACTTAACATGATTCCATTAACTACAGATGTTAAACTCATTAGTCCATATTTGACAGCTTCTACCTTGCTACCCTTCTTGTGGATAGGTAAAATATTAGCTGTCTGCCGATCATGGGGAACTTCTCCAGTTATCATCTGATGATATGGCTACTCCTAGAAGCACTCCCTTTTTCTATTAGATTGATTTCTGTTGTTAGAATACATTGACAAAGAGATCAGTCAATGGTCCAATAACTCAACCTCTAAGTTCTCTTAGAACATGGGGATAAATACCATCAAGGCTCATTGCTTTACTAAAGCATAACTAAAAGGCAAAACTTTTTATTAAGTTTTGTATTGAGTGGAGAGAAATTAGAACACCTTTCAGTTTTCATTGCTGTCTGTGCCCCTGTTTGGGGGATTCACCCTCTATTTGTCTTGTTTACCATTATCACCGAAAGCGAAAGTAAAAGAAAATCCCAAATTTTGGGTTGACACCAGAACAAAAAATAGAGGGGAAATCTTCCAGTGGGGACACTAGTTCTCGTGTCAACCAGGGTTTTTCTCTCACTTACCGTTTTGGCTCTGGGACAGGAAGAGATAGGAAATCTCAATAGGACACAGATTCCAAAAAATAAAAAGAACGGGTTAAATCCTCCTTTACTCTATGCAAAATGAAAAAAGTGTTGCCTTTAGTTCTACTTTAACCCCTTAACCACTGAGTACCGCAGTACTACTGCGGCAAAGTGGCTCGTTATCGTCTGACGACGTAGTACTACGTCGTCAGACACTCCCCTTGTGGGCGGTGCTCGCGCACCGCCGGAGGCTCGCTCCCGCTGTTTTCAGTCACAGCGGGAGTCGGGCCAGGGGAGGAGCAGCGGCGATCGCCTCTGCTCTTCCCCGATCATCGGGGATCTAGTGTGGAGATCCGCCCGCCTGTGTAAACACAAGCGGGCGGATCTCCCAAGTGACAGGCAGGGTCAGATTGCAGGGTTCAGCATAGCTGAACCCTGGATCTGTCCTTGTGTCACACAGTCACCTCCCCCCCCACAGGTAAGTAAGCACCAGGCATACATTAACCCCTCCCTCTCCAATAAAATTAACCCCTTCCCTGCCAGTGTCATTTTTACAGTAACAGTGCATATATATAGCACTGATTACTGCAGTAATGTCACTGGTACCCCCAAAAGTGTCAAAAATGTCAGTCAAGGGTCCGATCTGTCCGCCGCAATGTCGCAGTCCCGCAAAAAAAATCGCAGATCGCCGCCATTACGCGTTAAAAAAAACAAAACACCAAAAATGACAGAAATCTTTCCCTTTGTTAGTAAACGCAATAACTTTTGCGCAAACCAATCAAAATACGCTTATTGCGAATTTTTTTTACCAAACATACGTAGCAGAAAACAAATTGGCCAAAAATGTAAAAAAAAATTGATTTTTACATTTTTTGGGGGGGAATTTCATATAAAAAAATGTGAAAAATATTGTTGTTTTTTCAAAATTTACGCTCTTTTTTTGTTTATAGCGCAAAAAGTAAAAATCGCACAGGTGATCAAATACCACCAAAAGAAAGCTCTGTTTGTGGGAAAAAATGGACATAAATTTCGTTTGGGTATGGCGTCGCACGACCGCGCAATTGTCAGTTAAAGTCGCACAGCGCCTTTAAATTTATCCATCATCTGCATTATACACCCCAGAAGTTGGTCCGTATGGGGGTAGCCCCGGGAGCCGCTTGCCCCAGGTGCGGCTGTCCTGCTGCGGACTTGCTCCACATGTTCTGGTCCTGTCCCCATGTTAAAGGTTACTGGACATCTATTTTTGCCTTTTTTACTAATAAACTGCACCTGTCGGTCCCTCTTACTCCTGAGGTAGGCCTGCTGGGTGTGTTGAATGACATTGTACATCGTGTACGCCCTAGGATCCTGCTCCGCATCTTACTGTTCTATGCCAGGAAACTTATTTTGTTACATTGGAGGAGGGCTGAGCCGCCTACCATACAGGAGTTCTATATTTTGGTGCGCAGTGATGTTCCGCTTTATAAGCTAATTTATAAGAGTAGAGGGTGTCCTAAAAAGTTCACTAATGTCTGGCAGCCCTGGCTTGATGTGGAAGACTCGTATTGGGCAGATGCCCCTTTGTCTGAGTGGCCCCGGATGTTATGCGGTTTATATTTGTTTTATTACATGAGTTGTTTGTTCTATACCCCCCCCCTTATCTTGGGGGGTGGGTACCTGGAGGTAGGGGATGGTGTGTGATTGTGGATGTGTGGGTGTGTATGGTATGGTAAGTCTTGTTGGTATGTTCCTTTCTCCTCCCCCCCCCCTCCATCTATGTGACAACCGGTTGGGAGTATAGCCTCGCAGTTGCTTGGCCCTCCTGGCTCTTTGTGGTACGCATCCCATTTCTTCCCCTTCCCCCCCCCTTGTTTTGGGCCGTTAGGCCCCTCTCTATTCCCCCCCCCCTTCCCCCCCCTTCTGTGGTGTTAGGTTAAGATGTCTTCTGATACCCTTGTGTAATTTACATGCTTGCCTTACACTTGTTTTATGGGCAATGTTGCCCTTGTGTTTTCTTTTTGTTACTGTTATGCAAAAAATTTTAAATAAACACCTTTCAAAAAAAAGTCCCACAGCGCCGAATCGCAAAAAGTGGCCCAGACGTAAGACAGCAAAATGCTCTAGTGGTAAAGTGGTTAAGCTTTACCGGATTTCCTAAATCCCGATCTCCCTCAACATACAGTAAGTGTTATGCCAAGTTTTCATTTTAGTGATCCAATTACATTTTTTCCTTCCATCACAGATGAACCTAACAAATATTGTCTCCTTTAATAGATTGAGCCATTTCTTCCTTTTTTGTGCCTCTGTTGAGTTAGGAGCAGCTTTATTAAATCCTTGGGATACTTTTTCAGGCACTTCTGATTGAGTAAAGAATAACTGTATATTTCATCTGCGCATGATTGGATATTTATAATTAATATCAATTTATTGATAAAATATTTTCAATTCCTTTAGACTACATTGACACGGGCATTGGGGCTCGTACAGTGTGAATGAGCTAAATTGCAGTGGAGTCTGTATTTTCTCTGTTTAACACCTTCCCATCGACAGAACGCAGATACCTGCAGCTAGAGGCATCACCCTAGTACCGTTGTTTAGAGCCGGCGATCGGCTTTCTTGTAATAACAACCGATGCAGCTGCCGCTCAGTTGTTAATACAAGGAGCAGAAGGGGAAGCCCGCCCCCCTTCCACAACTCACCCAGGTCTCCCGTCCCACCGGGAAACCTGAGCGACCAGCTGGCACATCCAGATTCGGCTTTAATCGGGTCTCCGATGTAGAAACCTGGAAGCGATAACATCACTTCCAGTTACTGGAACCTTAAAGGCGCCAGATTTTTTAAAAATTACAGTATTCAAAACAGCCAAGCTTGACATTTTAAATGCTTTTAAGTGCAGAAGAATGGATTAAAGGAGGAGGGGTTATAAACAAAAAAAAGTAAAGCTCCATGCTTACGTGTAGAAGCGAACACATACTTTAGCCATGTCCACATATGTAAACGGTGCTCAAACTACATATGTGAGGTATCGCTGCAATTGTTCTAGCACTGGACCTCTTCTGTAACTCTAAACAGGTAACCGTGAAATTTTTTTAAAGCGTCGCCTATGGAGATTTTTAAGTTATCCAAAAAATGCTGCGCAATTAGTAGTGAGTCAGTTAGTGACCAAATGTGACCCAATAATCAATAGACATCAAATGTATGGTAATCATAAATAAATAAATAAATATATTGTTGTAAACGCATATAAGAAATCCAATAGTGCAAAAAGGCTAAATGAGCTAGTGCAAGTGAAATAACAGCCACTTAAAAATAAATCTTCTAAAGTGCTACTGGTGAAAATGACGTGATGGGTGCGCTGATAAGTGTTAAAGCTGCAACCAAGATCCTTTTGCCTAGTATGTAAAATATATAAATGTTGAAATTCAATGGTGCACTATAACTATAGGTGAAGTGTCTCGTGCAAATTCCTAACAAATTATGTGAAAATTATTAATGCACAAATAAGATTCATAAATAATCTTATAAAAAACAATAAAACAGTGAATAAATCAGATAGTGAATTAAATATATTCCAATGTGCTGAAACAAATGTCAATAAAATCCAATTTTTCCACAGTGCTTCCCCACAAATTCAATGTAGGATTCAAGTGTTGAAAATCAAAAACATGTTCTATCCAATTCAAAAAGATGTGTGTGACTCCCACCACCTTAAGGGTTTCCTCCTTACCCGACGGATAAAAGTAAGGTGCCAAAATTCCAAATAAATCCCTTTGTGAGGAAAGGATCGCCGATACTGCAGATTCACCCAGTGATGAGGACAAAAAAATCTAAGCCTCTTACTAGATGACAATGTCACTGCACTTGGAATGTATCCCACTTGGGGTTTCTTTTCCTCCAACACCAGCAGATTCAATTGTAGATGATCTCTATACACGGACCGATTTAGCTGCTGTACTTCTCTATTCAACTTCACCAATGTGTACCATGAAATGAGGAAAATGCAGCTGATAGTGCATTACCCCCAAACTTTATTAAGACAATAGGTATATTACACTTACTTTCATGTATCTTGATACAATCTTTGCACAGAATACCCTGTAGCTCTCCATGGCCGGGTGCAGCACGGACCGCTGATGACGTGTCTGATGGCACGCCTCCTCTCTGACGCGTTTCCTCCGAGCGGACTTCAACTGAGATAGGAGGGATGTCCGCGCCGTCACATCCGCCTATTTATGCATCTAGGGAGACACGATCATGCCTCTTACTAAATACCCTGGAATGTCTTTAGCTCCATATGCAAATGAAAAAACGAAATGGTGCTGAAATCCTTTTATTTTAAATTTTTTTGAAAAAGAATGGACCAAAAACACTCACATTTATAAGGTGCTACAGTGCACCAATCTCTAAGCATCAGAATAAGATAGGTATCGTGGTGGTGTGGTGAGAACAGCAGCCCGGTCTAGCGGTAGAAGCCGACAACCTCACTGACTCGGTCAGTGCAGCGTTCCATCCGTCCTTGCCCCTCCCCTAGGCGTGATGAGACAGGGACTTCGTGTCTTCATCAGGGGATATATCAGTATGTAGTAAGTACTGCAGTTTGTCACCATTCCACAAGTGTGCGCAATTTTAAAGCATGACATGTTAGTCATGGTATCTATTTACTCGGCATAACATCATCTTTCACATTATACAAATAAATTGGGCTAACTTACTGTTTTCTTTATTTTTAATTCATGAAAGTGTATTTCTTCCAAAAAAATTGCATTTGAAACACTGCTGTGCAAATACCATGTGACATAAAATTTGGCAATGATCGCCATTTTATTTTCTAGGGTCTCTGCTAAAAAAATATATGTTCTAAATAATTTTTTAGCATAAAATACTGATTTAAACTTGTAAACAACAAATGTCAGAAAAAGGCTTATGCCCCGTACACACGTGCAGATTATCTGCAGACTATTGTCTGCAGACTTACCTTTTCTATGTAGTGCAAGGGCCTGCCGGATTGCATACAAATTGAAAGTGTTTAGGTTTGACCTCATATTATATGGTTTTGGTAAGTCTGCAGACAAAAGTCTGCAGATAATCTGCACGTGTGTATGGGGCATTAGGCATGAAGGGCTTCAATGTGCATTTCCTCCAGGTGCTTGGTTTTCTCTGAAAACTATACTGAAGAGTTAACTGATGTCAGTACGGGTGTGTGCTGAATTAAACTCTACAAAAAAGCTGACAGGCAGGGTTTTTATTACAGAAGAGACACTAGTGGTCTCAGTCATAAATACCTCTCTCTGCCTGTCAGCTTTAGTGTACATTGAGCCATGAATGTGCAGCTTAAGCCCCGTACACACACACAGATCGTCGTCATACAAACGTCGGCGGACGAAAGATCTGCCGATTGTACGCGTGTTAGTATGGTGCCTCCGACAGCTGTCTGCACACAATCCGCGGACAAGAGTCTTTCTTGCAAACATGAAAATTTTTGTCTGCGGACACCAGAACGGACGATTGTTCGCCTGTCAGTACAGAAATCAGCCGACAGACCGCAGATTTGCAAGACTGGGCATGCTCAGAAAATAAAAAACACAGGGAAAGTTAACCATTACATGACATCACTTCTGCAGTCAGCTGAAGTCTGCGGACAAAATTCTTGTGCTGTCCTTGTGCTGTCTTTGCACTTTTCAACAGACGCCGACATCCCGGGGAGAAAAGACGAACATTTGTATGACGACGATCTGTGTGTGTGTACGGGGCTTCAGTGAACATTTAGCTGAAGGGCCTGGCATGGATTGGGGGGACCCCATGCTAAATTGTTTATTGCCGGCATTCTTTTGTTCAAATTTCAGCTGTCAGTGGGGAAGCCCAATGACAGCTAATGAATCATCGGTTGTTAAGGACGCGACGGCTGGGATCCCGGGGCCGCTCCTTAACCAGCTATTCTTCACCCAAAATTTGAATCGGTCGATCATATTTCGAATAAGACATCAGTGCGAATAAGACATCAGTGCTGGGTGCCCGAAGGTCCCACAACCCTCAACATCAAATAGTAGGGGGTTGTCAGGTATAGACCATGCCAATCGGGGTGGAGGAAGATCTCTACTAGTTCTGAGATCTGCGGGTTGATGACGTGACTTTTTCACATGCGTAGGAGTGGTGTTACCATTAAAGCAGCCAAACAGACTGAACCTAAAGCCCCGTACACACGTACCGATGGTCGGCTTACAAATGTTCCTCTTTTCTCCCCGGGATGTCGGTGTCTGCTGAAAAGTGCAAAGACAGCACAAGGACAGCACAAGAATTTTGTCCGCCGACTGCAGAAGTGATGTCATGTAATGGTTAACTTTCCCTGTGTTTTCTATTTTCTGAGCATGCCCAGTCTTGCAAATCTGCGGTCTGTCGGCCGAATTGTGTACTGACAGGCGAACAATCGTCCGTTCTGGTGTCGGCATACAAATATTTTCATGTTTGCACGAAAGACTTTTGTCCGCGGATTGTGCGCAGACATCTGTCGGAGGCACCATACTAACACACGTACAATCGGCAGATCCTTCGTCCACCGACGTTTGTATGCCGACGATCGGTACGTGTGTACGGGCCTTAAGAGGAACACCAGGAGAAGATTGAATTGCCTGTAACAGCGGGGAGAGCTGGCAGCATTGTTTGACAGGTAAGTCTGCCATAATGTGCTAATACGAGGTGTGTCTAAAAAGTTTGGTGAATGGTATCAGAAAACAAACAAAACAAACAATACAAATTACCTTTAGGCTCCGTTCACATGTAGGCGTTGGCATTTTTCAGGCGTTTGTTTATCGTTTTTCAGGCGTTTTACAGGCATTTTTATAGGCGTTATTGCAAGCGTTTGCGTTTTACAGGCGTTTTTTGGGCGTTTTTAACAGGTGTTTTTGGTGACCAATGGAAAAGCAGAGTGTTTTTTTTACAAAATTTGCAAAGGAACCTCCCAGGGACCTCCTCCTCTGCATTGGACCTCCCAGGGACCTCCTCTTCTGCATGATCTTTTTTTTATGGTTCTGGACATGCTACAGAGCTGAAACTTCACAGGTACACTTTTTAGACCCCCCAGACACTAAAATTAAAACTAAATCCAAAGAAATCTTTTTTTTTTATTTTTTTTTATTTTTTTTCAATAATTGGCTCTCTATCAAAAACGACAATTTTTAAGAACTTTTTTTTGCCTGATTCATAGTCCCTGGGGCATGATCCAGAACCCTAGGCACTTTTTAGGGGCATTTATTGGGTTTTAGGGCTTCAAAATGGTGTTTTTTGATTCCATATATATATCTACATTACGGTCACCTTGGCATAGCAGAGTCAATTTACCCTAAACTACATTACGGTCACCTTGGCATGGAAGAGTTTGGTCACCCTGGCATAGTAGAGTCAGTTCACCTAAACTTCGTTACGGTCACCTTGGCATGGAAGAGTTTGGTCAGCCTGGCATAGTAGAGTCAGTTCACCTAAACTTCGTTACGGTCACCTTGGCATGGAAGAGTTTGGTCAGCCTGGCATGGTAGAGTCAGTTCACCTAAACTTTGTTACGGTCACCTTGGCATGGAAGAGTTTGGTCAGCCTGGCATAGCAGAGTCAGTTCACCTAAACTTCGTTACGGTCACCTTGGCATGGAAGAGTTTGGTCAGCCTGGCATAGCAGAGTCAGTTCACCTAAACTACATTACGGTCACCCTGGTATGGCAGCAGGCTACGGTCACCTTGGTATGGCAGGGTCTGGTCACCTAAACTGCCTAACTGCTGTTCTCCATGTTTCAGGAAAATGTGCTCACAGCAGAGGCATGCCAAGGGGGTGGAGACCTGGGTGGAGAGCTGGGTGGAGAGTTGTGCTGTTTGAGCTGATCAGGAGCAACTAAACGCTTGTAAAACGCCTGTGAAACGCCAAATATCACTTTACATTGAGGTCTATGGGACAAAACGCCTGTGATCTGCCCAAAAAGAAGCTCAAGTACTTTTTTGAGCGTTGGGCATTTTCCTTAGGGCGTCAAAACGCTCAGATGTGAACAGGGGTCATTGCAATGAATGGGATTTGTCTTGTTGGGCGTTTTGAGAGCTGATTAGTGAGCAGAAAAACGCTCCAAAAACGCCCAAAAACGCCCACATGTGAATGGAGCCTTAGAGCCCATTCACACTAGCACGACTTGTGAGGCGACTTGTGTAGCCCCAGGTCGCTTGACATAACAAAAGCAATGTTAATCAATCAGTGCCGTCTTAATTGGCACTACTAAAGTCGCTCCGACTTCAGAAAAGGGTCCTGTACTACTTTGAGGCGACCTGTGATCCGACTGTCCCATATACTTCAATGGGAGTCGCCTCCTTATCTTAATTGACACGACTTGTTATCAGACTTTCCAGGAAGAAGAAAGAGATTAGCCAGGCATTCCCCACAGACAAAGTCGCCTGTCTCTTCAAAGTAGTGCACAAGTCTCTTCCAAGTCTCTTCAAAGTCTCTAAACAAGTCTCTTCAAGTCACGGGGCGACTTTCTGGTCGTGGTAGTGTGAACCGGCTCTTACTGGCCTTCAAAATAGAAACGGTCAGGAAAGGCCTCTTTAGGGATCAAATGCAGAACTGCTGTCACACATTTCCTGAATTGCCGCCACATCTATATGGATGATGCCATCATTGTCAAAGAAGGCAATCAACATCTCTTGACCCTGGTCATTTGCAGCCAACTCTTTTGGATTGCGGGGAGGACAGTGAACGCCATTCCTTAGATTGCTATCTGGATTCCGGATTGAACTGGTAACATAAACTCTCATCATGTAAAGATGGTTCACAGAGAGGATGGATCCTGGTCACACATGGTATTGAAATCTCCAGAGGTTTTCATCCATTTTGCTTTCTGTTCGTCTGCCAGCTTGTACACCTGGGAACAGATCATCCGCTTATCCAAATCTTTTGCGGACGATGGCTTGCACCGTGTCCTTGCTAATGTCCAATTCCTCTGCCATCAATTGTAGAGTCAGTCGCCGATCTTGTGCCAGCATTTGTACCACTCGCTAGATCACGTCTGGGGTTCTGCTTGTCGATGGCTGACCCAAGCATGGTTCATCCTCAGTTATTTTCTTCCCTTCGTGAAAGCGCTTTAACCAGTGCTAAACATATTTTCTGCTCACACCTTCCGTCCCATACACTTGCCCCAACATTTCATGCATCTCCATTTTCCCCAATTTGTCGCATTACTTGATGTTAGCTCGGTGCTCCATTTCACTGTGACCCTACCTCTAACACTAACTATGTATGACTGCCTGCATCAGGTTTACCTGGACTGTCACCTTTACTCCACGCTATGCGGTGCTTCTTAACATGTCACTGGATAGCCATGTGCATGCGCGTGCACCTGGCCTATGTTGCTGTTGAGATATTGGACCATTCACCAAACTTTTTAGACACGTCTCATATGCTGTGCATACTAACAAATTATAGCATAAGCTCCTAAGCTCCTGTTCATTAAAAAAAAATGTAATACTGCTTTAAAGTGCTATGGATTGACAGGCCAAGAAAGATGCCACATACACCAATATACTTTTGACCACTTCCCACCTAGCCTATTGTAATAATATGGCCAGGCAGGAGGTTTGTTATTTTTCGGGTGGGCGTCTAATCCCTGGGGAGTGCAGCAGCGTAGAGTGCTCAACGTCACATACAAGTATGCATTTGTTTGCACATATATATGATATTTTTGAATTTTATTGTTTTACTTTTTTCTACATATTTATTATTAATTCACAATACCTGTATTGTGGCTGCTAACATGATTCTTTTCCATTTGTTGTGTGACACATATTTGTTTGACCACATATGATATTATGGTTTGAGCATTTTAATTGCTTCACTTATTTGTATATTTCTATTTATTGTTTATTCACATTAACTGTATTGTGGTATCTTTTCATACGACATTTGAAGGAAGTGCACCTGTATGTATATATACATATATACAGCTTCAAGAAAAAGTATGTGAACCCTTTGGAATGATATGGATTTCTGCACAAATTGGTCATAAAATGTGATCTGATCATCATCTAAAGTCACAACAATAGACAATCACAGTCTGCTTAAACTAATAACACACAAAGAATGAAATGTTGCCATGTTTTTATTGAACATACCATGTAAACATTCAAAGTGCAGGTGAAAAGTATGTGAACCCTTGGATTTATTAACTGGTTGAACCTCCTTTGGCAGCAATAACTTCAATCTAACGTTTCCTGTAGTTGCAGATCAGACGCGCACAGCGGTCAGGAGTAATTCTTGACCATTCCTCTTTACAGAACTGTTTCAGTTCAGCAATATTCTTGGGATGTCTGGTGTGAATCGCTTTCTTGAGGTCATGCCACAGCATCTCAATTGGGTTGAGGTCAGGACTCTGACTGGGCCACTTCAGATGGCGTATTTTCTTCTGTTTAAGCCATTCTGTTGTTGATTTACTTCTATGCTTTGGGTCATTGTCCTGTTGCAACAATCATCTTCTGTTGAGCTTCAACTGGTAGACAGATGGCCCTAAGTTCTCCCGCAAAATGTCTTGATAAACTTGCGAATTCATTTTTCCTTCGATGATAGCAATCCATCCAGGCCCTGACGCAGCAAAGCAGCCCAAAACCATGATGCCCCCACCACCATACTTCACAGTTGGGATGAGGTTTTGATGTTGGTGTACTATGCCTTTTTCTCACCACACATAGTGTTTTGTGTTTCTTACAAACAACTCAGCTTTGGTTTCATCTGTCCACAGAATATTTTGCCAGTACTGCTGTGGAACATCCAGGTGCTCTTGTGCAAACTGTAAACGCGCAGCAATGTTTTGTTTGGACAGCAGTGGCTTCCTCTGTGGTATCCTCCCCTGAAATCCATTCTTGTTTAGTGTTTTACGTATTGTAGATTTGCTAACAGGGATGTTAGCATTTGCCAGTGACTTTTGTAAGTCTTTAGCTGACACTCTAGGATTCTTCTTCCCCTCATTGAGCAGTCTGCGCTGTGCTCTTGCAGTCATCTTTACAGGACGGCCACTCCTAGGGAGAGTAGCAGCAGTGCTGAACTTTCTCCATTTATAGACGATTTGTCTTACCATGGACTGATGAACAGCAAGGCTTTTGGAGATACTTTTATAACCCTTTCCAGCTTTATGCAAGTCAACAATTCTTAATCGTAGGTCTTCTGAGAGCTCTTTTGTGCGAGGCATCATTCACATCAGGCAATGCTTCTTGTGAAAAGCAAACCCAGAACTGGGGCAGGGCAGCTATAACCAACACCTCCAATCTCATCTCATTGATTGAACTCCAGTTGGCTGACATCTCCCTCCAATTAGCTCTTGTAGATGTCATTAGTCTATGGGTTCACATACTTTTTCCACCTGCACTGTGAATGTTTACATAGTGTGTTCAATAAAAACATGGCAACATTTCATTCTTTGAGTGTTATTAGTTTAAGCAGACTGGGATTGTCTATTGTTGTGACTTAGAGATGATGATCAGATCACATTTTATGACCAATTTGTGCAGAAATCCATATCATTCCAAAGGGTTCACATACTTTTTTTTGCAGATGTATATATATATATATATTAGGGCTGAAACAACGAATTGATTAATCGACAACTAATCGATTATGAAAATAGTTGTCAACTATTTTCGTAATCGATTAATCGGTCAGCCGATTAGTTGTCCTGCATACAGGATGCATTATTTGTTTATATATCAGAAAATACAGTGCAACACACATACTTCTCAGTACACCATCCATACATACATGTCAGTAGATGGCAGAGAACTTGTGAGTGTGTGAGGAGCAATGCCTCATGGGAAATGTATTCCTGGGCAAGAGAAGGAACCAACTGATTCTAAAAGGCAGAGTTTTTTTTAGCTTGCTATAGGGACACTCTGTACAGTACTATACTCTGCTGCTTCCTTTAGGGGCACTTTAAAGACAGGAGGGGCCAGAATTGCTGTGGGGGGGGGGGGGGGCAGAAGAGGATAATCAGTGCTGCTCTGTGCAAAATCATTATACAGAGAGGGTAAGTATGACAAGATTGTTGTAAAAAAACAAAAAAAAAAAACAACGTTTACTATCACTTTAAGAGCTTTGTGTAGTAAAAATGAGCATCTGAACCCAGAGAAGGTGGAGGCCGATAGACTAGAGGTGATATAAGGCATTACAATTACATTTAAAGTAAAAGTTTACTAGTATTGTGCATTATATTTAAAATTATTATATCCATGAAAAAAAAAAAGTCTCAGCTTTTAGAACTACTGTAATATAAAAATGTTATTTCCCCCCTCCACCCTTCATATAGCTTCATGTCTGACTACCAGTTAAAATATCCTGCATATCCGACTTCTGGGCATATTTTTTAATATACATACACATGATACAAGATATAAATACTTTCACTGTTTCACAGTAGAAATTATAATTATATTACTGTAGTGATTATCTGCTGTTTTTTTTTACTATAAAGGGCTATTTTTCTTTTTTTTTAACCCCATCATGACAGATGATAAAAAAAAGCATGCTGCTTCTACTAAAGGTCTTCTGCTGCCCATACATGTATTAGATTTTTGGACAAAAATATTTGCATCTATATTTGTACAAAAATTATTTGTATATTCATTAAATGGATGAGTGTTATTTGAAAATGCCACTTGTTTTTAACATTCAATTTTAAAATGAATATAACTTCTGAGCAAAAACCACATACACTATTTGAAGATTAGTTTGATCGAGAAGTTTTCTATTCTGCTCCTTCAAATTTTCCTGTCACTGTGGTTGACAACGAACACCGAATAGACCCCACTAATGAATGAATGAGGAAATCGGAATGAATGTTTTTAAAAATTTTCAAAAAAAATGTTGTTTGTGTATGGCCAGCATAAGTGACAGCAGGCGCAGGGAGCTTGTATTGAGCTACCTGCCTATTAAGGGAGTTTATCATGAATATTATATACCATTCCGGTCTGAAAATTTGCAAAACAGTGTTTTAGGTCTTTTAAAAATATTGATCTGATATGTACCACATTTAAACCTCTAATAATACATATATCTGTTTCAGAGTGGATTAAATATCCAACTATATAGCTGGATATTTATATTTACCATTGCATATAGATATTCAAGAATTTAAACTAAATTATACACAAACCTTTTTTTTGAGGTTTTTATCCGATTATTCGAAACAATAATCAGCAAACAAATCGACTATGAAAATAATCGTTAGTTGCAGCCCTATATATATATATATATATATATATATATATATATATATATATATATATATACACACATATATACATATATACAGTCAGGTCCATAAATATTGGGACATTGCCACAATTCTAACCTAATAGATTTGAAATGAAACAAACAAGATGTGCTTTAACTGCAGACTTTCAGCTTTAATTTTAGGGTATTTGCATCCAAATCAGGTGAATGGTGTAGGAATTACAACAGTTTGTACCTCATACTTTTTTAAGGGACCAAAAGTAATGGGACAGGTTAACAATCATAAATCAAACTTTCACATTTTAATTGCCAAACCAATCTATTAACCTTCTATGATGAAGTAGCTGCCACCTAGATAAAGGTAAGCCTGTGGATGTGGTGTATCTGGACTCTGCAAAGGCCTTTGACACCGTTCCCCACAAACGCTTACTGTTCAAACTAAGGAAGGTAGGTATGGACCATAAGGTGAGTACCTGGATAGAGAACTGGCTCCAGGGGAGAGTCCAGAGGGTGGTGATTAATGGGGAGTACTCGGATTGGGCAGGTGTGGAAAGTGGGGTCCCCCAGGGTTCTGTCCTGGGGCCAATCCTGTTTAATTTATGCCCCATACACACGTGCAGATTATCTGCAGACTTTTGTCTGCAGACTTACCTTTTCTATGTAGTGCAAGGGCCTGCCAGATTGCATACAAATTGAAAGTGTTTAGGTTTGACCTCATATTATATGGTTTTGGTAAGTCTGCAGACAAAAGTCTGCAGATAATCTGCACGTGTGTATGGGGCATTATTCATAAATGATCTAGGAGGAGGGGATATCTAGTACAATCTCAGTATTTGTGGATGATACTAAGCTAAGCATGCCAATATCTTCTATGCAGGATGTGGAAACCTTACAAGCGGACCTGAACAAAATAATGGGGTGGGCAACTACATGGCAGATGAGGTTTAATGTTGAAAAATGTAAAGTAATGCACTTGGGTGCCAGAAACCAGAAAGCAAGCTACTCACTAGGGGGGGAACCTCTGGGTGAATCTAAGATGGAAAAGGACCTGGGGCTACTGGTAGACAACAAGCTTGGCAGTGGCATGCAATGCCAAGCCGCTGCAAGCAAAGCCAACAGAATACTGGGATGTATAAGAAAGGGGATTCACTCCAGAAATAAAGAGATTATTCTCCCACTCTACAAGACTCTGGTCCGGCCACATCTGGAGTATGCTGTCCAGTTCTGGGCACCGGTCCTCAGGAAGGATGTGCTGGAACTGGAGAAAGTCCAGAGAAGGGCAACAAAATTAATTAGGGGAATGGAGAACATCAGCTATGAGGAAAGACTACAAGCACTGAACCTATTCTCTCTGGAGAAGAGACGATTAAGGGGGGATATGATATCAATATACAAATACTGTACTGGAGACCCTAGCATAAGGAACAAACTATTCAGAGAAAGGGAATACAATAAGACACGTGGCCACTCACTAAAACTAGAGGAAAGGCGGTTTAACCTTAAAGTACATAGGGGGTTATTTACTGTCAGAGCAGTAAGGATGTGGAATTCTATTCCGCAAACAGTCGTATCAGCAGGGAGCATCGATAGTTTCAAAAAACTATTAGATGGGCACCTTAAAGACCACAACATACAGGGGTATACAATGTACGGCTAACAGCAAACACACACACACAAATCATAGGTTGAACTGGATGGACGGATGTCTTTTTCAACCTCACTATGTAACTATGTAATACTTGGTTGCAAATCCTTTGCAGTGAATTACAGCCTGAAGTCTGGAACACATAGACATCACCAGACGCTGGGTTTCATCCCTGGGGATGCTCTGGCAAGCCTCTACTGCAACTGTCTTCAGTTCCTGCTTGTTCTTGGGGAATTTTCCCTTCAGTTTTGTCTTCAGTAAGTGAAATGCATGCTCAATCAGATTCAGGTCAGGTGATTGACTTGGCCATTGCATAACATTCCACTTCTTTCCCTTAAAAAACTCTTTGGTTGCTTTCGCAGTATGCTTCGAGTCATTGTCAATCTGCACAGTGAAGCGCCATCCAATGAGTTCTGAAGCATTTGGCTGAATATGAGCAGATAATATTGCCCGAAACACTTCAGAATTCAACTGCTGCTTTTGTCAGCAGTCACATCATTAATAAATACAAGAGAACCAGTTCCATTGGCAGCCATACATGCCCACGCCATGACACTACCACCACCATGCTTCACTGAAGAGGTGGTATGCTTTATATCATGAGCAGTTCCTTTCCTTCTCCATACTCTTCTCTTCCCATCACTCTGGTACAAGTTGATCTTTGTCTCATCTGTCCATAGGATGTTGTTCCAGAACTGTGAAGGCTTTTTTAGATGTTGTTTGGTAAACTCTAATCTGGCCTTCCTGTTTTTGAAGCTCTGTATTCACTCTGGTGAAGTCTTCTCTTGATTGTTGACTTTGACACACATACACCTACCTCCTGGAGAGTGTTCTTGATCTGGCCAACTGTTGTGAAGGGTCAATAAATAAATAAAGTGCTAGTGCAAAATTATGCTGAGTGCAACCTTAATTATTATGCATACATATCACATAAATATACACAATAAATATTGGTTATAAATATCTAAATGTAAATTCCATGTTAAAAAACTTGTGCAAATATATCATGTGCATCAAAAAAACTCTGTAAATGCATATATAAATTATATTGTATAAAAGTCCATATTATTAAAGTGAAAAAGTCTCTGTGCTCATTCAAGTGCTTTGTGCTCCGTTAATAAATGAATATTCAAGTGCCCGTGCTCAATCCAGGTGAGGTGGTGCTCCCCTCTCAGTTCCCCACTCACCAGAAATTGGATGTAAAAACGCCTTATCAGTAGTTTTTATGAAGTTGACCCCTCGGTGGATCGTCAGCAGGAGCAGGGTATCGAACCACAAGCCTCTCACTCTATCTCCAGGTTATACTCTCAAGGTTCATAAAAAGAAAGGGGCCATCATCGTGCAGTATGTTAAACTATTTATTAGCACGCAAAATGAATTACACTTACACTGTGCAGGGAAATATACAGCCCTATGCAAACCCGCGGGACGCCAAGCAAATGGCCGTGCGTTCCACCCGCGTAACCGGAAGCCGGAAGTGGTTGCAGCCGGAAGTGACGTATTACGTATTCGGACGGCTTATCCGAAGCCGTTTAACATGGAATTTACATTTAGATATTTATAACCGATATTTATTGTGTATATTTATGTGATATGTATGCATAATAATTAAGGTTGCACTTTATTTATTTATTGACACATATTTTGAGGTGTTCAGGCACAAGCAGCGCAGGTATATAGTTGTTTTATTGTTTGAAAGGGATCACCTTTTCTACCTGCAGCAGCTTATTTTGGTTTATACTTATATTTTTATTTATATTTATATACATTGGAGTAATAACACCTATTAATCCTAAGCGCAAACCCCTTATATTTGTGTTGTGAAGGGTGTTTTCTTCGTCAGGGAAATAATTATTCGGTCATCCACCACAGTTGTTTTCTGTGGTCTTCCGGGTCTTTTGGTGTTGCTGATCTCACCGATACGTTTTCTTTTTAAGGATGTTCCAAATAGTTGATTTGGCCACACCTAATGTTTTTGCTATTTCTCTGATGGGTTTATTTTGTTTTTTTTTTCAGCCTAATGATAGCTTGCTTCACTGATAGTGACAGCTCTTTGGATCTCATATTGAGAGTTGACAGCAACAGATTCCAAATGCAAATAGCACACTTGATATGAGCTCTGGACCTTTTATCTGCTCCTTGTAAATGGGATAATGAGGGAATAACACACACCTGACCATGGAACAGCTGAGCAGCCAATTGTCTGATAACTTTTGGTCCCTTAAAAAGTGGGAGGCACATATACAAACTGTTGTAATTCCTAAACCTTTCACCTGATTTGGATGTAAATACCCTCAAATTAAAGCTGAAAGTCTGTAGTTAAAGCACATATTGTTTGTTTAATTTCAAATCCATTGTGGTGGTGTATAGAGCCAAAAAGATTAGAAGTGTTTCAATGTCCCAATATTTATGGACCTGACTGTGTGTGTGTGTGTGTGTGTATATATATATATATATACACATATATATACTTTATGTTTGTGTATTCCAACTGTCAGTATGCAGCATCCAGGGGTTCACTCAGAACAAAAATACTTTTAGGGTCAACTATGTAACAGCAGAGTGCTTTAAAAATCAGAAAAAAATGATGTTGTGCTATGTCCCAATTAATGCTCCAATCTCAATCTAGAAAATCTTCACATATCAGTGGCATTATTTAGGACTTGTGACAATTATACATACACAAGACCTCCAGTTTTAGTGTCTAACTAGCAGTGGCGGCTGGTGCTCCATTAGTCGAGGGGCTTTAGATGGACCTGCACCCCCCCATATCACTCCAGCCTACACCGCCAAATCTCTCCCCGCACCCACTCGTCAGTCAGTTTACTTACTTTGTTCCTCCGGAATAACAGGCAGCGGTGGCTTCCCGCTCAGGCTCCTTCATGTCCCTTCTTGGCGGCCGTCTCCTCCCCCCTTCTTGGCCAATAGCATGCCAATTTGGAAAAAGGTCCCAGGAGCCACTTCCTGATTGGCCGGGAGGAGAATCAGTGTGGCAATAGCGAATATTCATTCGCTATTGTCACATAACCGGGTGGGCTCAGGGCACAGTGCTCTGCACCCTGGGCCCACCCTTTTTTGAAGCCTATTAGAGCCTCTGGCTCTAATCAGGTGCTTAAAAAAAAAACCATTGGAATCCATGCGTCCGGCTCCCTGCATGTAGATTAGGGGGCCGGATGCATGGATGGGGGGGGGGGGGCACCCCCAATGGACAGGCCACCACTGCTAGCTAGTAAAATATGTAGGCTACCATTAATGATGTCACTGTAAAATGCTAGATGCTTGGTTATCCTATTGATCTCAATGGCCACCATACAGTGTGTCATCAATCCAATGGCCACAATGCGATGAGTTGCAAACACATAACATATGCACACAAGGATTTCTGACTTCACTTGGTGCATACATGTTTCGGTTCAGTGGCTCAAAAGTAGGAAAGTCTGGGACAGCCATACAGCTAGAACTTATCAGCAATGGTAGCCTCAACATCTCTGTGCGGATTTCTTTAAAAAGGATTAGCAATCCTATTCAGATCACTACTATTCTTCTCTGATAGAGCAATACTGAGCTCCTCATGTTCCCTCTACAATACCAGTCATTGACAATGCTAGGAAATGAGAGTACCTGAGAGAGGTTGTGTTATGCATGCAAGACTGACTTTGGAAGTCTATGACCAACTGTTTGCTTTTTAATCACTTCCAGCCCAGGCCTATTCTGGCGCGCCTCATCTACATGTAAAAACCATCTTTTTTTTTTTGTAGAAAATTACTAAGAACCCCCAAACATTATATAATTTAGCAGAGACCCTAGGGCAGAGGTAGGCAATCTTGGCCCTCCAGCTGTGCTGAAACTACAAATTGCATCATGCCTCTACCTTGGGGAGGCATGCCTGCAGCTGTCAGAGTCTTTCAGTGCCTTATGGGACTTGCAGTTCTACAACAGCTGGAGAGGCAAGGTTGCCTAACCCTGCCCTAAGGAATAAAATGGCAGTCATTGCAATTTTTTGTCACAGTATTTTCGCAGAAATTTTTCAAACGCAATTTTGTTTTGGATAAAAAACATTTTCATTAATCAAAAAAAAAGAAAACACACTAAAGTTAGCCCAATTTTCTTGTATAATTTGAAAGATGATGTTACACCGAGTAAATAGATACCTAACATGTCACACTTTAAACTGGGTCACTTCCCCCCAGTGGCTACTAATCTGAGGGCACTCCCAAAATATGGGCATCCAACAAGATCACTAGAGCATTTCCAACAGCAAGAAGAGGAATTAGGGTATATACGATGTAAATAAAATTCTGTGCACTTTTAATTGGATCAGCTGGTTTTTAGTCGATTTTAGTGCTTGAATGGGCTCTCCCAGGCATCTTCCCAGTCTTCATTGTCCAAGCCCTGCTCCTACAAACGCCACACAGTTAGCAGTGCATCTAATCCCACATGAACGGAGGAAAATAGTGACTTGTAGATCACAGAAAGTGTTTTTTTGAGAGCGTCATCCCGGAGAACCTCCAAATCATCCTGATCCGATCTAAACAAGGAAGGACCCAAATTGCGCTGCATAGGTGTGTCAGAGGTGCAGGAATCAGAAGAACGCATTAGGCAGTGTAAATTTATCTTTCAACCTATCAAACGTAAATTGTGCACTCCCATCACAAATATCTGAGAGGTATCAGATTCCTTTTAGCAGACCAAAGACTGGGGCCTAGTAAGGAAATTCTGGTAGCATGGGATTGAACCAAAGCAGAGTTGATGGGGACCTTTTTACCCCTCACTATATTGGGTTTAGTAATGACAGCATGCTAAGCCTTAATAACTGCCCTCATAGCAGCTGTATGGGGCAGGTAAGAGACTCTCAGACCCCTGTAGGAGGAGATTACGGAGGGTCTTATAGGATCCTGAATGCTCAGCTTCTAATACTACTGAGGCATTTATGTCATCAGAGATAAGCCAGTTATGAGCATGGGTAAGCATGGCCGCCAAGCAGTAGGTATGAAAGTCTAGGCAAGCCAAGACCCCGTGTCCAAGATCTGCATAAAACTTCCCTGCTAAATCTAGCTGGTTGGGATTGCCTTAAGGAGCCTATAAGTGAATCTAATTGTTTAAAAAAGATTGCGGTAGGCACTCTGGGGCGTGTCTAAGGCTGTATAATAGAACGGGAAGGATTTTCAATCTCTGCTGGAGACAAATTAAGATGATTTTTTTTTACTTTCTGCTATAAAACACATTCAATAAAAAAAAAAAAAAAAAAGTTTAAAAAAAAATCTAATTTCTTCATCAATATAGGGCAATATGTATTCTACTACAAACCTAGGCAATAGATTTATGGCATTTTTATTTTATTTTACTAGTAATGGCAGCGATCTTGAGCGGGACTGCGACATTGCAGCGGACAGATCAGACACGACACTTTTGAGGGAACCAGTGACATTACTACAGTAATCAGTGCTGAAAATATACAATGTTACTGTATTGACACTGGCAGGGAAGGAGGTTAACACCAGGGGTGATCAAAGGGTTACTTGTGTCCCTAGGGGATGGTTTCTAACTGTGGGGGAATCGACTCACTAGATCAGGGACCCTCAAACTACAGCCCTCCAGCTGTTGCGGAACTACATATCCTATTAGGCATTGGGAAACTCAAACATTTACAGACATGGCAGGAATTGTAGTTCCTGAACAACTGGAGGGCCAGAGTTTATAGATCCATGCACTAGATCAGGGATGGGGAACCTGCGGACCCCAAAGCCATCTGATCCGGCCCTGCTTTTGGGCTGCCTCCAGAGGGGAAGTGCCTCCTGATTACACACAGAGCGGGTTCCTCTGCTTACCCGGCGCGGCCACTGTCATACAAAGTCACGCCTCCTACCTATGATAGACAGCACAGTGGTGATGTCTATCATAGGATTCGGTCCAGGAGGCGTGACTTCGTATGAGTGCGCCCGTGCCGGGTAAGTAGAAGAACCCTGCTCTGTGTGTAATCGGGAGGCGCTCTAATTCCCATGTGCTCTACATTGATGGGGGGCACTAATCACTCTGCATTGATGGGGGCGCTAATCACTCTGCATTGATGGGGGCGCTAATCACTCTGCATTGATGGGGGGCACTAATCATTTTGCATTTATTGGGGCACTAATCATTCTGCATCCATCACATTAGGGGTGAGTTAATTAAACGTTTGACCAAATATAACAGGCACATTTTTAAGTTGATAATTTTGTACAGCCTCCGAATGATTTTAAAAATACCCAAATGGCCCTCGGCAGAAAAAAGGTTCCCCATCCCTGCACTAGATGAACACAGAGATCCTTGTTCCTAAATAGTAGGAACACAAGTTCACTGTGTTCCTCTCTGACAGAATGGCAGTCAGCCTCTCTGGGGAGCGATCGTTGGTGGCCAGCGGACATTGCATCTGCCGGACCCGCTGATTGGCTCTCCCCCTCTGGCCAATCAGGGCGCATGTCTCCACTGGCTATTGCACGCTTTAATTTTTTTTTTTTTTTTTACAGATTACCAGTTTGGAGTTAGAGGTCTTGGGCTAGTATCATTGCTCTCGCTCTAACATTCACGGTGACACCTCACGTGTGATTTGAACCCCGTTTACATATGCGTTCGCTTCCGCGTGCGAGCACTTTAAAACTTTCTTTATTATTTTCACACTATCCCTTTAAGTTTTTTTTTTTTTCACTTTTATTCCTATTACAAGGAATGTAATAATCCCTTTTAATAGGAATAGGGCATGACAGATCCTCTTTATGGAGAGGAGTGATCTGGGATCTAAAAGTCCCCATATCTCTCCTCTATGCTGGAAAGCCTGAGATTATAAAAAGAAAAAAAAAAAAACTCTCAGGCTTTCCAGCTAAAAAATAGCAGTTTACATCTGCCGGCGCCAGAAGCCAAGGCATCGCTTGCAGACTTCGAGGGCCACAGAGATGGCCAGGGACCATCCCTGTAAAAGCAATGAGCCGTTTAGCCGCTATGATTGTTTTTATGATGGAATCGCTCGCTGGAAAAAAATAAATGATATCCAAGTGATGCCTACAGCTGCTACCCAAGGACGTCATATAACGTCCACCTAGGGTTAAGTGGTTAATGTACAGTGCATCCAGAAAGTATTTACAGCGCTTCACTTTTCCCACATTTTGTTACGTTACAGCCTTATTCCAAAATTGATTAAATTCATTATTTTCCTTACATTTCTACAAACAATACCCCATAATGACAACGTGAAAGAAAGTTGTTTGAAATCTTTGCAAATTTATTTAAAAAAAAAAAATAAAATCACATGTACATAAGGAATCACAGACTTTGCCATGACACCTGTGGTAAATTCAGTTAATTGGATGATTGGAAAGGAACCACACCTGCCTATATAAAAAGGTCCAACAGTTAACAGCACATGTCAGAGAACAAACCAAACCATGTCCAAGGAACTGTCTGTAGACCTCCAAAAACAGGATTGTATCAAGGCACAGATCTGGGGAAGGGTTTGGAAAGAAAAAAAAAAAAAAAAAGGAGCACAGTGGCCTCCATCATCCATGAATAGAAGTTTGGAAGCACCAGGACTCTGGCCAAACTGAGCGACTGGGGGAGAAGAGCCTTAGTCAGGGAGGTGACTGACAGAGCTTCAGCGTTTCTCCGTGGAGAGAGGAGAACCTTCCAGAAGAAAAACCATCTCTGCAGGACTCTGCCAATCAGACCTGTATGGTAGGGTGGCCAAATGGAAGCCACTACTCAGTAAAAGGCAAATGACAGCTCGCCTAGAGTTTACCATAAAGGCACCTGAAGGACTCAGACCATGAGAAACAAAAGTTCTCTGGTCTGATGAAACAAAGGTTGAACCTCTTTGGCCTGAATGGCAAATGTTATGTCTGGAGGAAACCAGGCACCGCTCATCACCTTCCCATTGCCATCCCTACAGTCATGTTGTGGGGATGTTTTCAGTGGCAGAAACTGGGAGACTAGTCAAGATCGAGGGGAAGATGAATGCAGCAATGTACAGAGATATCCTTGATGAAAACCTCCTCCAGAGTGCTCTGGACCTCAGACTGGGGTGAAAGTTCATCTTCCAACAGGACAATGACCCTAAGCACACAGCCAAGATAACAAAGGAGTGGCTACGAGACAACTCTAATGAGACACTCCCCATCCAACCTGATGGAGCTTAAGAGGTCCTGCAAAGAAGAAAGGGAGAAACTGCCCAAAAACAGGTGTTCCAAGCTTGTAGCGTCATACCCCAAAAAGACTTGAGGCTGTAATTGGTGCCAGAGTTTCAACAAAGTATTGAGCAAAGGCTGTAAATACTACTGTATATGTGAATTTGTTTTTTAAATTTGCAAAGATTTCAAACAAAAAATTTTCACATTGTCATTATGGGGTATTGTTTGTAGAATTTTGTGGAAAATAATGAATTGAATCAGTTTTGGAATAAGGCTGTAACATAACAAAATGTGAAAAAAGTGAAGAGCTGGGAATACTTTCCAGATGCACTGTAATTATTCAATAAAAATGTGCTCTACAATTCTGCAATATAAATGAAATACTACACATCTCAGATTGAAAAAAAATTGTTTATTTTGCCATAGAAAGCTCTAAAGTCTATAGGCCCAAGTAAAGGTTAGTGAAAAGCACACAACATTAAAAGAAAAAAAAAAGTTAAGAAAAAGCTGTACAGAGATAATATATACACAACATTATTGGTACAAATAAAACATTTCAGAATAAAAAGGACAAAAAGATGTACAACCCTATTTTTTAGACACACATAGCTGTTATTTGCATTCCAGGGTAACCAGTGACTATATGATGAGCAACCAGGCACCATGACACCATTTTATTTCTCTATACATAACAAGCATATTGGAATGCTATGCTGAAAAGCGTTGTACCAAGACTGAATTTTTTTCAATGTGTTAGGCCCCTGGCAAAGTTAACTAGAAAGTAGGGATCAATTGTACAATGGTTAACAGACTTCTGTATGATTCACTTGCAATTGAGCATCATTATTGTTTAGACAGTGAATAGCAGTATTTTTAACATATAAATAATGAACATTCAATAATCAAAATAAATACTGCAGGAAGAGTTTTCATTATCTAATATCATGCTCTTAGGTTTCATCACCAATCAAAGGTTTCAATCAAAAAAAAAGAAAACACACTAAAGTTAGCCCAATTTTCTTGTATAATTTGAAAGATGATGTTACACCGAGTAAATAGATACCTAACATGTCACACTTTAAACTGGGTCACTTCCCCCCAGTGGCTACTAATCTGAGGGCACTCCCAAAATATGGGCATCCAACAAGATCACTAGAGCATTTCCAACAGCAAGAAGAGGAATTAGGGTATATACGATGTAAATAAAATTCTGTGCACTTTTAATTGGATCAGCTGGTTTTTAGTCGATTTTAGTGCTTGAATGGGCTCTCCCAGGCATCTTCCCAGTCTTCATTGTCCAAGCCCTGCTCCTACAAACGCCACACAGTTAGCAGTGCATCTAATCCCACATGAACGGAGGAAAATAGTGACTTGTAGATCACAGAAAGTGTTTTTTTGAGAGCGTCATCCCGGAGAACCTCCAAATCATCCTGATCCGATCTAAACAAGGAAGGACCCAAATTGCGCTGCATAGGTGTGTCAGAGGTGCAGGAATCAGAAGAACGCATTAGGCAGTGTAAATTTATCTTTCAACCTATCAAACGTAAATTGTGCACTCCCATCACAAATATCTGAGAGGTATCAGATTCCTTTTAGCAGACCAAAGACTGGGGCCTAGTAAGGAAATTCTGGTAGCATGGGATTGAACCAAAGCAGAGTTGATGGGGACCTTTTTACCCCTCACTATATTGGGTTTAGTAATGACAGCATGCTAAGCCTTAATAACTGCCCTCATAGCAGCTGTATGGGGCAGGTAAGAGACTCTCAGACCCCTGTAGGAGGAGATTACGGAGGGTCTTATAGGATCCTGAATGCTCAGCTTCTAATACTACTGAGGCATTTATGTCATCAGAGATAAGCCAGTTATGAGCATGGGTAAGCATGGCCGCCAAGCAGTAGGTATGAAAGTCTAGGCAAGCCAAGACCCCGTGTCCAAGATCTGCATAAAACTTCCCTGCTAAATCTAGCTGGTTGGGATTGCCTTAAGGAGCCTATAAGTGAATCTAATTGTTTAAAAAAGATTGCGGTAGGCACTCTGGGGCGTGTCTAAGGCTGTATAATAGAACGGGAAGGATTTTCAATCTCTGCTGGAGACAAATTAAGATGATTTTTTTTTACTTTCTGCTATAAAACACATTCAATAAAAAAAAAAAAGTTTAAAAAAAAATCTAATTTCTTCATCAATATAGGGCAATATGTATTCTACTACAAACCTAGGCAATAGATTTATGGCATTTTTATTTTATTTTACTAGTAATGGCAGCGATCTTGAGCGGGACTGCGACATTGCAGCGGACAGATCAGACACGACACTTTTGAGGGAACCAGTGACATTACTACAGTAATCAGTGCTGAAAATATACAATGTTACTGTATTGACACTGGCAGGGAAGGAGGTTAACACCAGGGGTGATCAAAGGGTTACTTGTGTCCCTAGGGGATGGTTTCTAACTGTGGGGGAATCGACTCACTAGATCAGGGACCCTCAAACTACAGCCCTCCAGCTGTTGCGGAACTACATATCCTATTAGGCATTGGGAAACTCAAACATTTACAGACATGGCAGGAATTGTAGTTCCTGAACAACTGGAGGGCCAGAGTTTATAGATCCATGCACTAGATCAGGGATGGGGAACCTGCGGACCCCAAAGCCATCTGATCCGGCCCTGCTTTTGGGCTGCCTCCAGAGGGGAAGTGCCTCCTGATTACACACAGAGCGGGTTCCTCTGCTTACCCGGCGCGGCCACTGTCATACAAAGTCACGCCTCCTACCTATGATAGACAGCACAGTGGTGATGTCTATCATAGGATTCGGTCCAGGAGGCGTGACTTCGTATGAGTGCGCCCGTGCCGGGTAAGTAGAAGAACCCTGCTCTGTGTGTAATCGGGAGGCGCTCTAATTCCCATGTGCTCTACATTGATGGGGGGCACTAATCACTCTGCATTGATGGGGGCGCTAATCACTCTGCATTGATGGGGGCGCTAATCACTCTGCATTGATGGGGGGCACTAATCATTTTGCATTTATTGGGGCACTAATCATTCTGCATCCATCACATTAGGGGTGAGTTAATTAAACGTTTGACCAAATATAACAGGCACATTTTTAAGTTGATAATTTTGTACAGCCTCCGAATGATTTTAAAAATACCCAAATGGCCCTCGGCAGAAAAAAGGTTCCCCATCCCTGCACTAGATGAACACAGAGATCCTTGTTCCTAAATAGTAGGAACACAAGTTCACTGTGTTCCTCTCTGACAGAATGGCAGTCAGCCTCTCTGGGGAGCGATCGTTGGTGGCCAGCGGACATTGCATCTGCCGGACCCGCTGATTGGCTCTCCCCCCCTGGCCAATCAGGGCGCATGTCTCCACTGGCTATTGCACGCTTTAATTTTTTTTTTTTTTTTACAGATTACCAGTTTGGAGTTAGAGGTCTTGGGCTAGTATCATTGCTCTCGCTCTAACATTCACGGTGACACCTCACGTGTGATTTGAACCCCGTTTACATATGCGTTCGCTTCCGCGTGCGAGCACTTTAAAACTTTCTTTATTATTTTCACACTATCCCTTTAAGTTTTTTTTTTTTCACTTTTATTCCTATTACAAGGAATGTAATAATCCCTTTTAATAGGAATAGGGCATGACAGATCCTCTTTATGGAGAGGAGTGATCTGGGATCTAAAAGTCCCCATATCTCTCCTCTATGCTGGAAAGCCTGAGATTATAAAAAGAAAAAAAAAAAAAACTCTCAGGCTTTCCAGCTAAAAAATAGCAGTTTACATCTGCCGGCGCCAGAAGCCAAGGCATCGCTTGCAGACTTCGAGGGCCACAGAGATGGCCAGGGACCATCCCTGTAAAAGCAATGAGCCGTTTAGCCGCTATGATTGTTTTTATGATGGAATCGCTCGCTGGAAAAAAATAAATGATATCCAAGTGATGCCTACAGCTGCTACCCAAGGACGTCATATAACGTCCACCTAGGGTTAAGTGGTTAATGTACAGTGCATCCAGAAAGTATTTACAGCGCTTCACTTTTCCCACATTTTGTTACGTTACAGCCTTATTCCAAAATTGATTAAATTCATTATTTTCCTTACATTTCTACAAACAATACCCCATAATGACAACGTGAAAGAAAGTTGTTTGAAATCTTTGCAAATTTATTTAAAAAAAAAAAATAAAATCACATGTACATAAGGAATCACAGACTTTGCCATGACACCTGTGGTAAATTCAGTTAATTGGATGATTGGAAAGGAACCACACCTGCCTATATAAAAAGGTCCAACAGTTAACAGCACATGTCAGAGAACAAACCAAACCATGTCCAAGGAACTGTCTGTAGACCTCCAAAAACAGGATTGTATCAAGGCACAGATCTGGGGAAGGGTTTGGAAAGAAAAAAAAAAAAAAAAAGGAGCACAGTGGCCTCCATCATCCATGAATAGAAGTTTGGAAGCACCAGGACTCTGGCCAAACTGAGCGACTGGGGGAGAAGAGCCTTAGTCAGGGAGGTGACTGACAGAGCTTCAGCGTTTCTCCGTGGAGAGAGGAGAACCTTCCAGAAGAAAAACCATCTCTGCAGGACTCTGCCAATCAGACCTGTATGGTAGGGTGGCCAAATGGAAGCCACTACTCAGTAAAAGGCAAATGACAGCTCGCCTAGAGTTTACCATAAAGGCACCTGAAGGACTCAGACCATGAGAAACAAAAGTTCTCTGGTCTGATGAAACAAAGGTTGAACCTCTTTGGCCTGAATGGCAAATGTTATGTCTGGAGGAAACCAGGCACCGCTCATCACCTTCCCATTGCCATCCCTACAGTCATGTTGTGGGGATGTTTTCAGTGGCAGAAACTGGGAGACTAGTCAAGATCGAGGGGAAGATGAATGCAGCAATGTACAGAGATATCCTTGATGAAAACCTCCTCCAGAGTGCTCTGGACCTCAGACTGGGGTGAAAGTTCATCTTCCAACAGGACAATGACCCTAAGCACACAGCCAAGATAACAAAGGAGTGGCTACGAGACAACTCTAATGAGACACTCCCCATCCAACCTGATGGAGCTTAAGAGGTCCTGCAAAGAAGAAAGGGAGAAACTGCCCAAAAACAGGTGTTCCAAGCTTGTAGCGTCATACCCCAAAAAGACTTGAGGCTGTAATTGGTGCCAGAGTTTCAACAAAGTATTGAGCAAAGGCTGTAAATACTACTGTATATGTGAATTTGTTTTTTAAATTTGCAAAGATTTCAAACAAAAAATTTTCACATTGTCATTATGGGGTATTGTTTGTAGAATTTTGTGGAAAATAATGAATTGAATCAGTTTTGGAATAAGGCTGTAACATAACAAAATGTGAAAAAAGTGAAGAGCTGGGAATACTTTCCAGATGCACTGTAATTATTCAATAAAAATGTGCTCTACAATTCTGCAATATAAATGAAATACTACACATCTCAGATTGAAAAAAAATTGTTTATTTTGCCATAGAAAGCTCTAAAGTCTATAGGCCCAAGTAAAGGTTAGTGAAAAGCACACAACATTAAAAGAAAAAAAAAAGTTAAGAAAAAGCTGTACAGAGATAATATATACACAACATTATTGGTACAAATAAAACATTTCAGAATAAAAAGGACAAAAAGATGTACAACCCTATTTTTTAGACACACATAGCTGTTATTTGCATTCCAGGGTAACCAGTGACTATATGATGAGCAACCAGGCACCATGACACCATTTTATTTCTCTATACATAACAAGCATATTGGAATGCTATGCTGAAAAGCGTTGTACCAAGACTGAATTTTTTTCAATGTGTTAGGCCCCTGGCAAAGTTAACTAGAAAGTAGGGATCAATTGTACAATGGTTAACAGACTTCTGTATGATTCACTTGCAATTGAGCATCATTATTGTTTAGACAGTGAATAGCAGTATTTTTAACATATAAATAATGAACATTCAATAATCAAAATAAATACTGCAGGAAGAGTTTTCATTATCTAATATCATGCTCTTAGGTTTCATCACCAGCTCATGAGTTAAAACTAAAAGCATTCATGATGACCGTGTAAGTAATTCTTCCAGAGACTGTTTCCCTCTTTGGGTAGTATGTGCTGCATAAATGTGGAACTGCCTACATCATTTTTCATATGCCAAAACATCCCTACACCACTAAGGATCAACAACCTGTTTACTGGCCTTATTCAAAAACAGACCTTATTGTTACCCATCTCATATTTGGACAACTTAAACTGAGCATATACTAAAAAACATATTACTTGTATATAATCCTTGCTTACTTCCTGCTGGTACTGCCGCTCTCTCATCTTAAAAACAGAGTTGGTCCCAGAACATCAAAAGGACCAATAGGGATGGTTCTGGAGGCAGGGTTACTTGTATTTCTGGATCTGCTTATTGTTTGCATGAGTTGTGCAAGCATTCTGCACAGATTAGCCCCGATCCTCTTCTGGGGTCCCCCGCCGGAGCTCGAGGCCCCTCTTCTTCATCAGGTGCACCAATGGAAAGCCGCTTTTCCTGGGGGCACCCGTGCATGCTCGCTACAGAGTCTCGCTGCCGCCCCCAATGATAGACAGTAGGTGTTTGCCCAGCCTCCGTGTCACTAGATTTGATTGACAGCAGAGAGCCAATGGCTCCTGCTGCTATCAATCTGTCCAATGAGGAGAGAGCGGCTCCAGCCGCTGCACTCGTGCACATCGCTGGATCTGATCGGGCCCAGGCAAGAAAAAAAAAAAAAAAAAAAAAGGGTGGGGGGTCTGGGGGGAGCTACAGCACATAAGCCTTTTCACCTTAATGCATTTAGGTGAAAAACCTTGAGGCTTTAGAACCACTAAGGCAAAAATATATTTCAATTTTAGACAGAGTGGAGAAGGAACTGAACAACTGTCAGGTGTTTACTGCTGTCCGTGTCCCTGTCAGAGAGATTTTGCCTCTCTGTGTGTTCTGGTGACTTGGAACCTAAAGTGCTCACCCAAACAGGAACAGAGGGGAAATCATTCAAAGAGGATACTAGTTCTGTTGATCCTAGCGATCACCAAGGATTTCTTCTCACTTACCTCAGTCTACCTTCTCAGTCTACCTAATAGGACACAGAGGGCAAAAAAAAAAAAAAAAGGGAGGTTATAAGCCTCACTTACTCTATTCCAAGATTAAAAAAAAAAAAGTTCAGCCTTCAGTTCTGTTTTAAATGCAAACCGTAACCGTAACAGAATTCCCTGTGTCAAAGTCAGACCAGTACTATAGAGATCGTGATTAGTTTTATGAGGAAATGAACGTAAAAAGCAATTCTAGGCAAAAAAAGACCCCAGCTGTAACTTCTTTATCCTATCAAACTAATACTACAGTGGTGCTAAACTCAGAATCGTTGTTCAGTAGCACACTTTAAAACCTTGCTGCCAGCCCACTCAGAGCTCAATGGGAGTTTACTCCTTTAATATGCTGTGTAACTCCCCCCAACTCCTTGTTTCTTGTATTACCCACTTCATTCTGACTTGCAGGGCAGATTTAAAGCAGATTGGTGGCAGTTTGGACATTCTTAGGACGAGCATTTCTGTATACGAAACTGCAAGAAGCCTACAGTGTGAGAGAGTCTGGGAATTTCTTTACTGCATAGCAAATGTGAGTAAAAGAAAGGGTTTCTAGAAAACCAAAGAGCCAGCAAAAAGTTTTGGGGTGAAATAGTGCACAACAGATAAACAATAGGAGCAGGTAGGTTGTTTTTCCAGTATACATTTCAGCTTTTAAATTGCAATTGGTGGTGACACTTTATAATACACAATTCATATTGATTTAAAGTTCATACTTAAAGTTCATACTTTAAGATCAGCTTTTCCAGAAAAAAGCCTATGTAGCCAAAGCACCCCAGAAGATGAAATTAAAATACTGTGCCCCTTAACTGCATAGGGGTATTTTCTGGAAAAGCTGAACCTGGCCTTTAGGTCCGTTAGGGTTTCTGTTGCCTACACGCTCAATGGGGTGAAAGTAAAATGATTTTTTGTTTAAATAGTTGATTCCAAATTATGGATGCACTCTAGACCAAGAAACCATTAAAACTTCACAGTCTCCTTGTAACATAGTAGTTGTAGATATACTTGGCTTAGAGACAAAACCGGCAGGTTTCCGATTTACGAAAGCAAACCTGTGAAGACCTAGAAGATTTAGCAGCTAGATTTTTGGTCACACAAATCAAGCTGTTAAAGTGTCTTATGAAAGACTGTAATGTGGCCTCTATTAAGTCAGTGACTGTTCAAAAACACCGTCAGCAGCTCTCCAATAACTACAAACTAGTAACCACTACTACCGAAACACACAAGGTCTGCTCATGTACAAATACAGCATTTCGGTTTATTAAAATTGCCAACAGCACGATAACTAAAGGGACATAGTCTAATATCTTTTAGGATATGTATACAATATTTTTATTGAAATCTAAGGAATACTAAAAACACAGGGTAATTTACTAAGACTGGAGCAGCTGTGCATGGCAACCAAACAGCTTCTAGCTTTCATTTTCAAAGATTAAAAGGGACACTAACCTCTGGACTGAAAAGAAAAAGGTCTATTCAAATATGCATTTTTAACTTGAACAAAGTACCTTCCAATGTTCTCAGCCTCTTCCAAATCTCTTTGTTTTTACTGCAGTAATCTGACTACCCATTAGAGGGTGGTGACATTTGCTCACCATTGTCCCACTTCTTGAAGGAACATAGCCTCCCTGTCTTGCTTGCTCCTGTGATGAACTAGGGAGTATGGGATGTGTAGTGTGTGTATAGAGCAGTGCAGGTGATAGCAACGAACATGCACTGCTCGTTCCAAACAAGGGGGGAAAAACAAAGAAGAGGGTCAGGAGTTCACAAAGTATGTTCCAAGGAGGCAGAAAAAACACAGTAAGATACAACTTCATGAAAAACAGATTACAGGGCTGTTACGTAGTGGATGTGTATGGATTATGTTTGGAAAATAAAAAATAGAATTTAGCATCACTTTAAATTGAACAAGCTGAAGTTAGAAGCGGATTGGGTAATATGCACAGCTGCTCTGCTCCAGTTTTAGTAAACTCCCCCCCATAATGCTTAACTGGAGTTTAGTATAAAACCTCTCAAACGTTATAGTGTTGAAAGTAAAATTTTACTTCCATATCTTAAAAAACTTGCCGACCCTTACCCTGATCTTTAGATTTTGAAGAGAGGAATTTAAAGAGCCCCCATTCTTTATTTTAACTTATACTCTTATATTGACAACTGTCCCTAACCTTTGTACAATGGCTCTACCACACACACACACACACACACAAAAGTATAAACTTACATTTTAACATTTTCTTTTTTCAAGTGTTTTAAAGGCCAATTTAATCAACCTACTTTTAACTAAGCCATCAACGTCACCAGTATTTAGTGAACATTTTTAATGATCATTTAAACCAACCTCTTTAAAAAGGAATGCTGGACTATTTAAAAAAAAAAAAAAGCATCAAGACTGGGGAGTCAAAGGTCTAGCCAGTGCAAAATGGGGGAAAGGGGGAACTAATGAGAGAAAAACAAAAATAAAAACAAAAAAACAATTCTACCAAGAACTAAACCGTAATGGGAACCCAGCACAAAGAACCTGTATCCCATGTCTACATAAAAAAAATATATATATATAAAAATAATTTAGGTCTTTGTATTCCAGTGAAAAAAAAAGTTTAACACTTATTAAGAACCACCAAGCTTAGATAGGAATTGGTCCGATATGAAAAGGCATCTTGCAACAGAGTTGACAATAAAATTAGTTACATGAAATGTGGCCCTGCCATTTTCCAGAATTCAGGCTACAGTCACTAATTTTAAGACTGGTAAGCACTTAATGGTTCGCTTTAAATGACTTAAAGAACCTGAATCCACCATTTATAAAGTTATTTCAACCTCAGTTTATGTAAGGACGAGAAAAGATTGGAAGGAGTCACTGGTTTAAATTTACATACAAAGTAGAGTTTTTGCTACAGTGGTTTTGATACTTACTGTTTTATCACCTTTTTAAATGCATAGCACTGTCTCTAAACAACTGCAACAGCATTAAGCAAAAGAGGATCATAACAATGGGAGCTTGCTAAATTACAGCGGGGCGCAGTTATATAACCATATGATGGAAACCAGGTATTTTTGCACTTTGCTAAAATTTACATATTTGTCTTGAGTGCAATCATACATTAGAAATATGCACCTTGGACAAAGATACACAAAGGGACATATTTATAAAAGTAGTGAATATGACTTTCACTAAACATTTACTGGTGGTGAATCACTGTCCTTTCAAACATGTGCGCCATGAAAAGTCACTTCCAGTAAATGACTAATTGTTTTTTTTTTTAATTTTCCTTCAAGTACAAACACTGCCCAATAAGCTATATAAAATGTCCCCACTGTGGCGCTGAATGGGAAAAAAAAAACAACCTCATGGTATAAGTAAATAAAATAAACAAACCGCAAACTATGCAGCAATGTGATGCCTACCCAGTATTTTTATGGATGTAATTGACCAGACATTTCTTGAGAGAAATAAAGGTTAAAGCGATACTAAAGTCTTTTTTATTTGTTAAAAATACCAAACAGGTTATACTTACCTGCTCTGTGTAGTGGTTTTACACAGAGCAGCCTGGATCCTCCACTTTCTCTGGTCCCTTTTTGGTGCTTCTGCCCCCCCCCCCCTCATGTTGAGTGCCCCCACAGCAAGCAGCTTGCTATGGGGGCACCTGAGCCAATGCTTCGTGTGTACTTTGACATTGTCCGGCCCCCTTTCTCCTCATTGGCTGACTGACAGCAGCGGGAGCCAATGGCACAGTGCTGCTCTCTCAGCCAATGAGGAGAGTCCTGGGCAGCTGATAAACTCCTGCAACATTGCTGAATCTAGATGGACCTCAGGTGAATATTAGGGGGGCTGCTGCACACAAAAGGCTTTTTATCTTAATGCATAGAATGCAATAAGATAAAAAAACCTTCTGCCTTTACGAACCACTTTAAATATTTCCAAAATTGATCTAGAACAGAAGGCCAGTGAAGACACTTCTAAAATTTTAGGGAAACAATTAAAATTTTTGTGCATTTTCCACTAAAGTCACTAAAACCCCAGCTTTCATTTTTGTTTTTCTGCTGATAAAATTCTGAAGTGGTGCATCAAAATTTCCTACCTCAACAAAAGTAGATATACATTTTTAATTTTGCTTACAACTGTCAGGTTTCATAATGCAACTTGTTACAAACTGTTAGACGAAACCAGGCAGTCTAAAGTATTGTTATTGATAGAATGTGGAAGGAGTTTTCTCCCAAGAGCAGAATCTAATATTAAGCGCATTCAGTTCAGATAAGCGCTTAAACCACTGACATATGTATTTGTGTATGTAATTAGGAATATATATTTCAAGATGTATCTCAAGCTCACTGGAACTTTATTAGCGGAGTCAGAGAAATACCTAGATTTGCAGAGAGTTATGCAGCGAGACAAAAAAGTTACAATTATTTAGCTACTATGAAAAGATCAATAAGTATTAGAATGTAAAACTTCTGATTTTGAACCCTCAGTGGTCTGCCAAAAACCATTATTTTTCCTAGCTAAACAGAAAAATGTTATTGTACAGGATTGCTAAAAATCACACCAAATTGCCAACTGGATGAACTTTTAAAGTGCAAACATACGTACAGTATTCATAACCAATTGTCTAAACTGTCTGTAATTCTATACGTACTGGAAATGCCTCAATGGCCAAAATGCAACACGACATCAATGTAATAGATACATGAATAGTTTTTGTTGCTTTTACATATATAGGAATAACTGGAAAACTACGGCAAGGCTTCTTGCCATTTCCTGCTTTACTGGATGTTCAAGTAAGATGCCCTCACATACAGGTTGTAATGCAATGAAAACTGAAAACAATGCATCTTTATAGTTGAATCAGAAACTAATCATTACTTGTGATGTATCTAAAAGTCATGTAGGATCCTATCAATTTGAATTCTAACTTCTGTAAGGTTTAATAAGATTCCGGTATAACAAATTCAAATTCAGTGCTGCCTTCAGAAGTAGTTGGTTTAAACATGCTCTGGTTAGACTGCTGAAGGAATATATCATCCCAGTTCACAGGCTTTGGCCCATTGCTAGAGTGGTTCTCTTCAGAATCCGGTTGTGACTTATCTGGGTCAATGTTATACACAATTCCACCATCACTGATGACGGGTACATTATTTTTATTATCACTTACGTATGCATACTGCCTTATCTGTAATGTCTTACATGGATTCAAACGGTAAAGCTTTGCATCTCCAGCAGGGTCCAAACTATGAACCGATCTTATGTGTGATGCCATAACCTGGTAGTTTATAAAAGAACCGCCGCAAGTCAAACATTGATATCTTCTCTCGCCGGTGTGGTGTATTTCATGCTTTGTACGGTATTCCGCAAGTGGAAAGACTCTCTCACAGTAGCGACAGGGGTACTTTTTTTCCCACGAATGAACGTTAAAATGTCTTCGCAAACTAGTAAGACAAACATATGATCTCTTGCACACAATGCAAATATAATAGACTCGCCCATCCACGATAAGCTCATAATGATCTTCATGTTTCAGTTTCATTTTTTTACGGTCAGGTGAGCCATCGTCATCCAGATTAGATAAACCTTCTTCGGGGTCATCTTTAATGGGAATCACAATGTCATATGTATCTTCACCAATATTTGCATAAACTTTGCAACCTGTTGAAAGGCCCTCAATCTCAGAAGCTGTGTCTAATGTTATGATCTTCTTACCATCCATTATTCTCCGAGGTTCAGAAGAATCTTTACTGCTCCCAGAAACAACATCTGCAATTTTAATTTTGAATTCTCCAGGCTTTGATGAAGATCCAGGGCTGACGGTAACCACCTGTTTCTTTTGCACCCCATCAAAGGAAATATTTTTGTGCGTAATTGTTGGCTGGCCTACAGATATGACGGAAGAAGGAGGAGGAGATGAAATACAATCTGAATCCAAGATCAGCTCTGATTTGGGATGAACAACACCAACTGGTTGCAGTTTTGGTAAGTTTTGGTTAGCTATAACTGGCTTCTCGACTGGTAAAGGTACAGCTGAAGAAGAATGGGCATTGGAAGGAGACTGGACTGGTGCAACAGCTGTGCCAGAATTTTGAGGAGGTGTCGTAGTATTGCTAGTGGAAGGTGGATTTGGGGTTGGTGGATTTAAATTTGTATCCGAAGGAGCAACAGGTGTTGTAACTTTTGGAACAGGAGCTGCTGGTTTTGGGGGAGGTTGGGTTACAGGTTTAATATCTTGGGTAACCTGTTGCTGGACAGGTTCTGGAGTAGGTTTTACATCAGGTGCTTGTTCACTAGTAGCAGTAATTGGGGGTGTCACAGGTTCCTTTTTCTCTGGGGCACCTTTTTTGGGGGGTGCAAAAGTCTCAGAGCAAAAGATCACATCATCATCAGAATCATCATCATTTGACTCAACATCGGAATTTGTTGATAAAGTAAATGTTTCTGTAAGCATTGGCAATACAGAAACTCCAAGAGCTTTGGTCAGTGTTGCACTAGTTGTGTTTTTTGTTGACTCCTGTGTTTTTTCATCAGTCTTTGACTGGTCTGCATTACTGTCTTTAACGCCACCAGATATACTTTTCACTTGTGACAGAGGGATTCCAAGTTCTGCTATAAAGGGAACACCTAGCAATTTTCCAGACTTTATCAACTCTTCCAACATGTCGCTTTTAACACGTACAATTTTGGCGCTGTAAATATAGTTAAGTATTTCCGCAAATATTTCAGCTCTGATAAAATTAAGCTCCACAACTTGCCCAGCAACAGTGAAGAGTTGGTGGAAATAAGTACTGCACGCAGAAAGAATGTTCTTGTGAGCTCTAAATTTGCGATCTTCTACAATAACTGTAACATCGCAGTACAAGCCCTGCAGCCGCTGGTCATTTAAAGCCTGGAGCAGACAACCAGAGTATTGGGTATCTGTGGCAGTTATCAATTTTTTCAATTCCATGTCTGAAAATAAATAAAGGTTATAATGTTAGTACAATATAAAATATTCCCAAAGATCTAGATACACCTTAAAGCTGATTTCCAGGTACAATCAAAAAGTTACCGTTGGTAGTGGGACTCATTTTTTGATATAAGGGTAACAAACAGTTTTACTTATCTTATCCCTGGCAGGAATCCCCACAGCTGCATGATTGGTTCTCTGAATTTGCTTCTCTTTGTTGCTCCATCGGTTGTGGGCATTGAGACGTCATCACGTACAATGCAGAGCCAGCAGTCCTGCACTGTAAGTGGATGCCGAGGGAGTGCCAACAACACAAAGCAACAGAGAAAAAGAGTATAATGCCAGCTGCTGGGGTAGTAGGGATAAGGTAAGTAAAGTTGCTGTTCCCACTAGATCAAAAAAGTGAATGAAAACCCCACCTGTAGCTATTGGACCTATGCCGTCTAACTTGTAAGAAAAAAAAAAAGATCTGTGTACTTACCTACTTTCAACCCGCTCAGGTTAAGTGATCCTGCAGCTCTGCATAGGGGAGTGCTTGATAATAGCTGTTAATTCAATGAGCTCTGTGATGTAACCCAGGGGCTCCCATTGCCAGGCCGTTGTCAGTGCTCCCTCCTCCCCCCTGCAGCAGCTGCTCACTGACACAGGGGAGCCGGAGCTAAAGGATCACATGACCGGCCCAAATAAAAAATAGGTCAAGTACATTCATCTTTTTTACACATTAGGCGGGATAGGTAGGAGAATATTTTTTAAGAACAGTTAAGCTTTTCTTCCACTCTAACTCTTGCAGTGCCGGGGGAGCAACACAGCAGGGCTAACTGCTTTTTACCTAGAGTACAGCTTTAAAGAAAGGAGGGAGAAACAATCAAACCTTACAGAATAAAATGATAAGATAGAACACAGTCCTATTAAAACCTTTACACAAATATTATGACAACACAACCTGATCATAAAACTAAACTGCATAATAAATAGTGCCCCTGTATAGGAAAAAGAATACTTCCTGCTTATGCTGCTTTCATTGCAGAATGCCGGATCGTTCGAGTTTCAGAAGAAACTTCAGCAGATTTTAGAAATCACTTCAGTGTATGATTTCTGTGCAACAGAGTGGCATTCAGGGATGAGAGGTTCCAAGTCTGACACCAGCGCTACCACAAATTTAGATCTTAACACTATTGTCCAGTATTTGGTCATTAGGGGCAAATTCATCTTTTATAGAGAAATTTCTTACCACCCCCCATTTTCAAAAAAAAGGCCCCTGTAATAACCACCTGACCTCCAGAAGATCTACAGTGTCTTGAAAAAGGATCCATGCCCCTTGAAATTCTCACATTTTGTCAAGTTACAACCAAAAATGAAAATGTTTATTGGGATTTTATGTGATAGACCAACACAAAGTGGCACAAATTGTACAGTTCTCAGTATAAAAACAGCTGTTCTGTTAAGCCCTCAGGAGCTTTGTTAGAGAACCTTAGTGAACAAACAGCATCATGAAGGCCAAGGAACACACCAAACAGGTCAGGGAAAAAGTTGTGGAGCAGTTTAAAGCAGGGTTAGGTTATAAAAATATAGCTTAAGCTTTGAACATCTCACAGGGCACTGTTCAATCCTTTATCCGAAAAATGGAAAGAGTATGACACAACTGCAAACCTACCAAGACATGGCCGTCCACCTAAACTGAGAGCCTGGGTAAGGAGAGCAATAACCAGAGAAGCAGCCAAGATGCCCACTGTAACGCTGGAGGAGCTGCAGAGATCCACAGTTCAGGTGGGGGAACCTGTCCACAGGACAACTATTAGTTGTGCACTCCACAAATCTGGCCTTTATGGAAGAGTGGCAATAAGAAAGCCATTTTTGAAAGAAAAATTTTGCAGTTTGCGAGAAGTCATGTGGGGGACATAGCGAACATGTGGAAAAAGGTGTCCTGGTCAGACGAGACCAAAATTGAACTTTCTGACCTAAAAGCAAAACGCTACGTATGGCAGAAAATTAAACACTGCACATCACCCTGAACATACCACCCCCACCATTAAACATGGGGGTGACGGCTTCATGTTGGGACTGAGGATGCTTTTCTTCAGCGGGGACAGGCAAGCTGGTCAGAGTTGATAGGAAGATGGATGGAGCCAAATACAGGGCAATCTTAGAAGAAAACCTATTTGAGTCTGCAAAAGACTTGAGAATGGGGTGCAGGTTCCCCTTCCAGCAGGATAACCACCCTAAACATACAGCCAGAGCTACTATGGAATGGTTTAGATCAATGCATATTAATGTGCTAGAAAGGCAAAGTCAAAGACCAGCCCAAAATCCAATTGAGAATCTGTGGCAAGACTTGAAAAATCGATGCTCACAGACGCTCTCCATCCAATCTGACAGAGCTTGAGCTATTCTGCAAAGAACGGGCAAAGATGTCTCTAGATGTGCAAAGCTGGTAGAGACATACCCAAAAAGAACTGCAGCTGTAATTGCAGCAATTGCAGGTGGTTCTACAAAGTATTGACTCAGGAGGACTGAAATCAAATGCACGCCCCACTTTTCACATATTTGTAAAACATTTTGAAACCCATTTATCATTTTCATTCCACTTTGTAATTATGAGCCACTTCGTGTCAGTCGATCACATAAAATCCCAATAAAATACATACATTTTTTGGTTGCAACATGACAATGTGGAAAATTGCAAGGGGTATGAATACTTTTTCAAGTCACTGTATTCCCCTTCATGACCAAGCCATTTCTTTGTGATATGGAACTGCTTTACTTTAACTGACAATGCAGTTGCGGTCATGCAACGCTGTACCCAAATAAAATTTGTCTTCCCCCCCCCCCCCACAAACAGAGCTTTCTTTTTGTGGTATTTGATCACCTCTACATTTTAATTTTTGCACTATAAACAAAAGACGACCGACAATTATGAAAAAAATAAATATATATTTTTTTTACTTTCTAAAAAAAAAAAAAATCTAATAAAAAAAAAAAAAAAATCTAATTTCTTCATCAATTTAGGCCAATATGTATTCTGCTACTTATTTTTTGGTAAAAAAATCCCAATAAGCGTAAATCAATAGATGTTATAGCGCCTACAAACTATGGGATTTATTTATTTTTTTAACTAGTAAAGGCTGCGATCAGCGGTGGACATTCTAACACGGACACTTTTTGGAAACCAGAGACATCGATACAGCGACCAGTGCTATAAAAAAAAAAACAAAAACAAAACATAGGACACTGGCTGGGAAGGGGTTAACATTGAGGCGATCAAAGTGTTAACTGTGCGCCTAACCAGTGTTTTACTATACTGCGTTAGGTGCTTTTATTAGGGGAAGAGATTGAATGTATTCCCTGCTTTGCAGAGACAAATTCCATCCCTTCCCTCCTGCCAGAATGGCTATCTGCCTTGTTTACATAGGAAGATCGCTGTTCTGCCTAACGATCAGCAAGTGCCAGGGGACATCGGGTACCGTGTACCCACAGATCGCCTTCTGCTGTGCCCCCTACCCAGAAGTGTCAGATTAGAAAAAAAAAAAAAAAAAAAAAAAAAAAAAAATTAGAGATAGAGATTATATCAGGGTTCATACACATTTTTAGCAATTAAAATTCCATGACTTTTCCAGGACTTCAAGTAAATATTCAGGACCTAATGTTTCACGAAATGTCTATGTATACATGTTAAATAAGAAGAAAATCCACGTTACACCCAGCATATTTTTACTAAAATAAATGACAAGCTTTGTAGTGTACAGCAGAATATGAAACATTTAGTTAACTATTGTAATTTAACCAATATTATCAACTATAGTCGAATATACTGGATAAAGAAAAAGATTTGATGGGCGCTTCTGCTTGGGGACAAAGCTTCAGTTCAGGCAGTCAAGATGGATAAGGTGCACAAATGTGGTGCTTACACCGAGGGCAGCTCTTTGTTAGGCTGAAGCAACAGTCTCACAAACAGGCAGAAAAGAGAGAAAGGCGCCACTCAGTGGAGCATGTAACCCCCGTACGCGTTACGTCAGGTGACTTCGTCAGACCCAGCTGACGAAGTCATCTGACGTAACGCGTACGGGGGGAGGAGCCTACTCGTAGTACGTCGGTCCTTGGGAGGTTCTGTCATCTAGTTTTTTTCTGCTGCTGCAAGCCTGCACTGCGGAAGTGCTGAGGAATGTAAGTGTATCTTCACCTTTTTGATTGAAAATAAGTGAAAGTGTTTAAAACAGAGAGCACTAGATCCCCTCTCCCCTTTATTTCTTGCCGAATTCCTGTCGCACTCGGAGGGCAGCTTTACTGAAGATTTTTGGAGAGGAGATAACAGGCTGTTGGTCCATAGGAACTCTATGTGTGTATGACTCCTTGGAGTCTATCCCTAAAGTGAGCTCCTAATCTGGCACTAGTCACCGGGAGCACCTGTGTGGAGCGTTGAGCACTGTGGCACCTTAATATTTATTACAGATGAAGATTGAGAATTTTATTTTGATTTTTGGCTATTCATTTTTTCACTAAGCTTTTGGGACTTCATATTACCATTTATTTGGTCACCAGCACTGGGACTTTTTAAAAAGCCTTGCACTTTACTGCACTTGGTATTAGCATGGATTTGCTTTTACACTAGTATATATAATTTTATTCTGTATATATATAAATTAACACTTTGATTGAATAATTTTTCACTTGGCGCAGCAATATTATTTATGTATATGATAGACGCTTACACCTCCATGTAATTTCTTAATTATAATTTGTGTCAACAAAATTATTTACATGCTTCACTGAGTGGCACCTTTCTCTCTTTTCTGTATATGCAACAAATAATTTCAATGACTTTTGGGTAAAGTTAATTTTCCAACACTTTTCCAGGCCTGGAAAGTGCCATCTCAAAATCCCACGACTTTTGCAGGTTTTTCATGACCGTAAAAACGGGGTCAAAGATGCAGAAAAACTGAATTTTTGTAAAATCTTACCGTAAAATTCCTTTCTCTGAGTCCTCCGACAGTCGCCGCCCACTCATACAGTCTTCACCAATGGGTGTTGACCTTTGCTCCGCAGGAGTAGCTAGGCACAAGACTTGTTAGTAACAAAGGCTTTTAGCATAGACACACCCCTAGGGGCTGTCCCACTAGTCAATACCTCCCTGCACCAGCATTCCCAACTCAGTTTGGTAGCATAGCAGTAAGAGTACATAAGACCCGCGGGGGGCGGCGACTGTCGGAGGACTCAGAGAAAGGAATTTTACAGTAAGATTTTACAAAAATTCAGTTTTCTCTTATGTCCTCCGACAGCCGCCGCCCACTCATACAGTCTTCTGGGATGTCCCAAAGCAGTGTAGACATGAGGGGTGGGAGACGCAACCGCAGAAAAGGCAACGCAGTACCCACATCAGAGAAAAGGAACCTTACACACAGTAAGAGAACCATCTGGGCAACAGGAAATGTGCTCAACAGGAGCAACAGCCCAGGAAAGCAAGTAACCCAGGGGTTGAACACCCCAACAGCCAAGGACCCATAAACAAGGGTCCCTAAGCACTGCCGCACTGAGAACTTTGCGGCCAAAGGAGGCAATCGGCTGATGCCTGAACATCCACCTTATAAAACATGGAGAAGGTGTGCACGGACGACCAAGTTGCAGCCTTGCACACCTGGGCCACAGAGGCCTGATGCCGGAAGGCCCAAGACGTACCCAGATCTGAGTAGAGTGTGCCTTAACAGGGAAGGGCGGAACCCGTTCCTTCAAAGCATAAGCCTGTACAATGGTCTGTCTGATCCATTTGGCACTGGTCGCTGCAGACGCCGCCATGCCCTTCCGAGGTCCCTCAGGAAGGACAAAGGGAATCCGACTTGCGAAAAGATATAGTGGACAACAGGTAAACCCTGATCGCCCTGACAACATCCAAGGAATGCAAGGCAAACTCCTTAGGATGCTTGGGCTTCGCACAGAGCGAAGGCAAGACAATGTCCTCATTAAGGTGAAAACCAGAGACCACCTTAGGGAGGAAGGACGGGTGAGGTCGCAAGACCACCTTATTTTTGTGAACCACCAAGTAGGGAGAGCGGCAGGACAATGCCGCCAGCTCCGACACTCTGCGAGCCGAAGTGATCGCCACCAAAAAGGCAACCTTTTTAGACAGCAGAGGCAACGAGATCTCCCTGATGTTTTCAAAGGGAGCACGCTGCAACACGGACAGAACCAAGTTCAAGTCCCACGGAGGTAAGGGCTCCCTCCAAGGAGGGGCCAAATGACGCACACCTTGAACAAAAGGTGCGATTAAGGAATGAGACGCCACAGGGCGCTGAAAAAGAACAGCCAGTGCAGAAACTTGGCCTTTCATCGTGGCCAGCGCCAAACGCTGGTCCACACCCATCTGAAGGAAAGCCAACACTCTCGACACAGAGTATGAGCGAGGGGAGAACCCCCTGGACTCACACCAGGCAAAGTACGCTTTCCAAGTACGGTAATAAATTTTACCAGACGAGGCTTTCCTAGCCTTGATTAGAGTAGGAATGACCTCAGGGGAGAGACCCCTGTCCCTCAGGACCTGGCTTTCAACAGCCCGGCCGTTAAAGCCAGCGACTGTAAAGCAGGATGGAAGATCGGTCCTTGAGACAGAAGGTCTTCCCGCAGTGGCAGGCGCCACGGAGGCACGACTGCCAGATGAACGATGTCCGCGTACCAAGACCGGCAAGGCCAGTCCGGTGCCACCAGAATCACCGCGTGCGGTTCCGAGGCCAACCTGCGAAGGAGCCTGGACAGCAACTGAATTGGAGGAAAGACATACATCAGACAATACTGATGCCAAGGCGCCACTAACGCGTCCGGGGCGTCCGCCCGAGGATCGCTCGTCCTTGCCACGAACCTTTCCACCTTGTTGTTTAGCCGAGATGCGAACAGATCCACATCTGGGGATCCCCAGCTCGCGCACAGCATCTGGAAGACTTCCGGGACCATTCCCCCTGGTCCAGGGTCTGGCGGCTCAGATAATCGGCCTGCCAGTTCTCCACCCCCGGGATGTGAACTGCCGTTATCGCCGGGACGCGAGTCTCGTCCCAAGACAGAATGTCGGTCACTTCCCGGGCCGCTCGGGCACTCCTGGTGCCCCCTTGGTGGTTGATGTAAGCCACCGTGGTGGCATTGTCCATCTGTACCCGAACCGGACGGCCCTGAAGTCGTACCGACCGCTGGAGAAGGCAAAGCATTATCGCTCTCAATTCCAGGATGTTGATCGGAAGGGAGGATTCCCCCTCCGACCAAGTTCCCTGGGCAGACAGGTTGCCAAGAACACCACCCCAGCCCGACAGACTGGCATCCGTGGTGACCACCGTCCATAGCAACGGACGAAAAGACTTGCCCCCCGACACCGCCGGGGACTGGAGCCACCACAGAAGATCCCTTCTGGTTCGGCGTCTCAACGAGACCCATAGATCCAAAGACTGAGGCCGCCTGTCCCACTTGGCAAGGATCTCCGCTTGGAGAGACCGCGTGTGAAACTGAGCGAAGGGGATCGCCTCGAAAGCCGAGACCATTAACCCCAGGCACCGCATACAGGTCCTAAATGACGAGGATCGGTTGTCCCAGAGGGACCTGACCTCGTCTTGAAGCGTCCGGAGCTTGTCCTCCGGCAGGAAGACCATTGCTTGAGCAGAGTCCAGAACCATTCCCAGGTAGGGAAGGCGAACCGAAGGGGACAGCGTCGACTTCGGAACATTGATAACGTCTGTACCGTAGTGGACAGGTCGCTCAGCAGGCTCTGACTGCACTCGATCTTAACAGGAGATCGTCCAGATATCCCAAGACCGCAATGCCCTGGGCTCTTAACAGGCCCAGAACAGGCGCCAGCACGTTGGTAAAAACCCGTGGAGCCGAAGCGAGACCGAAAGGTAACGCCACAAACTGATAATGGTCCTCCGCAATGGCGAACCGAAGGTACCTCTGGTGACCTTCGAAAATGGGGATGTGTAGGTACGCATCCTTCAAGTCGATGGGAGGCCATGAATTCTCCCGGGCTCAGGGCAGCCACCACTGAGCGCAGGGATTCCATGCGAAACTTCCGAACACGCACAAAGCGGTTCAGAGCTTTTAAGTCCTGGATCGGACGTACCTTGCCCTACTGTCTGGGCACAGTGAACAGATTGGAGTAAAACCCCCGAAACCTGTCCCGGTGAGGCACCGGAACCACCACCCCCTGGGCCAGAAGATCCTGCACCGCTTGATGCAGATCCTGGAGTCAGCTGAAGATTTGAGGGAAAAAATCTGCCCGCCGGCCGAGAAAGGATTTCAATCTTGTAACCCGATCGAACGATTTCCTCCACCTTGGCCTTTGAAGGGCTTGCCCTTGGATAGCAACTTAAAGGCCCGAAAGGACCCCTGAGAGGGCTTAAAAGCGGGACCCCGCTTGCCGCGAAAGGACTTGTTCTTCGGATTCTGGGGCAACAGAGTGCTCTTGCCCCCAGTGACTCCATTCACCAGAGCATCCAAAACCTGGCCAAAAGGGCGATACCCAGCATAGGGAAAATCAGCCACCGTTTTGCAAGACGATTGGTCAGCTGACCAACTCTTCAGCCAGATCAGTCGACGGTTAAGCACCGCGACACTAGACAGGCGTGCAGCTAAAGGGGCCTCATTCAAGGCCGCATCGCACAAATACATGACCCCCTGATGAATCTGGTCCACCATTTCCAGCGAAGTCGGTGGGGCAGAATCAGACACGAGGGTGCGTCTGAGCACCTTAGTCCAGTCTGCCACCGCCTGAGCCACCTTGACAGAAGCGAAAATAGGTTTGAGCATAGAGCCCGCCACCATATACGCGTAGCGGGCAAGAGACTCCAACCTCCTGTCCGTAGGATCCCGGAAAACCGGGGTATCTTCAGTGGGAACCAGGATAGCCTTGTTCAATACGGCCACAGCGTGATCCACCTGGGGCACCACGCACCAGCGCTCCTCAGTGGAGGGCGCAAAAGGATAAAGCAGTTTAAACCGACTGGGCACTGTAAAGGGCTTCTTTAAACTGCGCCATTGCTCATTCACAGTGTGATGAATTCAGCAGGGCAGGGGAAAACCTGCGCCGACGTGCGGGTCCTATGTGTCCCAAAGGAGTACACCATAGCCGGAGGAGTGGGCTCATCCTCCAGGTGCAGCGTGTCTTTGATAGAAGAGATCAGCTCATCCATGAGTGCAAGCTCTTCAGGCGAGCCTGGGGGAGAAGAATCAACCCCTTCAACCTCTGCCTCCCCTTCAGACCCCAAAAGGTCCAGAGATGAGCGAGACCCTGAAAAGGGCACGCCAGCCACAGCAGCCACATCACCATCTAAATCAGAGGAGATAGATAACCTGGCCCTCTTTTTTGCAGAACGTTCAGCCATCAGCACCTGCGACACCAAAGATGCCACTACAGCGGCCAATCAGACCCCGCGGGGGGTGCAGCAAACCCGGGGTCCCCCCACCAGGGCTGGGGGGGGAACTTGCTATCCTGGGAATCCATGCCAAACAAGATATGGGAAAAAAGGCACTGGCCCTTTAAAAGCCGCGGCAAGCGCAGCCCACCGCAATACTCACAGTATGCACCGATCCCCACAGGGACAGAAAACCACTGAGTTAGGAAGGATAGCACCGAAAAGCATGGAGGGAACACCTGCAGAGCCCGCAGACTGTTGCCACCGATCGCTGTACCAGAGAAGAGGAAGCAAGGCAAGGAAGGCTGAACTTTATAATGCAATGGGCTCAGGGAAAATGGCTGCCCGGCAGGAGTGAATGGAGGCTACAAGAAAATGTCCGCCGACATGTGCTCGGATCGAGCGAGCATGCCACACGCAAGATGGTGCCGATTGGCGCCAAAAGCACACCGCACTGCAACCCTGTACAAGGCTCAGGGAGAAGCCACATTAGCCCATAGTAACCAAAAATGGCGGACCGCGCGGCGCTCAGCCGTAGCGGTCGCCGCATACACATGTCTGCACTCACAGCACCTAAGGTGACACAGGAGAGAGAGAGAGAGGGGGGTCCCCACCACATAGCAGTGAATAAAAACTGTTACCCACACAGGGATCACATCAGGGAGCCCGCATACACAGACATGAGGGGAACACACAGCCATAGACTGACACCCCAGACAGAGGTCCCCACATAGAAAGGTGCTTACCGTACCGGATGGCGTGGGGAGCCGTCACAAACGACAAACCGCTGTCCTCATATGACAGGGAGTGCCATAGCCGGGACGCAGGACACCGCAGCACACAACCGCAGAAGGCGTCCAGTGAGATAGCCACCTCACAGGCTGCATCCCTGCAGCGAGCAGGGATGGGTCATTCATAGCGCCAGGGCGAACCATAGCCGAAAGCTCGATGGCAGGCTGGGGATCCATCTGACCCTCAGCCCTGGAGACCCAGGGTGGCCAGTCCGATACCCAGCTCCGCATGATGTTTCTTCATCCGAAGATCCCTATCTAAGAGCTGGTAAAATAACAGCTAGTAAAGCAAAGAAAACCACTTTAAAATAAAATCAAAAAAAAGGGTAGAAGGCTGAGACTGAAGCCCCAGCACAGGAAAGCCTGACTACTCCTGAGCTAGGCAAAATCAAACTGAGTTGGGAATGCTGGTGCAGGGAGGTATTGACTAGTGGGACAGCCCCTAGGGGTGTGTCTATGCTAAAAGCCTTTGTTACTAACAAGTCTTGTGCCTAGCTACTCCTGCGGAGCAAAGGTCAATACCCATTGGTGAAGACTGTATGAGTGGGCGGCGACTGTCGGAGGACGTAATAGAAATTAATGGCCGCAGAAGGGGGACGCAGGGCAGGTGAAGTGTGTATGAGCTGTAACGAAGTGAGCCCTTCACTTCCCTGTCAGGCGGGTACGGGCGCTTAAGTCTGAGCTACACTGGTTGCTAGGATGGCCAGCCGACTGACGTCTAACAACCAGTGACGTCCGGAGGAGAGGACCCAGAATGCAGAGTGGAGGAGGATCTTCCTCGTCCTCCTCTGCACCTATTCCAGAATGGCTCCACCAACCTCCTCCCTTCATGTGCTGTGCAGCGGAAGGTAATCTCTGCATTACCTGGGCGGGGACGGGACGAACTCTGCATTTTTATTGGTCTAAGCTTGCTCCCTTGTCTGGATTGCTAGGAAACTTCGGAGATGCGGATCCGCACAGCTCACACGGAGCCTGAAGTCAGAGGCGGTGGAGCTCAGAGGTGTCACCAGCAGAGAGCAGCCGGGGAGTGAGCCAAGGGAGCAGCCGGACTCCCAACGATGGACACGGACTCCAGGGACCTCAGCGAGGGGGAGCTGTCACCAGGTAATGACAGAACTTCTCCCCCCCCCACTCTGCACTGGGCCACCCCACTCTGATCACTGACATAGGCGGGACCCACACTTCACTTCTAACCACATTTCTCTACTGGACAGTACAGACAGTGACAGTCAGTCCTCTCTAAGCAGTTCCATTGCCTTTATCAAGTATCTGGAGATGCCTGCTCTGATACAGGCAAGAAGTCCAGGCAGAGGGGCTCTGCCAGTGTTACTGATATTCTCTGGATTTCACCCATTCTGGTCATTGAGAATGGATTGTGCAGCATGTTCTGACCTGTATAGACACATAGCATTGTTGTTTTGTGCATTATGGGCAATTTACTTGACCTGAAAATTGATTTTACTGTTGAGTCAGTGAATGTCATCCTGATCAAAACCAATTGCACCCCATTTTTATCTATCTCTGGCGATAGCAGTCTGGTCAGAGGAACAAAACTATTTTAAAAACATTTGTGGGAAAAAAGTCAGTTTCAGCCAATGTCATCCTGAATTTTCGGTTTCTGTTTCGGCCCAGAATTTTCATTTTGGTGCATCCCTAATATATATATATCTATATATATCTATATGTACTGTATTTTCTGGCGTATAAGACTACTTTTGAACCTCAAAGAAATCCCCCAAAAATTGGAGGTCGTCTTATACTTAGGTTACCTTGGAGATATTATACTCGGCGTATAAGTATTACCGGTAGATCATGTAATAGGGGGGTCGTCTTATACGCCGGAAAATACGGTAATCTGGCGCACAAGTGCTGTCCTGTAGCAGTAAAACTGCTGTAGGGCGGACCTTATATTGGATTGTAAAGTCTCTTTTTTCTATTAAAATTAACATGGTATAGGTATACTTGCCTTCTCTGTGCAGCGGTTTTACACAGGGCAGCCCAGATCATCAACTTCTCAGTCCCTGGCTGGAGCTCCTGGCCCTCCCTCCCGTTAAGTGCCCCCAACAGCAAGCAGCTTGCTATGGGGGCACCTAAGCTGAGCTGCAGCGCTCCCTGTATCCTATGAGACATGGAGCTGCTGTTCAGCCCCGCCCTCTCCTGATTGGCTAAGTTTGATTGACAGCATCGGGAGCCAATGGCACCCCTGATGTGTCTCAGCCAATCAGGAGGCAGAGAGAGACCCGGTCGGCTGAAGCACTCATGGACATCACTGGATAGAGAGGGGGCTCAGGTATTAGGGGGGGGGGGGGGGCTGCTGCACACAGAAGGCTTTTAATCCTAATGCATAAAGATAAAAAAAAACACCTTGACTTTACAATCCACTTTAAGTGGTTAAGCAGTAGTGTTGTTTCTCCATACCTTACAGCTGTAACTGTAAAAATAGGGCATTAATGTTCAAAAATTGATCCAACAAGTAAACAGGAAAAAGGAATCACATACTTTGGTAATTGAGAAAAATTAATGATTATAAAACGAAAACACGCTATTGAATCATATCAATCACTTGCCCAAAGCAATACGTGAATACATGTTTGGTTTGCTGGGATTATGGCTTGCAGTTAGGTGTCGTCTTTTTCATGAAACTGTTCGGGCGGCTAATGAGCCTCCGGAATGCTTTCCAAAAGGGCAGGAGGGGATTCCTCCCTTCCGCCGGTGTTTCTTGGGCTTACCGTTTTGACTATGCAGCTGGCTGCTTCTATTAGGTGATCAAAGAGTAGATACTCGCCTCTATTACCTTGGAGGACCAGAGCGGCATCACAATGTCACTTCCAGTACAGGATGGAAGACTTTTTTTTCCCATAAAGTAAAGAACATATATATTTTTTTTTGATCGTTTGCTTTTAAAAGTTAAAGAAGAGAATTGGGGTATTTTTGACCCCAAGATCTCTCCATAAAGAGGACCAGTAATCCTAATCTCTATTAAAAAGGGATGTTTACATTCCTTGTATTAGGGGTAAAAGTGTTCAAAAAATTTAAAGGGACAGTGTAAAATAAGAAGAAAAAAAATGTTAAAGCGCCCTCATTCCTCTGTGCCGGCACATCTTTCATCAATACATTACCTATGATTCAAGGTGACCCAATGGCGTTACCTCCATTTCAGATAGGCAACTATTGAAGCCCCTTTCAAAAACGAGCCGGATGCAGTTTTGCCCAGCAAGGGATCTGTCCAGTAATCCTCTGCTGAGCAAAGCTGCCGGATGACAGGTACATAAGTGGAGAGGACAAGGACACAGCATGCTCTGCTCTATGAGCAGTCTAATGTAAACAAACCAAATGTCCATTTACACCCGACTGCTCTCTGATCCAAAGGATGGGAACAATGGATCGCCTTCTATTTGTTTTTCCCAAATCAGACATATCCGTTTACACCCAATTGCCCATTGTGGAGAATGGAGGGTCAGATCGGGTCTGTTTGAAAAATTGACCCCTTGTGTGAAAGGGGTCTAAACAATGATTTTACGGGTTTACTTTAAAGTGGAACTTCAGGCATGTATTACAGTATATGTAAACCCTCACCTTGTAAAAAACCCCAGTTCACAGTATAAATTAGGGATGCACCAAAATTTAAATTCTGGGCTGAAACAGAAACTGAAAATTCAGGATGCCCTTGGCCGAAACCGACTTTTTTCCCCCAAATGATTTTAAAATAGGTTTTGTTCCTCTGACCAGACTGCTATCGCCAGAGATAGATAAAAATGGGGTGCAATTGGTTTTGATCAGGATTACATTCACTAACTCAACAGTAAAATCAATTTTCAGGTCAAGTAAATTGGCCATAATGCACAAAACAACAATGTTATGTGTCTATACAGGTCAGAACATGCTGCACAATCCATTCTCAATGACCAGAATGGGTGAAATCCAGAGAATATCAGTAACACTGGCAGAGCCCCTCTGCCTGGACTTCTTGCCTGTATCAGAGCAGGCATCTCTAGATACTTGGTAAAGGCAATGAAACTGCTTAGAGAGGACTGACTGTCACTGTCTGTACTGTCCAGTAGAGAAATGTGATTGGAAAATTGATAAAATGGAGGGTTGTGCCATACACTTCTTACTGATCTACAATTCTTCTATCAGATTTCTCAGAACAATTTCAATGAAATCATGCTTTTTCTAAATGAATGTGATATTTATGATTTCACTGAAATTGTTCTGATAAATCTGGATGTGTCTTATGAATAGTTGATGGATTGGATGAGATCCTTCCCTGTATGGCCATCCTCCAGGTGTTAGAAATCCCCCCTCCTCCCCCGATCAGCACACAGGTGTCAGTGGGTATGTGATGAGTACATGGAGTTTGTCTGCTGCTCCCCCCTCTCCGTACAGCCCAGACCCCACTTGTAGAGATCATGCCCCGTCCTCCTCTCCAGTAGAAGTAGTTATAAGTGAAGCGTGGGTCCCGCCCAGGTCAGTGATCAGAGTGGGTGGCCCAGTGCAGAGTGGGGGGAGAGAAGTTCTGTCATTACCTGGTGACAGCTCCCCCCTCGCTGAGGTCCCCGGAGTCCGTGTCCATCATTGGGGGGGTCCGGCTGCTCCCTTGGCCCAGCAATCCAGACAAGGGACAATCAAAAAGGACAGATCCTGCACATGCTGATATACAACAAGTACAAAGAGGAGTACTTCACCAGCCCATGGCGCTGTCCATGTGTTCACCTCCTTTGTTTGTATGTTTTATAGCTGAAATGTCCTGGTTGCTGCTGCTCCTCTCTCACTCCACTGGGGGGGGGGGGGGGGGGGGGGGGGGGGGCGGATCAAAACAATTCAAATCTGTAAAGAAAAGCGCACGCAACCTCGGGCAATAACGCTTTAATAAAGGACAACACAGTACATTGGAATTGCACTCACACTTTTCCTTTAAGACAATCGCTTTACAGCATTCCAACAGGAGCTACTCGCTCCTCCCGTCCCTCCAGATGGTGACTCTGCGGTCTCCTCATTCGCGGCTGCCGCCGCTGTATCCCCGCTCTCCTTCACTTCCTGTGTTGCCTGGTCACCGGATACCGGTTCTAGTGCGCCTGCGCACTATACCAACGTAATCTGCGGCGCCTCAGGAGAGCCTCAGCCAAAGCCGGAGCCACAAGTTGTACGGAGCTGCGAGGTGGGAGATTCAAGACACGGGTGCACTGCCTCTGCTGTTACTACGGACAACGCGTTTCGGAGGTGGAGCCTCCTTCCTCAGGTCCCACCTTGCTTCCTGCTAACGCCCCTCCCTATATACCCGGGATACCATCGGCCCTAATTATTTAATTGTGTATTCTTAAAGGGGCCAGTAACCAATAATCCTTATCCACCTTGGCTGGGACGGGAGAAGCAAGGGGCTATCCACTTTTAAAAAACATATATTAAAAACATATTAAAAATACAGTTTAAGATACAATTTAAAATACAATTTAATACCAGCGCAGATATTAACCAGAGCTATTATAGATACATGTTTGGATATCACATTCCCTACATAGCAATGGTTGTCTCCTGCTAAAAATACATAAACGTATCCTAAAAGTATATATGTATATAAGACTCTAAGCTACATCAGCATTTCCTAATACCAATATTGTTGTCCTAAATTAAAGCGTTATTGCCCGAGGTTGCGTGCGCTTTTCTTTACAGATTTGAATTGTTTTGATCCAGACAAGGGAGCAAGCTTAGACCAATCAAAATGCAGAGTTTGTCCCCGTCCAGGTAATGCAGAGATTACCTTCCGCTGCACAGCACATGAAGGGAGGAGGTGGGTGGAGCCATTCTGGAATAGGTGCGGAGGAGGACGAGGAGATCCTCCTTCACTCTGCATTCTGGGTCCTCTCCTCTGGACATCACTGGTTGCTAGAGGCCAGTCGGCTGGCCATCCTAACAACCAGTGTAGCTCAGACTTAAGCGCCCGGCGGAGGAACAAAGTGCAGATATCCGCCTGACAAGGAAGTGAAGGGCTTATTTAGTTACAGCTCATACACACTTCACCTGCGCCCCCCTTCTGCGGCCATTCATTTTTGGCATCTTTGATCCGTTTTTTTGGCCGAAATGGGATACGCCCATTTTCGGACTAAAATTTCGGTGCACCACCAGTATAAATACAAGGCAAAACATTTGTTACTGGACTCTTTACACATACAATCACTGGACACTATTAGGTACACTTGTTCAACTGCTTGGTAACACAAATAGCTAATCAGCCAATCACATGGCAACAACTCAATGCATTTAGGCATCTAGATGTGGTGAAGATGACTTGCTGAAATTCAAACCGAACATGAGAATAGGGAAGAAAGTGGATTTAAGTGACTTTGAAGGTGGCATGGTTGTTGGTGCCAGACGAGCTGGTTTTGAGTATTTCAAAAACTGCTGATCTACTGGGATATTCATACACAACTATCTCTGGGATTTACGGAGAATAGTCCAAAAAAGAGAAAATATACAATGAGCGGCAGTTGTGTGGCCGAAAACGCTCTGATGTCAGAGGAGAATGGGCAGACTGGTTCAAGACAGTGGTGCACGATTCTGAATAAAATGAGAACCACAATTTTTTTTTGCTTCGATGTACGGTCATGATTCTCGGCGTAACATCTTTCACATTATAAAAAAAAGCGGTCTGTGATAGCTATATGTATACATATGGACGTTTGGGGGTTCTGAGTGATTTTCTAGCAAAAAAATACTGATTTTAACTTGTAAGCAACAAGTGTCAGAAAAATGTTTAGGGTTCTTTCACACGGGCTTTCCACCCGGCGGACTGTTTTGGTTTAGTGGGGACTGATCCGCTGATCCCCGCTGAGCAGGCGGATGACAGGTCTGTCTCCGCTTACTTTGCAGAGACGGAGCTGTCAGATCCCCGCACTTCTCTATGAGAGATCAAGGAGGGGTGGTCCGTTTTCATCCGATTCCATCCTCCAGACAGATAGAAAATAGGGTTTCCATCCGTCTGGATTTCACAGACAGGATCGGATAGCAGCAGGTGTTAACGGAGATGTCACTGCTGACATCTGCTCCTCCATAGGGGTGCATGGAGCATCCGATCAGGTCCACCTGAAAAAAAACTGACAGGCGGACCTGATCGGAAAACCTGCATGAAAGGGGCCTCAGGCAACCTAAAAGTCTCGCGATTTTACAGCAATTTTGTTGCCGCGATTTTGACTGGGCTTAAAGCATTTCCTATGTCTTTGGACCTCAAAACGCATTAAAATCAGCCCAAAGTAGTGAAGGGACCACTTTAAAGTCGCACAGATATAAACGGTACTCATTGGAAATTATGGAGTACAACTTGTCATGCGACTTTGCAGTCCCAAATCGCAGGACAAGTTGCACAAGTGTGAAAGGGGCCTAAACTGTCCTCACTTAAGAGTCGGTTCACACTAGCTGACAAGGGAGCTGACAAGTCGCGCTCCCTTGCGGTCCATTGACCGCTACAGGACCCGTTCTAATAGGAGCGACACAAGTCGCTCCGACTTAGAAAAAGGGTCCTGTACTACTTCGGGGCGACTTGCATAGACTTCTATTATGTGAAGTCCCTGCAAGTCGCTCCGAAGTCGTGGTGCATGGTAATGCACAAGTCGCCCCCAAAGTAGTAAGGAGTCGTGTCGCCCCAGTGTGAACCGGCTGTAACAGACAGAAGTTCATTCCTTTGATCTAAATAAACAAAATGATTAACTTTAAACACAATGTATCTCCCTGCCTTGGCAATGTTGATAACAAAAAAAAAAAAAAAAAAAAAGGCTACGGCAAATGTTTGACAGCTGTGAGTGAGCAGAGAACAGCTCTGCTCTGTATGAATTGAGGAAATGCTGTTTTGGGATTGGGGGGGGGGGGGGGGGGGTGTAAATCGCGATCTTTTAACGAATAATCATGCAGCTCTAGTTTGAGATGACAGAAAGGTGACAGTAACTCAAAATAACCGTTAATTACTACCAAGGTATGCAGAATACCATCTCTGAATGCACAACACTTAGAATTTTGAATCAGATGGGCTACAGCAGCAGCAGACCACACTGGGTGCCACTCCTGTCAGCTATGAACAGGAAACTGAGGCTACAATTAGCACAGGCTCACCAAAATTGGAAAATAGGAGATTGGAAAAACGTTGCCTGGTCTGAGGAGTCTCGATTTAAGTTGCGACATTCAGATGGTAAGGTCAGAATTTGGCATAAATAACATGAAAGCATGGATCCATCCTGCCTTGTATCAACAGTTCAGGCTGGTGGTGGAGGCGTAAAGGTGTGGGGGATATTTTGTTGACCATGTCCATCCCTTTATGACTACAGTGTACCCATCTTCTGATGGCTCCTTCCAGCAGGATAATGCCCCATGTCACGAAGCTTGAATCATCTCAAACTAGTTTCTTGAACAGGACAATGAGATCACTGTACTTCAATTGTCTCCACATTCATCAGATCCCAATTCAATAGAGCATCTTTGGAATGTGGCGGATGGTGGCATGAGAATCGCATCATGGATGTGCAGCCAACAAATCTGCAACAACTGCATGATGCCATCATGTCAATATGGACCAAAATCTTTAAGGAATGCTTCCAACATTGTTGAATCTATGCCACGATATTTAAAATAGAACTATAGGCAAAACATTGTTTTTTTTTATTTTTATTTTGGATAGCGTAAGGGAGGGCTACCCGTCAGATTTTTTTTGATGCCATCTGTGTCCCATTGCGGAGATTTCCTTTCACTTCATGTCCCATAGCCAAACAGGAAGTGAGAGGAAATTTCTGAAAATTAAGAGAATTCCTTGGGGACCCCCAGGTCACCAGAACTAGTGTCCCCATTGGCACAACCCAAAAAGTAGTATTGTTTTTTAATAATGGTAAGCAGGACGAGAAGGGTGATCTCCCTAATAGAGGCACAGACTGCATTAAAACCTAGCAGGTGTTGTAATTCCTCTCCACTCTATCCAAAAACTAATAAAAAAAAGTTTTGCCTTTAGTTATACTTTAAGGCAATTCTGAAAACAAAAGGGGGTCCCAACCTGGTACTAGCAAGGTGTACCTAATAAAGTGGCCGGTGAGTGCATTTAACCGCTTGCCGACCACCGCGCGACTATTTACTGCGACGGTCAGCCCCTCACAGGCAGAGCGACGTAGGGTTACGTCGCTAGCTTGTGAGGGTCTAGGGAGCGAGCGCGCGCCCCTGGAGGCAAGCTCCCGAGTGGTCACGGACCCCCCCCGCGCGTGTGACCGGCGGACCCGATGTCCGGCGATCGTCGGTGCAGAGGGAGAAAGGCAGGCGGCTAATGTAAACAAGCCGCCTGTCATTTTCCCCTGTGTAAGAATGGTGATCATACGGTTCTGCTATGTAGGACCGTTGATCACTGTTCCTACACCTCAAGCCACAGCCAATCACAGTTAGAAGCACGCCCCTAGGGACACACAACCCCTCCCTCTCAAAAAAAAGTTAACCCCCTTCACTGCCAGTGAAATTTTACAGTAACAGTGCATATGTATAGCACTGATTACTGTAGTAATGTCACTGGTAACCCCAAAAGTGTAAAAAATGTCAGTTAAGGGTCCGATCTGTCCGCTGCAATGTCGCAGTACCGCAAAAATTGCAGATCGCCGCCATTACGCGTTAAAAAACCCCCCAAAAAAATGATAAAAATCTTTCCCTTTGTTAGTAAACGCGATAACTTTCGCGCAAACCAATCAAAATACGCTTTTTGCAATTTTTTTTACCAAACATATGTAGCATAAAACAAATTGGCCGAAAATGGTAAAAAAAAAATTTCTACATTTTTTGGGGGAATTTCATATAAAAAAATATGTTAAAAATATTGTTATTTTTGCAAAATTGACGCTCTTTTTTTGTTTATAGCGCATGATAAAAAAAAAAAAAAAAAAAAAAAAAAAAAAAAAAAAAAATCGCACAGGTGATCAAATACCACCAAAAGAAGCTTTGTTTGTGGGGAAAAAAAAAAGGACGTCAAATTCGTTTAAGTACAGCATCGTACGACCGCGCAATTGTCCGTTAAACTCACGCAGTGCCGAATCGCAAAATAGGCCCTGGTCAGGAAGGGGGTAAAATCTTTCGGGGCTTAAGTGGTTAAAAAACATAAAATACTTTTTTTTTTTTATTGATCACATAACCTCTGTTCATAGCTGCTTAAAGAACTCGAACATCAATGCACTGATCTTCCCACTAAAAGTCTGATCTTTGGAGGAGAGCAGGCTGAATTTCCATAAGCCAGAAAACTGAGTAAGCTGTGCTCTCATGCTTAGTGTGGTCAGTAGTTAACAGTAAGCAGGGGGATTGCCTGGAACACCAGAAAATTCACACAAAAAGCAATACAAAGAACAGGATATTTTTTTTATACAAGTACATGGTTCAGCAGGCACATTTCAGGAATATGAAATGTTGGGTTTACATTATCTTTAACCACTTGCCGACCGCCGCAAGTAAATATACTGCGGCGGTCAGCCCCTCACAGGCAAAGTGACGTATATAAACGTCACTAGCCTGGGAGGGTCTGGGGAGCGAGCGCGCGCCGCCGGCGGCGCGGTCACGGACCCCCCCGCGCTTGTGACCGGTGGACCCAATGTCCGCCGGTCACTCAGCGATCGGCGGGGGAGAGGGAGAAAGGCAGGCAGCTTGTGTAAACAAGCTGCCTGTCAGTTCTCCCTGTGTAGAAACACTGATCATACGGTTCTACTATGTAGGACCGTTGATCAGTGTCCCTACACCTCAAGCCACAGCCAATCACAGTTAGAATCACGCCCCTAGGGACACACACAGCCCCTCCCTCTCAAATAAAGTTAACCCCTTCACTGCCAGTGTATTTTTACAGTAACAGTGCATATGTATAGCACTGATTACTGTAGAAATGTCACTGGTAACCCCAAAAGTGTCAAAAATGTCAATGTTCCGATCTGTCCACCGCAATGTTGCAAAAAAAAAAAAAAAAACAAAAAAAAAAAAAAAAACGCAGATCGCCGCCATTACGCGTTAAAAAAAAAAAACAACAAAAATGACAAAAATCTTTCCCTTTGTTAGTAAACGCGATAACTTTTGCGCCAACCAATCAAAATACGCTTTTTGCGATTTTTTTTTACCAAACATAGGTAGCATAAAACAAATTGGCCGAAAATGTTAAAAAAATTGATTTATTTTTTTTTGGGGAATTTCATATAAAAAAATGTGAAAAATATTGTTATTTTTACAAAATTGACGCTCTTTTTTTGTTTATAGCGCGTGATCAAAAAAAATCGCACAGGTGATCAAATACCACCAAAAGAAAGCTCTGTTTGTGGGAAAAAAAGGACGTCAAATTCGTTTAGGTACAGCGTTGCACGACCGCGCAATTGCCCGTTAAAGTCACGCAGTGCCGAATCGCAAAATACCCCCTGGTCTTTTAGCAGCCAAATCCTCCGGGGCTTAAGTGGTTAAAAGCCAGTAACAGTGGTGTAAACTATTAATAAACCATGATCAAAAACAGTAGTATTCCCTCTTTTTTATGGCATTCTGGACATCAACATATGGCTCTATAAGATCAGCCACTTTCTCTGGTTTCTTTCCATTACACGGTTTTTACACACAACCATCCCATGTGGCTCAACAGCTGCAAACAGTACAAAAAGTTATAGTTTGAGCAAATAGTACATCATCACATCATACACACTTGGGAGCAGCCAGAATAGCTCAGTACTTAAAACATATTTTAAATTATTTGATTTCTGCTCTAAATGTTTAAAGGCCGAACGTTTTTGTATCTTAATGCATTCTATGCATCAAGATAAAAAAAAAAAAAAAAAACTGTGTGCAACAGCCACCCTCAGCCCATCTTTATCCAGCGATGTTGCGGGGTGTGATTGGCTGCTGCTGTGTTCAAAGTCAGTCAGCCAATCAGGAGAGAGAGGGGGCAGGGCCGGGTTGAGACTCCATGTCTGAATGGACACACGGAGCTGTGACTTGGCTCGGGTGCCCCCACAGCAAGCACTTAACAGGGAGGAAGGGGCCAGGAGCACAGAAGGGGGACCCGAGAAGAGGAGGATCTGGGCTGCTCTGTGCAAAACCAACTGCATAGAGGGAGGTAAGTAGAACAAGTTATATATATATATATTTTTTTTAAAACAAGACTTTACAATCACTATGACAGGTTTAAATCACTAAAAATACACAAGTGGCAAACTTTAGATGTTATTAGTCAGGTCTTAGGCTCCGTTCACATGTCAGCGTATGGATCACGGGCAGAACCGCCGCGGTTCCGCCCGCGATCCGGAGATTATTGCAAATCGCGGGACGCCTGTGCGTTGCCCGTTGATTTGCAATAGACCCCCAAACGCTGAGCGATGTTGCCGCGATTTCCACCTGCCGAATCGCGGTAACATCGCGCGCAAAAAAAAATCGCGGGACGCATTACGACCAAAAAAAGTACAAGAGCTTCTTTGGATCGTATTGCGTCCCGCGATTTTTTTGCGCGATGTTACCGCGATTCGGCAGGCGGAAATCGCGGCAACATCGCTAAGCGTTTGGGGGTCTATTGCAAATCAACAGGCAACGCACAGGCGTCCCGCGATTTGCAATAATCTCCGGATCGCGGGCGGAACCGCGGCGATTCTGCCCGTGATCCATACGCTAACATGTGAACGGAGCCTTAAAGATATTGTAAAGCTTGGCTGTTTTATTTTTTTCTTACAAACAAACATGTTATGCTTAACTGCATTGCACATTGGTTTTGCACAGAGCAGCCACAATCCTCTTCTGGCTCCACCCCTCACTGAGTGCCTCACAGTAAACCACTTGCTATGGGGGCACTTGTGCATGTCTGCTCCCGAGCCCTGTCACAGAATGGGGCTCGGCCCTGTCCCATGTGTCCATAAGACACAGAGAATGGGGCTCAGGCCTATCCCCTACTCCTCGCCACTGGCTCTGACTGACAGTAGTGGGAGCCAACGGCTTCTGCTGCTTTATCTGAGCCAATGAGAAGCGAGAGAGCCTTGGCTCTATTGCACATCTCTGAATCAAGGTCGGGGTCAGGTAATCTTAAGCCCCGTACACACGTACCGATGGTCGGCTTACAAATGTTCCTCTTTTCTCCCCGGGATGTCGGTGTCTGCTGAAAAGTGCAAAGACAGCACAAGGACAGCACAAGAATTTTGTCCGCCGACTGCAGAAGTGATGTCATGTAATGGTTAACTTTCCCTGTGTTTTCTATTTTCTGAGCATGCCCAGTCTTGCAAATCTGCGGTCTGTCGGCCGAATTGTGTACTGACAGGCGAACAATCGTCCGTTCTGGTGTCGGCATACAAATATTTTCATGTTTGCACGAAAGACTTTTGTCCGCGGATTGTGCGCAGACATCTGTCGGAGGCACCATACTAACACGCGTACAATCGGCAGATCCTTCGTCCACCGACGTTTGTATGCCGACGATCGGTACGTGTGTACGGGCCTTTAACGTAAAATTGTGCGGTCGAGCGACGCTGTACCAAAATAAAATTGATGTCCTTTTTTCCCCACAAATAGAGCTTTCTTTTGACCACCTGTATGATTTTTAATTTATTGCGCTATAAACAAGAAAAGAGCGCCATTTAAAAAAAAAAAAAAAAATTAATAAAATACATTTTTTCCACTTTCTGCTATATAACATCCCCAAAAAAAAAAAAAAAAGCTGTTTTTTTCTTAACCAAAAATATCATAACAAGTGTATTTTGATATCGGCATCCCCGCTGCCTAGTAGGGGCAGAAGCACCACGCACGCAAAAGATGTAGGGCTACGTCAGTTCGCGCAGGAGAGGCTGCCTGCAGCAGTAAGTCTTAATGAGGTTAATCTGGAAACCGAAGGGTCCACCAGTCCACTTCTTAAGGGGAGGGGGACTTCCCAAAGGGGTGACGCCTAGTAAGCGCTTAGGAACCCCATGGGGACAATTCGGTCTTCCCCGCTCTTTAGCGACAATTCTGTAAAAAATAGGCGGGGAAAGGAAACACCTTTGCCACTCTGGATTTCTTGAGAGTGTCAGAGGGTACCTGCACCTCTGTCGCAACTTTAGCTGCCTCCTCAATCTTCAGGGTCTCAAGCACAGCTACAATCACTGCATCCCACCTGCGCCTTTTCGTGCGCGGTCGCAGACGTGGTGGAATCATCCTCATGATCAGAGGATTCCAGGCACATAGTTGCAGACCCAGCAGGTGACCCACATCCGTAGAAGCCGAATCAGATTCAGGATCAGATGAGTCAGGGGGAAGATGGGGGGTGCTTTTTGCTAGCCCGGCCGCCTGAAAGCCACCTCCACCCAGGACACAAGGGACTCTAGGACCGCCATCAGTGCATGGATGGATGGGACCTGGAGCCTCAGAGAGGGGATCAGGTGGGGAAATGTGCTCCAAAGACTCCATGAGTCACCAGGGTGATCCCACAAAAGGTGAAAAACACTGCTAAGGGACAACTCCCACCACACTGGTTACCAGGCACAAAGCACCAAGTGTTCCTCAGCAGAGAGGGAGAAGACCCCACCAGACTCACCCCCTGCAGAAACAAGCGCCTGCAGCCACCAGGATAATGCACTACACATGAGGCGATCAGGGAGTAAAAATAATCCAAGAGTCAACACCAGGGGATGAGGGGGGCTCCCACTGCTGAAATCGCAGCCAACAGGGCTCCACGGTCATGGCCGCTGCTATTTTCAATGGCAAACCACAGCGAAATGGCCACCGCATATAGAATTACACAGGCTACAACAAAATGGGGGCCCCACAAGGCATACAGGGACCCAGGAGGGAGACCAGGCCTCAAGGAAAGATCCAGGCAGGATGGGGGGCCTTGGCAGGAGCCCCCACCAGGTACAACCTCCCTCCCCACACAGTCAATCATCCGATCGTCGGCGGCGCAACCCCTGGCCCCCCATCGCAGTAAGCGCCTGCCCCCCACCCCAGGAACAGTGGTCAGACCACCCAAACAGCCTCAGCATACGTGGAGGGGAAGGGGGCAGGTGAGGGGCCCATGTCCACCCCAAAACCCCCCAGGGCGAGAGGGGTGGACAGCTACTCACCATACCAGGAACCAGGGGGGGGGGCTGTGGGCCAGGAGGAACGCTGCGACTCAGCCCGAGACCTGGTGGTATGTGATCTCGTGAGGCATTCAGCGCGCAGGCCAGCCCCTGTCCAGTGGGGCTATGTTGCGGCTGACCTAGAGCGGAGCTGAGGTCTGCGCGTGCTCGTTGGCCAGACTGGGGTGAGCACTGGATCTAGACTGTCCAGCCAGTCGCCCAGTCTGGCAGTTGATTGCAGATCTCACAGGAAAAATCCAGGAGAAAAACATTTATCTAAATGAAAAAAAAAAAAAAAAAAAAATGGTGCCAGGACCAAAGATCCCAGCAAGGAACTAGGTCCTTACTCCTGACTAGGCAAGAATAAAATAAAAAAATGAGTGGCTATAGCAGAGAGAGGGAGTATACCCCCTCGGACTGCCCATGGGTGTAGTCAGAATTCTTTTTTGCCTAGTGTCCTACTTTTGTAATGGGCAGTATAACCCAATGGTAATGAATACCAGGAGCTGTGTCCATCAATGAACAAAAGAGAAATACTGATTTTAACCTGTAAGCAGCAAGTGTCAGAAAAAGGATTAGTCTTTAAGAGGTTAAACTGACCTCACTTAGGCTCAGTTCACACTGGGGCGGCTTTAAAGTCACCAGACTCTGAAGCCGCCCCATGCAGAGCGACTTCAGCGTGGCTTGCAAACAACTTCTCTAATAGAAGTCAATGCAAGCAGCTCCGCAGTCGCCCCCAAGTAGTGCAGGAACATTTTTCTAAGTTGGAGCGACTTGAGTCGCTCCGATTAGAATGGTTCCATTGCACTGAATGGAGTGCGACTTGTCAGGCGGCTAAGTCACCTGACAACCAGGACTTACAGATGGAAGTTCATTGCTTTGATCTAAAAATGAAATGATACATTGTAAAACATTGTGTTTATAGTTATCTAGCAGCCCTAAGTGCCGGTTCACACTGGGGCGACCTGTGAGGCGACCTGGTCGCCTCACAGGTCGCCGCAGGTCGCCTCCCATAGGGAAGCTGCGGACCCGTTCTAATAGGAGCGACACAAGTCGCTCCGACCTAGAAAAAGGGTCCGGAGCTTCTTTGGGGCGACCAGGAGGCGACCGCCATAGACTTCAATGTTATGAAGTCCGTGGCGGCCGCTCCGAGGTCGCGGCGCGCTGCTCGCACCGCGATCTCGGAGGTCGCCCCTGCAAGTAGCGTCGCGGTAATGTGAACCGGCGCTAACAATGTTTAATGTTGATAAACATTTGCTGGAGGCTTTTTTTTTTCTTTTTTGGACAGCTGTGAGTGAGCAGAGAACAGCTCTGCAAGAATCGAGGACATGCTGTTTTCAAATCGTGGGGGGGGGGGGGGGGGGGGGGTGAATCGAGATTGTTTTTTTTTTTTTTAATGATTAATCGTGCAGCTCTACCACAAAGTAAAGTATGGTTTTTATGATGCGTTTCAGGTCTGAATGTACAACGCTGTTACAATAAACAGTGCAGAAAGCAAGTTCTGTGGGTTGCTAAGGTGCCTTTAGTCTCAGCATTTTTTAATGTGAATGAAGCTTGGGGAAAAGTTTTTCTCTCCCTTTTTTTTCCCCCATTGTTTATGTTTTTGGCCACTGCACTGGTATCCAGCGATAGGTTATGCTATATATTAACGCTGATCTGCTGTCATGCTTAATTTATACGCTATATCCTTTGACTTCATACATTATACTGTTATGGCTCTTATGTTTGGCTTGAGCTTGTTTTGCTCTTTTTTTTTTTTATATGTTTACTTGTGTTGTAAAAAAGTTTAATAAAAATGATCTGATTAAAAAAAGAAAGAGCCAATGGCAGACTCTGCTAGTCAGATCAGGGCCCCCAATATTAAGCTGACAGTAGATCCCAGCATGCATACCACATATAATACAATATCCACATTTTATTAGTGACAAAATCACTAAAGTGGCGTAGTTCACGCTTACCAAAAAAACTGCCCATGCAGATAAGGGGAGTCTGTAGATAAAAACAAATCATGCAGCTTTGGCTAACGTTGAATAATGCCCTTGCTATAGGTGTAAGCCATTTATAAAACCTGACTGGAAAACTCCTACGACGTTTCCAAGAGAATCCTAGTGTTACTGCTCACCTGCATAGAGCTCCTTCTCTAATTTGACACCCCTCACTTGTGCTTTCCTTCTCCTGACACAGCTATGAGCTCAACATTTGGAAGCTCGCACCTGTGATGGTGAAGGGGGGAAATAACACTAGACCTCCCTTAACAACATCCTAGGAGGTTTCCAGTCAGGATTTGTGCGGTATATAAATGGCTTACACCTATAGCAAGGGTATTGCTCACCATTGGTCAAAGCTGAACAGGTTGCTTTCACCTACAGACGTCCGTTACCTGCATAAGCAGTTTGTTGGTAAAGGTGAATGTTAAGGCTCCATTCACACCTGAGCGTATCGGTTTCAGGCGTTTTTTGCAGGCGTTTAGAGGAAGGTATTGACATCTAAGGCCCCTTTCACACAGGCAGATCCGCCTGTCCGTTTTTTTGGTGGATCTGAACGGTCCCCCCCATGCATCCCTATGAGGCATCGGATGTCAGCGGAGACATGTCCGCTGACATCCGATCTGTCAAATCTGGACGGATGGAAACCCTATTTTCATCCGTCCAGCGGATCGGATGAGAACGGACCGATGGTCCATTCCCATCCGATTTCCCCCATAGAGATGCATAGGGAACTAACAGCTGTGTCTCCACACACAGCGCGGAGACACAGCTGTCATCCTGCTCAGCAGGGGATCGGCGGATCGATCCCCCGCTGAGAAAAACAGAGTCCTTCCAATGGACTCAGTGTGTGAAAGAGCCTAACAAACACGCCTGTAATCAGCCAAAAAGAAGCTCATGTACTTTTTTGAGCTTCAAGCGTTTTGCTTCAGGAGACAAAACAGTCATATGTGAACAGGGGCCATTGAAATGAATGGGATTTTGCTTGTTGGGCGTTTTGAGACTTCAGAGATGAGCGTTTCACGAGCTGAAAAACGCTCAGGTGTGAACAGGGCCTAACATTGGCCTTGCTGGCCTGTGACAAAGACCTGTTACAGGGGAACATTAAAAACAAAAAAAACTTTTATACACAACTAAAAAAAGCTCCTCATACCCAGAACTTTTACTGGGAGGAGCATGACAACATGTAAGAAAGTTACAGTGCAGTGGTGTCATCATCACAACCCTCTGTATTGTGACCCTTGAGATGTGAGACGTTTGATTGGCTCAGGAGGACATCTTCCCCCAAAACATCATTAGATAAGGGAGTATTGACACATCACATGACCACATCCAGCTGTACACAACTGACCATCCATCCTGCTGCCATCAGAGCAGCCTTTCCCATTGTGTGATCTTCTCCATTCACACGCCTCTGCCTACAAGTGCCTGGGGAGCCAACATTGCGGAGGTGCCATGATCACTGCAGTCACACGCCTCTCTCTCCTACCATCCCGTGTGTGAGGGATGGAGGGGGCATCTTCCAGCCAATGCATTATTATTCATAGCAATGATCAGGGTGATGATGTGTGCCATGTGGCAGCTGTGTTGGAATATATCTCAGGAGCCTGCTGGAGGAGAACTCCTTTTGTTATTAGAAGCACATGTCACCTTACCAATGGAATGCATCTGCTGAGCTCATCAATGATCACCCCCCAACTCCAGTCTGCTCATAGAAGCTGCCTGGTTGCCATCGGTTACAGCAGAGGTCTATGGCGGCCCAGTCAGGAGACCTCTCCGAGCTCTGAGCCCCGCCACACACGGGGCAATGCATAGGAAAGGCCGCTCCCTGTCCCAGGCCTACACTGCCCGCTCAGGCCTGCTCCTCCACAGCACGGCCTGACAATAGAGAGCACACCGGGCTCCCCACCAGCACCGCCACACTAGGCCTCAGAGGCCACCGTGTCACACACTCCACCCCTCCCGCCACTCCGCTCCTCCCCGCCCAACACTGACACACAGGGGGGGCCGCAGCACCCCCACTAATCCCCCATTGAACAATATTTACCTGGTGTCCCCGGGCCCACCCGGTGCCTCGGCTTCAGCAGACAACGAGTGAACGCAAACTCCTCCTCCCACGGCCGCCGACCGCCGCCGCAGTACGAGGCGTTGGCCAGCAGAGGGCACGCTCCGACACGAAGGCTCAATGAGACGCTCGGAAAGGTTCGGCAATTTCCGTCCAGGGAGGAGGAAGATCTCGCGATGAGAGGAGCTGTGCACCAATTGTGTTCAAGTGTACCTGTCATGAGAGGACCATTGCGGGCCTTCTATATGTGTGCAAAGTCCTCCTCTATAGGAAAGATAATGTTTGTAGAAAGCACATGTAGGTTTATATTTCACACCATAGACAAAGCAGGAAATGGCGTAAAACAATAGTGCTGCAATAAAACTCATGCAGTGTAACTGGGTAAGCTGCCATTCCTGTGTCTTGCAGCGCAGCAACTCGTGTGCGTTGTCCAATGAGCCCGTCTATGCATTGCCTCCATTGCTGCTCAGTCTGGACGTTTCCTTTGTTTGAGGAGTCACAGCACGATGCTGGAAGGTAATAGAAAGGCCAGAGCGCCCTCTTGTGTTCCATTATCAGAATGACCGTTCACTAGGTGATGGGAGAAAGTTTTGTGATAAGTCATTTCCCTTACCAGGAGATAATGGGATTTTATTAGAATAAAAGGAAAAGAGCACAACCTATCTCTGTGAACCTTTCCAGAAAGTCTGTAACATTTTTAAATTTTGCTTTTTCTCACAAAAAACTTGGTCAGATGTCTGCTCGACTGCATCCTATGCAGTGTTAATTTCATCAACAAAAACATTTTTGTCAAAATTTTCATCAGCAGCCTTTTTGCAAGGAGGAAAACAAAACTAAAAGTACACCATATTTTCATCCACTGACTAAAACTATGACGAAAATCAATCCCTTTTTCTTAAACAAATGAAAATAAGAGGAAGGGATTTACCCTCTTGAACTTTTGGTTTCCACTGAGCTCCTCTTGAATAGAACCCGTCAGTACTTATACTCTCAGCAAGCAAGAAAGTCCATAGCATGCTTAGCAGTTAGCAATATGCAGCTTTACAGGCCTCCCCTCAGACCACCGTCTAGAGCACTGGGCATTACAGGCCTCCCCTCAGACCACCATCCAGAGCAATGGGCATTACAGGCCAACTGATGAGAGTCCCAACTCAAGACCACCCAGAGCAGAGCACTGTGAGTGTGTACAATATAGGCCTCCCCTCAGACCACCGTCTAGAGCGCTGGGCATTACAGGCCTCCCTTCAGACCACTGTCCAGAGCACTGGGCATTACAGGCCAACCGACGAGAGTCCCAACTCAAGACCACCCAGAGCAGAGCACTGTGAGTGTGTACAATATAGGCCTCCCCTCAGACCACCGTCTAGAGCGCTGGGCATTACAGGCCTCCCTTCAGACCACTGTCCAGAGCACTGGGCATTACAGGCCAACCGACGAGAGTCCCAACTCAAGACCACCCAGAGCAGAGCACTGTGAGTGTGTACAATACAGGCCTTCCCTGAGACCACCGTTCAGAGCACTGTGCATTACAGGCCTCCCTTCAGACCACTGTCCAGAGCACTGGGCATTACAGTCCAACCGACGAGAGTCCCAACTCAAGACCATCCAGATCAGAGCACTGTGTGTGTGTACATTATAGGCCTTCCCTGAGACCACCGTTCAGAGCACTGTGCATTACAGGCCTCCTGATGAGAGTCCCAACGCACGACTATCCAGAGCAGAGTACTGTGATGGTGTAAATTACAGGCCTCCCCTCTGACCACCCTCCAGAGCACTGTGCATTGCAGGTCTCCCCTCAGACCTTCATCCAGAGCACTGTGCATTACAGGCCTCACCTCAGACCACCATCCAGAGCACTTCTTCTATGAAGCTCACCCTTTCACCCCTTTCTACGCCATTGATAGTCTCAGCAATTGATGGCACTGTTCTTCCAGGGGGCCCTATTCGCTTCCAGACACTACCTATTAGGATGTCGGTAGGGATTCTCCACCAGGAGTGGATATCCTTTCTCATCCTACCCAAAGCCTCTACCCCCATTGTATTGGGCCTTCCTTGGCTAAAGCTCCACTCTCCCCATGTGGACTGGGTCAGATCCTGGCTTGGGGATCCTCATGTCTCTCGTCATGCCTTTCCAAGATGACCCAAAAGGAGAGACTTCCGGTTGCTACCAAATCGGTATCTTTTGACCTTTCCGCTGCATACAACGATTACCGGGATGTGTTTTGTAAGAAATCAGCTGAGGTGATTCCTCCCGACAGGTCCTTTGACACTTTGGACAATGAGTCCACTCCTGAACCTGAGCCGATCGTCCCAACTTCTTGCATTGTTGCCCATTCTACCACCCTGGACTCAAAAATTCCTCCTGGTAAGACCTTTGTCCCCACTGAGCTAAGAGCTAAGATTCTCCGTTGGGGACATGATTCCAAGGTGGCGGGCCACACAGGTTTTCTCCGGTCCTTCTTGCTCATCAGCCGTCAATACTGGTGGCCTAATCTCCGCTCGGAGGTCAAAGACTATGTCAAGGCTTGTCATGTCTGTGTCTAAATCCTCCACACAAGCTCCTGCTGGTCTCCTCATGCCTTTGCCCATTTCTAAGGAATACGAGGTCAGTCAAGTTCTGGATTCCCGACTCTGTAAAGGCCTTCTTCAGTACCTTGTTCAATGGAAAGGCTTTGGTCCTGAGGAGAGATCTTGGGTCCCTGCATCGGAGGTCTTTGCACCTCGTCTGTTAAAAAAGATTTCATCAGAAGTTTCCCTCTAAACCCGGGCCCGGGCGGGGAAATGGGAGGCCTCATAAGAGGGAGGGTACTGTCATGGACATGCAATAATGTCTGGTAGCTTACCTGTTCCTCATGTCTGCATTAAGGGCCAGACTCTTCCTTCTGGCTGCTTTTATCATCTCTCTTCACTGTTTGGCTCCACCCCAGGCCATTCCAGGAAGTCTATATTAACCAGCGCAAGGCAGGGCTGCTTTGCTGTTCAACAGTGTTTGTTAGTTATTTCCTGTCTGCCGTGTGCTTGATCTACCTTTCTGTGTACCAACTTTGGCTTGTCTCTTACTACTCCTGTTTGCCTGTGACCCTGACCTTTGGCCTGTCCCTTGGTTTCCCTTGTCTGTCTGTTGTCCCGACCTTGGCTTACCTATCACTATCCCTTGTGTCCTGAGTGGCTGCTTCCCCTCTCTCCCTACGGAGCGTGACCCGGGGTACTCCAGGGGCCGCGACCTGGGCCCAGCTGCAGCCAAGTCCATCCTCACCACTAGAGGCTCTGGTGAACACCTGCTGAGTTTTAGACTCCGCACCCTGGGAAATCTTGGGCTCACGTTCCTGTCCATCCGCAGCAGTCAGCTATCGGGTTCACTACCTTGCGCTGCACCCCGGCCTCCAACAGGGTGCAGTTGTCACCTGGCTACAGGTGACCTGACAGGGATATTTTGTGCCTGCATGATTGTGCCCAAGTGTCGATAAGGGGGGAATTAAAACAATTCATGTTGGAGCGGGAGAGTGAAATCACAAAGCTCACACATTGTTGGAAGTAGAGATAATGGCTCGGGGGGACGCCAAAGGTAGTAGAGAACTTTTGGAAGTCAAGACATCAAAGAGTTGAGAGAACAGTGTGACACCACGAGTGAACCAAAGATGAAGTGCTGCATGTTGCTGTGCCTGTGGGAACATTGGGTCATTGCGAATGGGCAGATAGCGGGAGAGACGCTAGGGATGTTCAAACTTTAATACCATAAATAATAACATATTCAATTTTTTTTACTACAGGGGTATATAATGAGTTTGGAAATTCTATAGAAATTCTTAAATAATGCATTACAATTTAACTAAACACATTACATTTTAGTTGACTAAAATGATTTTATTCAAATAAAATGTACAATTGCACATAACTAAAATAGGACTAAAACTAAATTGGCATTTTAGTCAAAAGACTAAAATTAATCAAAATTCAGTGCCAACATTAGCACTGAAAAGAGCAGCAACTCTTTTTGGCTCTGAGGAAGATGGTTTGCCCCTGAAACGTGTCAGCCTAGACACAGCAGCCTCATGCGGCACACTGCATACCATTTAATACAGTGCGGTTCCTTGGCTACCTTGGAGACTTTATGTGTATCATGTTGATGTATGTCCATACACACCTGCTTTGTGAGTATAATGTATACTTTTTAACATTTTTAATAAATTTTTAGTGGTAATGCACTAGGCTGGTGCGCCCCTTTTTTCTTCTTTTGTTATTCCATAGTTGGTTTTGGATACCCTTGATCCTGAAGGGGCAGCAAGACCGCAAGCTTAGTCCACTCAAGTCTGAAGTATTCCTCTTCCCTCCAGCCTATTTTTCACTTGAGCGCAGGAGAATTGTTCCACTAGTTAACCCCTTCCCTGCCAGTGTCATTAGTACAGTAACAGTGCAAATTTTTAGCACTGATTACTGTAGTAATGTCACTGGTCCCCTCAAAAGTGTCCGATTTGTCCACCGCAATGTCGCAGTCCTGCTAAAAATTGCTGATCGCCGCCATTACTAGTAAAAAAACAAAGTCAAATAAAATAAAAATGACATAAATCTATCTCCTAGTTTGTAGACGCGATAACTTTTTCCCAAACCAATCAATATACACTTATTGGGATTTTTTTTACCAAACATATGTGGCAGAATACATATTGGCCTAAATTGATGAAAAAATATTTTTACATTTTTTTTTTATTGGGAATGCTATATAGCAGAAAGTAAAAAATATAGTTTTTTTTTTGTTTTTTTTAGAATTTACGCTATTTTTTTGTTTATAGTGCAAAAAAAAAACCAAAACAAAACAAAAAAACAAAAATGCAGAGTTGATCAAATACCACCAAAGAAAGCTCTATTTGTTTACAGCGTTGCACGACCGCGCAATTGTCAGTTAAAAAAATGCAGTGCCGTATCGAAAACAATGGCCTGGTCATTAAGGGGGTAAAACCTTCTGCTCCAGAAGTGGTTAGGTAAATGCTCTGTCTAACTTCCACTTCTGCTGCACAGCTTGGTCTGGAAAAGGAAGTTCAAAAATAACAATTTTAACAGGTAAAAAAACGAAGTTACAGGGAGGACTCAGAAAAACAAAGACTGTTTTGGTAATGCTAATGACGGACTGCATAATACATGTTTTTTTTTATTTTGCCTTATACACCCAGGGCTTTTTTTCAGCGGGAACGCGGGGGAACTCATTTCCGGCACCTCCAGCACTGAATGTATGTAATTGCAAGGAATGCAACATTGTCTATTGATGCTGGCTGTTGAGGGATCTATTGTTGCTGGTGTAGAGGATCTATTCCTGCAGGATGGTTTATTGCTGCTGGGGAGGTCTAGTGTGGCTGCTGGGATATATATCGTCTCTGGAAGAGATCTCATGTTGCAGGGGGGTCTATTGTTAATTGGGTGGTTCTTATGTTGCTGAGGGGTCAGTTGTTGATGGGAGGGATCTTCTCTGTATGGAGCAGTCTATTGTAGCAGTCTGCTGGAGGGTCTATTGATGCTGTCTGCTGGGAAATCTGTTGTTGCTGCTGGGGACTCATTGTCGCTGGCTGGGTCTATTGCTGCTGGGGGGGGGGGGCTATTATTGTTGGCTGCAGGGGATCTATTTTACTGCTTTTATGTTATCAATAAAAAAATCCATACAAATTGCTCAGTACCACAAATGTTACTTGGTTCTGTATTTTCTAAAAAGGATGATCCTGGGTAGTGGGTGGAACCAAGGAATGGTCCATGGGGGTAGGTAGGGGCGGAGACAAGGGGAAAGTCCGAAAAAGGGAGTTCCTGCACCTATTTTCTGAGAAAAAAAGCCCTGTATACATCTCTTTAAGATCTTATACAGAGGCAGTGACTTGTGTAGCTGAAAATCAAGATAGACCTAAATGTTCACAAAAAAATACTTCGTTTTGTATATCACCAAGTGAAAAAGGAAAAATGATGTTTTACTAAGTTTATGCTTTCTGTCGCTGTATTGGGCACACCCTGGGGACTCTTTGCATGAACAAGTGCAAGCTCTAACACCAGCTGAATGTCACAGTTGTACAGTGGTGACTATGAATGGAGGAACGTTCCAGTGCACTGTACATTAATATGGCTACTAGCAATCCAAAATAATAGCACCTGAGAAAAGGAATTGCCTGTAGTGGTAGGCTCACCAAAAATAATTTAATTGAAAGAAGTATACACTGCTCAAAAAAAATTAAAGGGACACTTTTTAATTAGAGTATAGCATCAAGTCAATTAAACTCCTGGGATATCGAGCTGGTCAGTTAGGTAGCATAGGGGTTTTTTAATCAATTTTAGCTGCTTTGTTGTTAATGAAATTAACAACATGGGCACTAGATGGGCAACAATGAGACAACCTCAAAAACAGAATGGTTTTGCAAGTGGAGGCAACTTAATTTTTTTTCCCTACTCATCTTTTCTGACTGTTTTTAACTAGTTTTGCATTTGGCTAGGGTCAGTGTCACTACCGGTAGCATGAGGGGATACCTGAACCCTTTAGAGGTTGCACAGGAAGTCCAACTCTTCCAAGATGGCACATCAATACGTGCCATTGCCATAAAGGCCACATTTGTGGAGTGCATGACTAATAGTTGTCCTGTGGAGAGATTCCTCCACCTGAGCTGTGGATCTCTGCATTTCCTCTAGAATTATCAGGGGCCTCTTGACTGCTTCTCTGATTTTTTAAATCAGATCATTTTTTTGACAATGTTGATAAGTGATACAATAAGGCAGGACAGGGGACATACAATGGTCATTGGCATATCCTTCATGCATAATATAACATTTTTAACTAAACAGGTTTGTCATTCTGTATTTCCATCTAGATCAACTGTAATAGTATACAGTACATGTACATGTCATACGCAATCCAGTATTTAATAAAAAGCAATATCATTTATTCTAAGACATTACTCATTTCATCTCTATATTTGTTTATTTCAACCTATATTGTTTATCTCTTGTCTTTGCTTTGCCTTACTTCTTCGTATTGTTGTTAGCTTATCCAGAGGTGTATATCAGAAGTGGCAAGATTCCCGTTTTAAATTAAGGAGAGTCACCTTATTGTAAATGTGGTACCAAGTAATCTCCATTTTTCCTTTAAAAAAAACAGAACAAAAACAAAATAAAACTACAATTTCCTTTGCCTCTGATTTTGAGCCATCTTTTGTATCATACCCCTTATACTTATTGGGGTGCATCAGTAGGCCTAGTCTATAGTTATTATTCCATTTAGAACTTAGATTTTGAAACTCTTCCGTTATTTAGGTGGAAGAAGTTTTCCCACCAAGAATTCTATTAGGAACGAACTGTACTGGGGCTAATCCAGCAACATCCAAACAGCTGTCCCAGATATGCTCACATTTCTTAGGGCTTCCCCTATGTTTATAAGTGAGATTCTCCGTTAGAAGAACTTTTTTCACTTCCTTAACCCATTCTGAGTGTGTAGGAGGCATAGGAGACAGCTATTTCCGTGCTGTAAGTTTCCTGGCTATAAACAATACCCTAAGGATAGCAATATGCGTATGAGGTGAATATAGTTCATCATCCAAACATCATAGTAAAAACAGTTTAGGTTCTAATTGGGCTTCTCTGATTAATACTCTCCTGTCAGTTTAGGTGGATGGCCTTGTCTTGGTAGGTTTGGAGTTGTGCCATACTCTTTCCATTTTCAGATTATGGATTGAACAGTTCTCTGTGAGATGTTCAAAGCTTTGGATATATATATATTTTTTTAACCTAACCCTGCTTTAAACTTCTAACAACTTTATCCCTGACCTGTCTGGTGTGTTCCTTGGCCTACATGATGCTGTTTATTCACGAAGGTGTTCTAACAAACCTCTGAGGGCTTTACTGAACAGCTCTATTTATACTGAGATCAAATTACAGGTGGACTCTGTTCACTAATTAGGTGACTTTTAGAAGACAATTGGTTCCACTAGATTTTAGTTAGAGGTATCAGAGTAAAGGGGGCTGAATACAAATGCACGCCACATTTTTCAGATATTTATTTGTAAAAATTGTAAAAACCATTTATCATTTTCCTTCCACTTCACAATTATGTGCAACATTGTGTGGGTCTATCACATAAAATCCCAATAAAATCAGATACTTACCGTAATTTTCCTTTCCTGATGGTCTCCATGGCAGCCTATGTGTGGGTTAACCCTGCCTCCTCTCCAAGGGTATAGGACCCCCCTCCCATAAATTTCAGCTCAGGGATAGAGACAGTGTTCCATATCTTAGCCGAATCCAAGACCAGAGGGTGGGAACTCCGGCTGCCATGGAGACCATCAGGAAAGGAAAATTACGGTAAGTATCTGATAGGGAACTTTCCGTTTTCCTGACAGTCTCCATGGCAGCCTACGTGTGGGAAATAACTAGCCAATACCACACGGGTGGGAATGTTTAAACAAAGAAAATTTTAATTCATATTGTTAGCAGACAAAACCGTCAGACCAAAGTTAACTGAGGACAAGGAGGCTGGCTCTACACAGTAGTGGGTCATAAAGGTGTTGACGGATGACCAAGAGGCTGCTCTACAGATCACTTCTGGAGCCACATGATGTGAAGCTGCCCAGGATGTCGAGATACCTCTCGTTGAATGGACTGTCACCGCTTCTGGAGGAGTCAAACCCTCTGCCCTATAGGCCTGTTGTATAGCCACCATGATCCATGTTGCAATGGTCCTGGACGAGGCATGCTGTCCTCTGTTTCTACCTGAAAAGAGGATGAAAAGGTTGTCTGACTGTCTGAAAGGTGCCATAGCCTGGAGGGAGTCTCTTAAGGTTTCACCCACATCCAGGGGATGGGGTTCAGATTCATCAGAGGTCTGGAAGGTAGGGAGTACAATCTCCTGGTTCTCATGAAAGATTGAAGTAACTTTCGGGTTTAAATTGAGCATGGGAATAAGGACTACCCGGTCTGGAAAGAAGGTTAGAAATGGTTCCATGTATCCAAGGGAACCGATCTCAGAGACCCTTTTGGCTGAAGTGATGGCCACCAAGAAGACAGTTCTGATGGTGTTATCCTTGATGGAGGTGGAGGTTACTGAATTGGATCTTGATAAGGTATTAAGGATGAGAGGAAGGTCCCATTTTGGAAATCTTGCTTTCCTCTGTGGTCTGAGCCTGGCTGCTCCCTTTAAAGAATTGTTGAACAAGCGGGTGTTAAGCCCGCAGAACACCAGAGAAAGCAGACAAGGCCGAAACTTGGACTCTGAGAGTGCCTACTGAAAGGGCCATGTTTAGACCCGGCTGAAGAAACTTCAGGACCTCCTGTATTCCAGGGTCTGAACATGACCTCCCCTCTGGGTATGTGAATTCCATGAATCTAGCCCGGACTCTACAATATACTCTATTTGTGCTTAATCTTCTGGAACTCATCAAGGTGGGGATGACCCCAGGGGGGCACCGAAGGTATTCCAACCTCTCCCTCTCAAAAACCAGACCGCCAACCGGAGCAGTGCAGGAAAGGGTTGTAGTGTCATTCCCTGTGAAAGAAGGTCTGGCCTGAGGGGGAGAGGGATCGAGTTCCGATTGCTGAGCTGCAGGAGTAGGGGGAAACATGGCCTGTTTGGCCAATACGGAGCCACCATGACAATCTCCACATCTTCAGCTTGGAGTCTTTGCAGGAACCTGAGAATGACAGGAATTGGGGGAAAGGCTTATGCCCTGCTGAACTCCCACCTGTCGGCCAGAGCATCTGTTCCGCAGGCTTGATGACACCTGCCCCGCGTGAAATAACTCTCCAACTTGTGGTTGCAGGGAGAGGCGAACAGGTCGATTTCGTGAGAAACCCCCAATGACAGAATCCACTTGAACATCTCCGGATGGAGGGACCACTCATTGTGATTCAACTGAACTCTGGAGAGAAAGTCCGCCTGGACGTTTTGAGACCCAGGAATGTACACTGCCGATATGTTGACTAGATGAGCCTGAGCCCATGTCATAATTGGGTCCAGCTCCCTCAAGAGGGGAAGACTCCGAGTCCCACCTTGCCTCTTCACATAGGACACTGCCGTGGTATTGTCCATCCTGAGTACCACAGACTTCCCTTCTGAAGGATGACGGAAGGCTCGGAGAGCCAGAAAAGCCGCTCTGAGCTCCAGAATATTGGAGATGGGAGTGTGGGTTTGTGGAGTCCACCTACCCTGAGACACCTGTGCTGGCGTCCGTCGTGATGATGGTCCATGAGACGGGAATTAAGGAATGGCAGTTAAGCAGATTTTTTGCGCTGGAGCCACCACAAAAGACTGATCCTCATGCTGGGAGAAATATGGATACGTTGTTAGTGCTCCTCTGGGTTCCACTGATGAAGAAAGCCTCTTTGAAAAGGCTGCATTCGCCATAGAGCCCATTTGACTATGGGAGTCGTGGAGACCATTGTGCCAATGATTTTGAGGCACTGAGAGGCCCTCAGAAAAGAGGAGGGGAGAGCTGGGAGAATCCTTTCTCGTACCACCGGGATTTTCTCCAGGGGAAGGGAGATTGTACTCTGGACGGTGTTGAACTGAGCCCCTAGATAGACTAGGCATTGGGCAGGCTCCTGGTGGCTCTTCTGCGGGTTCAACAACCAGCTGAACTCTATGAGAGACGCTTTGTCGATTTGTGGTGCCTCAAGTCAGGTGTGGGATTTTAAGGGCAGGAGTAAGGCGAGTAAACAATAGTGGTACAGTTTATAGATAAAATTTATTCACATGTATAATTATATACAGAAATTTGAGTGAATTGATGGGTAAAGTCCCATTGTGATAGTGAAGAGAAAGTAGTAGATGTGTTTACACGTGAAAACGGTGACTTAGACAAGAAAAATAGATGGTCCTGCTCTGCTGTTCCTCATATCAAAGAATGGGAAATTGTTGCAGAGAGGGGCCTGATCGGTATTCCGACATGTTTCGGCCTGTAGCGGCCTTTATCAAGGATGTTACCGATTCTAGGAATAAGTACAATAGATTTGTCAGTAATAATAATATATAGTTGTTCAGATTAGATTATATATAGAATTGTACTATAACATACATATTTTTTGTCCACTTTCTGGAGTATTGCTTTCCCAGACTTTCTCCGGGAGCTGCAGGAACAATGCTGTATTGGGTGAAAAAGGTGTGGTAGGGTTGTAATTTGAGCCACAAGTAAAAAACAACATGAAGGGTTGTTTGTAGTAAATAATATAAAGTATAATAATAATTACTTCTTGGGCCACGTTTTTCTGGTCCAAATGGTTCAATGTGGCTATGATATATAGATTTCCACATTGATAGAGATCATCTGTGGTGTTTGCACATTGATGGAGATCATCTGTGGTGCGGGGTATATAAAATTTAGTACATAGTAAAGGTAAAGGATGTGGTTTAAGGTAAAGTAGAACATCCTTAGTTGAAGTACTAAAAATTAAAAGTTTTGGAATTGTATAAAGAATTAGGACTTGGTTGAAAGATGTTTGCACATCTTTTCCAGGTCTATGCTTACGCTTTGTAGAGGGGTATTGGTGTAGTGTCACAGCATGTTGCCTCCAGGTCCTGTCCTCCTGCGATTCGGGAGAGACTGAGGATCTGGAGGTGTTCCCCGGCCTTTTAAAGGCTGTCGCACATGCGCAGTGATGTGCTGTGTGACGCCTATGGGCGGTGTCCGTGGTCTGACGAGAGATGCGTCTGCGTGCGGCAGATGCGGCATCCCTTGTAGCCGTGTGGACGTGCCCCTACGGCCGCCGACACGGAATGCAAGCCGCAATCCCCAGAGGGGATAGTGGAGGGTACAGGACCGACCAGTTGGCTTAAAGATGCCCCGATCCAAAAGGGGATCCGGGGCTTTCCGTGCCGGGAGTTCCTGGAGTTCTGGAAATGAGCAAAAGAGGTGGACGAACAGTATCATAGCAATATATGTGATATATTTAAGGTGATACACTGTACAGAAGTGTAAACACCAGTTAGGTACATATAAGGAAAAAATGAAAAAATGAATAAAGTAAACAAGACATGGTATATAGTAGTGTCTTAGTGCAGCAATATAATAGTGAAAGGAGAGGGGATGTGAGATGGTCTGGATCGGGTCAGGGTGGGGGGGGGGGGTTTTATGGTCAGGTACAATTCTATATATAATCTAATCTGAACAACTATATATTATTATTACTGACAAATCTATTGTACTTATTCCTAGAATCGGTAACATCCTTGATAAAGGCCGCTACAGGCCGAAACATGTCGGAATACCGATCAGGCCCCTCTCTGCAACAATTTCCCATTCTTTGATATGAGGAACAGCAGAGCAGGACCATCTATTTTTCTTGTCTAAGTCACCGTTTTCACGTGTAAACACATCTACTACTTTCTCTTCACTATCACAATGGGACTTTACCCATCAATTCACTCAAATTTCTGTATATAATTATACATGTGAATAAATTTTATCTATAAACTGTACCACTATTGTTTACTCGCCTTACTCCTGCCCTTAAAATCCCACACCTGACTTGAGGCACCACAAATCGACAAAACTATACTCTCGGGATGGTGGCAGAAACTATTACTTTCCCTTCCAGTTAAGATCCAAAAACATTTCTTCAACTAATACCCCGGATGGATAACACATCCACAGCCTATCGGATCTCTGGAAATACTCAATTTTTATAAAATTTATCTTATGGTCGCTAAGCAGCAATAGCACCAAACCTATTATTCCCAGGCAAACATAGCTTGCGCTGTGGCACTATCCACAGTCTCAGCAAAGCCCTGTTGATTGCCTGTTTCTAAAGCAACATCCTCCTCTTAGCTAGCGAGGATGACTGAAGAAGAAGGAGAAAAAGATGTGGGAGACCTGGTTGGTGATGAATGGGAGACTCTTATGTCAGGCATCCACACCAGCTTCAAAGCCAAAGAACAAACGGAATCCGATATCTTGGCACTATTCAGAACACTCCAAAAACACTTGGAGAGAAAGTCGGCACTACACTTGCACATTAAAACATTTGAACGCTATATTAGCGAGAAGATCAACCCTGTAGGATTAAGAATTCAAATTTTTCCTACTATGGAAAATGTTACAACCCAACTTAAGAAAGAATGGGAAAACCAACTCAATGAATGTTCAAGGAACTTAATGATTCTTCTACAAGAAGAATATCTGAGACAAATAAAAACCTTAGACCTTGACATCAAAAAAACCTACGAACAACTAGCCCCTCTCAAAAAAGCTCAACTATACAGCGAACAGGAAAACAAACTTAAATCGCACCTTGAAGAATATGGAAAGGACATCCTACGAAAAAAAGAAAGAAAATACTGGCGCGACAAGAATGCTTTCGCCCAAGGCAGAGCTTATAAATGGGCCAACCAACGGACCAATCGCAGAACCCAATATGGCAGACCTTCAGATAAAACAGGACAACATTACTACTCATCAGATTCATCCTCATACAACTCTGGCCCTGATTATTATAAAAACAGAAGAGGACCACCTCCAAAACAACAAGAACCCCGACGCAGAACAGATGAGGAAAATACTCAGGAAACTGAACCTCAATTCCAAGGAACTAATATGGCAGACGAACAAGCCACGCAATTGGGGAACATGGACCAACCCCCCAAAGCCTACAACATGTTCACAAGATCGAAGGTCGACCAAAAACAACAGGGGGTTTTTTTAGGGAAAACGAACCCCAAACCCCCCAGAAAACATCAATCGGAGAAGAAACAGGAGGAAGAAAAACGGTAATAAACCTATCATCCCACACACTAACCAAGGAACAAAAAGAAGTGCTATCTTTAGGACTCTCCTTTTGTCCTAATACATGCCTAGACAAATTTGAAACTATCAAGGACGTCAACTTATTTGCCAGAAATTTGCTACTCAAAACTCTTTATCACAAACAACCCCAACCACAAGCCACACCTACACTTACAGCGGCTGAGTTCAGAGCCATCCGGGACCTCAACCTACTACTCCAAGAAAGTGACCTAGATGATTGGGATGATCCAAGTGAACCAGACCAAGACTCTGACAATGATGAGCCAGAAGCAACTTCAGACATACCTACGTTTAAAAAGAAATCAAACAAATTCCCTTCCTTCAACACCAACCCAGCAATCGCACTGTTCGTGCGACAAACCACCAAGGACATAGAAGCAATCAGAGAGAAAAAACATATGTCCAATTTGACCAACAAACAAAAACAAGCCCTTCAAGAACTCAAAAATAATGACACAATTATCATTAAGCCATCTGATAAAGGAGGCAATGTAGTTGTTATGAGCAAAGAAAAATACAAAAATATGTGCCATACAATACTCTCCAACACCAAATGCTACAAACAGATCGCCCCAATTATGATCAAATCATACGATCAAATTTTCTATACCAAAGTGGATAACGCATTCCGGGAAGGTACCATCTCCCAGAACCTATGGGAATACATAAGGACACCACACCCCAAAACTCCGACATTATATGCATTACCTAAACTGCATAAAAACATAGATGACCCACCCGGGAGACCGATTATATCCGGAAACGGAAGCATCTCAGAGTCCATGAGTAAAGTTATTGACCGATACCTACGCCCTCATGTTAAAGACCTGCCCTCCTATACCCAAGACACCCTTCATCTTCTCAGAATACTTAATGACATCACCATACCAGAAGAAACATACTTAATTACGATTGATGTGGAATCCCTATACAATAACATACCCCATACTAAAGGAATACAAATAATCGAAAAAACACTTCGCTGTCACAATCAACGTGACCAAAACTTCAACCTTTTCATCACAGACATGCTACAATACATACTCAATTATAATGTCTTCACATTTGGTGGCAACTACTATATCCAAACGTGTGGGGTTGCGATGGGAACCAGCTGCGCGCCCTCTTACGCCAATATTTACTTAGGCTCATGGGAGCAAGAATTCCTATCAAATGAAGAAAACACCATCTATACTGACAAGATTCTCATATGGCAAAGATATATTGACGATATATTGATTATATGGAACGGACCAGAACACATGATACTTGACTTACTAACTAAGATGAACCAAAACGAATATAACATGTTTTTTACAATGTCGTATAACAAACATCAAATATCGTTTCTTGATACCCTAATATACAAAGACCCCACAGGAAAAATCTCCACCACTCTCTACAGAAAGGAGACAGCAGGCAATTCCATTCTCCATGCCTCAAGCTTTCATCCACAACCTCTCATCCACTCCATACCTTACAGCCAATACCTCAGAATCAAGAGAAATTGCAATGACCCAGCCAACTTCAAATTGGAAGCCGATGCACTCACTTTCCGATTTCTAGAAAGAGGTTACACCAAAACCTCACTACGCAAGGCATTTAATCGGGCCAACAACAAAGACAGAGAAACGCTTCTCTTCAAAAACAAGCAACCCACCAAAACTGGAACTGATACTCGCATTATTATCAGATTCACCAACGAACACCAGGAAATCAGAAATATCTTTACAAAGAATTGGCCCATCCTCATGGAAGAACCCAGCACCTCTAAGTTCCTACCACACCATCCACCTATTACTTTTAGGAAAGCAGGCTCCCTCCAACAACAACTAGTACGCAGTGAATTCCAGGAAGGATCAAAAAGAGACCCATGCAAGAACAAAGGCACCTTCCCATGCGGAGACTGCGCCCAATGCCCTGTCATCCGTCAAATAACTAATACTATTTTACCGAATGGAGACCCATTCCAACCAAAGCACTTTTGCAACTGCAAAACCAGAGGAATAATATACATGATGACCTGCGAATGCGGGTCCTTCTACATAGGAAAGACCCGACAGGAATTTGGGAAAAGGGTCAATCAACACCTCCAAACCATGCACATTGGCAATTTCTATGTGCCACTAGGCAGACACGTGAGGGACAACCACAACTACAAAATGCCAAAAATTAACTTCATGGCCCTGGACAGGATCCATATCCCACTACGTGGCGGGGACTGGAACAAAACGTTGCTACAATTAGAAATGCGCTGGATTACACTTCTCAAGGCTACTACCCCACCAGGGCTAAATGAAGCTCAAAGTTATCGTCCATTCCTCCCAGGATTTTCTTCCGGCAAAAAAGACTAAACTCATCATCAACAAAACCCACTTCTATCTGGATCAACCTCACATCTAGCCATCATTTGGCCATCCTAACCTCCAATACATCGCACAACATGATGCGGGGATACCTGACCATAAAAAAACCCCCCCCCACCCTGACCCGATCCAGACCATCTCACATCCCCTCTCCTTTCACTATTATATTGCTGCACTAAGACACTACTATATACCATGTCTTGTTTACTTTATTCATTTTTTCATTTTTTCCTTATATGTACCTAACTGGTGTTTACACTTCTGTACAGTGTATCACCTTAAATATATCACATATATTGCTATGATACTGTTCGTCCACCTCTTTTGCTCATTTCCAGAACTCCAGGAACTCCCGGCACGGAAAGCCCCGGATCCCCTTTTGGATCGGGGCATCTTTAAGCCAACTGGTCGGTCCTGTACCCTCCACTATCCCCTCTGGGGATTGCGGCTTGCATTCCGTGTCGGCGGCCGTAGGGGCACGTCCGCACGGCTACAAGGGATGCCGCATCTGCCGCACGCAGACGCATCTCTCGTCAGACCACGGACACCGCCCATAGGCGTCACACAGCACATCACTGCGCATGTGCGACAGCCTTTAAAAGGCCGGGGAACACCTCCAGATCCTCAGTCTCTCCCGGATCGCAGGAGGACAGGACCTGGAGGCAACATGCTGTGACACTACACCAATACCCCTCTACAAAGCGTAAGCATAGACCTGGAAAAGATGTGCAAACATCTTTCAACCAAGTCCTAATTCTTTATACAATTCCAAAACTTTTAATTTTTAGTACTTCAACTAAGGATGTTCTACTTTACCTTAAACCACATCCTTTACCTTTACTATGTACTAAATTTTATATACCCCGCACCACAGATGATCTCCATCAATGTGCAAACACCACAGATGATCTCTATCAATGTGGAAATCTATATATCATAGCCACATTGAACCATTTGGACCAGAAAAACGTGGCCCAAGAAGTAATTATTATTATACTTTATATTATTTACTACAAACAACCCTTCATGTTGTTTTTTACTTGTGGCTCAAATTACAACCCTACCACACCTTTTTCACCCAATACAGCATTGTTCCTGCAGCTCCCGGAGAAAGTCTGGGAAAGCAATACTCCAGAAAGTGGACAAAAAATATGTATGTTATAGTACAATTCTATATATAATCTAATCTGAACAACTATATATTATTATTACTGACAAATCTATTGTACTTATTCCTAGAATCGGTAACATCCTTGATAAAGGCCGCTACAGGCCGAAACATGTCGGAATACCGATCAGGCCCCTCTCTGCAACAATTTCCCATTCTTTGATATGAGGAACAGCAGAGCAGGACCATCTATTTTTCTTGTCTAAGTCACCGTTTTCACGTGTAAACACATCTACTACTTTCTCTTCACTATCACAATGGGACTTTACCCATCAATTCACTCAAATTTCTGTATATAATTATACATGTGAATAAATTTTATCTATAAACTGTACCACTATTGTTTACTCGCCTTACTCCTGCCCTTAAAATCCCACACCTGACTTGAGGCACCACAAATCGACAAAACTATACTCTCGGGATGGTGGCAGAAACTATTACTTTCCCTTCCAGTTAAGATCCAAAAACATTTCTTCTCTATGAGAGACGCAATGACTTGATCTCTGTGGGCTAGCAGTTGATCCCTGTCCTGAGACAACAGGAGAAGGTCGTCAAGGTAGTGGTGTAAACGTATCCCTCCTGTTCTTATGTGGGACCTTGGAGAACACCCTCGGGTATGTAGGCAGGCCTGAAAGGAAGTCAAGTAAATTGTAAGTGCTGATGTTCAACTGCAAAGCAGAGATACCTGTGGAAATTCTCTGCTACAGACACATGAAAGTATGCGTCCTTAAGATCTATCAAGGTCAACCAGTCGCCTGGCAGCACCGCATTCTGAATGGTGGATAGAGTCTCCATCTTGAACCTCTCATTTTTTATAGATTTGTTTAGGTAAGTGAGGTCTATGACGGGCCTCCAGGATCCATTCTTCATTTGTACCAGAAAGAGGGGTGAATATACGCCCTGGAACCTTTCTTGATCGGGCACCGGAACCACTGCACCTTGAGTGCCGGTTCACACTTCCGCGTTTGCGGAGATCGCATGTAATTCGGAGCGCACTTCTCCTAATTACATGCGATCTGATGTGCGGATGCGAGTTCAGCCATACACTTTGTATGGCTGAATTCGCACTGTATCCTCACCAAACACGGATATGAGGCTTTTTTTGAGCCGCAGTAGAATCGGATCGCATAGTGGTTCACACTTGTGCGATCCGATTCTGTGCGTACTTGCAGATCGTACTGGGGGTGTCGTTAACTTTTAATTGACACCCCCTGTGTATCGCATATGGCAGTGTGAACTGCCAGAAGTGTGGATGCAATGCGGGAACACGCTGTATATTCGCAGCGTTCCCGCATCGCAGAAGTTTGAACCGGCACTGAGACACCAAAGTGTCTACATAAGCAAGCAAGATCCTCTTTTATATTCTAGACAAGGCAAGCAAATGGGAATAAACCTGGGAATGGGGTCTGCCAGGAAAGACCATGTGTGACCTGTAGAGACCGTATTGACGGTCCAAGAGTCTGAGATTGAGGCCGCCCGAAAGAGGAGCAAACGTGCCTCCACCTGGCATGACTGAGCAGGCCCAATCTCAAAAAGACTTTGCGGCTTCCTGGCTAGAGGGGGCTGGGTTTCCAGTTGATCTTTGGGAGGATGACTGACCTCCTCTCCAATTTCTCCGAAAGTCCTGACCAGGCCTGTAGGAGCGGGCATCCCTTGAACGCTCCAAATATTGTTTTCTTGGTTGAGACTTCTTCTGGCCAAAGAGGCACCTATCATGGGGAAGGAACCCTGATTTTCCCCCTGTGGCTCGTGCTATGGCGCTGTCCAGTTTGTTCCCAAAGAGAGAAGAGCCTTCGAAGGGGATCTTACACCAGGCTTGTTTAGAAGCTGGATCAGCAAGCCAGGGGTGCAGCCATAGGGCCCACTTAGCCGTGACAGAGGAAAGCATAGCCCTGGATAGGAGTCAAAGGACGTCGATGGATGCTTCTCCCAAAAAAACTGAAGCCAATTTAAGTTCTTGAATGGGGGAGTTTTCAACAACCTCCTCTGAGATGCCCCCCAGCTTAGCCTCGGTGTCGGACACCCAGGCTTACATGGCCTTGGACATAGCCGCCAGAGCCAAGACGGGTTTACAGGCTGCACCAGCCGTAACATAAATTCTCTTCAGGTCCAGGTCTATTTTCCTGTCCAGGGGGTCCTTAAAGGAGATCGCATCGTCTAAGGGTAGCGTAACATGCTTCGCCAGTCTTGTAACTGCGACATCTACCAGAGGGGCTGATTCTAGGTGACTTACCTCCTCTGACTTAAACGGATAGAGTTTTGCCATTTTGGAGGATAAGGAAGATTTGCTGTCCCCTTTATTCCATTCATCCGTGATGACGACCTTTTGTTCTGTAAGAAATGGGAAGTTAGGGCGCTCCTTTCCCAGGTGATTGAAGAACTTCAGTTGCTTCATCTGGGGAGTCACGGGATCCTCCCATTTCATGGCCTCTTTAATAACCCTGATTAAAGGTGAGACTAGGGCAAAGTCAAAGCCTCCTACCGCTCCATCCTCTTCGGAGTCACTCCCTGATGATCTCCCGGAAGCAAAGCTCGGCTGAGAGGGGCCTTGATCTTCAGGAGCCTCAATGGGAGAGCTGGTAATAGCATGACCTTGTACGGAAATAGTGCCCCACTCTTTCAGGGACTGCTGCAGTACTGGTTTCACCAGGGACTCCAACCTCTGGTCCTCGGTCTCCCTCTCACTGGCTGCGCGAGCAAAGCATGGCTCGCAAAGGGTCTTGTCCTCTAGGAAATGCGCCCCACATCCCCAACAGGCTCTCTGGGCCGTGCAGCTACTGTGGTGGTGTGTGTGGTGTCTGGAGGAGGAACTTGAGCGCCTCCTCTGAAGCCTGCTCCCTGACGGAGACTCACGGCATCTAGATCTTAAAGATGAGTCACTTCGTGGCCTGACATGGTACCTATCTTGATGTACGCCAGACCTGGAAGAGCTGGGAGGAGAAAGAGAAAATTCGGGGAAACACAGGATTTAGTCATGAACTAGGAACCAGCTAACCCCCCCCCCCCGTCCCCCCTGAATGTACCAGCACCCACCTGTTATGAGAGGGCCGGCAACAGGAGGGCGGTGACGCAGGATCCATACTTCAGGCAAAACCAGACAACATAAGGATAGCACAAATGAGCACCCCCCATTCCCCCCCACCCGCCATACGGCACCATACCAGCTCCCCTGCACATACCTGTATTGCAGAAGCAGGGGACACAGGGAAGCTGTCGCAATGCCCACAGTACTCCCCAAGAGCACTGGGGCTTGACAGCAGTTTAAATTCCCCGCCGGAATGACGCCACCGATGACCCGGCCGCAATCACAACTGCGCATGTGCCAACCAGGCCTCGATTCAGATCGTGGCACACTGCGCATGCGCAGGACTTGGACGCGGCTCTGTCCGCAAACTGCGCATGCGCCCGACAGACCAGAGCGGCGGAGGAGCAGGAAGAAGGTGCCTGGAACGCAGGGAGCGTTCCAGCCGCCATTGGGCCCCCAAACACCACTAGCACCAGGGAAGTATGCATGGGACACATATAAAACAAATAAAGCTGCCATGGAGAGCTGCCGCAAACAATCTTCAGACCCTGTCAGGACCACGCCGGCCATATACTTCAGGCAACCGCACAGATCCAGGGGAATTAAAGTGCCACTCACCCGCCCATGGCTGGGCCCTGGACACACAGGCACAAATAATTTCACTTGGGGTAAGCAGGCCATCCTTCATGCAGGTAATCCAAATTAGGGTCCTTGGAGGAGGACAAAAAAGGAACACTGTCTCTATCTGTGAGCTGAAATTTATGGGAGGGGGGTTAACCAACACGTAGGCTGTCATGGAGACTGTCAGGAAAGCAAGCATATATGGCCAAGAGGTTAAGTAATTTTTCAATCAAGAAACTTCTGACTTTGGAGTTTACACAGCAGAATTTATATTGGACTAAATTAATGAAGAAATTCGATTTTTACATTGTTTTATTGTGTTTTTAGGCAGAAAGTATAAAAATGTATTTTTTAAATTGCTGGTACGTTTTTTAAATTGCTGGTACGTTTTTGTTTATAGCGCAAAAAATAAAAAACGCAGAGATGAATAAATACCACCAAATGAAAGCTATATTTGTAGGAAAAAAAGGACATCAATTTTATTTGTGTACAGCGTTGCATGACTGCACAATTACCAGTTAAAGTAGTTAAGTGCTGTATCGCAAACAATGGCCTAGTCATGAAGGAGGGTAAACCTTCCGGAGTTGAAGCGGTTAAAAAGAGGACAGTTGGAAAGTTTGGTACTTGTTAAACTTTGAAGTAGATGGACTACAGTTGCAGAAAAAAACAAAGGGATTTAACCTTCCTAGCGGTATTCCCGAGTGTGACTCGGGAAAGATTTTAGTGCCAAAAGCGGTAACCCCGAGTCACACTCGGGGTAGTGCTAGGAAGATCGCTGGATGCTGGAGGAGGTTTTACTTACCTTTTCTCCGGGATCCAGCGAAGACTGCGAGCGGTGTGCGGCGGCGGAGCTCTCTCCCGATCGTCTGCGAGCCCCGGCTTCCGTCTCCGGCGACGTGACGTCCGCCGGGGGGTGGAACCGGCGGCAAATTCGAATGTAAAATGCACCAAACACACTGATATCGTTCAAAATAAAATAAAATCACATTACATTACCCCCCAGTGCCCTTTCCTGCAGTTTTACTGTACTTTTTATGTAAATATATGTATATATATATATATATATATACATATATATACAGTATATATATATATATATATATATATATATATATATATATATACACACATATACATATATATACACACACACACACACATATTATATATATATATATATATATATATATATATGTATATATATATATGTATATATATATATATATATACACGTATATATATATATATATATACACGTAATTCTTGTGAATGAGCAGCCCAAACCAACTGTATACATTATATATATGTATACATACATATATGTATACATACATATATATATATATGTATATATATAATATGTATAATAAATGTATACAGTTGGTTTGGGCTGCTCATTCACAAGAATTACATGCTTTCAGCACCTAAAATAATGGTACCGCTTTCAGCACCTAAAATCCAAAAGAATCATACCGCCAGGGAGGTTAAAAGCCGCGCTAGTCCCAAATAAACATGTGAGTAAATTGATCAAAAATGAGCGTATGAGTTAGATTAAAAAAACACCAAATTCAAATAGCTCACTAACTGATAATGGCAGCCAGCACAAAAGGGAAAACCATATCTACAATGCATAAGAAAAAACACCTATTGATAAATAGTTTATATAAAAATGAAGACATAAATAAATTTCATAAGGGAGATTGAAAACCAGCAGTCTCCCAAGAATAACTTTGTAGGTTAAAAAAGCATAGATGGTGTAAAGTCACTTATTGGAAATACATTCTCTGAAATAAAATGATGAAGGAGGTGATGACAGGAAACCGCTCCCACAGTAGAATGATAATCCACCACCATGAAAAAAACAGGGGTACTCTTACCAAACGACGTGGACCCTCAAATGAATGAGAGGTCAGATAGGCATGGAACGTTAATCCAATGTCCGGTCAGCAGGTATCTGGTCACTTAACCTCCCTATTTCACTTGATGGAAATGAGTAAACTTTCCGGTTTCCAAAGTCTCCCCAGCTCTCCAAAAACACCTTGCAAGGAAACAAGGGGGAATCCAACAGTGTAATATGTACAGACCTGTTTTTATTGATAAAACAATAGGCAGGTACTCACATGAAGTTATAAATGGCAATGAATGTCAAATTAAGGCACAATATGATGTTGACTCCAAATGAATGTCCTCTAAAAGTCCCAAATAATCTCCAGAAATAAACAAAGTCCAAAATGTAAATTCCCAAGTCAGAAACGTGTATCACCGGTGATGTAGTCTCCTTACCGGATAAAGGAAAGGGAAAAGCCAAACTCAAATTAGGTCTGCCAATCTCAGATCTGCAAGCCCATATTCATCTCAGGTGATGGATGGAAATCATGTAAAGAAAACAAAAGCTTCCATAGCATAATACTGTTGTTAAATGACACCCTGAGAAGTGCACACCACCACCAGAGCAGATAAGGATGAAAGTTATGCACCAGCACCCCTATGTTCCAAATGCTTACCAGAAGATAGGTAAAGGGACACACAAAAGCCACCAATTCAAAGATTCAAAGATCACCCCAACACCACTGCCTCTTACCAAATCGCATATGGGTAAACGCCAAATGTCCCATGGATGACCCTCGGAACCAGCAGTAGGTGGAACGATCAAAACATAAGAAGCATCAAGCGTAGATACAGGGATTGAGATGAGTTTTTAATGCATACTGTTAGACAGGTTAATTCGGTTTGGGTAAGCAAACTGGTTGGTGAATTGAGCTAGGAATTTTTTATGATTTTGTCTCGCATGCTACCAATAGTGACACTGACCCTAGCCAAATGCAAAACTACCAAAAAATAGTCAGAAAAGAAAGGATTTCAGCAAAATGGACTAGCCTGCTGCATCATTTTTTCACTTTGATTGCATTCAGCCCTTTTGTAGGTTGATCATTTTCATTTCCAACAAACGATGTGGCATCCTTTCATTCCTAACACATTACCCAGTCCATATCAGTATAGATATCTAGCATGATATTTATTCCCATTGAGATCCAATGTGTTTTCAAAGTGTTCCTTAACTTTTTTTGAGCAGTGTGTATATATATGTATGTATGTATATATATATATATATATATATATATATATATTGTCGTGGCATACCTATCTCGCATTCAATGTTTACCTTATTGGCCTTTACAGGATGCATTGACTGGCATTTAGAATGGTTATCTTAAACAAAATGTCTTTTGAGTTAATCTCATCTTACTTTGATTTCTTTACATGTGTCACTGAGCTTGCAAAGGCTAAGAATATATCAGATGAACGAAACAGTGGAAATTCCCTATCTCTCAGAATATCAACTCTGTCTGGACAGCTGACCACAAAGCCAATAATATCTTCTAAAAGCCCCTTTGGAACTTTTATTGTGTGTCACCAAGAAATTTCCCTTTATGACAGAGAATCACGATCTAGATTGACATAATGCTTACTATAATTAGTTGTTAACTTTGATTGGACAAAAGATGTTAATAACAACCCATTTCTGAGTATATTTAAACTCCAGCAATGTTGTAATAAAGCAGGTCACTATGATTCAGCCATCTTGAGTCTTGTCTGATCTCATTATATATATAGCTATATATTGTCTGATTTGGTATCACTGACTAACAGGTAACAGGTATTTTGTACCTGAGGAAAAATTCCACAACAATTTGGCGAGCCAGCCAGGAGAGGTGACGTCATCTGCGGACGGAGTGAGACATCTGGACTGCATTGGATACACTGAAAATATCTGGCCAGGTAAGCCCATTGTCTGCTTACAATGTTTTTCAGTCCATCCAATGACGTCCAGGTAACTCTGTTTTATTTTTGACGTAATACCCTCTTAAAGAACCTAAACCCTTAGTCTGTGTATATATTGCTAATAACATTTGTTGTTTGTTGCGAAAGGTGAGGTTGGGTCAACCCTCACCACTGTGGGTGTCTTGGACACGCAGGAACGTGACCCCCAGTTGTGTTCTGGTAAAGCGGTCTCATTTCGGAGTGTCCATTTGAGACGTAGCAAGCATTGAATGTATATGACTGTTTTAGCCTGACATTTCATATACATGTAAAGGTTTCTATCTCTATGTTATAGTATATATGTAAACATATGCATATGGTAATAGGCTGATTTTAAGTTAGAAGTTATCCTGACATTGTGTATCGGCTGTGCAAGGGCCGAAGTCCAGGTCAGGGAACTTGGGAGTTATCCTGACATTGTGTATCGGCTGTTTGAGGCCGAAGTCCAGGTCAGGGAACTTGGGAGTTAGAAGTTAGCCTGACATTGTGTATCGGCTGGCAAGGGCCGAAGTCCAGGTCAGGGTACTTGGGAGTTAACCTGACATTGTGTATCGGCTGGCAAGGGCCGAAGTCCAGGTCAGGGTACTTGGGGGTTAACCTGACATTGTGTATTGGCTGAGCAAGGGCCGAAGTCCAGGTCAGGGTACTTGGGAGTTAACCTGACATTGTGTATCGGCTGGCAAGGGCCGAAGTCCAGGTCAGGGTACTTGGGGGTTAACCTGACATTGTGTATCGGCTGAGCAAGGGCCGAAGTCCAGGTCAGGGTACTTGGGAGTTATAGGTAGTTATTCTATTTCTTGGATAACAGTGAAATGGGAAACTGGGTTTCTGTAGATACCGACCAGGGGTCGATGGGAAAGGTCATTAGGACCATGGCCTTAGAGTGTATGGGTAACAGGGTTACCAGATAAATGGGGCAGACCAGGGAGTTTGCATTCGAAGATTAAATGCTCTGGGAGCATAGTCTTTGGGCTACACAGCCAATTAAAGTGTTCTGTAGTTGGACAGCTAATAATCCTAGTTGTAGGATAAGATAAGATAGGATATGGCAGATTTTTGTAAAGTGTATGAAACAGATTTGGCAAGAACAAACCTAAAATCAGTTGCAGAAATATGGAAGCAGGAGAGTATGAAGTTGAATGAGTATTGATATATTATAAATGAGTTGGTGTGTGTTGAATTGTTTCATGAGAAAACACAGCAAATCTTGTATTCATAAGAAGAATGTAAGGATGATCGTTGCCCTTTAATTCAAAAGCCTGTTGTTTATTTTGAGACAGATTGTATGAAGCTGTGTCTTTAATATAAAAAGAGGAAGTAGCCGAAGAGGTTCCTTCTCCGTGAGCTCGGAGAAAGAGGAAAAAAAAAGATTGTTTCTTTATATGATAAATGAACGGCATATGATATTTTTGGGGTTATTTTGTATTAAATTAAACTAAGATGAAAAATAATAGGTTGCCCTTTAAACCAGGAATCTTTGTTTAGACATTAAGGGTTACCGCAATTAACATGACCATTGAACCCTATTGGCACTGAGCCAAAAGTTTTAAAATAGAATAACTTTTTTATATAATTATGGTTTATTAAGTGGTATTTCAGGGGCACCCTCCGTAACCAAAGGGGAACTTCTGATAAGATTTTTGAAATTCGAGACAAAGTTTTAGAGGATATTTGTTTGAAAGATAAAAGTACATTACTTCCTGTCATTATGGGTGTATAAAAAGTGACCTACTACAAATAGTGTAAAGACAGGACATTAGAGCAAAGAATTGCAACCACCCCCTCTCCCCCAGAAGATGGACAGTAGATAAGGTATTCAGCTAACCTGTGTCCGCATGTCCCCATCAGAAGCGTCCGAAAGGTTTACAGAAGGAATAACAGTAGCAAGGGTGAGAGTGGTTTCCTGCCTGGCTTCAAAGGAAAAGGGGAAGTCATTTAAAAAAAAAAAATTTTGTGTTGAGTTAAAATTTCAGTGTTCAGTTTCAGATGAAGTGCCCATTAATCCAGTATGTAGCATATGTCTCTTGCCAGCTTGACCCAGTGATAAAAGGATCCTCAAGCTGTGTGCGGGCCACAGCCTGCAAAAGAGCTTCTGGATAAAACAGGTGCAATGTTTTTAAGCCAGTTTACTTCCAGTACAGGAGCAGGCATTAGAGGGGGAGGGGAAAAAATGTTTGTTAAATATCCCCCATGACTGTTTTTGAGCTGATGATGGCAGAATCTGAATTGTTGAGCCCTGCCAAAAAGGCTCCTCTCTGGAGCCCTGATGAGACCCTTTATGTAGATGTATCATGTTTATAAACAGAGGAGGGTAAGCCTGTAACTGGGTATGCAGTAGTAACAGCAATAAATAAACAAAAGGAATGCAAAGGCATTAAATCTAAAGTTCTAAGCACAAGCAGCTGATGGTTTTGGCAAAGGCCTGTGAATTTTAAAGAGTTAACATTCACATTGACATGATTTTGGTCATATTTTTGAAAGCTTGTAGCTTTTTGACCTCAGCTGATAAGCCAAGAAAAAGCATGTAGATATAATAGAGACTGTTCTTAGTCTTCCAGTGTTTCACCAAGGTGGCCATTTATTAAAAAACCAAGGCACATGCAAGAGAGGACACAGAAGAAGCTGCAGGAAATGCAAGGGCCGACAGAGCAGCGAAGAAGGCTGCACTGGAACAGGTCCCTATCCGGGTACTGACACTCGTAGGAAAGCAACCAACTCCTGTAAGTATGGCAATCTTGATATCATTGCAGAAAAAGCCCCCTCACAGGAGCGTGAGAAGTGGCGGAAGAAAGGTGCAACACAGGATGTAACTGGTTGCTGGAGGATGGAGGAGCATTTCTGTCTGATCTCAGGCCCTATACCCGAGGGTGGCAGCCGCAGCTCACGGATCGTGTCATATCTCAAAGACTCTAATGACCACCTTGGTAATACAACACTGGTTAGCACCAGGTTTTCCTGGAGTAGCTGCAAAATATACTGCTTCTTGTCTTACCTGTGCTAGGTACAATGTTGGTAGAGCTGTAAGCACCCCATAAAAGCACCGCCTAAGTCAGACTGTCCTTTCCAAGGAGTTCAAATAGATTACATTGATTTCCCACAGTCTGGTCCCTATGCACATGTTTTAGTTTGTATAGACATTTTTCAGGATGGCCTGAGGCCTGGCCAGTCTCTAGGGGTAAAGTACAAACCACAGGAAAAAGGCCTTTGCCCCAGGTAATGTGCAGGTATAGAATCCCAAAACCTATGGAAAGTGACAGGGGTACTCACTTTAAAGGAAGGGTTCTACAAGAGATCCTATCCGCACTAAATATTGAGAAAGCCTTTCACACTCCATATCACTCACAGAGTAGCGGAAAGGTACAAAAGGTTGTATGAAAAAAAAAAAAAAACACAAGTTGAGTAAAATAATAGCAGAAACAAGTAGATTGTTTTATGTTTTTTCCTTTGTCAGGAACACTCCCAAGAGAGGTGTGGGTACCTGAAACAGGTCTCTATTTATCACAGCAATTGCAAGCTGCACACTCAGATCTCACTAGATGTGTTGCAGCGCTTTAAAAGCAATTGACAAAAATGCATAATAGTGTGTTTTCATTCCTACCAGATCCAAATGAGGATACTAAGTCATAAAGTAAGGCTACTAAGAGTGCAATTGGTTACACCAACATCCCTCAAGGTAGAAGGGATACATAGATTCACGCCAGTCATTGAAAAAAGGTGGTACAATGATTTTCTTTTAATTTTTAATATGTATGGGAATGTTGGGTATAAAAGAGACAGACAACCTAAGGCCCAATGTACTGTTAAGTTTAAATACCAGGTAGCCAGGAAGTCAGGGTACTCAGGGTGCTAGATATGTCCACAATTACACCCAGAGTCCCAGACTATACCTGTGCTAGTAAACCCACTTGCATTAGAGGATCTAAATCAGACAGAGTTTTCAAAATCCTATAGAAACATTACCAGTGCACAAAAGGACATGTTAATTCCCCCAAAAGTCGCAGGTTTCAAGAATCCTACAGTGTGTATAGAATACTATGGAAATAAAACTGATGTGGGGAGGGTGGACTGTTCACAAGCACTGATAAACATATCCTGCCTACAGCTGACTGTGAACAGCCCATGACATGAAACTTGCATGCATTACAGAAATGAAACTGTTAAACATAAAATATGAGCCATATTGAATGACAATATGGACATTTCTCACCTAGGGGAAGCCCTCAGGTTTCTGTTGTTCAGACAGAAACTGGGGTATTATGCAGAAAAGTTATTAATACCCATTTTCACCCCAGGGTGGTCACATTCAGGGTTGGGAATCTATTGTTTCTGTGGCAATAAGGCCCATAGTTGACTTTCTCAGTGTGTCACAGGAACAGGTACTATAGCCTCTTTATTTCCAATAGTGTCCGCCCATCTTAATGAACACAGTCTTTTGGAGGTTTTGCTTTATCTCCTAAAATAATGAAAGTGGTGTATTCATATTGATGTTTATGATAATTATGTGTTTGGTTGATAAGGTTACCAAGGCCAAGGAGACAACCTATTTCAACTCTATACGGAAATAAGAAGGGATTGATGATGCTGAGTATGCTGTAATGAGAAATCTGTCACCTCAAACCCCCATGTATGAAGTAATCTCCGCCTCAGAACCTTACCAAGACTCGGACACCCCCCACTGAGGTTTGCCCTCTGGGCCAGTGTTCCAAGCGTAAGGGGCTGCTCCCTTGGAGGGATCTGATAAGCGGAATAGGAAGTTAGTTAGCCTGATCAATCAATTCTCAAGAGGGGGGAGATGTCGTGGCATACCTATCTCGCATTCAATGTTTACCTTATTGGCCTTTACAGGATGCATTGACTGGCATTTAGAATGGTTATCTTGTCAAAATGTCTTTTGAGTTAATCTCATCTTACTTTGATTTCTTTACATGTGTCACTGAGCTTGCAAAGGCTAAGAATATATCAGATGAACGAAACAGTGGAAATTCCCCATCTCTCAGAATATCAACTCTGTCTGGACAGCTGACCACAAAGCCAATAATATCTTCTAAAAGCCCCTTTGGAACTTTTATTGTGTGTCACCAAGAAATTTCCCTTTATGACAGAGAATCACGATCTAGATTGACATAATGCTTACTATAATTAGTTGTTAACTTTGATTGGACAAAAGATGTTAATAACAACCCATTTCTGAGTATATTTAAACTCCAGCAATGTTGTAATAAAGCAGGTCACTATGATTCAGCCATCTTGAGTCTTGTCTGATCTCATTATATATATAGCTATATATTGTCTGATTTGGTATCACTGACTAACAGGTAACAGGTATTTTGTACCTGAGGAAAAATTCCACAACAATATATATATACACACACACACACAGTATCTCGCAAAAGTGAGTTCACCCCTCACATTTTTGTAAATATTTTATTATAACTTTTATATCTTTTCCTGTGACCACACTGAAGGAATGACACTTTGCTACAATGTAGTGAGCGTACAGCTTGTATAGCAGTGTAAATTTGATGTCCCTGTAACTCAACACACAGCCTTTAATGTTTAAACTGCTGGCAACAAAAGTGAGTACAGCCCTAAGTGAAAATGTTCAAATTGGGCCCAATTAGCCATTTACCCTCCCTGGTGTCATGTGACTCATTAATGTTAGAAGGTCTCAGGTGTGAATGGGGAGCAGGTGTGTTAAATTTGTTGTTATCTCTCTCACTTTCCTATATTGGTCACTGGAAGTTCAACGTGGCACCTCATGGAAAAGATCCTCTCTGAGGATCTGAAAAAAGAATTGTTACTCTACATAAAGATGGCCTAGGCTATAAGAAGATTGCCAAGACCCTGAAACTGAGCTGCAGCATGGTGGCCAAGACCATACAGCGGGTTTAACAGGACAGGTTCCACCAAAGAAGTTGAGTGCACGTGCTCAGCGTCATATCCAGAGGTTGTCTTTGGGAAACAGATGTATGAGTGCTGCCAGCATTGCTGCAGAGGTTACCCAAAACAAAAAAAAGTAGAACTCCTTCTAAATCAGACTTCCTCTTTTACTTTTTGGAGGCATTTAAAGAGAATGTAAAAGGTAAAATCACATACATTTTAAATGCATCCAATTAATAGGACCTCATTTACAAAAGAACATTGTTTGATTCAAATCTGTGAGTAAAGGTAAGGCCTCCTTCTCTTCTTCATAACAGGGGTAGGTGTTTTGTAGTTCATGGGATAACAGGGAACAATGCTAACTGATAACAGTCCAGAAAGCTCATAGTCATGTAATGGCCCACACTGGAAGGATTTAGCAGGAGTGGTAACAAACTCCTGATAAATGCTTCCAGTATGGGCCATTACATGATCCATTCCCTCCCTTCCCTGGCAAGCTGGTGATGGGGGGGTTGCCAAGTTCCACTCACCTTTGTGTTCGCAGAACTGGATCGACTGGGCTGAGGGCTCCCTCCCGCTGTCTTGCTGTCCTGGCTGGCTGTCTGACCTGGTAGTGCTGTCCTGTCCAATCGGTCCATCCGGCCCGTCCTTAGCGCTGTCCTGTGTTGCACCGTAGCAGTCTAGCTAGCAGCAGTCAGAGATGATGAGAGAGACTGAGACAAAGACGTCTGGGCTCTGGGGTGAGGCTCAGGTCAGGTGGTGGGAAGCAGAGAGAGTGACGCTCGGCCCAAGCACCGACCCTACGACGTCTGACGTCCTCATTGGTCCAGGCTGGACCAATCACAGGACGGCAATCGTAAGTCAGATTGTTCGGGGCGCATCGCTCTAAAAGGCCACCAATTACCATACAAGAAAAGAGGCACATGATGCCAAAACCCTCACCCCTCCCATAGCCAGCAATGTGTCCGGCGCCCCGCTGGCAAATAAAAGGTACACTATTTTTTTTACTTATGATGATTTTACCAGTGACTAAGCTTGGGGGGGTGGTGCCCCTGCGCCCCCTACTGACCATCCACCACTGGTGGCCACACAAAATATTGACACTTTGGGCCCAATTTGGACATTTCCACTTAGGGGGTGTACTCACTTTTGTTGCTAGTGGTTTAGACATTAATGGCTGTGTTATTTTTGAGGGAACGGCAAATTCACACTGTTATACAAGCTGTACACTCACCACTTTACATTGTAGCAAAGTGTCATTTCTTCAGTGTTGTCACATGAAAAGACATAATAAAATATTTACAAAAATGTAAGGGGTGTACTCACTTTTGTGAGATACTGTGTATATGTATGTGTATATATATATATATATATATATATTAGCAGTACCGTTCCCTGTCATGGTGTTTATGCCGCCCTTAGTTACAATGAGAAGGCTGAGGTTCTTGTGTCACAGATGTAAAGTACAGCCCGGAGCAAAATAAGAAATAAATAGGCGCAGGGCGAGCATGACTGGATGACTGGGCCATCAGGGGAATAAGGCAGAGCAGGGGTTAAAAATAAGTAAGCTCCGTTAGGGTTATCCCCTATTGGCCCCTGTTAGTTGCTGTAGGAGGGGCCGTATAGGGGGGAGTTCTGCTGGACCTGCAGTTCCCGGGAATCCAGAGAAGCGTGGGTGGAGGATCGTTCCAGCCCGCCCCTACATTGGAATTGCTTATACTGCGATTGTTTTCAGATTTGACGGTTGGGGTCTTTGGAGGTGTTTTGGTAAAACCTGCTGTGCTTAGCAGTTTAGGGACCCATCTAAGGTATGGAGTCACCTGGGGAATGCCAGTTAATAGATGGGTTAACTGGTAGTTTAAATTGGGAGGTATCTGCTGTGTGGTGAGGTCCCCCCCGAGCCGGTGTGGTGCGGCTGGGGACCGTTAAGAATTACGCAGATACAAAATGGTATTTGATATTTGGGGCCTCCAAAGATCGGCAACCTTATGTTTCTCTTTGATTACTGTATATTATTTTGGTTCCTGTTCTAAGGAATGTGTTATATATTTTGTTACTGGTTAATAAATGGCCGTTTTGGCCAATTTTGCTCCAACAACGGTGTCTGTGTATTTTCTGCAGGAAGTGGAGGTAAAGGGGTTGGCTTTGGCATGACGTTTATGTTGGGGGAGATAATTACATATGGGGTGCCTTAGTCATGTACATATCAAGTTCTTACACCGAAACTTACATCAACACTGTAGAACTAAATAAAGAGGACAAATATGAAGGACAAATCATCAGATATATAGTATATTACATTTAAAATAAATATGACTTGAAACTCATACCTAGACAGAAATAAATCTACATACCACTTTTGCCTGCTTGTAAGCTAAGAGAGGGGTTTGTATCTTGAAGATTCTTAGTCAGATGGCTTACTTTACACACACAAAAAAAAAATTTAAATTTTGGAATGACAGCACTGTTAATCTCCTTTCAGTTGCAAGAAAAAACAGGAAGTGAGATGTAATAATGCATGATAGGAGAAATAAATGAACAAGTAAGCACACGTGCCATCTAGAGGAGATTAACATTATAGACACAGAAACTTCGTCCATGCAATTACAATGTTTGTTGCAAAGGATGTTCAACTAGACAGGTTGAGGTGCTCCAGAATGATTATTTAATGTGGAGAAATCTGTTTTGTCAGTTTCCTCTGTGGTTGGGAAATTCCATTTGGGGGCCTGGAGACTGGAGACTTCATATCGATCTAGGTGGGATGAAATGTCCAATCCTGGGGCCAGAATTTAGGATTAGCCAGGGCACTGATTGTGCAGATGGGTTCTGCGCTTTTTATAAGAGTCAGGATCAGGGTTTTGGGCTTCATCCTCCCGAGGAGTCCTGGTGTGCAAGGGAGAATGCACAGGAAAGTCTGAAAGAGCAGATGGGGGGGGGGGGGGGGTGGGGGGGGGGCAAGCCTGTGGGCTGGAGCAGCAGAAAAGCTGTAAAAGAGAGTACCAGCAGAGGTAGAGAGTGTGCACCAAACAGGGACACCATTTACAGGGTCAAGAGGACCAAGGTCAAATCCTGAGCAGCAGTACTGACTAGAGAGCAAGGTGGCTTGGTATTTTTCGTTACATTGTTGATATGGAAAGCTGAAACCCCTGCGAGGGAATCCTGGATGGACTGTTTATTTTCGTTTTAATAAAAGTTGGCCAACAAGCCTTTAAATGGCAGAACTCGCGTATCTCTTCACTTAAGCTAAATAACCCCCAAACATATATATATATATATATATATATATATATATATATATATTTATTACACACAGTATATGTGTATTTTTTTTATACTGTGTATATATACTGTGTCTATTCCAGTCTGATCTGTGGATTTAAGGTTTGCCAGCCCACTTTTAATGAACAAAATTAAAGTTCAATAGAAAACAATTGCCCACTCAGGGTACTTTTACCAGCAAAAAACAGGGAACATAAAAAATGCCGAACCACTTGCTCTCTCTTTAGTAGTGCCGCTGCTTAGGCGCCCCAACCTTGACCTTTCGTTTCTGGTCCCCCAGACCACTTTACACAGTACCTCTGTGTTTCTAGTTGCAGCCATTTCTCAGCTCTCCTGGCTTATCCAGATGTTTCAGTTGCAGCACTCTACTGCCTGGTCACACTCCATGGCCACTCGGTAAGGGTTCTCCTGACTCCTCAGGCTCTCCCACTCCTCTGAGACTTCCAGATTTCCTTGTTCCCTGAACTCATCTAACTCTCTTAGTCTCCCAGACTTGCTAAACTGTTTAGACTCCCTCAGCCCTTTGGATATGGAATTGCTCCTTTCCAGCATGGAGTACTGACTCTTGAGGTCATAAGGTATAGCGGGGGTAGACTGGAAAGGTGAGGAGTGAGGAGGAGCAGAATTTCATCCCTTTTGTGTGGCTTTCAGGTGCTCCTGCCAACAGGCTGAGTGGTGGGAGGTTAAATGCCTTGTCAAGCATGTGGTACCAAAATGGCTGTTTTTTTTGCCACGCTTGATGTGCTTGAGGCCAAGTTTGCAAATTGCAACGGCTGTGGACCATGTTGCAATATGCTGTGGCTGGATGGCACGGGCAACATCATTAAACAGAGGAAATGTTGCCCTGCCTGAGGATGGGCCGCGTCCACCTTGGCCTTTGGACACATACGCTTCTGGCCCCCTCACAGTGCCATGGGAAGGTCCGCCTCTCCTTGTTGGCCTCACAGACGTGATAGGGGGTGCTTATTTACAAAATGTAAAATAAAGATGTGGATATGTGTACGTGGATGCACTTTAATCAATGAAAAGTTGTGTTTGGTGCGCTTTAATTTGAATACTCTCTACACAGACACACTCCACTCACACACTACAATATGCTGCAGTAAAACTGCATTGAAACGCACTCAAATATACTGCGGTAAATGTACAGTAATGCACTCAAATATACTGCCTTAAAAGTGCGCTAATGCACTCAAATATACTGCGTTAAATGTGCAGTAACGCACTGATATATACTGCGTGGAACCTGCAGTAACGCACTGATACATACTGCCTAAAATGTGCAGTAGCGCGCGGATATATACTGTGTTAAACGCGCAGTACTGCACAGATATATTCTGCGTTAAACGTACAGTAACGCACTAATATATACTGTGTTAAATGTCCAGTATTGCACAGATATATACTGCGTTAAATGTGCAGTAATGCACTGATATATACTGCGTTAAAGGTGCAGTAACACACTAATATATACTGAGTTAAACGTGCAGTACAGCACGAATACATACTGCTTTAAACGTACAGTAAAGCACTGATATAGACTGCGTTAAACATGCAGTAATGCACTGATATATACTGCGTTAAACGTGCAGTTATGTACAAATATATACTGCGTTCAACATGCAGTAACGCATGGATATATACTGCATTAAACATACAGTAACGCACTGATATATACTTATGATCTGTGCTAAATGTGCACAGATATATACTGCGTTAAACGTGCAGTAACGCACGGATATATACTGCATTAAACGTGCAGTAATGCACTGATATATACTGCGTTAAACGTGCAGTTATGCACAAATATATACTGCTTTCAACATGCAGTAAGGTACGGACATATACTGCAATAAACATACAGTAACGCACTGATATATACTTATGTATTGTGTTAAATGTGCACAGATATATACTGCATTAAACGTGCAGTAATGCACTGATATATACTGCCTTAAACGTGCAGTAACGCATGGATATATACTGCGTTAAACGTGCAGTAACACACGGATATGTACTGCGTTAAACGTGCAGTAATGCACTGAAACCTGCCCTGACAAATTAAACTGACACTAAAGTAAAAATTAATGGTCACACTACACTCACTAAACTGACACTAAAGGAAAAAATGAATGGTCACACTAAACTCACAAAAACTGACACTAAAGTAACAATGAATGATCACACTAAACTCACAAAAACTGACACTAAAGTAAAAATTAATGGTCACACTTCACCAGAGGCGTAACTAGAATCTTCAGGGCCCCGGTGCAAAAAACCATGAAGGGCCCCCGGACCCCTGGCCGGGGGCCCTTCCCTTCAAGCCTGGGGCTCGTCCCACTGATCCTGGGGCCCTTTACTCTCGTTGAGGGGCCCTTTTTCACAGTCTGCAGTGGGCCTCCTTCCTGCCATCTTGGGGCCTCCCCACGGTGGTGGAATGCCAGGGCCTGGTTGCAAGTGTGACCTTTGCGATCCTGGAAGTTCACCCACTGGTGTCAGTAGTTTTTATTTTTTGGTATTTTAATTTATTCATTTTATATTATTTTATTTTTTACATTGTCACTGACTATGACACATCCCCTGCAGCAGCCAACAGGAGAGGGGAGGGAGCACAGTGGGGGGAGCACACAGGGGCCCAGAGACAGCTGAATACAAGTGAACTGGATAGGAGGACTGGCGGGGGCAGCATACAGAGGAACCAATCTCTTCCATTTTCCTCCTGCAACTACAGGAGGAAAAAGGAGGACAGTGATTTCTCTACATGCTGCCCCCCCTCCTATCCAGGTGTACAGGGGAGCCACACGGGCCCCCTGGAGCATGGGGCCCGGTTGCAATCGCAACCCCTGCAACCCCTGTAGTTACGCCCCTGGACTACACTCACACTGAACTATCACTAGATTTACAATAAACTGATATTCTACACTGATAATAGAAGCAAAATAGCACACTATAGCACACTAACTCGCTAGCAGCACTAAACAGAGCCCTGTTCTATCTCTTTCAATGCCATTATCACACTGCAGATGGGTATAATATTTTTATAGTGTGGAACGGGACTAATGAGCCATGATTGGATAGCATCATCATTACTTTCTCTAAACATGGCTCTTACAGTGCTCTGTGCCTTGATTGGGCAACAATTTCATTGCTTCATCCAATCAGGACTTCCAATGCACTGTGTGGCGACGCAGTGCATTGTGGTAATTCGGAGGGCCGAACAAACGGTTGAACGCTGCGATAATTCAGGTGTTCGTCGAACGGACAAACAGCCAGTGTTCAGCTTGACTTCATGCTCGGGCCAAACTGTTAGCCCAACCCTACTTACAGTATCCTCGTTGATTTCTACTATTTTTAGAAATTTTTAGAATGGAGTGGAGTGAATGTACCTTTTTTACTGCTAGATTTACTTCAGTAAAACCAGTCCAACATTAATAAACAAAGAAGTCCCCGATCACCGTGATCTTGTAGAATCAAATATAAAGTGACAAATTCTTATACATAAAAAGTGCTCCCCTACGTGCTCAGATGAAATTTTGAGGCACTTGCTGTAAGAAAAAAATTTAGAATGCAGTAAATGCAGCTCTTTTACTGCCAGTTGTATTTAAATGCAGCATCAGAGCAGTTTGTGTATGTTTGGGTATCTCATGCACAGCTGTGTTAATTACAGCTTTGCCCTTTATACATGACCACTGTGCAAGGATAAAAGTACGGGTATATGATCCCTGTGCACATCCACCAATACAGAAAACACAGCATGCATTTTCCCTGTATTTTCTGGATAAGATGTGTCCAAATAAGAGATTTAATACAACAATATAATATTATAAAGGTTGTATCACTAGGATCCTGTAGATGGTAGCAAAAACCAACGAAACCAATGTCGTTTGCACAACAGCAAATATTTTCCTGAGGCATTATGTTTAAGGTGATTGTAGCCACATTAGTGCACTTGCAACAAATGTTAATGCCAGTGCAAATAAAAACTAATATAACTTAATTGTTTTTCCTGATGCATTAGAGATTTTTGAGATGCAGTTTAGTTCTCCATACTTCGCTTGTAAGCAGGTGTTGACAGAGATGTATAGTAACGAAGTAGAACTACTTAAGTACTGTACTTAAGTACCGAAATGCGGTATCTGTACTTTCCTAGAGTAGAATTTTTTTCTCCTACTTCTACTTTTACTTCACTACATTTTTTCGATGATTTCGATACTTCTACTCAAGTATTTTTTTTTTGTGCTGCATAGTTACTCGTTACTTTTAAAAAAATTACGACTGCCAGAACAGTAGATGGCAGGTTGCATAAAGCTCAAAAAAATGTGTATAATGTCATTTGTAAATCAGCGCATAGGAAAATAAAGGCTGTGTATAATAAAAGCTGCTATACCAAATCTTTCCAATAAAAAGAAAATATGAAACAAACAAATAAATGGTGCTACAGCGCTTAAAGTGCATCAAGAAACTACTAACAAACACAGGTTAATCATTTGAATAAATCATTTGAAATAATAAAAACAATATGATGTTCAAACTTTTGACTTATTTCTTTAATAACTACATAACACAGTACTTGTACTTCTACTTTCAGTACTTGAGTAGAATTTTTTTTTCAAAACTACTGGTACTTTTTACTTTTAGTACTTAAGTAGCAAATTTTTTGAAAAAACTACTTGCAATACTTAAGTAAAAAAAATGTTGAATACTTTAGTACTTCTACTTAAGTAACTTTTTCTGCGAGCACTTCCACTTCTACTCAAGTAATTTTTTGATCGAGCACTTGTACTTTTACTCAAGTAGAAATTTCGAGTACTTTATACAAGTCTGGGTGTTGACAGGGTACCTGTGAATATTTCAGCCCTGTCTGCACTGCATTGTTATTTATGCAGTTACGATCTGCCCAGGATGTGAAGAGGTTAACTGTGTCTAAACTTTTTCCCAGGCTTTTTAAGTTTTGCCCCCTGCTGCAAGCCTCATAAATACCAGGGGAGGGCTTCAAGCTCTTTCTTTCTCTCTCTCACATGGGATTTCAGAAGGAGGACTACTACAACATGTAGTCCTGCTGGAGCACGTGCCCCTCCCCTCCTTCTGGGTCACCCTGCCGGGATTCTCCCTGGACTGGGAACCTGCCATTACTGGACTTTTGCTTCTTTGGAAGGTATGAATCTGGGCAGCCTGCATTAGTTAGTTAGGGCTGGACTCTGTTTCATGTTCTGTTGAACTGTGCTGCTGAATGTTCTGTAAAGTTTCATTAACGGTTTCAAGCCTGGTCTGAAGTTATTCAAGGGGGTGCATGGTGGTACATGGCATATCAGAAAACAAGGGCCTGTATAACACCCATGGGGTATATAAGTAAGGCCACTACAAAGGGTTAACTCAGCAAAAAAGTCTGAGCAGCAGAGTAGTTGCCATGGGTAACCATGAACTGGTGGGGATGCACAGCAGCTGGGTAATAAGTGTGGTACCTGGTGAAGGTGACAGGTTCTCCGGTAGCAAGAGGGTCAGTGAACTGGCTCCCTCCTAAGTGGTCTGTTTCCCAAAAGCAACTGGGACTGAACCCATGGTACAGAGATGCCACAAAACCTAGTCGCATGGTACGGTCAATAAGTGTGCTACCTAGAGAAGGTGGCAGATTCTCCGGTGGCAAGGGTTTCAGCAAACTGGTTCCCTCCCTAGCGGTCTGTTTCCCAAAAGCTACTGGGATTGAACCCATGGAACAGAGAAGCCACAAACCTAGCCCCATGGTACAGAAGAGTGAAGGAGTAAAAGCATGGATGAGGTCAATGTTAGGTGCTTGGCGGGAGACCCGTGATGGGGCAGAGGTACGCTGGATTGGTGGAGAATGCATGGGCTCAGCAGTGTCCACCCTGTACATTTAACTACTGCACACAGTGTGCGGCTCATCTCTAAACTGGGGTACCACCATAATGTAGACTTTTCACATGAACGCGCAGGGGCGTAACTACAGGGGTTGCAGGGGTTGCAATCGCAACCGGGCCCCATGCTCCAGGGGGCCCGTGTGGCTCCCCTGTATACCTGGATAGGAGGGGCGGCGGGGGCAGCATGTAGAGAAATCACTGTCCTCCTTTTTCCTCTTGTAGCTGCAGGAGGAAAATGGAGGAGATTGGTTCCTCTGTATGCTGCCCCCGCCACTCCTCCTATCCAGTTCACTTGTGTTCTGCTGTCTCTGGGCCCCTGTGTGCTCCCCTGCCCCCCCCCACTGTGCTCCCTCCCCTCTCCTGATGGCTGTGTCATAATAGAGAACCAGGAAGGGGTCGGTAAATATGTAATTTACCAGCTCCTTCCTTTTCTGAATGGACAGAGTCATAGTCAGTGACATTGTAAAAAAATAAAATAAAATTATAAAAAAATAATACAATTAAAATACCAAAAAATAAAAACTACTGACACCAGTGGGTGAACTTCCAGGATCGCAAAGGTCACACTTGCGACCGGGCCCTGGCATTCCACCACCGTAGGGAGGCCCCAAGATGGCAGGAAGGGGGCCCACTGCAGAACTTGTGAAAGGGTCCCACTGCGGGACCATAATAAAGGGCCCTCGCAACGAGAGTAAAGGGCCCCAGGATCAGTGGGAAGAGTCCCAGGCTTGAAGGAAAGGGCCCCGGCCAGGGGTCCCGGGGGGGCCCTTCATGGTTTCTTGCACCGGGGCCCTGAAGGTTCTAGTTACGCCTCTGTGAACGCGGCATTGCCTGGTCCTGGGCATTGCTGAGAGACCACACACAACAGAAAAGGTACCCCCACGTGTAGGGAGAGTAGGTCCTGCTCACAAACATATGGCTTTTGTAGCTATCTGTAAGGGCTTTAAAGCATTATTGAATCGGGGTTGATTTACTTAAGGTGGAAACTGTGTGCTTACTTTAATTATCTAATCATGTGCTCTGGAAATTTTTGTTTATTTAATATTCCCCTGAACCTGATGTGATATTTGATGCAAACGCAAGATTGTGAATTAAGTGACAACTAACTGAACTTTAGTAAATTAATGCCATCTAGTATATTTATGGAACTTTATGCCCTCTGTGATTCGTTTACTGTGTGTTTTTCATTTTCCTATTCTCTTTTTGTGATTGGTACAGCTGAACACCAGGCAGACATACAAGCTGCAAATGAATTTAACTACAGTATCTCACAAAAGTGAGTACTCCCCTCACATTTTTGTAAATATTTCACATCTTTTCATTTGACAACACTTAAGAAATTACACTTTGCTATAATGTAGAGTATACAGCTTAAGACACAGTGTAAATTTGCTGTAAATTTGCTGTCCCCTCAAAATAACTCAACACACATGTCTAAATGGCTGGCAACAAAAGTTAATACACCCCTAATTGAAAATGTCTAAATTGGGCCCCATTAGCCATTTTCCCTCCCCGGTTTCATGTGACTCGTTAGTGTTACAAGGTCTCAGATGTGAATGGGGAGCAGGTGTGGTAAATTTGGTGTTATCGCTCTCACTCTGTCATACTGGTCACTGGAAGTTCAACATGGCACCTCATGGAAATGAACTCTTTGAGTTTTTGAAAAAAAATAATTGTTTCTCTACATAAAGATGGCCCGGGCTATAAGAACATTGCCAAGACCCTGAAACTGAGCTGTAACACAGTGGCCAAGACCATACAGCAGATTAACAGGACAGGTTTCACTCAGAACAGGCCTCGCCATAGACGACTAAAGAAGTTGATTGCATGTGCTCAGCATCATATCCAGAGGTTGTCTTTGGGAAATGGACGTATGAGTGCTACCTGCAGAGGTTGAAGGGGTGGGGTCAGCTTTTCACTGCTCAGACCAAATGCCGTACACTGCATCAAATTGGTCTGCATGGCTGTCGTCCTAGAAGAAAACCTCTTCTAAAGATGATGCACATGAAAGCCCGCAAACAGTTTGCTGAAGACAAGCAGACTAAGGACATGGATTACTGGAACCAAGTCCTGTGGTCTGATGAGACCAAGATAAACTTATTTGGTTTAGATGGTGTCAAGCGTGTGTGGCGACAACTAGGTGAGCAGTACAAAGACAAGTGTGTCTTGCCTACAGTCAAGCATGGTGGTGGGAGTGTCATGGTCTGGGGCTGCATGAGTGCTGCCAGCACTGGGGTGCTACAGTTCATTGAAGGAACCATGAATGCCAACATGTACTGTGACAGACTGAAGCAGAGCATGATCCCCTCCCTTTGGAGAGTGGGCCGCAGGGCAGTATTCCAACTTGATAACGACCCCAAACACACCTCCAAGACAACCACTGCCTTGCTAAAGAAGCTGAGGGTAAAGGTAATGGACTGACCAAGCATGTTTCCAGACCTAAACCCTATTGAGCATCTGTGGGGCATCCTTAAACGAGGGGGGGGGGGGGAGTTAAAGGTCTTTAACATCCACCAGCTCCGTGATGTCATAATAAAGGAATAGAAGAGGACTCCAGTGTCAACCTGCTTAACTGCAGACAGGAAACAGGAGCTTTTAATATACAAGAAAAGACATAGAGCTTACCGTAGAGCTGCTAAACACTTATAAACACTGCCATCTACTGGTTGAAGAATATATCTCTACTGAATATTAATATTGATGTAGTTGTCACATAAAATACAAATGAACATAATATTCCAACACCCCCATTCAACAACTATTTCTTATATTAGTCCCATTTCGGATCTCAGCTTTATAAATCTGTGTCTTGTAAGTGTTTTTGTCAAAGCATCTGCAATCTTCATCAGCAGCTCTGATCCACTTTTGTTTCTCATGAGTTGGAAGTCTTTCATCTCATCCTTTGAATCTGGCTCAGGATTTAATGCTATGTGAGCAACATAGGACAGGCGTTTGGCTGGTATGCCTTTATTGCTTCTGGTGGATTTCCTGATTTAAGCCACTTGTGGCCTAGTTTCCTCTTTTACAGCATTTGGATTGTCTGCATTAGTTTCTGTGTCACTTTGTTGCTTTTCTTCATTTGACACTGATGTGGAATTTGATGTGTTTGTGTTAGTTAATGAAATTTTGAACACACTGAAGTTTCATCGATAATTACACTTCTACTGATGGTTATATTGTTTGTGTCTTGGTGTAAAATTCTGTATCCCTTTTGAGATTCACTGTACTCCACAAGTATACCTTCTTTTAAGTAAGCATCCCATTTTGTATGATTTCCTGTAAAATGTGCACATAGGCTTTGCTTTACAAAATGTATAGATGGTTTGAATTCGGGGGCCCTTCAATTTCACAGTTCATATGGAGTTTTTTCCATGATTTTCCAAGTAGTCAATTTTGGAGATAGAATGCAATCATAATTGCCTCCCTAAATATGTGGTTGGCACATCTGCATCAAACAGCATGGTTCTTCCACTCTCACATAGAGTACATTTCATTCCTCAGAGTTCAGGGGTCAGAATTAAATAATGTACAGAAATCAGGGGTCAAGATTAACCGGTTTCCGACTGCGCACAGTATATTTACTGCGGCAGTCAGCCCCGGCCAGGCAGAGTGACGTAGATCTACGTCACTCGCCTGTCACTGCTTTTAGAGCCAATAGCGGGCGGGCGCGCGCCCGCCTCGGCTCGTTCAGGGAGGAGTGCGGGCGTGTGACCGGCGGACCCAATGTCCGCCGGTCACTCGCCGATCGTCGGTACAGCGGGAGAAAGGCAGAGCGGCTTATGTAAACAAGCCGCCTGTCATTCTCCCCTGTGTAAAAATGAAGATCAGACGGTTCTACTATGTAGAACCGTTGATCTTTGTTTTTACACCAATAGCCATGTCCCTATACAGTTAGAAGCACGCCCCTAGGACACACTTAACCCCTCCCTGTCCAATACAGTTAACCCCTTCCCTGCCAGTGTCATTTTTGCAGTAACAGTGCATATATATAGCACTGATTACTGCAGTAATGTCACTGGTACCCCCAAAAGTGTCAAAAATGTCAGTCAAGGGTCCGATCTGTCCGCCGCAATGTCACAGTACCGCAAAAAAAATCGCAGATCGCCGCCATTACCACCAAAAATGACAAAAATCTTTCCCTTTGTTAGTAAACGCGATAACTTTTGCGCAAACCAATCAAAATACGCTTTTTGCAATTTTTTTTACCAAACATATGTAACATAAAACAATTTGGCCGAAAATGTTAAAAAATTTTGATTTTTACATTTTTTTTGGGGGGAATTTCATATAAAAAAAGTGAAAAATATTGTTATTTTTGCAAAAATTACTCTCTTTTTTTGTTTATAGCGCATGATCAAAAAATCGCACAGGTGATCAAATACCACCAAAAGAAAGCTCTGTTTGTTTAGGTACAGTGTCGCACGACCGCGCAATTGTCTGTTAAAGTCACGCAGTAAAAAAAATCGCAAAAAACCCCCTGGTCAGGAAGGGGGTAAAATCTTCCGGGGCTTAAGTGGTTAAGTAATGTACAGAGTTTAGGGGTCAGGATTAAGTAATGTACAGAGTTCAGGGATCAGAATTAAGTAATGTTCAGAGTTCAAGGGTCAGGATTAGGTAATGTACAGAGTTCAGGGATTAGGATTAAGTAATGTACAGAGTTCAGGGGTCAGGATCTAGAAATGTACAGAGTTCAGGGGGTCAGGATTAAGTACAGAGTTCAGGGGTCAGGATTAAGTAATGTACAGAGTTCAGGATTAAGTAATGTACATAGTTCATGGGTCAGGATTAAATAATGTATAGAGTTCAGGGATCAGGATTAAGTAATGTACAGAGTGCAGAGGTCAGGATTAAGTAATGTACATAGCTCAGAGGTCAGAATTAGGTAATGTACATAGTTCAGGGTTCAGGTTTAAGTAATACACAAAGCTCAGGAGTCAGGAATAAATAACACACAGAGCTTGTCCCAGGGGACAAATCCAGGAATGCTAGTTTCACACAACAGGAAGAGTCTATGGTAAACAGAGATGAATGGCAACCTTACTAGAGATCGACCGATTATCGGCAACACCGGTATATCGGGGGCCAATATGCACTTTCCCCGATATATCAGAATCGAGCTGTTGATTTGCCAATATTTTTGTGACGTCATTGCGTATGTTGCGCCACGCGCCTCTGCGCACTGGACAGCTCTTAGGCCTCCTCCCTCTGCCTCCTTATTCCTTACAGTGTCTTTTACTTGCCGCTGCCACACTGGAGTCTGCATGTGGCACGGGCGGGCGGTCGGGAGAGTCGGGAGTTCTTCTACATCTAGTGAGTGCAGTGACCAACAGTCTGACACACGTTCTGTATTCTGTTCTGTGATTGATTACAGTGACCAACAAAAAACACTCTCTCTGACACATGTTCTGTATCTGTTCTGTTCTGTAACACAGCCGCCGCGGCCACCCACCCACCACCCACAGCTGCCCGGTGCCAGCCAGCCACCCACCCACCACACGGTGCCTGCCAGCCAGACAGCCACCCACAACAGGGTGCCAGCCACCACAGGGTGTCAGGCAGCCAGCCAGCCATCACAGGGTGCCAGCCAGCCACCACAGGGTGCCAGCCAGCCAAACCACCCACCCACCCACCACACGGTGCCTGCCCGCCAGCCAGACAGCCACCCACAACAGGGTGCCAGGCAGCCACTACAGGGTGCCAGGCAGCCAGCCACCACAGGGTGCCAGCCAGCCACCCACCACAGGGTAGAGTTCCAGCCACCACAGGGTGCCAGCCAGCCAAAACAGGGTGCCAGGCAGCCAGCCAGCCACCACAGGGTGCCAGCCAGTCACCTACCACAGGGTGCCAGCCAGCCACCCACCCACCCACCACACGGTGCCTGCCAGCCAGCCAGACAGCCACCCACAACAGGGTGCCAGCCACCACAGGGTGCCAGCCAGCCAGCCAGCCACCACAGGGTGCCAGCCAGCCACCCACCACAGGGTGCCAGCCAGCCACCCACCCACCACACAGTGCCTGCCAGCCAGCCAGCCAGACAGCCACCCACAACAGGGTGCCAGCCAGCCACCACAGGGTGCCAGTCAGCCATTTTGTGTAAGCCTAAAATAGTGTCTGACTCTTTCTTGTTTCAATGGAGATGGATGGCGATAGAAAAATTAAAAGTGTGGTCTGGGAGTATTTCTCTTCTCCATCGCCAGGAAAATCAGTAGCACTGTGCAACACATGCAAAAACAATGTGAGCATGGGATCAATAACTGCAAAAACCAAAAATACGTCTAATCTTTGGGCCCATCTAAGAGTTCATCATCTTGAATTGTATGATGCAGCACAGAAACAACAAAATGAATCACAAGGTGAATTATCCCTATCCCAGGCAACAATAACAGATATGTTTCAGAAAAAAAACAGGTGGCAAAAATCAGATGGACAGAGTAATCACAGAGATGATGGTAACTGATAACCAGCCATTTACGATAGTGTCTGACTCTGGATTTAAGTGGTTAATGTTCATAGTTGAGCCAAGGTACACACTGAAGAGTGACAAGTTTTATCGAACTGAAATGCTGCAAAAGATTCACCAAAAGGTCATTGGCAACTCACTCTCATTCACGACGGACTGCTGGTCAGGACAAACAGAATCACTAATGAGTCTTACATGCCACTACATTGACAGCGGATGGACAAGAAGGCATTTGGTGTTGAATACAAAAGTGATGCAAGGATCCCACACTGGGGAGTACATTAAAGAAAAGTTTCTAGGCATGTTAGAAGAATGGGGAATCAGCAAAGACAGAGCGATGCTTGTGCTGCGAGACAGTGGAGCGAACATGGTTAAAGGTATGAGACTTGCTGAAGTGTCAGACCTCAGTTGCATGGCACACACCCTCCAACTGGTGGTAAATGATGGTCTGTCACGCCAGAAAGCTTTGCTGGACATTATTGCCATGCTGAAGAAGTACGCAGGCCATTTCCACCATTCTGTTCTTGCCAAGCAGCGACTGAAGTGCATTCAGGAAGACCTTGGCCTACCCAAAAACAACCTGATACAGGCTGTTCAAACACGATGGAACTCAATGCTACGCATGTTACAGAGGATGCTGGAGCAGAAGCGAGCTCTCACCATATATTCTGGGGAATTATCACGTACCTGGATATGAGCCTGACACTGTGAGGAAGGCCTCCCTTGCGCCTCCGACTCGGGACCCCTGATAGTGCAAACAGGGGACACCGGAGTGTAGAGTAGCACGAGCGCCTGGAGACTTGCTTGAAGCGGACGATGGCTACTGGTGAAGTTTGCCAGAGAAGTCCGATGAGCCGGGTCTTGTGCAGGCAGCAGGTGCTGGAAGCAGGGTTTCCTGGATAACAGGAAGAGCTTCCCAGGCAGGATGGACGGATCTGGGAATGACAGAAGCGTAGTAAGACAAGCCGGGTCAGGAGCCAATTGGTAACGTATAAGCCAGTAGGAGCAGACAGGAAGAGTGGTCACGGGACAAGCCAAGGTCGGTGCAGGTGGAGATCAGAGAATCGTCAGGACAAGCCGGGTCTGGAACTAGGAACAAGTGCAGGTAAACAGGTAACAGGTATCCAAGGCTGAAGACAAAGCAGCACTGAACCTGTGTGCTGATCCAGCTTAAATAGTGCTCTTCCTTGATGAGAAGGGTGGAGCCAGGATTAGGCTGTGGATTTAACTCATCCTCTGCCAGAACCTTCCTGACATGGCCCCCCCCCAATGGGCAGCCTCCGGATGCCCAACTGGGCCATTCTTGCCGGGTGGGCCCGGTTGAAAGCCTGTATGAGTCTTTTGGCATGGATGTTTTCTTCAGGTTCCCAGGAATTGTCTTCAGGACCATACCCCTTCCATTTAATCAGGTACTGTACCTGATTCCTCCTTTTCCTGCAACCCACAATTGCTTCGACCTCAAATTCCTCTTCACTGTCCACAATTACTGGCTCGGGGGGACCTGTATTTCGCTGCGGAAAAGGATCAGGGATGGCAGGTTTTAGCAGGGTAACATGGAAAACCGGGTGGATTTTAAAGGAAGCTGGTAGTTCCAATTCATAAGAGACGTCATTGATTCTTCTTTTAATAGGAAAGGGACCCAAAAATTTAGGTCCAAGTTTTCTTGAGGGACAGGTAAGCTTCAAATTGGTTGTGGCCAACCATACCTGATCACCAGGTTCCAATATCAGCTCTCCCCTTCTTTTCCTGTCAAAGAATTTTTTATTATTTTCCTGAGCCTTGGCCATGGTTTCCTGAAGTAACTCAGTGTTGGATGCAAAAAAGTTTATTGTGTCCTGGACAGCAGGGACAGGACATTCAGGTACTGTGGTGATCAGAAAAGAAGGATGGTAACCATAATTGGCAAAGAATGGAGTCTGCTTGGTAGCCGAATGTTCAGAGTTGTTGTATGCGAACTCCGCTAGTGGCAATAGCGTCACCCAATCATCCTGGGAAAAGGACGAAAAACAGCGTAGATACTGTTCCAGTGTCTGATTGGTCCTTTCCGTTTGACCGTTGGTCTGTGGGTGATATGCTGAAGAAAAGGACAGTTCAATATCCAATTTCTCACAAAGGGATTTCCAAAATCTGGAGGTGAACTGGACTCCGCGGTCGGATACTATGTTGGCAGGAACTCCATGCAGTCTCACAATCTCTTTGATGAACAACTTGGCTGTATCCATGGCCGAGGGAGTGCCCTTCATGGGTAAGAAATGCGCCATCTTGGATAGCCGGTCTACCACCACGAAGATGGTAGTGTAGCCTTCAGATGGCGGGAGTTCAACGATAAAGTCCATTGAAATCATTTTCCATGCTCTGTCAGGGACTGGTAAGGGTTTGAGCAAGCCCCAAGATTTAGACCTGGGGGTCTTGTTTCGGATACATGTAACACAGGTTTCAATGTACCTTTTACAATCCTTCTGCAGATCAGGCCACCAAAAGGTGCGTTGAAGTAGCTCAGAGGACTTATGGACTCCAAAATGTCCTGCAAGGGAATGGTCATGGCAGAGACCCAAGACAGGGACCCGCAATCTCTCAGGTACAAATATTTTGTTATTATGCCATAACAGTCCGACCCTAACCTGTAAGGAAACTCCGGGAAGTGGGGAAAAATCCTTAGAGGCCTGTTTGAGCTGTAGCAGTAAGTCGTCTTGCAGTAACAGGAAGTTTCCTGATGACAGAATTGTATCTGGGACTGCAGATCTCTCAGCATCAGAAAACATACGGGATAATGCATCCGGTTTTGTGTTCTTTGATCCTGGCCTGTAAGTGACATGAAAGGAAAATCTGGAGAAAAAGAGAGCCCACCTGGCCTGGCGGGGTTTTAAGCGTCTAGCTGCTTGCAAGTATTCTAGATTCTTGTGGTCTGTGTACACTAGAATAGGATGGGCTGCCCCTTCTAAGAGATATCTCCACTCTTCCAAGGCAGCCTTAATTGCCAAGAGCTCTCGATCACCGACGTCATAATTTCTCTCTGCCAAAGATAACTTGCGTGAGAAGAAGGCAACGGGGTGTAACAGAGCTTTGGCTCCTGACCGCTGCGACAATACTGCTCCTACAGCCGACTCAGATGCGTCTACTTCTAGGACGTAAGGCAGACCAGGATCTGGGTGTCGAAGGACTGGTGCAGAGGTGAAGAAATCCTTTAGGGTTTCAAATGCGATCTGCGCCTCAGGAGTCCACAGGAAACGGATACCTTGTCTGGTTAACTGAGTGATGGGGGAGATGATTGCGGAGAAATTCTTGATAAACTTCCGATAAAAGTTTGAGAACCCTACGAACCGTTGCACCCCTTTTTTATCAGTGGGAACCGGCCAGTGTAAAATAGCAGAAACCTTTTGAGGATCCATTTTAATACCTTCTGTGGAAAGAATCAGACCAAGGAATTGGATACTCTGTCGACTGAACTCACACTTCTCAGGTTTTGCGTATAAGCCATGCTGTCTGAGACGGGCAAGGACATTTCTTACGTGTTCGTGATGGTCTTCTATGGTGGAGGAAAATATCAAAATATCATCAAGATAAACAATAACAAACAAGTCCAGAAAATCTCGGAAAATGTCATTAACAAAGTGCTGGAAGGTGGCTGGGGCGTTGCAAAGCCCAAAGGGCATCACTAGGTACTCATAATGCCCGAAACGGGTGCGAAATGCTGTTTTCCACTCGTCACCTTCCCTGATTCGCACTAGATTATATGCCCCCCGTAAGTCCAATTTAGTAAAAATGGTGGCACAGCGGAGTCTCTGGAATAGTTCCGGCACTAATGGTAACGGGTAACGATTCTTAATCGTAATTTTATTTAGATCACGATAGTCCACACAGGGGCGGAGCGAGTGGTCTTTTTTTTCTACAAAGAAAATCCCAGCTCCTGCCGGGGATGTGGAAGGGCGGATAAACCCCTTTCTCAGGCTATCATCAAGGTATTCCTTTAGTGCGGAAAGTTCAAGTTCAGTGAGTGGGAAAATCCGTCCGAAGGGTATTTCGGCTCCGGGAAGAAGCTCGATAGGGCAATCGTATGGTCTGTGAGGGGGAAGAGTCTCTGCTCCCTTCTTGCTGAAGACGTCTAAGAAATCGTGGTAGATTGCAGGCACAGAAGAACACGATTCGGTGTCAGAATCCATACACAGTAATGGAGACAGGGGGTCTTGTGATTGGAAGAGGCAGAGTTGTTGACAGTAAGAGGACTGGAATTTAATCTCTCCCGTTTTCCAATTAATGCAGGGATTGTGTGCCTGCAGCCAAGGCATGCCCAGAATGATGGGGAACAGTGGTGAGGTGATAACATCTAGGCGTAGTAACTCTTTGTGGTTACCCGATATGGTAGCATGCAAGGGAAGAGTCTCTTGTGTGACAGGTCCAGATCTGATACGAGATCCGTCAGCCAAATGTATAGTCAGTCCCTGTGATCTGGGCCTTAGCGGAACCTTTAGCTGAGTCGCAAATTTCAGGTCAATAAAACAGCTACAGGCTCCTGAATCAATAATGGCGGGTGCCTGGATAGCCCCTTCTGGAAGCTGTAACGAAATAAGCACAGTCAGGTGAGATGAATTGTGGAGGCTCAACCCTTGGTTGGTAGAAGAAAGGGTTAGACACTTACGGCTTTTAGCTGGACAAGACCTCACATAGTGTCCATCTTCTCCACAGTACAGGCACAAGTTATTCAGACGCCGGCGTTGACGTTCTTCTGGGGTAAGGGAAGGACGGATTATGCCAAGCTGCATTGGTTCAGAAGAGTCAGTGGTGGGAGGAGCGGATGCTGGGAATGTCGGACCAGAAGGTCTGAAGACTTGAGGCATCATCCATACAGGTCGGGATTGACCAGATGATCTTTCTGCACGACGCTCCCTTAGGCGTCTATCGATCTGGATCGCCAGGTGTATCAGGGCTTCCAGAGTATCTGGCACCCCTACACGGGCCAATTCGTCTTTCAGAGAGTCAGATAGTCCCATACGAAATTGGTGGCGGAGGGCAGCATCATTCCAGTTAGTATCAGCACTCCACCTTCTAAAGTCAGTTACATAGTCCTCTGCTGCTCTGCGGCCTTGCTGAAGGGTGTAGAGTGCGGCCTCAGCCGTAGTGGTTTTCTGCGGGTCCTCATATAACTGGGCCATAGCTCCAAAGAACAAGTTTAAACTGGATAAGCAGGGATCCTTTTGTTCAAGTAAACGGTGGGCCCAGGACTGGGGTTCGCCTTGTAGAAGGGAAATGACGAAGCCTACTTTAGTGGCCTCGAGTGAAAAAGTCCGGGGTTGTAATGCAAAATAAAGTTCGCAGGCATTATGGAAGGACCTGAACTTGCTGCGATCTCCAGAGAACTTTTCCGGGGTAGGTACACGAGGTTCTGGAGGCAAAACCATGACTGTAGGTGTAGCAGGAGATCCCCCCTGGGCGTTTGGAGAGGAGGCTGGCGGGGTAAGTGACTGGACCCGTTCTTCAAGTGGGTTATAGCCTTCTTGTAAGTCTTTGACTGATTGGGTCAGTGCCGCCAGGTGATGACATAACTCGTCCATAGGGGAGGTTCCTCGGTCAGGCTCAGACATCTGGCTGCTTTGTACTATCACGTACCTGGATATGAGCCTGACACTGTGAGGAAGGCCTCCCTTGCGCCTCCGACTCGGGACCCCTGATAGTGCAAACAGGGGACACCGGAGTGTAGAGTAGCACGAGCGCCTGGAGACTTGCTTGAAGCGGACGATGGCTACTGGTGAAGTTTGCCAGAGAAGTCCGATGAGCCGGGTCTTGTGCAGGCAGCAGGTGCTGGAAGCAGGGTTTCCTGGATAACAGGAAGAGCTTCCCAGGCAGGATGGACGGATCTGGGAATGACAGAAGCGTAGTAAGACAAGCCGGGTCAGGAGCCAATTGGTAACGTATAAGCCAGTAGGAGCAGACAGGAAGAGTGGTCACGGGACAAGCCAAGGTCGGTGCAGGTGGAGATCAGAGAATCGTCAGGACAAGCCGGGTCTGGAACTAGGAACAAGTGCAGGTAAACAGGTAACAGGTATCCAAGGCTGAAGACAAAGCAGCACTGAACCTGTGTGCTGATCCAGCTTAAATAGTGCTCTTCCTTGATGAGAAGGGTGGAGCCAGGATTAGGCTGTGGATTTAACTCATCCTCTGCCAGAACCTTCCTGACAGGAATATGGACTTGGAGGATATTCTTGCCCTACTGCAGATCAGTGGGACATAGTAGCCAACATTATAGAGACGCTCATATCCATTGAGTAAGTGACACTGGAGGTGAGTCATTACGACTCATCTGTTTCCTCTGTGATCCCATGTGTGAGAGTCCTGAAGATGCTTCTTCAACAGAATGAAGGACCCAACACACGTGGCATCAAAGCATGTAGGCAGGCATGAGGGACAGCCTCACCAAAAGGTTTGAGAAGCATGAGGAGAATAAAACTGTTGTGCTTACATGTCTTCTGGATCCTCGATACAAGAACCATCCTTTCTCTTCTGATGATGTATTGGCAAAAGCAAAGCAATGGCTGACAGAAGTTATTCAACAGCAGTTGCAGGAGGTTCCTCTTGACGAAAAGAAAAGTCAAGGACAAGAAAAGAAGGATGCTGATGTGGAAGAGCAGGATGCAGGAGAAAAATGTCCCAAAAGACAACGGACAGAAGAGAAAATTCATCGTGGTCAAATAGATGCAATGTTCAGCGTTTTATTGGGGCCTCATGCAGAGGATTCATCAGAAGCGGCAATAATGAGCCTGGATGATGAACTTCATCTCTATTTGAAGGAACCAGTAGTTGACAGAAGAAGTGATCCTCTTCAGTGGTGGAAAAGAAAATGAGGCACGCTACAAAAGACTTTCTTCTCATGCTAGAAGATACCTTTCTCCTCCTCCTTCCTTAGTGAAGTGGCAGCAATTTATGAAAAGAAAAGAAGCCGTTTAACTGGTGAACATGCTGAAATGTTATGCTTTCTGCACTATAATATTGTTCTACTTAACTGGGAGTATTGATTTGAAAGTGTAGCTAGCTAGTCTATAGTAGTGTCTGTCCACCAGTCCACTGAGTCTGTCCAATCCACTGTCTAGCTTGTGTCTATCTATTTTTTCTAACAGTTTTGCACTGACTGCGCTGCGCTGCAGTCAGTGCAAAAGTGATAGATAGAAAAAAAAATAGACATAGACAGTGGATTGGAGTCAGTGCCAGTGGACTACTGCTGCAGTAGAACGCCACTCACTGCTGCAATAATTTTAAATCACTACTGCAGTAGTGCAGTAGTGATTTAAAATTATTCCAGTGAGTGAGTGCCCTACTGCAGCAGTAGTACACACAGTCCAATCCACTGTGTATCTGTTGCCTTGCTTTTCTTCTAGCAGTATTGCACTGACTGCAGTAGTTGCGTGCCATCCTGCAGTGCAGATAGCCCTCCACTGACTCCAGTCCAATCCACTGTGACGTGTAGCTGTTGCCTACTTGCCTTTCTTTTCTTCTAGTAGTATTGCACTGACCGCAGTAGTTGCAGTGAGTGCCATACTGCAGTGAGTCCTCCACTGACTCCAATCCAATCCACTGTGACATGTGTAGCTGTTGCCTTGCTTTTCTTCTAGCACTATTGCACTGAACGCAGTAGTTGCAGTGAGTGCCATACTGCAGTGCAGATAGTCCTCCACTGACTCCAGTCCAATCCACTGTGACATGTGTAGCTGTTGCCTACTTGCCTTGCTTTTCTTCTAACAGTATTGCACTGACTGCAGTAGTTGAAGTGGAGTACCATACTGCACACAGAGGTAGTCCTCCACTGACTCAGAGTCCAGTCCAGTCCAATCCACTGTGACATGTGTAGCTGTTGCCTTACTCTTTGTTATAGCAGTTGTGCAGTGTGTATGTGTATTTTATTGTGTAGCTGTTGCCTTGCTCTTTTTATAGCAGTTGTGCAGTGTGTATGTGTATTTTATTGTGTAGCTGTTGTTGTTGCCTAGTTTTTTTCCTAGCAGTTTTGCGCTGACTGCACTGCAGTAGTGAATTACATTTTTTATATTGCAGTGTGTGAGTCCACTACTGCAGCACTTTATTATACATTAATGCACAATCAGATGATGTGAAATGCTAATGTCCAACTCCTTGCAATTGAAGTTTTCCTATCAGTTTTTATGCAGTTAAGGTGTGAAGAACGAGCACTTAATGTTAAAAATGTTAATAAATAAAGATTAACATGTTTGTTAAGAGATTTGTGTTGAAATTTGTGTTTTTTTGGGAAAATTTTACATGTGTGAAAATATCGGCCAATAACGGCAGATACCGATATGCGATCGGCAAAATATCGATATCAGCAACGGAAAAAACGATATCAGTCGATCACTAAACCTTACCATACAGATATATATAGAAAAGGACACATAGAGGTTGATTTACTAAAGGCAAATATACTGTGCACTGCAAGTGCAGTTGCTCTAGATCTAGGGGGAAGCTCTGACATGAGGGGAAGATCTGCTGATTTCTGTGATCCAATCCCAATTTGCAAGCAAAAAATGCAGTTTGTTTTTATTCTCATTGCATGTGATTGGGTATTCTTTTCAAAGTAAAGCTTTACCGCATTTACTAAGTTTGGAGCAAGTGCACAGCATAGTTGCCTTTTAGTAAATCAACCCCATAGTGCTACAATAACTACACTGCTAAAACACTTGCACTGTACTACAATAAAGTGTTTGTTACCCCAACACTTCATATTCCTGATATGTTCCTGCAGTACCATGTACTTGTTCTCTTTGTATTGCTTCATTTATGTGAAATCCCTGTGTTCCTGCTAGTCCCTTTGCTTTCGTAATAAAAACTGACACTAAGCAGGAGAATAAACCGTGGTCAGTTCTCTAGCTAGAAACTCAGTGTACTCTCCTCCAATGATCAGACTTGTCCTGACAGGCCTCTGCTGCACAGCCATTCACTGGCAAGCCCAGTGTGCTGCTGCTTCTCCTCCCTCCAGCTCTTATGCAGCTGAGAACAGAGGGAATGTGATCACTTATAAAAAAAAGGGGGAAAAGCATTTATAATGTTTTCTTTTTTATATCAATACAAAAATGTTTTGCCTTTCATTTCCACAGTGCTTTAAACTGAATGGTTTATTTTACATGGTGTTCCTGATCATTTTCAGGCTGGGTTTTGCTGGGTAATTTGTTCCTACCCCCCTACACTTACTTTTCTATGCTGTACATTCCCTTCCTATTTTGTGTATTTTTTTTCTCTCATATTTTATTATGGGTCTTACTGAGAGGAATAAGCACATTACAGAGAGGCTAAATGGAGTACGCATATAAAATCTGAGTTTTACAAGGGCTGGAATGGCAGTGATCCCTAGCAATTTCATGTAACATGCCCCAGTCTTTTTCTCCTCACCATTTCTTTCCTGTAGCATGTTCACAATTTCTGATTGTCTCTGGTAGCATGTACACAGTTTCTGACCATTTTCTGTGCAGTATGTGATCTTTGACAGTCTTCTGTAGTAATACTTATGCTTAAATATTCAGCATAAGTATTGGACCACACAGCTAGTTTGTTTGGCCTTTTTTATAATGCCAGGGGCTGCATTTGATGCTTTACATCTAGTAGGCTAACCACTGCTGGTGTAACACAAGGGGTGTTACAAACAAAGGTTGAGAGTGAATCTAGTTTATATGTTGGTGATAAGATCTTTTGTGCATGTATATTTTTTATAAATTATAGCCTCTATCATTTCCATGTTCTTCTTTCATCTGAAGTTCTTGGTTGCTCCTGCCAGTCACCTTTCTTCCTTGTTGTATACTGACCACACAAAGCACAGAAAATGATCTGTGTTAGCATGGTCAGTTTTCATCCTTTCGCTGACCATTCAGAGGAACAGGAAACTGTGCAGACACACTGCATGCCTGTATTGTTTGGTAGTTTGTTCAGACTGCACACCCCTGACCAATCACACTCTACCTCTGGCAAACACCCCCGATCCAATCACACTCTACCTCTGGCAAACACCCCCGACCAATCACACTCTACCTCTGGCAAACACCCCTGACCAATCACACTCTGCCTCTGGCACACACACCCTCCCAATCACAGCCTGCTTCTTGCAAACACTCCCTGCTCAGTCACAGCCTGTTTTTTGTCTTAGGCTGAACAGATTATGGAATAGAGGCACAGAGTGGGGGGGATTTCGTAGAACTGGAGAGTGCAAAATCCAGAGCGGCTGTGTATTGTAGCCAATCAGGTTCTAACTTCAGCTTGTTCAATTAAAGCATTTGTTACCCCAACATTTCATATTCCTAATATGTGCCTGTTGTACCATGTACTTGTATGAAAAAGTATCCTGTTCTCTTTGTATTACTTCCTTTGTGTGAAATTACCAGTGTTCCTGTCAGTCCCTCTGCTTTCCTATTAAAAACTGACCACACTAAGCAGGAGAACATATTGTTATCAGTTCTCTAGCTGTGCTGGGAACATAACATACAGTTACAGCTGTATGAGGAACAATGCCCTCTGGTGGTGAAGTTATTAAATTACTATCAAAGTAATTATGACTCTACGTTATGGCTGTATGAGGAACAATGGTCCCTCTAGAGGTCAAACCAGATAGTAATTTAATAACTTCACCACCAGAGGGCATTGTTCCTCATACAGCTATAACGTAGAGTCATGTTTACTTTGATAGTAATTTTATAACTTCACCACCAGAGGGCATTGTCCCCGAAACACATAAATTGGTCCTTCTCTTTCCCTTTTACATCCGACTTTGAAAAAGGAGCGCGCGCTGGTTTCCCACCACAGTGCGCATGCTCGGAAACGCGTCAGTCATTACGCCGGAAGATCCTGTGGACAAGCATCACGGCCACCATCTCACTGCGGTTTCACCCTGCTGTCCAAGCCTCCATCTCACTGCTGTGACACCCTCCACTTCCTGCTGGACAGGAAGAGGAAGAGAGGAGATGATTACAGACCCACAGTGATGACTCCAAGCCCCAGCCTCCACACGGACACCGGAAGGACCCATCTTGTCTGCTTATACTTACCTTGATGTAAGTTTTTATTACTTGTTTGCCATATTAAATCGCAGTCCTAACTCAGAGGCGCCTGTTTTCTCTTTTGTTTGCTGGGAACTCAGCCTGCTCTCCTTCAATGATCAGACTTGTCCTGACACACCCCCTCCGTGTACAGCCTTTCACTGGGGAGCTCAGTGTCCTGCTTCTTCTCCCCCAGCTCTTATGTAACCCAGCCCCCCCACTATCAGGAAGAAGGGATGCAGGGTCACATGACAAAACTTTTTAACCCTGTGTCTAGAGCATTGAATGTTCTACTACTTTACGTGATTGTGAGAAAAATTTATATAATCAATGTGCGTTTTATTTTATTTTTTATTATTAGTGTTTTATTTAATTTGACAAAAAAAAAAGTAGAATATCTGTGGTACAGATGAGTATAATTATTGTTAATGGTTGTGATCATATTGACAATGTAGAGTAATGCTCTGTACACACAATCCGAAAATCAGACAACAGATCGTCCAAGTTGCTAGTTGAGGGTAGAAACTGAATAGGTTACTAAAGTTACAAAAATTCTCGTAGGACAGAATAAAATTTCAGAAGTGACGTATTGTGTTGTAATATATTTGCATTGTATTTTCGGACGACAATTGTACCGATTAAACAAAAATTGTACGATCTTGTATCATACGAGGAACATTTCTGGATAATATCAGATGAACTGTGGTGATCAGCTATCAAAAGCTGTGTACTAATCATTATCGTACCATCGCTTCCAAAGCGGTATTTTTCAGACGATTTTTGGACTGTGTGTACAAGTGGTGTGGTGAAAGTCACAGATATTTTAACATTGACTGTGATCTGTAGACTTTCATTAAGTACAGAGACTATAGATTTAATGCTCGTGAAATTTTCAATATTTTTACTGCCGGGAAAAGGAAACACATTTCATAATATATTTGATATGTATGTTAATATTGGTCCTTGCATTTTGCTGTGTAGGTATACTAACAAGAAGAAGAACACAAGTAGTGTATACTAAAGGATCTAAACTATACAGTATATGTTTTAAATATTTTATTTCTACATCATCGTAGCTTATATAGCAATTTACATCATACTACATTTGCTTAATTTACAGCTTAGATTATATCGATTCCAACTTTGACTCCTTAGAACTGTTTGTAACATCCTGGTTGTCTTCAGTTGTGGCCACCAAATCATTGCTTTGTGTGCTTGACCGGGAATCGCCCCGCACACTCATCAGCTTCTTGAACTGCATCCGTAGCTCTTTGTTCATACAAAAGAGAATGATGGGATTGGTGAAAATTGGCAAATCAAACAAAAATTCTGTTGCAGTTTCCAAACAAATGTTCTTATCTGCAATTAAGGGCAAAGTTCCTCCTGGAAAAGCAAACAGAGGACAACAAACAAAAAGATTTTAGTGACTTTAGTTCAGTAAGTTTTTTTCCCTAAGAAAATGGTTGTTTATCTGCTCTATTGATCCTAGTCAAGCAACCCCTTCACATTTATTTTCTTCACGGGGATTCTCCAAATCTCTAGAACATTGCATCCATGTGTGGTTCACCATCTTCACAGTGAAATTTTCAAACACAAAGCACAAGAACGTTTTCATACCAATGGAAATTGTGAGGTGTCCTTTATCACCAATTGTTTGCCAGTTTTTAAGAAATAACTTTTTAAGAACAAGGTTGTGCCAGCTAGTTTTTAAGAAATAACTTTTTAACAGGGTCTAGCCAGCTAGTTTTTAAGAAATAACATTTTAAGAACAAGGTTGTGCCAGCTAGTTTTTAAGAAATAACATTTTAAGAACAAGGTTGTGCCAGCTAGTTTTTAAGAAATAACATTTTAAGAACAAGGTTGTGCCAGCTAGTTTTTAAGAAATAACATTTTAAGAACAAGGTCTAGCCAGCTAGTTTTTAAGAAATAACTTTTTAAGAACAAGGTTGCGGCAGCTAGTTTTTAAGAAATAACATTTTAAGAACAAGGTTGTGCCAGCTAGTTTTTAAGAAATAATATTTTAAGAACAAGGTTATGCCAGCTAGTTTTTAAGAAATAACTTTTTAACAGGGTCTAGCCAGCTAGTTTTTAAGAAATAACTTTTTAACAGGGTCTAGCCAGCTAGTTTTTAAGAAATAACATTTTAAGAACAAGGTTGTGCCAGCTAGTTTTTAAGAAATAACATTTTAAGAACAAGGTTGTGCCAGCTAGTTTTTAAGAAATAACTTTTTAAGAACAAGGTCTAGCCAGCTAGTTTTTAAGAAATAACTTTTTAAGAACAAGGTTGTGGCAGCTAGTTTTTAAGAAATAACTTTTTAAGAACAAGGTTGTGCCAGCTAGTTTATAAGAAATAACATTTTAAGAACAAGGTTGTGCCAGCTAGTTTTTAAGAAATAACATTTTAAGAACAAGGTTGTGCCAGCTAGTTTTTAAGAAATAACTTTTTAAGAACAAGGTTGTGCCAGCTAGTTTTTAAGAAATAACATTTTAAGAACAAGGTTGTGCCAGCTAGTTTTTAAGAAATAACTTTTTAAGAACAAGGTTGTGCCAGCTAGTTTTTAAGAAATAACATTTTAAGAACAAGGTTGTGCCAGCTAGTTTTTAAGAAATAACATTTCAAGAACCTGGTCTAGCCTCTCAGTTGTTTTTTTTTTTTTTTCATATTAGTATCTTTTAGATTGTAAGCGCTAACGAGCAGCTTCTTGGGATTCTTTCTGTATTTAATTGTATTGTAACTGTAGTGTTTGCCCTAACATTGTAAAGCGCTGCACAAACCGTTGGTGCTATATAAAGCCTGTATAATAATAATAATATACTAAGTAATACATAAATGTAACACTAGGTATTTAATACATCCCAATTATATCACAGGCAATGTTCTGAGACTTCGTTCTCCAAAAAGCCAGTGCCATTTTTGTTTTGATTTTATCCAGGGTCAGCATTTACTCGACCTAGATGCTGGCAAGAGAGGACATAGTGATGTCATCACAACTATGTCATAACACAGCCAAGAACATCATGATCAATGCACAGTCATCAGGGTTTAAATGCAACTTTTAGCTTTTTGCCAGAGCTGCTTTAAATAGCAATTCTAGAAAAACTTTTAATTAAATAGTGGGAAGCTAAGCAAGGGATAGACCATAGGATAAAGGTTGAATTCTAGACAGATATAAAAAAAAACCATTGAATCCAAGTATGTATGAACCACTTGCCTACTGGGCACTTTTACTCCCTTCCTGCCCAGGCCAGATTTTAGCTTTCAGCGCTTTTAACCACTTTAAGACTGGAAGGATTTGTCCCCTTCCTGACCAGGCCCTATTTTACGATTCGGCACTGTGTTTTTTTAACGGACAATTGAGCGGTCGTGCGATGCTGTACCCAAATTAAATTGACGTCCTTTTTTTCCCACAAATAGAGCTTTCTTTTGGTGGTATTTGATCACCTGTGCAATTTTTTTTTTTGCGCTATAAACAAAAAAAGAACGACAATTTTGAAAAAAAAAAAAAAAAAACTATATTTATCACATTCTACTATATGACATTCTCAAAAAAAAAAAAATCAAAATTTTTTAACATTTTAGGCCAATTTGTTTTCTGCTACATATTTTTGGTAAAAAAAAAATCACAGTAAGCGTATTTTGATTGGTTTGCGCAAAAGTTAACGCGTCTACTAACTACGGGAGAGATTTATGTCATTTTTATTGTTTTTTTATTTGTTTTTATTACTAGTAATGGTGGCAACCAGCAATTTTTTTGCGGGACAGATCGGACCCGTGACTGACATTTGACACTCTTGGGGGAACCAGTGACACTACTACAGTAATCAGTGCTAAAAATATGCACTGTTACTGTAATAATGACACTGGCAGGGAAGGGGTTAACATTATGGGTGATCAAGGGGTTAAATGTGAGCCTAGGGGAGTGATTCTAACTGGGGGGGGGGGGGGGGCGTGGCTTGTGAAATGGCCATTGAGACATGTGATCCTATATAGAAGGATCACATGGGCTCTATGAATATTCCAGGGAGAAGATTGGTCAGTTGTGTTTACAACAGCTGACCGTTCTTCTCTCTCAGTGGGGAATGATTGCGGGTGTTAGGCGGCAATTGGAGCCACCTGCCCGCTGCATCGGCTTCCCCGCTGACAAGCGGGGGGTAGGAGCGCGCTGCCGGCGGAGCGCGCTTGCCCCCTAGCCTCCCGAGAGCAAGCACCATACATGTACGGCGATTTGCCTGGGAGCGGCTGCCTGCCGCAGTGTAACTGTGGCGGGCGGTCGTAAAGCGGTTAAGCTTTGAATGACAATTGCGCAGTCAAGCAACACTGTACCCAAACAAAATTTTATCATTTTTTCCCCACACAAATAGAGCTTTGTTTTGCTTTTTATTTTTTTTACTAAACAAACGAAAAAAGACCGAAAATTATTTTTTTTATATATATATATATACACATACATACATACATACTTACATACTTACATACACACACACACATATTTATATATATATATATATTATATTTTTTTTTTTCATAGTTTGTTGCAAAAAAATTGCAAACAGGTAATTTTTCTCCTTTACTGATGTGCACTGAGGAGGCTCCACTGATGGGATCTGATTCGACGGCACTGGTGAGGAGGCACTGATGGGTACTTATAGGTGGCACTGATAGGCAGCACTGATGGGCACTGGTATTTACTTATTATTATGTTATTTTAGTGGAACCTGGGGGGATTTTCGTGTCTAGTGCAAAGCTATTAAACTTTAATATGTCAAGTTTTTTAACATTGGTATGATTCTGACACTTAAGGCCCGTACACACGTAGCGATTGTCGGCCGTAAATATTCGGTCGCCGTCCGATCGGCTGATTGTCGGCTTGTTAGTATGATGCTTCCGACAACCGACAGCGAATTTTCGGCCGAACAGAATCTGGCGTTCGCCAGTCAGTACAGAATTCGGCCGACAAACAGCAGATAAGCAAGATTGGGCATGCTCAGAGAAGAAAAAACACACGGAAAGTTAACCATCACATGACATCACTTCTGCAGTCGGCTGTTGTTGGCCGACAAAATTTGTGTGCAGTCTTTAGCACTTTTCAGCCGACAGGACAGCACCGGACAAAAGACGGCCGATCGTTCGGCCGACAATACCTACGTGTGTACGGGGCTTTACACAGTGTGTGTCTTCCTTTCCCTTGCTGTGATAGTCCTATATGTGTGCTCTATGAATGCCCCAGCACTTTGGTATATTTGCCTTTAAATTTAGATTTGGAATGGTCTGCCTTCATAGTTTAGCGATAATACCTAAGAAATGTTAGGTGAGAGGGTTTTTTTTTCCCTTTTTCTTCTTCTTTTCTATAAATAACATGGATAGAGTGTTGTGCTGATAGATATTTTGTGTAGACACACATTTTATATTTTGAACATTTGTTTTAGTGAACACTTAAATGTATACATATTGTTTACTGTTTGAAAGAATCTGCTAATGTGTTTCTCATATGTTATGAGATGGTTTGAATATATACACTGTAATGATTTTATAATAATAAGATGTTTATGAGTATTAACTAGAGATGGGGCTTGCAAATAACAAAATAATTTGAGATGTGTCAATGAACCTACTTTAAATGCTAATTTTGATTACCATTGATTGCTCTGGCAGCCCAGATGTCTGTTCACTTGGAGTGCACCTGATCTAGCTCAGAGTAGTTCTGTATACCATTTTGGTTTTTATATCTATATGTGTCTTGAGTTTGATCATGCACATTGTAGCTATGACTAAGCACTGATATTAGTGCGAAACGCATTAGCTGTTTTTGTTCCTGTACCTCTGCATGCTGCATGAAATGTATCTGTCATGGTCTTACCTTCTGCTGTTTCTCCTTCGTTTGACATGTGCTGGCGGCCATCTTGGTTTCTGGGTTTCTTGTAGCCTCCCACCCTGCGGCTCCTCCTTTCCACTGGGAGGAGCTGGATGCCTAGCTCATATATATAGGAGGTCTGTGGCTTCAGTTCCCTGCTTGGTCCTCCTGTGTTCACATGCTTCTAAGACTGCTGCTGTTTCTGGTTCCTGTTCCTGGCTTCGTCTGACTACCCTGCTGGTTCCTGATCCTGGCTTCGTCTGACTACCCTGTTGGTTCCTGACCCCTGGCTTCGCAAGACTCTGCATCAGTTTCGCCATCCGTTTGGACTTTTGCTTTACAGCTTGTTTTTCAATAAAGCTTTCTTATTTTCACTTATCTGTTGTTGTACGTCTGGTTCATGGTTCCGTGACATTAGGACCAAGCCATGAATTCTGACGGTACAGGGCCATCCTCGCTACCCACGCTGGTTGCCAGACTTGATCAGCAGGATCACCTGTTGGGTCAGTTCGCCGTGGCGTTGCAAACCCTGCTTGAACGCACGGCTCATTTCGCTCCCGTTGCCGATGGGTCGGTTGTCGCTCCTGGGCCCGCTCCTACTGCCGCTCCGGTTGTTGCGCCAGAGTCTACCCCGACACCTGTTGTTGCGCCTGCGGTGTTTCGGGGTATGTCCGGTTCTGCCCCCCTTCCACAGCGCTTTGGGGGAGAGCCAACTCAGTGCCGAGGTTTCCTTAACCAGGTGGGCATTTATTTCGAGTTGCTGCCACATGCCTTTCCTACTGAGAGATCAAAGGTGGGCTTCTTAATCTCGCTGCTCTCGGACAAGGCCTTGGCCTGGGCCAGCCCTTTATGGGAGAACAACAATCCGGTGGTTGCCGAGTTTTCCGGTTTTGTTGCTTCTCTTCGGAAGGTATTCGATGTGCCGGCTCGTGCTGCCTCTGCTGCGAAGCTCCTTATGTCCATCAGACAGGGTTCACGATCCGTAGCTGAATACGCCATTGAGTTTCGTACCCTGGCAGCAGAGGTGGGCTGGAATAATGAGGCTCTGGTCGCTGCTTTCTCTCATGGTCTCTCGGATGCCTTGAAGGATGAGGTTGCAGCTAAGGACCTACCAGTGGAGCTCGAGTCTCTTATTTCTTTCCTGATTTTGATTGACACCAGACTCAGGGAGAGACCTTCCTTTAAGGAGAGTCTGCGGAGGCCTCCTAACAGATTGGCGCCTACCTTTGTTGTCCCACCCGTGCCTCCCTCTCCTCCCACGCCTCCTGGGGATGACTTGTCTGGGGGTGAACCCATGCAGCTGGGGTTTGCTCGCCTGTCCGAGGGGGAGAGGGTACTCCGGAGACGCGAGGGCCGATGCATGTACTGTGGTCTCGGTGGGCATTTTCGGTTGGCATGTCCGAACCGTCCGGGAAACGCTCGCACCTGAGATCCTGTCGGGGGCAGATCTTGGGTGGAGTCTCCTCGTCCCCGGTTTCCCGTGTTGACAAACCACTGATCACTGTTGTCCTCTCCTGGGTCGGGGGCTAGGTGACGACCCAGGCGTTGGTGGACTCTGGTGCTGGTGGTTTGTTCACTGATAGTGTGTTCGCTGCCGCCAATTCCATTCCTCTGCAGGCTCGAGGTTCTCCACTGGCTCTTGAGGCGATAGACGGCAGACCCCTTCTGCCGCCACACGTGACTCATGAGACCCTTCCAGTGGGGTTAGCCATTGGTGCAGTCCACAGAGAGTCGGTCTGCTTCCAGGTTATTTCGTCTCCACACTACTCGGTGGTCTTGGGGTACCCCTGGCTCCAGAAGCATAATCCGATTTTCGATTGGAGATCGGCCGAGATCCTCACGTGGTCACCGCAGTGTGGGGCTAGTTGCATCCATGGGCCTGTCAAGTTGCTGTGTACTTCCTCGGACTCTCTGTTGCCCCCTGAATACGAGGAGTACCGGGATGTATTCGATAAGGTGCGCGCGGTTGCCCTACCTCCGCACTGCCCATACGATTGTGCCATCGAGTTACAATCTGGTGCCGTTCCTCCTCGTGGCAAAGTCTATCCACTGTCGGTAGCGGAGAATGAGGCCATGGAGGAGTACGTGAAGGAGGCGCTTTCACGCGGACACATTCGCAAATCCTCGTCCCCGGCAGGGGCTGGATTTTTCTTTGTGAAAAATAAGGGCGGTGAGTTGAGGCCTTGCATCGATTACAGGGGTCTCAATCGCATCACGATCAAGAACGCTTACCCGATACCCTTGATTTCCGAGCTGTTCGATCGCCTTAAAGGGGCCACGGTCTTTACCAAACTCGACCTGAGGGCAGCATATAACCTCGTAAGGATCAAGGCGGGCAATGAGTGGAAGACCGCGTTTAACACCAGGACCGGTCATTATGAATCCTTGGTTATGCCCTTTGGGCTGTGCAATGCGCCCGCAGTCTTTCAGGAATTCATCAACGATGTTTTCCGTGACCTGTTGCAGCAGTGTGTGGTGGTCTATTTGGATGACATCTTGGTATATTCTGAGTCCATGGAGACCCACATTCTGGATGTCAAACGAGTGTTGCAACGGTTACGAGAGAACAAGTTGTTCGGTAAGCTTGAGAAATGCGAATTTCACCGATCCCAGGTAACCTTCTTAGGTTACATCATTTCCGCTGAGGGGTTCTCCATGGATCCTGAGAAGGTTTCGGCTGTCTTACAGTGGCCCCAGCCCAGTGGTCTTCGCTCCCTGCAGCGCTTTTTGGGCTTCGCCAATTATTATCGGAAGTTCATCAGGGACTTTTCCGTGCTAGCCAAGCCTCTCACGGATCTGACCAGGAAGGGCAGTAATTCCCAGGTCTGGCCGCCCGAGGCCATCCAAGCTTTTGAGGCTCTAAAGTCCGCCTTTGTGTCAGCTCCGATTCTGTCGCATCCCAACCCTGGGTTGCCCTTTGTCCTCGAGGTGGACGCGTCTGAGACGGGAGTAGGCGCCCTTCTGTCTCAGCGTAGAACACCAGAGGGTCCTCTGCTTCCTTGTGGGTTTTACTCCCGGAAACTGTCTTCCGCGGAGTGCAACTACCAGATTGGTGACAGGGAGTTATTGGCCATCGTGCAGGCTCTTAAAGAATGGAGGCACTTGCTCGAGGGTTCGGTGGTTCCGGTCCTCATTCTGACGGACCACAAGAATCTGACCTACCTCTCTGAGGCCAAGAGATTGACACCACGTCAGGCCAGATGGGCTCTGTTCTTGTCACGTTTTAATTACGTGGTCTCCTACCTACCCGGTTCCAAGAACATCAGGGCGGATGCCTTATCACGGCAGTACTCCGACCTGTCCAGGGAGGAGTCTATTCCGACTTCGGTCATACCTCCGAATCAGATCCTGGCCACCATTCGCACCAGCCTGACCTCTCCCCTGGGTGAGCAGATTTTGGCGGCTCAATCTGGTGCTCCCTCTGGGAGACCCAACGGCAGATGTTTTGTGCCTGAGGAGTTGCGCACTCGGTTGTTGCGAACCTACCATAACTCCAAGACCGCGGGGCATCCTGGAAAGAATCAGCTGTCCTGGGCTGTTTCACGTCTGTTCTGGTGGCCTTCCCTACGTTCCGACATCGCCGCATATGTAGCGGCATGCTCCGTTTGTGCCCAGAGTAAGTCTCCTCGGCACCTTCCGTTGGGCCTTCTGCAACCCTTAGCCACCGGGGAGCGCCCATGGTCACACCTGGGGATGGATTTCATTGTGGACCTCCCTGCATCCCGAGGTCATACGGTCATTCTCATGATTGTGGATCGGTTTTCCAAAATGTGCCACTGTGTTCCTCTCAAGAAGTTACCCTCTGCACAGGAGTTGGCCACGATTTTTGCCAGGGAGGTCTTCCGGTTGCACGGTTTGCCCAAGGAGATTGTGTCGGATCGGGGAAGTCAGTTTGTGTCCAGGTTCTGGCGCGCCTTTTGCTCCCAGTTGGGGATTCATCTCTCCTTCTCCTCGGCCTACCACCCTCAGTCCAATGGGGCCGCAGAGCGATCCAATCAGGCCTTGGAGCAATTCCTTCGTTGCTATGTCTCCGATCACCAAGACAATTGGGTTGACCTCCTGCCTTGGGCTGAGTTTGCCAGGAACACGGCGGTGAACTCTTCCTCTGGGACGTCTCCCTTCATGGCCAACTATGGGTTCCAACCTGCCGTGTTACCGGAGGTATTCTCTCCCCAGGATATTCCGGCTGTGGAGGATCACCTTTCCGTCCTACGTGCTTCTTGGGTACAGATCCAGAGGTCCCTTGAGGTCTCTGCGCAGCGCCAGAGACTCCAGGCTGATCGCAGACGAGCACCTGCTCCTTCCTACCAGGCCGGAGACCGTGTATGGTTGTCCACCCGCAACCTCAACCTTCGAGTGCCCACTCCCAAGCTGGCGCCTCGCTTTGTTGGTCCCTTCCGAGTGCTTCGCAGGGTAAACCCGGTAGCCTATGCCCTTGCGCTTCCTCCTGGCATGCGGATCTCCAACGTGTTTCATGTCTCCCTGTTGAAGCCACTGGTGTGTAATCGTTTCACTTCCTCGGTTCCTCGGCCTCGTCCGGTCCGAGTGGGCAATCGTGAGGAGTATGAGGTGAGCAATATCCTGGACTCACGCCTGGTCCGCGGTCGGGTGCAGTTTTTGGTTCATTGGCGGGGTTATGGTCCAGAGGAGCGTTCCTGGGTTCCCTCCGCAGATGTCCATGCTCCTGCCTTGCTCCGAGCCTTCCACGCACGCTTCCCTCAGAAACCGTTCTTTGCTCCGCGGAGGAGGGGCCCTTGAGGGGGAGGTACTGTCATGGTCTTACCTTCTGCTGTTTCTCCTTCGTTTGACATGTGCTGGCGGCCATCTTGGTTTCTGGGTTTCTTGTAGCCTCCCACCCTGCGGCTCCTCCTTTCCACTGGGAGGAGCTGGATGCCTAGCTCATATATATAGGAGGTCTGTGGCTTCAGTTCCCTGCTTGGTCCTCCTGTGTTCACATGCTTCTAAGACTGCTGCTGTTTCTGGTTCCTGTTCCTGGCTTCGTCTGACTACCCTGCTGGTTCCTGATCCTGGCTTCGTCTGACTACCCTGTTGGTTCCTGATCCTGGCTTCGTCTGACTACCCTGTTGGTTCCTGACCCCTGGCTTCGCAAGACTCTGCATCAGTTTCGCCATCCGTTTGGACTTTTGCTTTACAGCTTGTTTTTCAATAAAGCTTTCTTATTTTCACTTATCTGTTGTTGTACGTCTGGTTCATGGTTCCGTGACAGTATCCCCTTCAATAAACGTGAATTGCACTGATGGGTACTGCATCAATAATTAGAACACTAATAATCAATGCCCTGATTATCAGTGCCAATGTCCCTTTAATACAAGCTGGGTATCAGCTTTCTTACTTTCTCCTTATGCTGACAGCGTGAGGAGAAAAAAAGCTGATAACTGGCTTCTGTTTACAACGGTGATCAGCTGTCATTGGACACAGCTGATCATGTGGTAAAGAGCCGCTGTGATTGGCCCTTTACCCTGATCTGTGGACAGCTGAGTCAATTGGACTCAGTGATCACAGAGTGCGCCTCTCACGTGGCACAGGGGGTGCACAAGAAGCGCGATCATGGGAGGATATCAATAGATGCCCTCCGGACAATAGAAGCCTGAGCTGTAGCTGTCATTCGAATTTTCAATTTGTAAATTGAATACCCAAATCTGCACTTCTATACATCAGTTCTCCCACTCAGAGGGGGGAAGGCAGCACGAAGAGCCATTTAGAACTGGTATAATATGTGGGTTGCTTCTTTTCCAATGCTCAATCAAATGTTTGGGGCAGTTTGGTGACCAAGTTTTAATGTTGAGAAAAATGAGGTCACAGACCTGGCTATGCTGTCTTGTTAGGCTCCATGCACACAGGACATTCAAAAAAGTATTTCTGGATGTCGGATTTCTGCCAGGAAACTGCTGATTTAAAAACGCACTTTTAACAGCGTTTTTTATTTGCGTTTATGCATGTTTTTGAGCGTTTTTCAGCTTCAGCATTTTTGTAAAATGACACCAACTTACATTCAGCTCTGCAATGTAAAAAAGGGCTGAATGCTGATAAAAGCGCATTTATGTGTGTTTTGCAGCATTTTTTTGTGGTCAGAAGAACTGCTTTTGACTCAGATTTTAGGGTTTTTAGACAACAGCTCAAAAACTCCCCTGCTGATAAACTTCAAAAAATGTCTATGTGTGCATGGACACATAGAGGGGAGTTTAAGGGCTGTTAATAAAATGTGAGTTTATCAGCTGCGGTGTGTATGAGGCCTAAAGCCCCGTACACACGTAGCGATTGTCGGCCGCAAATATTCGGCCGCCGACCGATCGGCCGATTGTAGGCTTGTTAGTATGATGCTGCCGACAGCGCATTTTCGGCCGAACAGAATCTGTCGTGCAGGCATTAAAATTTTTGTTGGCCAACACCAGAACGGCCGATTGTTCGCCAGTCAGTACAGAATTCGGCCGACAATCAGCAGATGAGCAAGACTGGGCATGCTCAGAAAAGAAAAAACACACGGAAAGTTAACCATCACATGACATCACTTCTGCAGTCGGCTGTTGTTGGCTGACAAAATTCGTGTGCAGTCTTTTGCAGTTTTCAACCAACAGGACAGCCCTGGACAAAAGACGGCCGATCGTTCGGCCGACAATCGGTACGTGTGTACGGGGCTTTAGTGTTGCCTGGATCACAAGACTTGTCAAGTTTAATTACAAATCCTTTAGCAGTAACACAATTATATAGTTAAAATGTTTGTCTGGAGTTTTACTTTAAACATATTTATGACGTACCAAGCAATTGGAAAACAGCTGACATTTTCATGTTCAATTTTATAAAGCCCACGTACAATTTTATAACAACACTGTTGTGCTTTCCCTAAAAATATAGCAAAACAGACAAATGGTTTTCTGATTATGCGTTGTGTCCTTGTTTACTCTCTCGACATTGTTCTTTTCAGGAGCTAGGGAGTTAGGTAATTCTGTAGGGCACACCTATGGGAGAATAAATCACTTTATACATTATTGGTTTACCATCTGAATTCCCATTTGGGGACTATATTAACCAAATGTTACTGTATTCTATTAATGTTGAAGTTGTATTCTGTCTACAGATCAGTATGACGCTGTACTGTGTGACAATGTTCTATGTTGCATAATATCAGGAAACGTGAAAAGGCTTAGATATACAGTGCAGAGAAACTCCAAATCTGATTTTCTTGAAGGAATTGTGTGTGTGTGTAAATATATATATATATATACACATATATATACACACACACACACACACACATTATATTGTCAAACTTATTGGGCAGTGGCGGCTGGTGAATAAAAATAAAATGAATAAAAGTGAAAAAAATTTGTACCCGACTTCACAAATGTGCTTTTGGAAGAATGGTCAAACATTCCCATTGACACACATTCTAAACCTTGTGGACAGCCTTCCCAGAAGATAGTTGCAAAGGGTGGGCCAACTCAATATTAAACCCTAGGGACTAATGCCTCGTACACACGCGTCGAAAATTGGCAGGGAATTTTCGTCCAACGACCGATCTGCCGATTTTCAGCTTGTTAGTATGATGCTTCCGACAACCGACTCCGACTTTTCGGCCAAAAAAAAAATCTGGTGTGCAGGCTATAAAATTTTTGTCTGCCGTCAAAACACGGCCGTTTTTCGTCAGTACAGATTTCGACAGGGAAAAATCTAATGAGCAAGTCTGGGCATGCTCAGTGAAAAAATGAACACAAAGAAAGCTAACCAACACATGACATCACTTCTAAAGTAGATTTTTGTTGGGCGAGAAAATTCGTGTGCAGTCTAGGCACATTCCAACCAACAAAACACAACTCTGGACAAAAGACGGACGATCGGTCAGCCGTTAATCGTTGCGTGTGTACGGGGATTCAGACTGGGATGCCATGAACTACTTTGAAGTTGCGCATATATGAATGGTTATCAATGGAAAAAATGGGGGACGACTCGCCATGCAACTTTGATGTCGAAAGTTGCATGACAAGTCGCAGAAGTGTGAATGGAGCCTTACTGAAATTTCCTCTTTTCTAATTAAACACATCTTGATGTGATTAATAGTTGAATTGTAGTGTTTAAAGTGCCTGTAGAAAAGGCTTGTGGTTAGTGCTGATACTCATAGCAATTCACTTTTTTGGGGCGGTTGAGATTATTTGTGTTAAAATATCTCTTACTTTACCACTTGCTGACCACCCTTTACCCCTTTTCTGCTACATGGCGGAGGCTGTGCACAGGATCACACACACATATATATATGTGATCCTGCACTTCCACCTGCAGGGTGCTGGGCATTCGATGTCCCGGTGTCCCCCGGCACCCGTCGATTGTCGGCAAACAACATAGGGGATTTGCCTAGGTAAAAAAGGCAGACCGCATGTCCTGATGGGGGGAGGGGGGAGGGGTGATGGATTCTGTGTTACTGCAAAGCAAGAACTAGAATCTATTACTTTCCCTCGTAAAAGCAGCAAATACAGTATGCATAAACACTGGCTAGGTGCACAAATAACCCTCTGATCACTCCTTCCCAGCCAGTGTCATTAGTACAGTGACAGTGCATATTTTTTTAGCACTGATTACTGTATTAGTGTCACTGGTTCCTGCAAAGTGTCAGTCAAGTTTCCGATTTCCCCTCGCAATTTTGAAATCCTGCTAGAAGTTGCTGATCACTGCCATTGCTAGTTTAAAAAAAAAAAAAAATCCATAAATATATCTCATAGTTTGTAGACACTATATTGTTTGCATAAACCAATCAATATACACTTATTGTAATTTTATTTTACCAAAAACATGTAGCAGAATACATATTGGCCAACATTTATGAAGAAATTCGATTTTTTTTATAATAGAAAATAAAACATTTTTTTTTTTTTGTTTTCAAAATTGTTTTTTTTTTTGTTTTATAGCGCAAAAAATAAAAAATGCAGTGGTGATCAAATACCACCAAAAGAAAGCTCTAACTGTGGGAAAAAAATTACATGAATTTTATTTGGTTACAGTGTCACACGACTTCACAATTGTTCAAGTAACACAGCGCCAGATCACAAAAAAATTGCCTGGTCACGAAGGGGGGAGGGGCGGGCGCGGGGATAAATCTTCCAAAGGTCAAGTGATTACATTTGTAAAAACATTTGCCAAATGTTGGAAATTATATAGGTCACAGATTCTAGATTTGTTAGAAAATATTAAATTTAGCTACAAATGTTCACAAAATGGATATTCTCTTTTCAGTTATCATGCTTACAGGAGGTTTCTATAGACTGTGTAATCTTTTTGTATATTGCATGGAGGTTCATTACTCTTATTTATTGGTCTTCTGGTACATAATGTTGCTAGGGAATTTTAGGTTTGAATAATGCTCATCTTTATATTATTACTTAGCTTGGTGTACCCTTTTTTGTTTTGGGCATTTTAAGCGATTATTTTCACAAAACTTTAAGGGCGAACTCATAACTGCAACTCAGAGCGGTAGGAGTGATTCAGCACATTGTCCACTCTACGTTGCTGGCTGTGCTAGGGATTCATCTCACTGCTTCCTTTTTTATAGTTTTGTATGAGCTTTATTTGAAGTGTACAAAGTGTAGACTGCATTCAGTGCAATGTCCGGCAGCGCACTGCACTGCCTGACAATGCAGTGCTTTTCGGGCATGCGATAAAATGCAGCGCTAGGCTGCATTGAAGCGTGAATGAGACATATAGGAAACAATTGTTTCCTGTCCCTGCGGGGACAGACATTTTACTATGCTGTAAAACTTCTGTAATCGCACATAGTGGGAATTTGCAACAGGTGATAGTCCTCTGAGTCCACTTAGGAGCTCCTAAAACTGGTATCACAATCTGATTATACTAGCACTTGTAGATCTCCAAACAACTATGTAGTGCAGTGGTCTGTATGGCTAGGCAGGTCCTAATTCCACGTTTTGGTAACTCTATATTGTACAGAGATTATAAAATTGGACTTTAATTCCTCATACACACGCAACGATTATCGGCCGACCGATCGGCCGTCTTTTGTCCAGTGTTGTTGTGTTGGTTGAAATGTTCTCTAGACTTTACACGAATTTTCTCGGCCAACAAAAACCAACTTCAGAAGTGATGTCATGTGCTAGTTTACTTTCCGTGTGTTTTTTCTTCTCTGAGCATGCCCAGCCTTGCTCATCAGATTTTTGTCTGCCGAAATCTGTACTGACTGACGGAAAATCGGCCGTTCTGTTGACGGCCAACAAAAATTTTATAGCCTGCACACCAGATTTTGTTCGGCCGAAAAGTCGGAGTCGGTTGTCGAAAGCATCATACTAACAAGCCGAAAATCGGCCGATCGGACGTTGGCTGAAAATTCCCAGCCAATAATCGATGCGTGTGTACGAGGCATTAGCTGTATGGTCAGCTTTACTGCATTACTGTTTGTTTGAACTTTTCCACAAGTGTTAAGAGGCAAGGAATAGTAAAATACAAATTGTAAGTGTTGGACTTTAGCTTTACCCCCTCCTGCTTGCTGCATTTTTTGTGCATGTCAGGTCAAAAAAAAAACAAAAAAAAAAAAAACGCACCTCCCAATTAAAATTAATGGAAACCACATCAAAAATGCAATGCACCTTTGAGAAGGTCTTTGTAATTTAAAAGAGGGGGGGGGGGGGGAGTTAAAATGCAGCACAAACACAACAAAAATGCACCATGCATTGTGGGAAAGTTAACACAATGCACCAAAGACGCTGTAAAAAAGGTGACAATAGCACATATGTGTTTTTCATGAGATTTTGCTGCAAACCAATGTGAACGTGCCCTTAAAGTACATGTAGGCCCAATCACTAAAATGTCATAATCCTTAATACGCTAATTTCATTTCAATACCAATTTGATTTTTTTCATTAGAAAATGCCTGGTGATCCTGCCTTGTCCAGATACCTCTTGTAGTGTGACAACATTCAGTCCCTATTTCCCAACTGCACTTCTGCTTATCACCCTGTCACACAGGCTTCTGATAGAGATGACAAATGGAAACATGGGGGGTTGATTTAATAAAACTGGAGAGTACAAAATCTGGTGTAGCTCTGCATAGAAACCAATCAGCTTCCAGGTATTTCGTCAAAGCTTAATTGAACAATTGAAGTTAGAAGCCGATTGACTACTTTGCACAGCTGCACCAGATTTTGAACTCATCCAATTTTATCAAATCAACCATCATTGGAAAGCTTGCATGTAGACAGAACGTGGCTGCTGAAAGGATGCTGGAGATTGTGAAGTATTTTTATGCAACAAAGTATTAAATAGGGTGAACACAAGTATTTTATTTAAAAAAGGCAATGGCTTACGAAACACAGTGCTTAAGCACACTGACAGTCATTCAGTTGGGGTGTACATCTACTTTAAATGTGCAATCTCTGGGTCTGTCATTCTGAGGCTTCAATACCTAAACAAGCATGTTGCATTTCTGCTCTGCATTTTTTAATTGGTTTCATGTTACTGAACCACTACGTAGTTGAGCCAAGATCAGGATGACAACTCCTGAGTATGCATAGTTAAAAAACAAGTAGGTGATGTCATCTACTATATTTCTGCTGTAATAGATTCCATTTAAGTCTTTTACACCAATATCTATATTCAAGAATATTGCTAAAAAACATACAATTGTACTTTTCTCTGTCGCTCATTGACAGACGTAGTCCTCTTTGATTCACATCAATTGGGTTATGCTGCCTCCGCAGGAGTAGGACTAGGCAGAAAGAAAAAACGTTCTGGCTCCACCCTAGGGGCAGTCCCAGAGGGTATATCCTCTTCCTGTCTGTTACAGAGAATCAGTTTTTTTCTGTCTAGTCAGGAGTAAGGACCTAAGTTCCTTGCTGGGATCTCTGGTCCTGGCAAGATTTTTTACAAAATTTTTTCTTTTGGGTAGTTTTTTTGTCTCCAGTTTTCCTGTGAGATCTTCAAGCAAATCACGCCGGATCTGGGCGACGGGCTGGATGTTGAGATCCAGTGGTCACCCCAGCTGGCCTACGAGCGCGCGCAGACCATTGCATCGCGCTTGGTCGGCCGCGACACATTCAAGTAAGTATGCGGGACCGGGCGACGGGCTGGATGTTGAGATCCAGTGGTCACCCCGGTTCAGCCTACGAGCGCGTGCAGACCAGAGCTCCAGCGCTGGGTCGGCCGCGACATAGTCCCATTGGACGGGGACTGACCCTGCGAGTTAAACGTCTCGCTTGGACGCCAAGAACCAGAGAGTCAAGGCGTCCATATTGGTCAACAACCCCCCACTTCGGTGGAGAGGGTATTGTGAAGAGAGGGTGCCTGTCGGTTCGGTATGGTGAGTAAATGTTCCCCCTTCCCCCCTGTGGGGTCTTTGGGATACGGGCCCCTCTGTGTATGGTCGGATCCTTTCTGACATTAAAGTTCCCCCTTGTAGCCTATGAAATGTTCACATATCCCCTGTGATAGTGTGATCTGGTTTGGGAGCTGACACTCCAGCAGGCTTGGTTTGGGAGCTAACACTTTAAACAAACCTCGGTTTGGGAGCTGACACTCTAGCAACCTTGGTTTAGGAGCTGACACTCCAGCAGGCTTGGTTTGGGAGCTGATACTTCAGCAAGTCTTGGGTTCTCTAGCAGGGAAGCCGTGTTCGATTTGCTATAGTAAACACATAGGAGGTATAGCCTACCTTAGTTCGCCATACTCCCGCAGGCCGACAGGCCGCCATCGGCTGTTTTCAAAGCATGCAGGCCGCTGTACTGGAGGAGCCACGCTAGATCGGCAGTCCGCCGCCATTTTGTTGTAGACCGCATGTCTGCATTGTCTACACAAGCCGCCCGCAGGTCACGCAGGCCGCCATTTTTTCGTAGCCTATTGTCTCCTGCATGGGGGCGGCCTTGTTTGATGTGCCCAGCAAACCTCGAGGAGCAGCTGGGAACGCCGGAAGGCGTACACAGGGGGCGGAGCCACTTCCTTTCACCCGGGAAATCTAGTGCAAGACTTCCAGTCTGCACAAGACAACGCTGACAGCAGTTTTAATAAGAAACTTCTTTGCATCTAGTGATGAGCCCTTGGGGTCTCTCTCTCTCTCTGGGGGTCCTAAGCAGGTACGCTGAGGGGCGCGATTGCGCTGGTGAATTAAAAGAGGCGCTTATCACCACGGATGCCAGTCTATCTGGGTGAGGAGAAATTCTCGGCTCAGGGGCTTTGGTCCCTGGAAGAGTCCAGGTTACCGATAAATGTATTGAAACTGAGAGCGATCAGACTTTGTCTGATTCACTGGACCGAGCAGCTCCAGGGCTGCCCGGTTCGGATCCAGTCGGACAATGCCACAGCAGTGGCTTATGTCAATCATCAAAGGGGCACCAGGAGTGTCCTGGCGGCCATAGAAGTGGCCAGCATTCTTCGTTGGGCGGAACAAATGTTCCAGCTCTCTCTGCGGTATTCATTCCGGGGGTGAATTGGCAGGCAGATTATCTCAGCCGTCAGATTCTGGATCAAAGGGTATGATCTCTTTATCCAGGGATATTCCACCAACTGTGCCCCCGTTGGGGCACTCCGAATGGGAGCTGTTGGCATCTCAGCTCAACAGGAAAGTGCGGAGGTTTGTGGTTCGTTCCCACAATCTTCTAGCAGACACCGCAGACATGCTGATCGCCCCGTGGGGGCAGTATCAGCTACTTCCCTCCTCTCAAGTTACTGCCGAAGCTTCTTCGCAGGATAGAGGTGGAGGGAATCCCAGTTATCCTGGTAGATCAGGACTGGCCTAGTCGGCCTGGTACGCCGACCTGGTCAGGCTGGTCACAGACGTTCCTTGGCGACTTCCTCTTACGGAGGATCTGCTGTCGCAGGGACCGATCTTTCATCCTGCTTTACGATCGCTGGCGTTAACGGCCCGGTTATTGAGACCCAGGTGCTGAAGGACAAGGGATTGTCAGCTTCAGTTATTCCTACTCTAGTTAAAGCAAGGAAAGCGACTTCCAGAAAGATGTATCATCGTACATGGAAGTCTTATATTGCGTGGTGTGAATCCCTTGGGTTCCCTCCACGTCTTTATTCGGTAGCCCGAATATTGGCTTTTTCTGCAACAGGGAGTTGAGCAGAAGCTGGCCTTGAGTGTTCAAGGGTCTGTTTTCAGCATTAGCTATCTTCTTTCAGAAGGTTTTGGCTACTCATTCCTTGGTGCGGAATTTCATCCAGGGGGTGCGACACCTGGCTCCGCCAGTGCGCGCGCCGTTACCATCCTGGGATCTTAATTTGGTGCTGTCGGTTCTTCAGACACCTCCCTTTGAAAATATCAGGGAGATTCCCTTGCTTACTTTATCCCAGAAGGTGGCCTTCTTGGTGGCCATTACTTCTGCACGCAGGGTGTCAGAACTGGCTGCATTATCCTGTTGTTCCCCAGATCTGGTGGTTCATAGGGATAAGGTTGTTCTTCATCCGAATCCATCCTTCCTTCCTAAGGTGGTTTCAAAGTTTCATTTGAATGAGGACATTGTATTGTCTTTCCTATGTCCTAAGCCCTATCATCTTCGAGAATTGCGTTGCATTTCTTGGATGTAGTTCGGGGGATCAGGATATATTTGAATACTACGGATTCATTTTGTAAGACGGATTCACTGTTTGTGATCACGGATGGCCCTAAGAAGGGGTTGCCTGTTTCTGCCGCGACCATCTTTAGATGGATCAGACAGACGTTGGTATAGGCTTATTCTATCTAAGGGTCGGGATCCCCCGTTCCCTGTTAAGGCGCATTCTACTCGGGCGCTTAGAGTTTCCTGGACCTTCCGCCTTCAGGCGTCAGTGGTTCAGGTTTTCAAGGCGACTGTTTGGTCGTCGGTTCATACCTTTACAATATTGTATAAGGTTTATGTGATGGCATCGTCAGATGCCTCTTCTGGCCGCAAGGTTCCTGCAGGCCGCTGTTTGAGGAGACTGTTGGTCTACCTCGAGGGTTTGTTGGGTAGGTCTCATCTGTTTGCTCGATGAGTCCCTTGATACTTCTGGTTGGCTCCGGTTGGGCCTTCTAGATTGGATTTTGATTTCTGTCAATCCCACCCCTCATTTGTGGCACTGCTTCTGGATGTCCCAATTGATGTGAATCAAAGAGGACTACGTCTGTCAATGAGCGACAGAGAAAATTGGATTTTTGTAAGATCTTACCGTAAAATCCTTTTCTCTTAGCTCATTGACAGACGTAGTACCCGCCCCTCTATCATTGAGTTGGGTTGGGTTAAATTCTCTGACACTGCTTCGTAACAGAACTGATTCTCTGTAGCAGACAGGAAGAGGATATACCCTCGGGGACTGCCCCTAGGGTGGAGCCAGAACGTTTTTTCTTTCTGCCTAGTCCTACTCCTGCGGAGGCAGCATAACCCAATTGATGTGAATCAAAGAGGACTACATCTGTCAATGAGCTAAGAGAAAAGGATTTTACGGTAAGATCTTACAAAAATCCAATTTTCTTAGGCTGGCCATACACTATACAATTTTCTTGTTCAATTTCCTTTAGATTTACCTTAAACTGTGAAGTGCAAGGGCCAGCCTGGTTCCATACAAATTGAAAGTGTTTAGGTTTGACCTCATATTATATGGTTTTGGTAAATCTAAAGGAAAATTGATTAAGAAAATTGTATAGTGTATAGCCAGCCTTAGTATTGCTGAATAAACTGTTTACCTCCACAAAACAATAAAAAGTGGTGTGTTTTGAGCCAAACGACCACAATCTGTACAATCTCCTTTAGATCTACTAAAAATTATAGTGCAAGTTTCTATCTGATTGGATACAAATTGATTGGTTAAATGAGGTAGGTGCTCATAGGTGTGCCGGGTGTGCCTGAGCACACCCTAATCACCTAGGGCACATTAGCATTATCGCTCTGTTTGCCAGTGAGGAGATGGGAAAGATCTCCCTTGGACCTGCTGTGCCATAAGAGAAGTGCCACACACTTCTATTTCACTTTGCCAGCAGGGAGAGTAATGTACCGGGGCCATATACATGTAGGCAAACACATGCATGTGTATTTAAACTTTGGGGTGCACACCCTAATGCAATAGGCTGCGCACACCTATGTAGGTGCTCATTGTACATAAAATTGTTTGAACAATGATAATGTGTATGGTGACCTCACCCCTCTTGTTTTGTTTTATGTAGAATAGGGAAAGGTTAAAAGCAAACATTGCACTGAAAATGCAAGATCCAGTTATATGGCTTCCCCCACCCCTTGCTTTAGAAAGGCTGCATTATGGAAATTGTAAATAACTTCAGGAGAAACCATTAAAAAAAAAAAAAAAGTCTTACATTTTTTTGTTTCTCCAAGGCTTCTAGTGGGCTCACCTGGACAAGGTAATGTCAGTGGGTCTTCTTTCAGGTTCCCTGTACAGTGCAGTAGCATCCTCTTGCTAGAATTGGAGTATCCATTTCAATTAGTAAAAAAAAGCTGCATATCAAAGGAGATGTACAGCCGTTTGGCTGAACATCTTCTATGGATCACAGGATGCAGTTTGTTCTGCACTCCTGTGACCCGTTTTCAGCAGAGTGGGCTGAAGTCGCTCTCTGCTGACGTCACAGAAATCAGTCCAGGCACCTGGCGGATTCCGACTCCTTGGTCACGACCGACACTCGACTCAGTCTCTCAACGAGCCGCTGAGAAGGCTGCTCCCCGCCCCTTCACAGTCCAGCGCTCCAATGAGTGAGGAGGGGGCAGAGCAGAGAGCTCAGGGAGCTGTCAGAACTGAGCAACCGGCGGTGTTCTATCACTCTGTTCTCAGTGTAGAGGCACTGGGGGACAGATGCAGCATCCACCTAGGTAAGTATTAATGGGGAAAAAAAAACTGAATTCCATACATCTCTTTTAAAAACCGATTGTGCAATCTCTTTTAGGCCTGGTTCACACCTATGCAGTTTGCATATCCCAGGTGCATTTTGCATTTTTCAATACACGTTTTTTGATCTATTGAAGTGCATGGAACCAAAAACCAGAAAAAAATCCCTGGCTCTTTCCATAAAACGAGTAGATGGGAACATGACCCATAGGAAACCATGTTAAATGGACAGTAGTGTGTTTCTGCAAAACTGAAAATGCACTAAAAAATGCATAGGTGTGAACCAGGCTGTAGATTTGACAACAGCTGTTTAGTTGGAGGGCTTGCCTAAATATAAATGAAATGGAATGTAAAGGGAGGCCCTGACACATTCTAATGGGCCATACACACTATACAATCGTCTTTAGATGTTTTCCTTTAGATTTACCAAAACCATATAATATGAGGTCAAACCTAAACACTTTCAATTTGTATGCAATCAGGCAGGCCCCTGCACTACATAGTTGAAGGTAAATCTAACAACAAAAGTTGTATAGTGGGTATCCAGCTTTAAGCCCCGTACACACACGTTGATAATTGGCCGTGAATTTTCGGCCAACGTCCGATCGGCCGATTTTCGGCTTGCTAGTATGATGCTTCCGACAACCGACTCCCGACTTTTCGGCCGAAAAAAATCTGGTGTGCAGGCTATAAAATTTTTGTTGGCCGTCAACACAACGGCCGATTTTTCGTCAGTCAGTACAGATAAGTCAGTCATCGGCAGACAAAAATCTGATGAGCAAGACTGGGCATGCTCAGAGAAGAAAAAACACACGGAAAGTAAACCAGCACATGACATCACTTCTGAAGTAGATTTTTGTTGGCCGAGAAAATTCGTGTGCAGTCTAGGCACATTCCAACCAACAAAACACCACTCTGGACAAAAGTCGGATGATCGGTCGGCCGATAATCGTTGCGTGTGTACGAGGCATTAGTCTTTGTGGCAATTTCAAAGCTGCATATCACTGCAATTTGCACCTCCTATTTAATTGCGGCTTGCAACTTTGTTTAACAGAAGTCTATGCAAGTCACAATGAAACTGGAAAAAAGGAGTGAATGAACCTTTTTCAAAGTGGTTACGACATGAGTAATAGCAATTTGAACAGTTCCATTGCTGGCAAATCTCATGGCAAATCGCACTGGTGTGAACGAGGGCTAAAGGAGATTGTACAGAGGTTATACATTTAGGTAGTAACTAATGCCTCGTTTCCACTGAGTGGTACGGTTCGGTACAGTTCAGTACGGTTTGGAAAGGTACACCTTGATCAGACTTGCGTTTCCACCGCCAACAGTACCTCAACAGTGTAGCTCCACCCTGTTGGTATGTACTAATGTGCTTGGTACCCCAATGAAAGAGTCCCAAAAAAGTGGTATGGTACGGTTCCGAATAAGGGTACCATTCACATCTTTTGACAATGGAAATGGCAAAATTGCGTACCGTACCGCTCAGTGGAAACGAGGCATAATATGGCCAGGTTAACATGGTTAAAAAACATAGGTTAACAACTCCGTGCTTCTAGAAAACTCACCAGGTAAATGTGCGATGAACGTTATCAAACAGATAGATGAAAACATTTTTGCCAGTTTTTTGTTGGTCGCTTGACTCCTCTGCATTATCTGGGCACTCTTGAAAATCGTGAGAAGTATATGAAGGTAAAAATATGCTGTCAGCGGAAGACCAAGCAGGATTTTACAAAGCATTCTGATCTTCATGGTTTGGTCATTGATGATGGTGAAGCATGTTTCATATGTAAGATCATAATGAGAGTCCTTCCAGCCAAGGAGATGTTCTATCAGCTCTTCAGTCATCAGCACAAAACATGGAAAGAAAAGCTGGAAAATAGTGAACAATTTGCGCTCGTTTATTTTACATCCAAACACAATGGCTATGTAGATGGAAAAGGAAATACAGAAGACATAATAAAAAGAAATAGTACTTGCTGTCTGCTTTACATAGACCATTAGCTCACAGGTTGGTGAACTAAAGCGCCATTTGTGGTGAATCCTCCAGTCAATCATTAGAGGCCAGGAAAGAAGGTTCACAATATTGAAAGCCGTGCTGCCCACAACATAGGCTACAATGCTGTTCTTAATGCACTTCTTCTTACTATGTATGCACAAAAAGACAGCTATCAGAATGAGAAAGTTTATCATCAGTCCTGGTATTATTAAAATGCTTCTCACAAAAGCACAGAATTGGAAATACACTCTCACATTGCAGTTATCAGTATCGTTATAAAACATGTTGTGATGTAAGTGGGAGTTTTCATTTAGTGTTAAGCTGCTTACAGAATATTCATATATTTAATTCCAAAAATAATAGATATGATCTTCATTCATCCTTAGGAAAAATATCCAATTTTCTAGTATATAAAATTAATTTGCTCTTCAAAAAAAATGTTTCCTTAGAAAGAAAAGATGTTTCCTTAAAATGTAAAAATAAAATGATTCCTTAGAAAGAAAAAAATGTTTCCTTAGTGAGGATAGAAAAAAAGATTCCTTAGAAAGAATTGGAAAAAAATAATCCAGGACATTCCGTTTTCAAAGAATTGCCTTGCATATCACTGTGAATAAGGGACTTTTGCACTTTTATACTGTGCTATGACAAGATCACGTGAACTTGAGAGATTCATTATAAGTAAGAATCAGTATAATCCTGACATACCACCTGTCATTAGAATCATTATCTGGATATTTCTTTTGTAATAATTACCTTGAAGACACTCTTGGAAATAATCTCATGTCATAAGACTAGAACTGGTTACAAACGACTTTTGTCAAAAAAAAGAAAATATTTTATACTGACAAATCAGAAAAGATCTGGACAGATACATATATGGTGGTATTTGGCTTAACACGATAATTAACTTAAACAGCCATTTAAAAAGTCAAGGTTATCTTCACTTTTTCTATGTAGTCTATATTTTTAGGTAGCTGCTGTGTTGACAGGAAGAATTGCGTTGCTCTTTATATAAACCATTAACATGTTTTATTTAAAAAAAAAAACAGAAATGTAAGCTTAAACATTTAGCAGTGCGGGGATAGGAGAACATGGTTGGGTTACAGTTGTCAACTTGGCAGGGGAAGACTCTCCAGTGGATATACTTCACTATTTAGAATGCTAGGCATTATATAGTAACTTGCCCCCCATTCAGACCTACAATTATAGCATCTGGCAGAGATCAGTCTTCCAGCACCAACTTCCTTTGCGAGTCTTAAGGCCCGTACACACGATAAGAAAATCAGAAGGGAAATTTCGTCCGACGACCGATCTGCCGATTTTCGGATTGTTAGTATGGTGCTTTCGACAGCCGACACCGACTTTCCGGCCGAAGAAAATCCTTATGTGCAGGCTATAAAATTTTTCTGTTTCAAGTATTTTATTAAATAATGCAAGTGAGTAACAACGTTTGACATACAGAAAAATGCAAGTTAAGGTAAACAAAGCATGACCAAAAACTGTAATTACAGCAAATCGTGAGGGTTAGTAGACAAGAGGTGGTAAATGGGTTGTCACGAGAGAGTAGTGATTGAGGCTATAAAATTTTTATCGTCCGTCAACACAACGTCAGATTTTCATCTCATTAGTACAGTTTTCGACGGAAAAAAAAGACTAGGCATGCTCAGAGACGAAAGAACACACACAAAACAATTCAACACATGACATCACTTCCGAAGTAGAATTCTGTCGTACGGGAAAATTCGTATGAAAATAACCTCTTCACTTTCCACATCAGACTAGCATGCCACAAAAAACGGACGACAGATCGTTCGATAATCTGATCGTGTGTACGGGGCTTTAGATCCCATGTGGCTGAAGGCCAAGAGCCACAAAGGAAGGCCATGGTGTAAGATGTAAAAAGGTGTGTCACAATAAGCAATATGCTTTTGTAAGACCTGCCTTTCGCCATGCTCAGCAAGCAATGTGGACTAGGGATGCCACCTTATCTCTTTAAACCCAAACACATATTAATTACACAGGTTCTGAGGCTAATTGAATGCACATAAGGCTCTACGTGAGTTTAATTACCTGCTTAATCAGCCACAAAACCTGTGTAATTAATGTGTTTGATTTTAACCACTTCCCGACCGCCGCCCGACTATATACGGCAGCGGTCAGCCCCTCCCAGGCAAAGTGACGTACCGATACGTCACTAGCCTGGGAGCGAATAGGGGGCGAGCGCGCACCGCTGGAGGCGCGCTACCGCCCCCGCTCGTACCCGACGAAGCCGGCGCGTTCACTCGCAATCATCGGGCAGAGAGGGAGAAAGGCAGGCGGCTAGTGTAAACAGATCGCAGATCGCCGCCATTACGCGTTAAAAAAAAAAATGACAAAAATCTTTCCCTTAGTTAGTAAACGCAATAACTTTTGCGCAAACCAATCAAAATACGCTTATTGTGATTTTTTTTTACCAAACATAGGTAGCAGAAAACAAATTGGCCAAAAATGTAAAAAAATTTGATTTTTACATTTTTTTGGGGGGGGAATTTCATATAAAAAAATTTGAAAAATATTGTTATTTTTGCAAAATTGTCGCTCTTTTTTTGTTTATAGCACATGATCAAAAAATCGCACAGGTGATCAAATACCACCAAAAGAAAGCTCTGTTTGTGGGAAAAAAAGAACGTCAAATTCGTTTGGGTACAGCATCGCACGACCGCGCAATTGTCCGTTAAAGTCACGCAGTGCCGAATCACAAAATACCCCCTGGTCAGGAAGGGGGTAAAATCTTCCGGGGCTTAAGTGGTTAATGGGCTACCCTATGTGGACCATGGCACACTTTGCAGATTGTACCTCTGTAGCAATGACAAGCTAAGAGGCTACAGTACATCAAATGCTGATCTGTGTAAGCCATTTGTCTAGACATCCAAGAACTGCAAAGGGATTTACATGACTTTGTTATGTCTGGGCCAGGAGCTCAGTCCAGTAAGCAGATGCTGGATGGTGATAACCCATATAAAAAAAGCACTGACAAGCAGCGGTGGGTCATTGTTGAGATCTCTGTTAGAAGTTAGAACTACCTTTACATTTTTACACTTACACATAACCAATTATGCATGCAGTTAATATGAAACAATGTATCTGATGCTAAGTTCACTTTAAAAAAAGAAAAAATGTAAAACAAATAATAAAATCAAACAACGCAAGCAAAATTATGTAAAATGAAATGTATATATAGACCCAATATTTGACACCTTTATAAATAAACCTCACATTTACTTATTTGCAAACTCAGTGAATCCTAGACTTTTCAGTCTATTTACATAATCTTCCTGTGGATTTTCACCCATGCTTGTAATTGCACATTGTGGGCAGTGCCCCCCGCTGCTCAGCATTTCCATGACTGCTACTTTTGCTATATATTTTGATCTTGTAATATTATGAATTATTTTGAGCATATGTGGAAAATTGAAGTCATGCATGATGAGAGGTTCTATTATGGTAAATTCAAGCTGCTGAATAACCTTTGGCCTATTGCATATTCTCAGTAGATTGTGACAGGCATCATCTTCTCAGAAATAACCTCTGGCATCCAACTGAGCATCGTTGTTTAGTAATTTGTATTGAAGGAGCTAAATTAAATTCTTTTGAAACTAAAAGCTGGTAAACTTCCATTTATGTTAGTGTGCACATGCTAGAACCTTTCTAACCCTAGGTTCACCTCTATGCAGTTGTGGTTGATGCGGTTTTCAGGTGCATTTTGCGGCGCCTTTTGTGTTTTTGAACATACGTTTTTTTCATGCGTGTTTCATGTTTTTTGCATTTCTTTAACTCTTTAACAAACTGTGTATAGCTGCTTGCTAAAGAGCTGATGGGGAAGCCGACCGCCACATCCTTAACTGATGAGTCATCATCTGTCTGGGTGCTTCCCTGCTGACAGCTAAATGTAAAAACAATAATTGCCAGCAATAAAAAAAAAAAAAAAAATCTGCAAAAAGCAGTTTGGGTTCTCCCTCAGTCCATACCAGGCCTTTCGGGTCTGGTATGGATTTTGAGGAGAACCCCACGCCAAAAAAGAAAAACTGCGTGGGGCCCCCCAAAATCCATACCAGACTTTTATTGGAGCATGAAGCCCTGCACGTCAGGAAACGGAGGGGACAAACAAGTGCGCCCCTCCTTAACCATACCAGGACACATGCCCTCAACATGGGGGGTTGCTTTGGGGCAAGAGGGGCTCTGCTCCCCCCAAAACACCTTGTTCCCATGATGGGGACAGGGGCCTCTTCTCCACAACCCTGGCCGGTGGTTGTAGGGGGTCTGTGGGTGGGGGGCTTATCAGAATCTGGAACTCCCTTTTAACAAGGGGGCCCCTAGATCCCGGCTCCTCCCCTATGTGAATGACCATGGGATACTAAAAAAGTGTAAAAAGTGAGGAAAGACACATCACAAGCTTTTAACACATCCTCCATTCGGGGGACATTGTTTTTTATTTTTTAATAAAGGACTTCTCAACAGCTTGTGGTCTGTCTTTGGCCCTCCATGTTGAGGGCATGTGGCCTGGTATGGTTCAGAAGAGGAGGGGCTCTCGCTGGGGGGGGGGCGTTCGCTCGTATCGTAACAACCGATGACTTAACCCGCTGATGACTCATCGTTCGGGACGAGGTGGCCGGCTTCCTGGCCCGCTCCTTAACAACTAGCTATACACATCTTAGAGGAAAAAAACCCACACAAAATGCAATGCAAGTGCGGGTCCATTGAAGTCTATTACAAACGCAATCTGCTGCTGGAAAAAAAGTCCCTTATGCTCCGTACACACGTGCAGATTATCTGAAGACTTTTGTCTGCAGACTTACCAAAACCATATAATATGAGGTCAAACCTAAACACTTTCAATTTGTATGCAATCCGGCAGGCCCTTGCACTACATAGAAAAGGTAAGTCTGCAGACAAAAGTCTTCAGATAATCTGCACGTGTGTACGGGGCATTACCCTTTCCAAAAATGCATCGGCAGAAAAAATGCATAGATGTAAATGTGTAACATTAGAAACCATGTTAAATGAACTGTAATGCGTTTCTGCAGACTGAAAAGGTGTGAACCTAGGATAACAAAACAAATTCCATGCAGATTTATGTCCATTTGTATACTATGTGTGTGATAGGGCTGTACAACTGGTAAATACATGTTAATATACTGTGGGGTTGATTTACTAAAAGTTTTATTTATTCTCTACCTGTATGTTCCATACTAAAGGTGTTCTTAAGCATATGATGGCCTCCTGATCTGGATTTTGACCAGTTTGGGTAAAAATTCTATATCAGTGGGGAAGTTTACAACAGCCCTATGCAGACACTAATTGGATATGTACTATTTACATTGGTCTGTGCTCACTTCAAATAACCTATAAGGTTCAAAGCTAAAATTCTCTGTTGTGTGTGCTAGGGGAAGATTATAATCTCATTAGGATAGTGTTCCAAACCATTAAACTAATTGTCTGTAGATGGACTTCTCCTTGTCTTTCACAATGCAAGAATGGGTCAACACTTCTAATGATACTCTAGACTTAAAAGAGAAGTTTGGGGTTTAAAAAAACCCAAACCTTTGTATACACCTCTGACAGTCAGTGCTGTCGGCGATGCTGCAGTTGTCCCACATCACTTGATTGCTAAACGCTCAGTTCTCTGTCTTCTCAGAGTGGGGAGCAGTGACTGTAAGTCACTGCTCTCCACTCTGCCCCTCCAATTCTGACTGGTGCACCAGGCTGAAGAGGGGCAGGCTCCTGTTTTTCAAAGCTCAAGCTCACTGCTCCAGCTTCCTGGCATCTATGCCCTTCCGCTGCCCTCACAGTCCCTGTCTCCACTACCCAAGGTGCTTGAAAAGGAATTGTGCAGAAGCCATACTTGTCATCTCGAGATCCATGGTCTGGTATGTGACACAGCTATTATCTGCTATAAGCTGACTCTGGATCACAGAAGTGAAAAAAATAGGTGCATTCCTGTGACCCACAAGAGAAGAATGCCCCAAAAAATTTTGGCCATACTTATCTTAAACTGCTTCCGGACCGACCGCTGCAGTTTTACTGCGGCAGGCAGCCCCTCCTGCGTGAATCTAGGTAGCTCTACGTCGGTCACACGCCTGCAGCTAGGGGGCGAGCGCGCACCGCCACCGGCACACCCCTGCCCCCACTCGTCAGCGGGGACTTCCGATTGCCGCCTGCCACCCGCGATCGTTGTAAACACAGCTGACCGTTCTTCTCTCTGGAATGATAACAGAGTGCCTGTGATCCTTCTATATAGGATCACAGGTCTCTGTGATCATTTCAAAAGCCCAACCCCCATACAGTTAGAATCACTCCCCTAGGCTCACATTTAACCCTTTGATCACCCACAGTGTTAACCCCTTCCCTGCCAGTGTCATTACAGTAACAATGCATATTTTTAGCACTGATTACCGTAGTAATGTCACTGGTCCCCTCAAAAGTGTCAAAAATGTCAGTTAGGGGTACGATCTGTCCACTGCAATTTTTCAGTCCCGCAAAAAATCGTAGATCTCCATCATTACTAGTAAAAAAAACAATAAAAATGACATAAATCTTTCTACCTTAGTAGACACGATAACTTTTGCGCAAACCAAAATATGCTTATTGTGATGTGTTTTTTTTTTTTTACCAAAAATATGTAGCAGAAAACAAATTGGCCTAAAATGTTAAAAAATTTTGATTTGTAAATTTTTTTTTTGGGTAATGTTATATGGCAAAAAGTGAAAATTATTGTTTTTTCTTCAGAATTGTCACACTTTTTTTTGTTTATAGCGCAAAAAATAAAAATTGCACAGGTGATTAAATACCACCAAAAGAAAGCTCTATTTGTGGGTAAAAAAAGACGTCCATTTTATATGGGTACAACGTTGCATGACCGCGCAATTGTCCGTTAAAGTAATCCAGTGCCGAATTGCAAAAAATGGCCTGGTCCTTAAGGGGGCAAATCCTTCCGGTCCAGAAGTGGTTAAGAAACTCAAATCATTTTACAAAATCATCTCCAATTTGTTTTGTTTTTTTGTTTTTTTAAGTATTACAGTTTATAATTTGGAATGATATGTTTTCATGGAGCATGGGTATTTGTTTATTATGCAGTGAGGCTTTTTTTCCTGTGTAGTAATGTTGCACAGTAATTGGGATGTGCTAAAGCCTCGTACACACGTGTCGAAATTCGGCAGGGAATTTTCGTCCGACGACCGATCCGACGATTTTCGGCTTGTTAGTATGATGCTTCCGACAACCGACTTTTCGGCCAAAAAAAAATCTGGTTTGCAGGCTATAAAATTTTTGTCCTCCGTCAAAACACGGCTGATTTTCGTGCAGTCAGTACAGATTTCGACAGGGAAAAATCTTATGAGCAAGACTGGGCATGCTCGGAGAAGAAAGAACACAAAGAAAGCAAACCAACACATGACATCACTTCTGAAGTAGAATTTTGTCGGTCGACAAAAGTCCAGTGCAGTCTAGGCACATTCCAACCAACAAAACACCACTCTGGACAAAAGACGGACGACCGGTCGGCGGAAAATCGTTGCGTGTGTAGTAGGCTTAAGGCTAACTGAAAACAATACAACTTTCTGCTATCTTTGATACAGTCGACCACCAGCTCCTCTCCTTAGTCTGTCTCCTACCGTATCTGTCTTAAAATTGTAAGCTCCATGAACAGGGCCCTCCCAATCCATCTGTATTGAACTACCTTGGAACTGTACTGTCTCCCTTGTATATTGTTTAGTCCTGTACAAACTGTTGGTTCTATGCAAATCCTGAATAATAATAATAGCCTCTGTGTGGTTTATCTTACAACTGACTTTATTGTATGATGTGTTGTCAGCCAGACAGCCACTAGGTCTCGGAGAACTGACAAATCTGTATATGAAATACCATCAGAAAATATGGGGCAGTGTGTATATATGATGGGAAGTCACATACATTTTTTTTTGGTTACAATAATAATTTCAATATTTTCCTAATTGAAAGTATATTTTTCCTTTTAACCACTTCTGGACCGGAAGGATTTGCCCCCTTAATGAGCAGGCCATATTTTGCGATTCGGCACTGCGTTATTTTAACGGACAATTGTGCGGCCGTGCGATGCTGTACCTAAATAAAATTGATGTCCTTTTTTTCCCCACAAATAGAGCTTTATTTTGGTGGTATTTGATGACCTGTGAGATTTTTATTTTTTTGCTCTATAAACAAAAAAAGAGCAACAATTCTGAAAAAAAAAATATATATATTTTTTTCACATTCTGCTATATAACATCCCTCCCCCAAAAAAATTTAAAAATCAACATTTTTTTTTTAACATTTTAGGCCAATTTGTTTTCTGCTACATATTTTTGGTATAAAAAAAAAAAAAAAAAAGCAATAAGCGTATTTTGATTGGTTTGCGCAAAAGTTATCGTATCCACTAACTACGAGAAAGACTTGTCATTTTTATAGTTTTTTTTTTTTTACTAGTAATTGCGGCAATCTGCGATTTTCTGCGTGCCTGTGACATTGTGATGGACAGATCGGACCCCTGACTGACATTTTTGACACTTTTGGGGGGACCAGTGAAACTACTACAGTAATCAGTGCTAAAAATATGCACTGTCACTGTAATAATTACACTGACAGGGAAGGGGTTAACACTGCGGGTGATCAAGGGGTTAAATGTGTACCTAGGGGCGTGTTTCTAACTGTGGGGGGCGTGGCTTGTGAAATGACCACAGAGACCTGTGTTCCTATACAGAAGGATCACAGGAGCTCTGTGATCATTCCAAGGAGAAGAACGGTCAGCTGTGTTTACAACAGCTGACCGTTCTCCCTCAGCGATGAATGATCGCGGGTGTCAGGCGGCAATAGGAGCCGTCTGCCCCATACATCGGAGTCCCCGCTGACGAGCGGGGGTAGGAGCGTGCCGCCGGATGAGCGCGCTCGCCCTCTAGCTGCAGGCACGAGACCAACGTATACCTACGTCGGTTTGCGCAGGAGCGGCTGCCTGCCGCAGTATAACTGTGGCGGGCGGACGGCAGCCGGTTAAAGTAAATTTTCGAAGAGAAAAATAGAAGCTGCCTTTGCTGACTTCATTCCAAAAAATCAACTAGCTTAGCTGCAATGCTGACCCCAAGGCTTCTGCTTTTTCTTAATCGCTGACCTAGAATACGTATGCAGGCCAGGGAAGTTAGAGTCCGTACCTGCATATTTTACTGGATGCATGATTAAAGTTTTGAGAAAAGAGTGTCCTTTAGAGTGACAACTAGCACATACAAAACAAATCTCAGCAATGGTAGCCTCCATGTTTCTCTCAGCAAATATTTACTTCAAGGCACTAAACTATTAGAGCCGGTTCACACTATTCCGACTTGGGACGCAACTTGTGTGCCCTCATGTCGCTCCAAGTCTCTTGTCATTACAAATTCAATGTAAATAAATGAGAGCCGTCTTAATATGCACTACTGAAGTCGCTCCGACTTCAGAAAAGGTTCCTGTACTACTTCAAGGCGACCTCTATCCGACTTGTGCACATAGACTTCAATGGGAGTTGCCTCTAAGCCGAATCCTTATCTATTTTCAAGTGATCAGACTTTCCAGGAAGAAGAAAAAGATTAGCCAGGCATTCCCCACAGACAAAGTCGTCTATCATTTGAGTCTCTTACAAGTCTCTTGCAAGTCTCTGCTAAAAAGTCGCTCCTTCATGGGGCAACTTTCTGGTTGTGGTAGTGTAAACCGGCTCTTAAGAAGGGGAGTCATTGGAGTAGAAATGTAGCAGAAAAACCTCCAATCAGCAGTGAGTTTCTAGATTTTGTTTAAAGCCTAACTCCAGCCAAAATGTTTTATTTAGTTTTGGATAAAGAAGCAATGTTTTGAGGTCTCTGGTTGCCCATGCCTTCTTAGAGTACTCTCAGTATCTTACAAAATCTAAATGCATATCCTTATTTGATCTGGTGGTATCACAGACCCTAGTGCTCTTTTCTTGCTCTGTTGGACATATTCTAAATGCTGCATTGTAATCTAATATCAAACACCACCTTTTTTTTTATGGTGCTGTGTGTGAGTAGCTCTGAATGTCTTTGCCTTTTTTAGTAATAGAGCTCCAGACATGGGACTAGAGCAGGGATCTCCATGCTTTTCAAACAAAGGGCCAGTTAACTGCCCTTCAAACTTTAGGGGGGCTGAACTGTGGCTAATGGGAGTAGCAAATGCTCTGGCATTGGTGGGAGCGAACCATGTCATGGGCTTGGTGGTCAGTGGGAATAAGGTAAAATTGCATCATTGGTGTCAGTGGGAGGAATAGTGCCCCATAATTGGTGTCAGTGGGAGAATTAGTTCTCCATCTCTGGTGTCAGGAAGAGGAATAGTACCCCATTGTTGGTGTCAGTGGGAGCAATAGTGACCCGACTTTGGTGTCAGTGGAAGGAATAGTACCCCAAGGCTCGGATAAAAGCAAGCAAAGGGTCACAGTTTGAAGACCGCTGAACTAATAAAACAACATTTATGCTGAAAAAAGAAGGTCCCTTTTAAATGTCACTGGATGGGCAAAATCTAATTTCTGTATTTTATTTTTTATGGTTTAAATATACCTCAATAACTGCAGACCATTTTGGAATTGTCTTTCAACCTTAATATTAAACATTTTTTTTCTGCTGCTGTGACAGGTATAAAGAATGTTATAATTAGACAGGAAGGTTCACTGAGATACACTAATGCTCCATGTTATGACTAGCTATTAAGTGTGTCGCCCTTTTCACATAGGAAATAATTGGGAAGGTTTTTACTTAACTAGGTCAATTTTTGAATAAAAACTCCACAAGGGAAGTGAGAATAAAGAAGCTTTGATTAGCAGAAGACTTGCTGCTCATTTTGTCACAATGGCTAATTAATGTGAAGTCAATGCAAATTCAAATGCTTGTTATTGCTGCCACTGTAATTGTAATAATCACGAGGTTAAAATCCAATTTAATGCTTAAAATGTATGTCAGCTAAAGTAGGCGACACTACTGCTGTAATATTTGACATGATGCACATTTGTCTTAAAATTTGACTTGCTAAAAAAGGAAGCCTTCGCCATTGGAACACAACTTTTATCATTAAATAAACTTTCTATAATGGAATGATTAAAGAACATATGTATAAAGTGATTATCCAAATTCCTCTATTCACAAAGAAATACCACAGGCCAGGGGTGGACTGATCATTCGGGCTCTCGAACACTGCCCGAGGGCCCAGGATCATTAGGGGGCCCCATGAGAGGCTCCACACCTCATACAGGGGCAGTATATTTAGGTCCATTTAAATAATGTGTCTGCCTGACACATTTTCTAGAAAGGAATGTGGCTCCGAGCGGGGGCTGGCGGGAAGGTGAGGGGAGTCAGTGATATTAGATTATATAAGATAAGACACTGACAGCTAATATAGTGGTCAGGGAATCCTGTTAAAATGATCTGGGAACCTTACAGGCATCTGAAAGCTATAGAACATTAAACAGGTGTATTTGTTTCTTGGGGGTCTCCTGGTGTAGTATGGGGGGATAGGGGAGCCCCCCTCTCTTTCTCACCCCCTTCTCTCTCCTCTCTCTCTCCCACCCCCTCTCTCACCTCTCTCTCACCCCCCCTCTCTCTCAGCCCCTTCCCCCCTCTCTCTCAACCCCCTCTCTCTCCTTCTCTCCCCCCCTCTCTCTCTCTCCTTCTATATCTCTCTCCTCCTTCTCTCTCTCCCCCATCTCTCCCCTCTCTGTCACCCTTTTCTCTTTTAACCACTCTATTTCTCTCCCGCATCTCTCTCACCCCTCTCTCTCTCATTCCCTTCTCTCTCTCCCTCTCTCACCCCCTCCCTCTCTCTCTCTCTCCTCCTTCTCTCTCCTCCCCCCTCTCTCACCCCTTTTTCTCTTTCAACCCCTCTCTCTCACCCCTTTCTCTTCCACCCCCCTCTCTCCCTCACCCCCTTACTCCCCTCTCTTTCTCACCCCCCTAACCCCCATCTCTCACGCCCCCTCACTTTCCCTCACCCATCTCCCCTCTACACAAGGCAATTAATCTCTCAGTCATCCGGCATCTTTACAGCAGGCGCTACTTAACAGCGCCCGAAAACCACACCCAATGCTTGCCACGGCAGCCATCATTAAACCTGGAAGTGCCCAGTGGCTTCTACAGAAAGAAGCCAGGAACTTCCATGCAGGCTATGCTGCGGTAGATATTTAAAAGCTCCCTCTGTGCAGTTGAGCTGCAATTTGTAGGTGGGTATTGGATTGAGTGGGGCTTGAGTGGGGACACAGGGGGCCCATGATCTCTGATTGCCCGGGGGTTGTCAGTCCACCCCTGCCACGGGCAGAGAAGTATCATAGAAAAGTCAGAAGGATAGTAGTTGTTAGTCATTTCAACAGGACTTTTTGTGTAATATTGAAGACATTTGGGCATGCATCCAAGTAGCTTCCTTAGAAGAGGCGTAACTAGAAATTTCAGGGCCCCGGTGCTAGAAATTATGAAGGGCCCCCCTGACCTCTGGCCCTGTGGCCCTTCCCTTTGAGCCCGGGGTCCTTTGCTCCCACTATGGAGCCCTTTATTACAGTTCCACAGCGGGATCCTTTCACATATTCTGCCGCAGGTCCCCTTCTTGGGTAGGGTTGCCACATTTTCCTTAACATGAACACTTTTGCGACTCACAGCAAATTTGTGTTGTAGTATACACTATACATATATTTTGTGATTAAAAAACATTTCTAATCATATGGATTAAATCACTGCCCACTTACTTTAGAGTCCACAAATTCCCCTTTACATGTGAACGCGCAGAGTTCCCCTTTACATGTGAACGCACAGAGTTCCCCGTTACATGTGAACGCGCAGAGTTCCCTGTTACATGTGAACGTGCAGAGTTCCCCGTTACATGTGAACGCGCAGAGTTCCCCGTTACTTCTGACCCTGCAGAGTTCCCCATTACATCTGAACCTGCAGAGTTCCCCGTTACATCTGAACCTGCAGAGTTCCCCGTTACATCTGAACCTGCAGAGTTCCCCGTTACATCTGAACTCGCAGAGTTCCCTTACACTGTTATGGGGGACTCTGCAGACTCTGATGAAAGGGAAGACTCTGGGGACTGATTAAAGGAGGAACACTGAGGAATCTGATGTAAGTGGAAACACTGCAGACTGTGTAAATGGTAACTCTAATATAAGGGTGTCTCTGGTACCCCATTCCCCTTTATTAAGGGTTCCCAGAGCCGCCCCTACATCACAGTTTGCAGAGCCCCCCTTACATCATAGTCTGGGGTGCCCCCCTTACATCAGGGTCTCCAGCCCCCCCTTACATCAGAGTCTGCAGGGCCCCCCTTGCATCAGGGTCTCCAGCCCCCCCTTACATCAGAGTCTGCAGGGCCCCCCCTTACATTAGAGTTCACATTGGCTGTAAGGGGGGCTGCTCTCCAAAGCCCCCACTTACATCAGAGTCCAAAGAGCACCCTTTACATCTGAGTCCCCCTTACATTAGTATATTCATAGGCAGGAGGGGGGGGGCACTTTGAGCTCACTCACCCCAGGAAGGAGACTCAGGCACTCTGCATACTTCCTCCACTATGTAGTTGATGGCTGTTGGGCTTTCCCGTCCGCTCAGCTTTCTGAGCACATCGCTGCCGGGGATTTGAGTGTGGGTGAGGCCGCGGGCACACACAGAAGGAGAGAGTTGCAGTAGAAGAATCAGATCCAGCTCTCTCTCTCTCCTCTCCCGTATGTGCAGGGGGTCTGCCAGTGCTGGCTCTGGGCAGTGTAATAGAGAGTGTAACAGACATTCTCTGCTTACAACTGCAGCCAGCAGTCCTGTCGTGGAGCCACAGTCCGGGCTCCTTCTACAGTGGTGTAACACTGGGTCCCAGTATCAAGTGCAACCTTTGTCACTCTAGTAATTTCTGCCACTGTTCCTTCATTTTAACAAGTGTCTGGAGCATACCTTGCCATTTATAACCACAGGGGTAACTCATTCCAACTCTGTTACTTAAGTTCATCACCATGGTGTAATAAAATTTGTGAAAGCACTGTTGATTGTCCAAAACTTAATGAGGATGTGATTGTTTGTGAAATCATCCTGTTCTCATTTATATAGTCCAATCACTGTGTTGCCAAGAAATCTGGAACAGGTGGTAAATGTTCAAGTTGCATGGCTGAAGGTATGAATTGTTATATCTCTGGGGTAAAGATGTTAAAAGGACATTATATTATATTGTGTCAAGGGCGCTGATCTTTGTTAGAAATTGCTGTTCTAGTTTAATATAGATGGCCTCTTGATAACCATATAAGGTGGTTTGTGAGGAGTAATAGTATCAGTCTATGTTTGTGCCTGTATGTAATAGTGCATGGGCTGACTTAACCAAGAAAAGCATATGAACAAGGTATTTCTGTATAGACCACAGAGGAAAGGAGGTTAATTAGTCAGCAAAATAACATATCAGGCTCTATGTAAAGTAAACATAGATGTTTTATTAATAAATTTATAGGGTATATTAACAACCGTGCAATAAAATCATTGGATAGATACAATCAGTGCAAATACGAGAAACAAGACAGACAAGACATATACATAAACAAAAAGTGACAAATGTATATGTCTTGTCTGTCTTGTTTCTCGTATTTGCACTGATTGTATCTCTTCATAACCAGCTGTGCTCTCTGTCTAAAATGGGCACCTCACTGTCCTCAAAAGAAATTAAAGAATGTTTTCTCTCTTTAACCACTTCCCGCCCACTGTATTGTAATATTATTGCCATGTTGGCATTCATGGATCCCTCAATGAACTGTAGCTCCTCAGTGCTGGCAGCCCTCATGCAGCCCCAGACCATGACACTCCCACCACCATGCTTGACTGTAGGCAAGACACACTTGTCTTTGTGCTCCTCACCTGGCTGCCGCCACACACGCTTGACACCATCTGAACCAAATAAGTTTATCTTGAACTCACAAACTTTCCCTTCTCCGGTTTGCTAACATGCCGACCCATATTCCTCCCCCCCCCTCTGGGCCACCCAGCTCAAATGCAAGGTCCCTCACTCTTTTCTATTCTTCTGCCGCTGTCTCAACTGACGGCCAGAGGGGGCAGTACTGGCAACTAATCGCTTAACTTGATTTAAAAGTTTTGGCTGTGTGCCAATTTTCAAAACTCAGACCAGGGGTGACCAGAGCTGACCAGAGGTTCTCCTCCTGCAATAGAGGATGCCCCCCAAATATCTCTTAAATACTATAAGCAGATAAAAAGTTAATCTGATTTGAAACTTTTGGCTCAGTGCCAATAGGGTTCAATGGTCACACTAATTGCGGGTAACCCTTTCTGTCCAAAAATAAATTCTATAACTATTACAGGAACAAAGATATTCACAGTTGAACCCCCCTTGGCAAGTAGCCAATTTTCAAAATTTTGCCCCAGAGCTCCCTTGTACATAGGGACCCACTGAAGAAATTACACTTTGCTACAATGTAAATTAGTGAGTGTACAGCTTATATAACAGTGTAAATTTGCTGTCCCCTCAAAATAACTCAACACACAGCCATTAATGTCTAAACCACTGGCAACAAAAGTGAGTACACCCCTAAGTGGAAATGTCCAAATTGGGCCCAAAGTGTCAATATTTTGTGTGGCCACCATTTTTTCCAGCACTGCCTTAACCCTCTTGGGCATGGAGTTCACCGGAGCATCACAGGTTGCCACTGGAGTCCACTTACACTCCTCCATGATGACATCACGGAGCTGGTGGATGTTAGAGACTTTTCGCTCCTTCCCCTCTCGTTTGAGGATGCCCCACAGATGCTCAATAGGATTTAGGTATGGAAACATGCTTGGTCAGTCCATCACCTATACCCAAAGCTTCTTTAGCAAGGCAGTGGTTGTCTTAGAGGTGTATTTGGGGTCGTTATCATGTTGGAATACTGCCCTGCGGCCCAGTCTCTGAAGGGAGGGGGATCATGCTCTGCTTCAGTATGTCACAGTACATGTTGGCATTTATGGTTTCCTCAAAGAACTGTAGCACCCCAGTGCCTGCAGCACTCTTGAAGCTCCAGACCATGACACTCCCACCACCATTCTTGACTGTAGGCAAGACACACTTGTCTTTGTACTCCCCGCCTGGTTGCCGCCACACACGCTTGACACCATCTGAACCAAATAAGTTTATCTTTATCTCATCAGACCACAGGACTTGATTCCAGTAATCCATCTCCTTAGTCTGCTTGTCTTCAGCAAACTGTTTGCGGGCTTTCTTGTGCATCATGTTTAGAAGAGGCGTCCTTCTGGGATGACAGCCATGCAGACCAATTTGATGCAGTATGCAGCGTATGGTCTGAGCACTGACAGGCTGACCCCCACCCCTTCAACCTCTGCAGCAATGCTGGCGGCACTCATACGTCTAATTCCCAAAGACAACCTCTGGATTTGACGCTGATCACGTGCACTCAACTTTGGTCGACCATGGCTGGGCTTGTTCTAAGTGGAACCTGTCCTGTTAAACCGCTGTATAGTCTTGGCCACTGTGCTGCAGCTCAGTTTCAGGGTCTTGGCACTCTTTTTATAACCTAGGCCATCTTTTATGTAGAGCAACAATTATTTTTTATAGATTCTCAGAGAGTTCTTTGCCATGAGGAGCCATGTTGAACTTCCAGTGACCAGTATGAGAGAGTGAGAGCGATAACACCAAATTTAACACACCTGCTCCCCATTCACACCTTAGACCTTGTAACACTAACGTGTCACATGACACCGGGGAGGAAAAATTGCTAATTGGGCCCAATTTGTACATGTTCACTTAGGGGTGTACTCAACTTTTGTTGCCAGTGGTTTAGACATTAATGGCTGTGTGTTGAGTTATTTTTAGGGGACAGCAAATTTACACTGTTATAGAAGCTGTACACGCACTACTTTACATTGTAACAAAGTGTCATTTCTTCAGTGTTGTCACATGAAAAGATATAATAAAATATTTAAAAAAATGTGAGGGTGTACTCACTTTTGTGGGATACTGTATACAGCTGCAAGAAAAAGTATGTGAACCCTTTTGAATGATATGGATTTCTGCACAAATTGGTCATAAAATGTGATCTGATCATCATCATCTAAGTCACAACAATAGACAATCACAGTCTGCTTAAACTAATAACACACAAAGAATGAAATGTTGCCATGTTTTTTATTGAACACACCATGTAAACATTCACAGTGCAGGTGGAAAAAGTATGTGAACCCTTGGATTTAATAACTGGTTGAACCTCCTTTTGGCAGCAATAACTTCAACCAAACTTTCCTGTAGTTGCAGATCAGACGTGCACAACGGTCAGGAGTGATTCGCTTTTTTGAGTTCATGCCACAGCATCTCAATCGGGTTGAGGTTAGGACTCTGACTGGGCCACTTCAGAAGGCGTATTTTCTTCTGTTTAAGCCATTCTGTTGTTGATTTACTTCTATGCTTTGGGTCATTGTCCTGTTGCAACACCCATCTTCTGTTGAGCTTCAGCTGGTAGACAGATGGCCTTAAGTTCTCCTGCAAAATGTCTTGATAAACTTGGGAATTCATTTTTCCTTCAATGATAGCAATCCGTCCAGGCCCTGACGCAGCAAAGCAGCCCCAAATCAGGATTCTCCCACCACCATACTTCACAGTTGGGATGAGGTTTTGATGTTGGTGTGCTGTGCCTCTTTTTCACCACACATAGTGTTGCGTGTTTCTTCCAAACAACTCAACTTTGGTTTCATCTGTCCACAGAATATTTTGCCAGTACTGCTGTGTAACATCCAGGTGCTCTTGTGCAAACTGTAAACATGTAAACTGTAAACGTACAGCAATGTTTTGTTTGGACAGCAGTGGCTTCCTCTGTGGTATCCTCCCGAAAAATCCATTCTTGTTTAGTCAAGAATAGTAGACCTATGCGCTACCAGTGAGATATAGAAGGATATGAAATAAGATAAGGTGGAACACCAGAAATCAGCAGCCAATTCTCACAACATATTAAACAAGATAAAAACGCAGGGGGAATTAGCGCTTGATTTCTAAAAATGGTGGACCACAGATGACTAAAACGTCAAAGAAATGTGACCAAATGTAAACGTGAGAGAAAAAATGAATAAAGATGATAAAATAATGTGAAAAAATAAAGGTGCGCTGATAAACGTGCGTAAAGCTGCTACCAAGATGTGTAAGTAATTATATGTAAAAAAGAATTGGTGCGCTAAACTTACAATATCACAAATAAACAATGCATACAAAAGTATAATATTTGTGAAAAATTCAAAAGAAAAAGTCCATTCTCTTGTGACAACGTGCAGATGAATAAACTTTAAAGTGACTTGAAACAAATTGTAAATCCTGTAACTTGATTGAATGTAAGTGACCACCACGTGAAACGATCCCCACCACCGACAAGCTGTTCTTCTTACCAGATAGACAGATTCATACGTGAGTTAAACATGTTAAACGACCACTCACTTCCCATGCAGCTTCACCCGAAGTGTGTGTATAAGCCGCTTACCAGATAACAATATGGTTTGAGCATGGGAATGTAATCTCCTCTCTTCAGAATAGGCTGTCTGTTGGTATGACGATCCAAATACAGAGTATAGTGTCTCCTTGTGGCTCCGCAACAATAGAGATGTATAGACCCGACCCTGTACAAAAGAAACTGTTTGTTCTCGTGTGTGCTGTCTGCTGGTTGCTTCGCTCCAGTCCGGACCTCGCTCAACTTCCTGCTGTTCCACGTTGCACACCAGATGGGATGTCTGCACCAGATACTTCAAGAATATATACACATGAACCAAAAGGGACTGCCGATGTCTTTCTGGTTCGCTTGTTGGTTTCCCAGTGCATTTGGGATATCTCATACCTGCAATACCGGTAAGTCCTGTTTTCTGCAGCCTCCAGCCAAAACTCACAGCTTCCCCAGACAGGTGCATACACAAACTCCTCCTCATAAAATAATGATCTGAAGCAATAAAATGACAATCCTATTAAATACAAATAAAAAATAATCAGTGCTGGATCATAAAAACACTGGGGGAATTAGTGCTTGATTTCTAAAAATGGTGGACCACAGATGAATAAAATGTCAAAGAGATGTGACCAAATGTAAACGTGAGAGAAAAAATGAATAAAGATGATAAAATAATGATCTGAAGCAATAAAATGACAATCCTATTAAATAAATACAAGTAAAAAATGATCAGTGCTGGATCATATACGTGATGATAAATAAGAATGCTAATGGTGGGCAACAAACAGGTTGCATGGATGAAGGTGATGTGAATACCGATATTCAGTGCAAAATATTCCAAAGTGCAAAAAATTGATCAGCAAATGAATGCTGCAAGGTGCTTCAAAATAAATAAATAAATATTTAAAGGTACAAAGTCCCATAAAATAAGTGCAAAAATAAATAATGCTAATAATATCCAGTGAGGATAGTGAAAGTTCATAAGTGATCCAGTGACTTTAAGGAACAATTCCGGTGACAACGAAGTGCGGTAATTCGTGAGCTGGGAATCCTAATCAAGTGTAATGGCCGCTCACCTCCATTAACACTCAAATGAGCGTTTTGGTGTAGTCAATCACTATAAGGGACCTCCGGATGTTCTCAAATACAATCAGGGGCTTATTGATGTTAGTGCATGGATCTCCACAATATAATGCCCCTTACTGAGGAAGTCGTGATGCGGGAGCGTTTAGGGGGCGGAGACTACGAGCGGCGACACGGCAGTACGGCTCCTCCAGAGGCATATTGTAATTGTTCGATCAGCTAGCACAAGCTGTGGATTGTGCTCGCCTTGGAGTCATTGTGGACATATGCAGATTCCACATATCTATGCAAGGAGCAGTTTTTCACTGAAGTCCCCTTAAGAATTATCCCCATTGGGATCATTGATTACGTATATAATCTGCTGGATGAGTAGTTCAATAAGGATATCCCTACCAAGGATCACTACTACCGGTATTATTACTGCATTCTGAACCTGTGGGAAGGTGAGAGGCTATCCATTAGCTATGGTGGTGGACACACGAGCACTGAGTGTGGAAGTATTTGACAAGAACCTTATTTTGCTGATTTTGCACAATTTTTGTATGGACTTTGTCATATTTATATTAATTTATTCTCACTCCTGGCTTGCACTTTTTGCACTTGCACTGTTATAATTGTGCACTATCATGAATATATTGATTGTAGTTTTGTATGGATTGATTATTTGATATATTTATTATTGCTTCTATACTGTCAAGCACTTTAATTAGCACTTGTCACTTTATATCAAATATCTTTTGGATGTTGATGTATATCTAGTAGGCAATTTATTAGCACTTTATTACATTTTGGCACCTATTCACTTTAGCGCTGTACCCCCATGTGCTATTATTATCTTATACTTTTTTTGTGAAAAAGTTTTGGTATAGCAGCGCAGTGATATTATATTTTTAGTAATTATCGATTGTGCTGATTGTTCACTTTGCACACAGATATATCTATACTGCACTGGCTGATAAATGACTATATAACTCACACAATCCACTACCTGCCTAATCTCACACTTATCTTGCCCTAACACACTCTACATGGCTGCTGTGTCAGCAGCAGACTTCTATATTGTGGGGCGTGGACTTAGCCCCTGTGCCATGATTGGCTAAAGGCACCCTGCCTTTGTCCAATCATGGCAATGACAGGACATTCTGCTGTGATTGGCCAAAGCATACAGGTCAGGTGCATGCTTTGGCCAATAACAAGCACTTAATGCACTGCAATTGCGCAGTGCATTATAGGTCGCTCATTAGCGGATGAATTTGCCACGAAGCGCCACATATGTTCCTGTGTTCTGCGAACACACAAACACCTGATGTTCGAGTTGAACATACGTTTGACTCAAACTCAAAGCCCATCTCTATTAATATTTAACTATTAGAGGCAATCGCTACTAACAAATAATTTCTGAAGTTCTTATAGAGGATCTTAAGTCATATGTGCCAAAAATGTAAAGCCAGCTACAAAAACTGTAACTGCTGACTTTTACCAAACAGACACTTACCTGTCCAAGGATCCAGCGCTGTCTTTTCCCAGACCGATTCTTCATCAGTCTACGGGTCCCTGGCGCTGGCATCTTAACTCAAGGCACCTGGCTGTGACTGCTTGTGGCTTTACAGTGCTTGTGCAAGCAGTGCTGCACATTATGAATGGCCCTACAGCCTTCTGGGACCTTTGACATGTCTCAGCTCGGATCGTCTAGGCAATCTAAGCGGGAGTGTGAGCAGGTACCGGTCAAAACTAGGTACCTGCACACCCCCCCCCCCCCCTCAAAAAAATAATCCAAATGCACAGGAGAAGGACGAGCAGAACTTTCCCTGTTGGGTGAAGTTCTGATTAAAGATACTTCTGCACTTGCCAACTGGTAGTTTGGCCTACTTTCCTGAGCGAATTGTTCCAGCTGTTTGAGGTTTGAAGGGTGGTTTGTCCATATTGCATGTTTAAATTGTGTTCCTACATGTTGGATGGAATTCAGATCAGGGCCTTTAGAAGGCCATTTCAGAATAGTCTATTGTTTTGTTCCTAGGCATTCCTGTGTGTTTTAAGCACAGTGTTTTGGGTCATTATGCTGGAGGACCCATGACCTAAGACCGAGCCTTCTGGTACTGAGCAGTATGTTTTGCTCCACAGTTTCTTGACAGTCTTAAGCTTTTGTTTTGTACTGAGCAGCAGCGATCCTCCTCTTTTCAGGTCCTCCACCGGCGTTCCTGGCCCCTCCCTCCCTCCTCAGAGCAAGCAGTCTGCAATGGGGGCACCCAAGCAGCTGCTCTGCATGTCCATTCACAAACAGAGCTGCAGCTTGGCTCTGCCCCCCCTCTCTCCTCATTAGCTCACTGACTGGCATTGTCTCAGCCAATGGGGAGGGAGAGACCCAGCAGAGCCGAGGCTCCTGTGCACAGCCAGTGCTGGAGAAAGATGAGGCTCAGGTAAGTATTGAGGGGGGGGGGGGTCTCATAGAATCCATTCAGGTAAAAAACCTTGAGCCTTTAGAACCTCTTTAATTTCTTCATCCATGAATATGAACTAAAATGCTCCAAATTTGTCTCATCAGTCCAATGGACATTGTCACAGATATATTGTGGCTGGTCAAAATGCATTTTAGCAAAATCCAGTCTCTATAATGTTTTTCTTTCCACAGTGGAGTTACATTTTTGCAGCTTTTTGTACTCTTTATCCTAAACCCATACTTGACCTTGAGAATATGATTCACACTTGAATCTTAGTAATTAGGCATTCTATATTTCACACAAACAAGTTTTCAACTTCCTTCATGGTTTTATAAATCCCCCTAATGAGCCTGTGCTATTTCATAACGTCTGTGTAATTAATACTATGACCCAGAGTCCTTTGATTTATGTTGTGTAAATGCAGCATAGAAATATGAATATAGCTACTGAAAGAAACTTTTATTTTCAATTTCAATTTACATGAGTCCACCTTGATTGTATAATGAGAAAAGTTACAAACAGGTATTACTGACTAGAGAAAGTAATTAAACTCTGGAACAGCTAGCAGCTGATCTTAGCTAAATTACATAATTTCCAGTATGTTGTATGCATTAGTAGCACTGAGTTTCTGAGGGTCAATAAGGTCTCAGTGGATATGCTGCAATGATTGTATGTGAAATAATCATGAAAATTATGAAAGACATATAATTTGCGGTGAAATGATCTGGTGGTGTGTTGTTATTAGGATATTGGCTGAGATAATGATTATCAGGTGATTAAGAGAACTAGCGATAGAGGAGGAAGCAGAGAGCGTTGCTGACTAATAAAGAGTACTGCCATGAAAGCATTTTTATTTGATAAAAATAGCACAGAGCTGTATTATTTGAGAAAATAAATATTCAGACTGGCTTTAAAACTATTACATATCTAAGTTACAATCCAAGTAATATATCTATTTTATTTATGTTGAACTCCAGGAATGATCTTTTTTTTTTACTTTTATTTGTCCAAGTTGGTTACATCTAATCCTTTAAATCTCGGATCTGGAGAGCTGTTGGGGAGGCAGAAACTCTCTTTAGTAACCTATGATACATAGTCAGTGCAGGTCTCTTCTGGGAGCTGCTCAATTGACTTCCCTTTTGTATACTGAACACAGTGGAACAGCACCTTTGACATTTAGAGAACAGTTTTTTTTCTATAATTACAAGGCATTCTATCATTGGACAACGCAGAGAGAAAGCACAGATCACAGCCTATATCGAACAGTTTCTATAGAAACCATAAAATGACAACCAATAACTTAGTCCTATGCACATCTGGGTTCACTGTCGCGATGGCGTTGAGGAGAAGGAGATTGTGAACTGTATGCCTCTGATCCTTTTCTGCACACAGCGGGCTAAAGGGGTCTATTTAAAAAGGTCCTGTCTCTATTTTAACCACTTGCCGACTGCCGTCAGTATATTTACTGCGGCAGTCAGCCCCTTACAGGCAAAACGACGTAGGTCTACGTCGCTAGCCTGTGAGGCTCTGGGGAGCGTGCGCCGCCGAATGCGCGCTCCCGCTCGGTCACGGACCCCCCCGCGCGTGTGCCCCGTCGACCCGATGTCCGCCGGGCACTCGCAATAGTCCGTTACACCGGGAGAAAGGCAGGCGGCTAATGTAAACAAAGCCGCCTGTCATTCTCCCCTGTGTAAGAATGGTGATCATACGGTTCTACTATGTAGGACCGTTGATCACTGTTCTTACAGCTCAAGCCACAGCCAATCACAGTTAGAAACATGCCCCGAGGGACACACTTAACCCCTCCCTCTCAAAAAAAGTTAACCCCTTCACTTCCAGTGTCATTTTTACAGTAACAGTGCATATGTATAACACTGATTACTGTAGTAATGTCACTGGTAACCCCAAAAGTGTCAAAAATGTCAGTCAAGGGTCCGATCTGTCCGCCCCAATGTCGCAGTCCCACAAAAAAAAAAAAAAAAAAAAAAATCGCAGATCGCCGCCATTATACGTTAAAAAAAACAACAAAAATGACAAAAATCTTTCCCGTAGTTAGTAAACGCAATAACTTTTGCGCAAACCAATCAAAATACGCTTTTTGCGATTTTTTTTTTTTTTTTACCAAAAATATGTAGCAGAAAACAAATTGGCCTAAAATGTTAAAAAATTTAGATTTTTACATTTTTCTTTTTGGGAATTTCATCTAAAAAAATGTGAAAAATATTGTTATTTTTGCAAAATTTACGCTCTTTTTTTGTTTATAGCGCATGATTAAAAAATCGCACAGGTGATAAAATGCCACCAAAAGAAAGCTCTGTTTGTGGGAAAAAAAGGACGTCAAATTCGTTTAGGTACAGCGTCGCACGACCGCGCAATTGTCCGTTAAAGTCACGCAGTGCCGAATCGCAAAATAGGCACTGGTCAGGAAGAGGGTAAAATCTTCCGGGGCTTATACAGTTTACTGTCACTGGTGGGTTGTCAGCCTGTTGGCAGTTATAAAGCTAAAATAGATTTTAATGCCATTTAGTTTTGTGTAGTATAAAGAATTACATTTTAAATGAATTACTGTTTAAACTTTTTAAACCCTTTTTTTGCATTTCATTACTGTTGGTCTTCATCTTTTTTTAAACACTTCTAGCCTACATGCATTTTATCCAGCATAGGTTGCAGATCATAGCTCTGGAAAAGTTTACGATAGTGACAACACTGAACCATGCCTTCTGTCAGCAAGGGTGCTTGAGGTTTCAACAGGGTATGTTTAACAGAGTGACCATGAAATCACACAACTGGGTGTCATCAACCCATAACCAGAGGCTATTTTACAAAGATGTTTAGAAAGACTAAAAGTTTTTAGCCTAGACTACTATTACTTTAAAATGATGATGATGAAAAATTATGATTTTTTTTTTGGGAATGTTATATAGCAGTATTTGAAAAATATTGTTTTTCTTTTTTCCAGAATTGTCACTATTTTTTTGTTTATAGCGAAAAAAATAAAAATCAGAGGTTATCAAATACCACCAAAAGAAAGCTCTATTTGTGGGAAAAAAGGACATCAATTTTATTTTGGTACAGTGTCATGCGGCTGCGCAATTTTCCGTTAATGTAATGCAGTGCCGAATCGCAAAAAATGGCCTGGTCATTAAGGGGGCAAATCCTTCCGGTCCAGAACTGTTTAAACTTCAGTTTTGTTTGCGGGACAATCTGTAAGTACTGTAGTTCTTACAGGCTTATTCAACAAGGCAAACAGCAGGGCTATTGCAAAAAAGTATAAAGTGTGCAGCTACCAATCAGGTTTCAGATTACTGATGTCATATCAATGATAGATGAATCCTGATTTTGAGTAATAGGTTACTGCCCTTTGTACATTTTATTCCTCATTGCTAAAAATATGTCAATTTATTGTGATTTTGTGTGTTGTTTTTTTGTGTATATCTAAAAGATATGCTGTTTCGAACAATACTAATCTGGACTATTGTCAGACTAGTTTAAACTAGAAATGGCTAGTAATCCAGTAGCTAATTAGAAGTCAATTATAAGATTTTCTCTTGTATATTATTAGTTCTAAGACTGCCACATATATGTTAATCCTAAAATTATTTGGCTCTTATTACCAGTTATATAACTGTTTTTAACTTAAAGTACACCTGTGAGCATTTAAAATTGGATTTATCAACTATGCGTATATCCCTTTCTAATGGGTTTTGTTAGATGCCCTTTTGCTGCCAGAGCAAGTAGCTATAATAATGGCTTACCCACCACAGGGTAGATGAGGGTAATGCCCTTACAGATGAACTAGCTAAGGAGACAGCAGTTACACCATCACCAGAAGAGCATCCTAATCAATTTCCTGCAGTGTGCAATGTCATCCAGCATGATTTCCTTGGAGATTTGAGTGGATCTTCAGTCATTCACATCACCTGTTGAAAGAAGATCCTGTTTGATTTTCTGTACACCATCAGAAGAGGTCTGTATTACCTTACCTGGCTACTATGTCACATGGAATGATTAATCTGATACAACATTATTGGTATGCTTCAGGGCTTATCTCAGCTGAAGTCACCCACCGCTAATCACTCTTGACTTGTTTAAAATGTAATGATAGAAAACCGGTAAAAGCACTACAGAAATTTAGCACCCTCCTAGCATAGGTGACTAGGCAATTTTCGCTTTTAGCTTCCTTTGCAATAAAAGAAGCAGTGGTTGTTTAGTTTGGCCTGTTCAGTGTCTCAAACTGGGAAAGGACCTGGGGGTCCTAGTAGACGACAAGCTCAGCAAAGGGATGCAATGTCAAGCTGCTGCAAGCAAAGCTGACAGAATATAGTCATGTATTAAAAAGGGGATTCACTCCAGAGATAAAACAATAATTCTCCCACTCCATAAGACAGTTTGGGCACCAGTCCTCAGGAAGGATGTGCTGGAACTGGAGAGAGTCCAGAGAAGGGCAACAAAGCTAGTAAAGGGACTGGATGATCTCAGCCTTGAGGAAAGACCGCAAGCTTTGAACTTATTCTCTCTGGAGAAGAGACCATTGAGCGGGGATATGATATCAATGTACAAATACCGTACTGGTGATCCTAGCATAGGGAACAAACTATTCAGCGAAAGGACTCGTGGCCATTCACTAAAATTAGAAGAGAAGCGGTTTAACCTTAAACTGCGTTAAGGGTTCTATATCGCCAGAGCGGTAAGAATGTGGAATTCTCTTCCACAAGCAGTGGTATCAGCAAGGAGCATCTATAGTTTCAAAAAACTATTAGATGGGCACCTTAACGACCACAACATACAGGGGTATACAATGTACTATTGACATAAACACACAAACACACTCATCATAGGTTGAACTGGATGGACTGGTGTCTTTTTTTCAACCTCACTAACTATGTAGCTATGTAGGTGTAGCACCCTACAGGTAGGTGCTAGGTAAATGTATAGTGGGCCTTGTCTGCCTAACAGCAGGGCTGTGATTGATTTAGATAGGGTGTCAGGACTTCCAGATGTGCCTGCTGAGGGGAGACGTATCCCCACTGGCTCCTGTGAGAGGCTTCTCATAGGGCAGTGTGGGAAGCCCAATCAGGGGACACATCCCAGCATGTAACTACCCCAGAAGGCAGATTAGGCTGCAAAGGATTCTGGGAATGGGTATAAGTTTGGGGTGGAAGTGTCTTTGTCCCAGGAAGGAGAGTGCGCTGTCTCTCCTCCTGTCTGAGGAAGGTGGATGTCTCAGGGTGTCGCCTGAGTGTCCAGAGCATGCTGAGTTGAGCTGAGGGGATCCGGTGTGCTGAAAGCCTGCGGAGAGAGAGAGAGAGAGGGGTCCAGTCCCAGGAAAGCCTACACAGGTCGTGAGTACTGAGGATTGCCCCTGGGGTCTGCCTGAAGTTGGAGGGGACCACTCCGGAAGAGGTTCTGGGATCCAGTGTCAGCTAGCCGTAAAGGGGGTACCTAGGTTGAGGACCCTGAAGCTTGAGAGGGGGTACATAGTCAGTGGACCCTGAAGAGCTAAAAGTGTAAAGGGGGCACCTGCGGTTTGGGGCCTGAATTGTGCAGAGTACCAGTTCAGAGTTGCAGCTATACAGTAATTCGAAGCAAGCTACCTCAAGCCAGTGCCAGGCTGGAGAGAGCGGTCAGGGACTTTGCAGTGCAGCAGTGTCAGTAGTTCTATGCTTCACAGTCCTGAGTCTTCTGGACCTAGAGTCGAGGATTCACCACTTCAGTCAAGATACAGTGTGTTCTAAGCGTCAGTGAGCGCTGGCTAGCGTCGGCTGGCGTCAAGGCAGCGTTAACAGACATTTTCTGGATAAAGTCCTGAATTGTATTTAGTTAAGCCTAAAGGAGTATCCCACTCATTCCCTTCTCCCATCCCCTTTATTACAATAAAACCACAAAAACCAAGATGCCGGAGTTGTCAATGTCTCAGTTCTCACACCTAGGGTCGGGGCTCACATGGGCTGGAGAGGTAACCGGTAACAATGGCAGACCCACATCAGGCCCAATGCCTGGAAAACCTGCTACATATCTATATATGAGGTTTCCCTAAATGTTTATGTTAAAAACATCATACTTTGTTGTCTCACATTCTGAAAGAAACATGGGTCTGCATGTGGGTTCAAGGACAAAGGGGGCACCTGCAGTTTGGGCCCTGAATGGTATAGAGCATGCCAGTTAAAGTGACAGCTATACAGAGTTCTACTACATACTACCTCAAGCTGTGTCAGGTGGGGGGAAAGTATTCAGTGACTTTCACAGTACAACAGTGTCAGAAGTTCTACAGTTCTCAGTCTTGGATCTTCTGGACTATAAATCGAGGATTCAGCACTTCTTTAGTTATACAGAGTGTTCTCAGTGTCAGTGAGCGTTGGCTGGCGCCGGCTGGCGTCAAGGAAGCGTCAATGGGCTTTTCAGAAGTAAAGTCCCAATTGTAATTAGTTAAGCCTGAAGGAGTATCCCAGTCATTCCCTTCTCCCATCCCCTAATTCCAATAAAAACCAAAAACAAAGATGCCAGAGTTGTCGCTGCTTCAGTTGTCACACCTGGGGACTCGGCTCACATGGGCTGGAGAGGATTCCGGTACTAATGGCAGACCCACATCAGGCCATAGGCCTGGAAACCTTGCTACATAACTATGTAACAAACTGGGACATTGATTGCTTCCACATGCTCTGGAAGAAGCTTCCAGAGCATAGAGTGGCCAATCCCTGGAGGGGAAGTTCCTTCTCCCCAGGAAGGTTCCAGAGGTGCAATGCTACTGCTGCCAGACAACCAGTGGACTGGACAACTGCTCAAGGAGGCTTCAGACATGCTAGGATCAAAGGCTCAAATGGACTACTGTATGTTCAGAATTGACTGCAGAACCACACCACAAGGGTTTGTGTCCTGAGGAAGCTGGTAGGTGGCAACTGTCCTGGAGAATTGCAAATAGTGACTTTACATTGATCCCTGAGACAGTGCTCAATGCTACACTGGATACCGATGTTGCGCTTTGGCACGGTGTAACCAGATGCCTAAGGACATGGCCCATGGTCATTAGCTGTGGGGGCCTTGAACTAGTCACTCTTAGCTACTACTGCTGCTAAAAGACTGTCCTCTGATCGCTAATTAGTGCTGAGCGTTTCTTTGGAGGTATCCCATGCTAAGACTCCCATGTCTTAATTCCTCTCCTGTTACCAATTTTATCAGCACAAAACTATAACAAAGACAACCCCTAAGCTGTTACAGTGCCTTGAAAAAGTATTCATACCCCTTGAAATTGTCCACATTTTTTCATGTTACAACCAAAAACGTAAATGTATTTTATTGGGATTTTATGTGATAGACCAACACAAAGTGGCACATAATTGTGAAGTGGAAGGACAAATAAATATCTGAAAAGTGTGGGGTTCATTTGTATTCAACTTCCCTGATTCAATACTTTGTATAACCACCTTTTGCTGCAATTACAGCTAAGTCTTTTTGGGTATGTCTCTACCAGCTTTGCACACCTGGAGAGTGACATTTTTGCCCATTCTTCTTTGCAAAATAGCCTAAGCTCTGTCAAATTAGATGGAATGCATCTCTGAGCAGCAATTTTCAAGTTTTGTCACAGATTCTCAATTAGATTTACAGTATCTCACAAAAGTGAGTACACCCTTCACATTTTTGTAAATATTTTATGATATATTTTTATGACAACACTGAAGAAATTGCACTTTGCTACAATGTAAAGTAGTGAGTATTACAGCTTGTATAACAGTGTAGATTTACTGTCCCCTCAAAATAACTCAACATACAGCCATTAATGTCTAAACCGCTGGCAACAAAAGTGAGTACACTCCTAAATGAAAATGTCCAATTTGGCCCCAAAGTGTTAATATTTTGTGTGGCCACCATTATTTTCCAGCACTGTCTTAACCCTCTTGGGCATAGAGATCACCAGAGCTTTACAGGTTGCCACTAGAATCCTTTTCCACTCCTCCATGTTGACATCATGGAGCTGGTGGATGTTAGAGTCCTTGCGCTCCTCCACCTTCCATTTGAGGATGCCCCACAGACGCTCAATAGGGTTTAGGTCTGGAGACATGCTTGGCCAGCCAATCACCTTTAACCTCAGCCTCTTTGGGAAAGCAGTGGTCATCTTGGAGGTGTGTTTGGGGTCGTTATCAGGTTGGAATACAGCCCTGCGGCCCTGTATCCGAAGGGAGAGGATCGTGCTCTGCCTTAGTATGTCACAGTACATGTTGGCATTCATGGTTCCCTCAATGAACTGTAGCTCCCCAGTGCCGGTAGCACTCATGCAGTTCCAGACCATGACACTCCCACCACCATGCTTGACTGTAGGCAAGACACACTTGTCTTTGTACTTCTCACCTGGTTGCCGCCATACAGGCTTGACACCATCTGAACCAAATAAGTTTATCTTGGTCTCATCAGACCACAGGACATGGTTTCAGTAATCCATGTCCTTAGTTTGCTTGTCTTCAGCAAACTGTTTGCAGGCTTTCTTGAGTATCATCTTTAGAAGATGCTTTCTTCTGGGATGACAGCCATGCAGACCAATTCAATGCAGTGTGCGGCATATGGTCCGAGCACTGACAGGCTGACCCCCCTACCCCCTACCCCCTACCCCTTTAACCTCTGCAGCAATGCTGGCAGCACTCATACGTCTATTTCGCAAAGACAACCTCTGGATATGACGCTGAGCACGTACACTCAACTTCTTTAGTCAACCATGGTGAGGAGTGGAACCTGTCCTGTTAAATTGCTGTATGGTCTTGGCCACCTTGCTGCAACTCAGTTTCAGGGTCTTTGTAATCTTCTTATAGCCTAGGCCATCTTTATGTAGAGCAACAATTATTTTTTTCAGATCCTCAGAGAGTTCTTTCCCATGGAGGTGCTATGTTGAACTTCCAGTGACCAGTATGAGAGAGTGAGAGCAATAACACCAACACACCTGCTCCCCATTCACACCTGGGACCTTGTAACACTAACGAGTCACATGACACCTGGGGAGGGAAAATGGCTAATTGGGCCCAATTTGGACATTTTCACTTAGGGGTGTACTCACTTTTGTTGCCAGCGGTTTAGACATTAATGGCTGTATGTTGACTTATTTTGAGGGGACAGCAAATTTACACTGTTTTTTAGGCTGTATACTCTATACTTTACATTGTAGCAAAGTGTCATTTCTTAAGTGTTGTCACATGAAAAGATATAATAAAATATATACAAAAATGTAAGGGTTGTACTCACTTTTGTGAGATACTGTAGGTCTGGACTTTGACTGGGCTATTCTAACACATGAATATGCAGATTTTTTTCTACGATTGCCCTGTATTTGGCTCCATCCATCTTCCCATCAACTCTGACCAACTTCCCTGTCCCTGCTGAAGAAAAGCATCCCCACAACATGATGCTGCCACCACCATATTTCACGGTGGGGATGGTGTGTTCAGGGTGATGTGCAGGGTTCGCTTACTGCCACACATAGCGTTTTGCTTTTAGGCCAAAAAGTTCAATTTTAGTCTCATCTGACCAAAGCACCTTCTTCCATATGTTTCCTGTGTCCCCCATATGGCTTCTCGGAAACGGAAAACAGGGCTTCTTATAGCTTTCTTTCAACAATGGCTTTTTTGTTGCCACTCTTCTATAAAGGCCAGATTTGTGGAGTGCACGACTAATAGTTGTCGTGTGGACAGATTCTCCCACCTGAGCTGTGGATCTCTGCAGCTCCTCCAGAGTTACTATGGGCCTCTTGGCTGCTTCTCTGATTATTGCCCTCCTTGCCCGGCCTGTCAGTTTAGGTGGACGGCCATGTCTTAGTAGGTTTTCAGTTGTGCCATACTCTTTCCATTTTCGGATGATGGATTGAACAGTGCTTCTTGAGATGTTCAAAGCTTGGGATATTTTTTATAACCTAAACTACCTTAATTTTTTTTATACCCTAACCCTGCTTTAAAATTCTCCACAACTTTATCCCTGACCTGTCTGGCGTGTTCCTTGGCCTTCATGATGCTGTTTGTTCACTAAGGTTCTCTAACAAACCTCTAACAAAATAAATGAATATTTTTAAACTATTTCTGGTGTACTGGTTGCTCTTTAAAGTCCCATCTGTTTAGGGGGATTCCAACTTTTTGTTCTAACAAACCTCTGAGCACTTCACAGAACACCTGTATTTATACTGAGAAGTAACTTTACGCACATGTGGACTTATTTAATAATTAGGTGACTTCTGAAGGCAATTGGTTCCACCAGATTTTAGTTAGGGGTAACAGAGTAAAGGGGGTTGAATACAAATGCACGCCACACTTTTTCAGATATTTATTTGTAAAAAATGTTGAAAACCATTTATAATTTTCCTTCCACTTCACAATTATGTGCCACTTTGTGTTGGTTTATCACATAAAATCCCAATAAAATACATTTACGTTTTTGGTTGAAACATGACAAAAATGTGGAAAATTTCAAGTTGTATGAATACTTTTTCAAGGCACTGTATTTGGAGTGGATTGCCTGTTGCTTGGGAGGCTGGTGACACAGGCTGGTGAAACAGCTAGCGCTGTTTTGGCGAGAACCAGTTACATTTAGCAGCCCCAGACATGGGTAGCGCTACAGAAACATTTGCCAAAAGCTTTGTACCCTTTCCTTGACTACAGATTGATTTTATACAGCTGTCTAAATGTGTGTTGTATGAGTATGTACTAAACTTGTATGTGTGGATGCTTTCTTTGAATCAGAAATAGTTTGTAGATTACCAGAGGAAATAGCATGTGGCACAAGCACACATATTATGGAACAGGTAATATAGCTGATAATTTCAGAACTGGGAATAGATCAGCCTTTCCTCTTATGCCAAGTAATAGGGTTAAGTGTAAAATTTTACAAAAAAAACAAAGGTTTGTGAGCAGACAGGGAAAAAACGGACTACTAATACTAACTACTTTGGGTGAGTTTATGATCACGGCACTACCAAAGGAGGAAACCCTATTTTGTAATTGTTTGTGTTTCCCAATGAAGTTAGACATCTTGTGGACGCAGAGTGGTTGCTGCAACTCCATTTTGCATTTGCTCAGCTGGTTGTTTTCCCTGAAAAGAGAATACTCGCTTTGGGTAAAGAGCCTAATGTTTGTGTTTCCTCTTTCACTCTCCAAGGCCTTATAGATAAACAACATTTTGCTCCAACTTCATCATGCTACCCGAAAAGATTTTACCTTATCTGACTGTTGGGTGTGTAGCCATGGGCCAATTGCTGTTCCAGCTGGCTCCCTTTGGTAGGAGTTCCTTTGAACTACTCAGAAATGTCTGATTTTCTGAAGAAGTTTCGTTTAGCAGAAATGTTATTAGGTCTTGAAACAAAGATGCAAATTTTAAAGCTGGCCAGCCTATTACATCCTCTTGATTTTGTCTTTGAATTGGGCTCAAATATTCATTATTGCCATACTGAGGATTGTAAGATATAAATGAATGTCCCAAAATTTTCTTTTATAAAGCTTCTTAAAAGAAAAGATTAGGAGGTACCTGTTAGAGGGCTACATCCATTCAGCTTTGGTAGAACCACTAAAATGCATTTCTCCATTTTGTTAATGGTATTGTCAAGGGATATTTTTCATATTTCACTAATGAAGAGACCAAAAGAACTGATTATAGGGTTCATTTATTTTCAAGTTTGGCTTTTAAAATTTTCATGGCTCATCACACTAATCAGTCAATTATTCTGCCTCAGGGTTTGTATTTCCTCTGTGGTTACAAGCCTTACAAGTTCTAAATGTTCTGGAAACATCCTATGCTGCTGTTAGCGCAAATTCACAACTATTATTTTAAAAAGCCAGCGCTCTTGTGTTTAATGATTACAAAATTCAGAAATGCAAACATTAAAGTGAGCTAAATTAATAGTGTAAACTTTGCAAAGTGCAGTTGTGCTCCCTGTGCCACTCTGTTATAGTCCACTATAACACACAGTTCATGTAAATCCCTAAAGTGTAATAGTACTTCACGTGCCAGTCTGTATAACCCATTCTGATACACAGTTCACATCACACCATCCTCTGTGTCTCCAAACTTCTTTAGGCACAAAGGTGTACAAGCAGCAGGATCATACTGTGTGGCGACATTGAGGATGATATGAACTCTGTATCGTAGGGAATACATGGTGTGGCACAAGAGGCACTATTGCACTTTAAGGATGTACAGTGGGTAAAGAAAGAATCACCCCCCTTTAAAAGAATCACATTTTGCGGCTTTGCAGCCTAAAATGAAGACATACACTTTTTTTTTCCAAAAGACACATTTTTTTTGTTTTATCAAACTGTATTTACTCAGTGAACCTTATAACATCCAAGTGAAAGATATAACACCAACATGTCAGAAAAATAAAAACAAAATTGAAAAACAGAATCACTGAGTTGGAAAAAGGATCACCCCCCTTTTAAAAATGACATGTAAACTCAATCAGGTGTAGCCAATCACTTTCTCAATGGCACACAAAGCCATTTGGCTTTCAACTGTGATCAGCTGTGATTATTTTGCTTAGCTCAGCATTAAAAGAGCTTTTATGGAGCATTTCAGTCCCTGGTAATGCAACTAAAACAAACGATCAACTATGGGTGGCATAGCACTGTCAAACGATCTCTGGGATAAAGTTGTGAACAGGCACAAACCAGGAGATGGATACAAAAAACAAAAAAAAAAAACAAAGGCTTTATTAATGCCTAGAAGCACATTGAAGTCTCTAATTAAGAAGTGGAAGATATTTGGTACAACACAGACCCTCCCTGGATCATGACATTGCTCCAAATTGGATGAAAGAGCCAGGAGAAAACTGGTCAGAGAGGCTACCAAGCGGCTTACAGCAGTAGGTGCAGGAACGTATGACAAAGAGTGGTCATTGTGTGCATGTGATAACAATATCACAAATTCTCCACAATTGTGGCTTGTATGGGAGGGCTGCAAGAAATAATGCACTGCTAAGAAAGGCCACATGCATCTTTGCTAAAACGCATCTTGAAGATTCTAATGAAAAAAGGTGTTCTGGTCAGATGAGACTAAAGTTGAGTTAATTGGCCTCAACACCAAACAATATATCCGTCGGAAATCTAAACAGCTCACCATTCCAATATAAAACCATTTCTACAGTAAAGCATGGAGGTGGTAACATCATGTTATGGGGGATTTTGTCTGCAGAAAGGACACATTTGTCAGGATACAAGAAATCATGGATGGAACAAAAAAAAACATCAAATTCTTGAGGAAAATCTGCTGCCCTCTTCCAGAAAGTTGTCAATGGGAAGAAGGTTTACTTTCCAACATGAAGATGACCCAAAGCACACAGCAAAAATGACCACACAGTGGTTGAAGGAGAACAAGTTGAATGTCCTTGCATGGCTTAGCCAGACCCCAGACTTAAACCCCATTGAAAATCTGTGGAATGACTTAAAGACTGCAGTTCACAAATGGTCACCATTAAATTGAACTGAACTTGAGCAGTTCTGCAAAGAGCAGGCGAATATTGCAAAGTCTAGATGTACAAAGTTTGTACAGACATATCCCAACAGACTAGACTGTAATTAAAACAAAACGTGTTTGGACAATATTTATTAAAATGTATTTATAACATTAAAACATCTAGGTGAAAGATATAACACCAACATGTCAGAAAAAAAAAATCAAAAAGAGAATCACTGAGTAGGAAAAAGGATAACTTGTATCAGTAAAAGGGGTGATCCTTTTTTCTACTCAGTGATTCCCTTTTTTGATTTTTTTTTCTGACATGTTGGTGTTATATCTTTCACTTGGATGTTATACTGTTATAAATACGGCTGGATAAAACAAAAACTGTGTCTGTCTTTATTTCAGTCAGCAAAGCAACAAAATAGGATTATTTTAAAGGAGGGTGATTCTTTTCTATACCCACTGTACATAAGCTATGTGTATTATAGTGGACTATAACATAGTGGCACAAGGAGCACTATTGCACCTTGAATTAAATTATTCACACTGTAAGCACTTTAATATGTTTACATTTATGCATTTTGTAATCATTGATGATGACTGAGTTTATTTAGAGAGGTAAATTTGTGTTGTAGCACTGCACTTATTGGAAAATAATGAAGACTTACAAGCTGTTGCCTGTAAACTGGAAATTGCAATCTGGTATATGTGTTTCCAGCAGTGTGAGTAAAGGCCCGTACACACAATAAGAAAATCTGTAGGGAAAATTCGTCCGACGACCGATCTGCCGATTTTCGGATTGTTAGTATCGTGCTTTCGACAGCCAACTCCGACTTTTCGGATGGTGATGGTACAGGCATGGCACAGGTGATGGTATAGGCATGGCACAGATGAGGTCACAGGTCGGCTTCAATCACTTACCTGCTCTCCTTCTGGGCTGCCTGCGAGACGTCCACGGCGCTGCTCCTCTCCTCGAGTCCTCTTCTTCTGATGGCGGCGGGATTCCGGGAACCGTCCACGGCGCTGCTCGTCTTGTCCTCTTCAGTCTTCTTTGACGGCGGCGGGCTCTCTAGGTCTTCCGATCGGTCCGGCGGGAAGGAGATCGGGCGGTGACGGTGCGTGACTGACGCACGCACCGGCACCGCCCCCATTGCGACGTCAGCGGGGTCAGCAATCGGATGTCCTGGATGATGATTGGTCCAGGCTGGAGACTGGACCAATCACAGCCAGGATATCACAAAAGTGGGGGTGTCCTAGCGCTATGACCTGCGCCCAGGTTACGCCCCAGAAGGCATCCAATCGGCGCCTCTTCTGGGTCGTAAACCCCACCCCACCATAGCCACCACATAGGCCGGTGAACTGGATTTTTTTTTAACTTTATTGTTCTTTTTGTAATCTTTTTTTTTCTTTCCTTTTTTTAGGGGGGGAGGGGGGCGGCGCCCTGGCGCCCCCTATGCACAGGCCGCCACTGATGGACATGTTACTAAGAAGGGGATTTAAGGAGACATTTGGCTGTGGATCCTGAGTCAGCTGACCCAGTCAGAGCTTACTGTTTGACAGGCCTGACACCCCCTAGAGGGGACTGAGTTCTGGTGAGTGTTGGACTATTAGGGGAGCACGGCTTGCGGAGCACCACCAATATCACGGATATCACTTGGAGCACTTTGAAGAGCACTTGTCACTTTATTTCTAGAGGACTTTCTTTGCATAGAGATTATTTGCTGACACTGATCACTAATGTTTCCAGAAGGATTATTTAGTGTCAATGACCACCGATAATTTTATAGAGGGAATATTTTGTTGCCACCGTCCACCAGTAATTTCAGTGAGGTAATTAATTGATGCAACTGACCATAAATAATGCCAGGGGGATTTTTTTTCATCCCGCTGACCTGCAATGCAAGGAGCACTATGTTACTTATTTTTCACTGTTGCACTATATACTCTATGTTGTAAGTTACATACTCTGACTGCTGCACCCTGTATGCTATGAGGTATGTTATATATGCCTGGCCTCTACATTTTACATACTATGTCGTGTATACTCCAGTTTTCTATCCACTGTGTTGTAAATTACATAGTCTTGGCCACTGCCCTCTATACGCTATGTTGTACATTACATAGGCCTCATCCCTGCAACTTTTACACTACATTGTATGCAACATAGGTCTGACCCCTGCATTATATATGCTATGTTGTACATTACTTGGATCTCACCCCTGCACCCTTTACACTATGGTGATTGTTACATACTGTAGCCCCAAAAAACTGATCATTTTTTTTTATTATAATAAATGTGTTCTCTTTGGCCTCCATGGTAACCTATAAATACATTCTGGCAAAATATAGGGAGACACTAGTAAGGTTTATGCAGCCTATTAGAAGACTTCTGAAGATAAGTAAAGAAATGTTACAAGAGATTAGCCAAAACAAAATTAAAACCAATTCCTCAGTTGCTGTTATCTGTAATATTAATAAAACATGATGCACATTGTGGAATGTTATTTCTTCACCATGCTGCTTCTTAGATTTAAAGCTTTCATTTCCTTTTAATGCTCTTCTGTGGATTGCCATCACTGCACACAGAAGCAGAAAATACATGTTTGCTGGTATAGGGCTTCAGGGTAATGCACTTTTATGTACAAGACTATAGTAGCTGTGTAATAAAGGTTTCAACAAAACCTTTCCTTTTGAGTTCTAGATTTGATTGTTATTAATGGGAATAACGCAGGTGTTAACAGCACTAATCACAGCAAATACTATTCAATTACAAAAACTTTAATAGTAATGCTATAGAGACAGTGGTCTTTTCTATTTTGTTTGCAAATGCTCAGCTGTTTTTCCACTAGTCCTTCACAGTACAGAAAGTCTCTATTGTGAGAAGCAATGGTATGTTTTCCAGCTGAGGGTAAACTCCATCACCCAGTGTGAACAGCTTGTAAAATTGATACATGTTATATACCAAATTGCTAAAAAAGTTTTACTAAAGCACTATTTCAGACTAAGTGCTGGTTCACACTGATCCGACTTGTCAGGCGACTTGGTCGCCTGACAAGTAGCTTCCAATCATGTTTTAATGAAACCGTTCTAATCAGAGCGACTCAAGTCGCTCCGACTTAGAAAAAGGTTCCTGCACTATTTTTTTGCAAAGTCGGAGCGACTTCCATTGACTTCCATTATAAAAAGTCGTTGCAAGCCGAAGTCGCGCTGCACGGGCGACTTCATTAGTCGCCCGAAGTCGGGGCGACTTTGAGCCGGATCAGTTTGAACCAACACTTAGGCTCCATGTCTTTCTGGATGTCGGATTGCTGACAGGAAACTTCTGCTTTAAAAACGCACTTTTAACCACTTCTGGACCGGAAGGATTTGATGACCAGGCCATTTTTTTGCAAAATGGCATTTCATTATTTTAACTGACAATTGCGCGGTCGGGCGATGCTGTAGCCTAATAAAATGTATGTCCTTTTTATCCCACAAACAGAACTTTCTTTTGGTGGTATTTGATCGCCTGTGCGACTTTTATTATTTTCGCTATAAAAAAAAGAGCAAAAATTCTGAACCCCCCCCCCCAAAAAAAAAAAAAAACAATATTTTTTAAATTCTGCTATATAACATTCCCAATAAAAAAAAAAAAAAAATCAAAAATCTAATTTTTCATCATTTTAGGCCAATTTGTATTCTACTACATATTTTTTGTTTTTTTAAAAAAAAAAATGCCAATAAGTGTAAATTGATTGGTTTGCGTGAAAGTTATCGCGTCTACAAACTAGGGGAAAGATTTATGTCATTTTTATTTTGTTATATATTTTTTACTAGAAATGGCAGCGATCAGCGATTTTTAGCGGGACTAAGACATTGTGGTGAACAGATCGGGCACCTAACTGACCATTTTGACACTTTTGGGGGGACCCGTGACATTACTACAGTAATCAGTGCTAAAAATATGCACTTTTACTGTACTACTGACACTGGCAGGCTTCACGGGGAGCAATCACGGGTGCCCGGCGGCAATTTCGGCTGCCGGACCCACCGATCAGCTTCCCCTGTGGCGAATGAGTGCGCACGCGTCCCCACTACCGGTCCCGAAAAGCGACGTACAGGTACGTTGTTTGGTGGGACAGAGCCCACCTGCAGCCATAAAACTACGGCGGCTAGTCAGCAAGCGGTTAACCAGATCGCTGCTCTGACAGGGGGGGAAGATGGAGATCTTGTGTTTCTGCGAAGCTGGAACACACATCTCTGTCCTACTCCAGTCAGAGCATCTCCCCCCACAGTTAGCAAGCACTCCCAGGGAACACATTTAACCCTTTCATTGCCCTTTATGTTAGCCTCTTCCCTACCAATGTCATTAGTACAGTAACAGTGCATATTTTTTTAACACTGATCACTGTATTGGTGTCACTGGTCCTCAAAAAAGTGTCAAAAGTGCCAGTTAGGCGTTTTTTTTTTTCTTTTATTGGATGTGTTTTATAGCAGAAAGTAAAAAATGTTTGTTTTTTTTTTTTTCCCAAATGGTCGCTCTTGTTTTGTTTATAACGCAAAAAATAAAAATCACGGTGGTGATCAAATACCACCAAAAGAAAGCTCTATTTGTGGGGAAAAAAAGGTTATTGTTTTTTTATAGTACAGCATTGCACGACCGCGCAATTAAATAACGCAGTGCCATTTCGCAAAAAAATAGCCTGGTCATTAAGGGAGTAAAACTTCCGGGGTTGAAGTGGTTAACCACTTGCCGACCACCCGCCGCAGTTTTACTGTGGCAGGCTGGTGCGGCTGCACGAATCGTCATGGGGTACGCCGGTTTGCGGGAGTGGTACTGGGGGGGGGGGGGGTTGTGCCACCGCCGGCATGCTCCTGCCCCCACTAGGCAGCGGGGATGCCGATCCACGAGACCGATGGCCGCGATTGCCGCCGGGCACCCACGATCGCTCCCCGCTTAGAGAGAAGGACGGTCTCTCTGAAATTATCACAGAGCTCCTGTGATCCTTCTCTATAGGATCATAGGTCTTTAAGATCATTTCACAAGTACCTCCCCCATACAGTTAGAAAACACTCCCCTAGGCTCACAATTAACCCTTTGATCACCCCTAGGTTAACCTCTTCAGAGAGTTCAGAGTAACCCCTTCCCTGCCAGTGTCATTATTACAGTAACAGTGCATATTTTTAGCACTGATTACTGTAGTAATATCACTAGTCCCCAAAAAGTGTCAAAAATGTCAGTTAGGGGTCCGATCTGTCCGCCGCAATGTCGCAGTCCCGCTAAAAATCGCTGATCGATACAAGTAAAAAAAAAAATGACATGAATCTTTCCAATTAAAAGTACGCTTATTGCGATTTTTTTTTTACCAAAAATTTAGATTTTTACATTTTTTGGGAATGTTATATAGCAGAATGTGAAAAATATTGCTTTTTTTCAGAATTGTTACTCTTTTTATTTGTTTTTAAAGCAAAAAATAAAAATCGCACAGGTGATCAAATACCACCAAAAGAAAGCTCTATTTGTGGGAAAATGTTTTTATTTCAGTACAGTGTCGCACGACCGCGCAATTTTCCGTTAAAGTATTGCAGTGCCGAATCGCAAAAAATGGCCTGGTTATTAAGGGGGCAAATCCTTTCGGTTCAGAACTGGTTAATTGTGTTTATACTAGGGCTGGGGAATATAATCGAAAGATCGATGCATCGCGATTCGACCCTTCGCGATTCTGCATCGATGCGGGCTGCCGGCATAATCGATTATACGAAATGACGTCATCAGCCGCGGCCACGCCCTATCGCGCAAGGGGAAAAAATAAAATAAAATCACAAGATCGCAGGATCGGCAGCTGATTGGTGGGTTAGTGGCGGGAGCTTAATAAAAAGGCTCCGCCCCTCCCCTTCCGCCTCTTTGACCCGGGCCGAGGCGCAGCAAGACATCCCCCGCGTGTATCGGCGTCTCACCTGCGGCCTAGAAGCCAGCCAGCCAGCCATCCAAGCCAGAAGCCGCCAGTCCAGTGAGTCCACACACAGGAGCGAGGAGCCCCAAGTGCGTCCCCATCGCAGCCAGCCAGCGCTGCCAGCCTCACCTCACCTCACCGTAGCCGACAGGCCCTGGAGGCCCAGCCGCCACGCCACTGCCAGTGACGCCAGCCGCCCGCCACAGAGCCCAGAGAGCAGCACAGCACCTGTCCTCCTCTGCAATGCAGTGCACAACAACCCACACAGTCACACAGCAGGTATGTCCGAACAAATAATTGTGTAATCATTCATGGGGGTCTCTCGTCTGTATCTCTGGGGGATGTCTGTGATGGGGGGGGCCTGGGACAGGGGACGGTCGGTCGGGGCCCGGGGGTACTGTTCTGCTGTGGCAGTCTGGCAGCCAGGGGGGTCAGTCAGTGTCAGTGGGGGCCTGGGGGTCTCTGTCAGTGTCAGTCAGCTATGGGGGTCTGGGCAAGGGGGGGACTCACTCAGTGTTTGTCAGTGCTGTGGGGGATTGGTGAAGGTGTGGGACTTCCAGGTCTCTGTCAGTGTGGGGGTCTGGGCAAGGGGGGGGGGACTCACTCACTCTCAGTGTTTGTCAGTGCTGTGGGGGATTGGGGAAGGTGTGGGACATCCACCCAGGTCTCTGTCAGTGTGTCAGGCTGCAGTCAGCTCAGCTGTGGGGGGAGGGGGGTCTCTGTCAGTGTCACTGTCACTGTCACAGGCAGCTGTGGGGTAAGGGGGGGCCCCGGGGGTTTTGGCTCAGTGCATGCAAGGAAGGGAGTCTGACAGACAGACGGACAGTCATATTTTATGAAAGATGTTGCTTGGTTGATTTGTTGCGGCTTAGTTTACAAGTTTTTTTTTATTATTTTTTTTTTAAACACTGACAGAGTTTGGCAACTTACGTCATCCGTCTCCGTCACATACGTGGTAGTATGGTGGTAAATATGGCAGAAGGAGAAAAAGATCGAGAGATAAAAAATGCACCTAGCGTTTTAAGAGCAAACATCTGGGCACATTTTGGATTTTACGAACACACAGGGAAGCGTGAGTTGGACAAGACACACGCCGTATGTAAAGCCTGTCACACAAAAATTAAATACCTAGGGAATACTACGAACTTGAGAAACCATGTTAGCCGTTTTCACTCTGAGCTAGCAACACCTGTCGCCACCAGCAGTGCCACCACTGCCAAGGAAAGACTGCTAGACCCAGATCAGCCAAGAATTGATGCCATACTGTCAACTTATCCGCCCAACTCAGAAAAAGGGAAGAAACTAACCAAAGCTGTGGCAGCTTTCATCGCCAAGGACCTACGGCCTTACTCAGTTGTGGACAACGCCGGGTTTCGCTACCTTGTGAAGACGCTAGAGCCACGTTATAAGATCCCATCACGCAGGCACTTTACAGATAACGTTATACCTGCACTCTACCACGACACCAAAGCTCAGGTACTTGCGTCAATGAACCAAGCCAGTCGAGTCGCAATAACGTGTGATTCATGGACGTCAGTCACAACGGAGTCCTATGTTACAATAACAGCACATTACGTTACTAAGGACTGGCAGGTCTTGTCACATGTGTTGCAAACAAGAGCCATTTATGAGTCTCACACAGGTGCTCATCTGGCAGAGCTACTGTCTCATGTTGTGGAAGAATGGCAGCTGTCTGATAAATCTGTAGTGCTTGTGACCGACAACGCGGCGAACATGATAGTTGCAGCTCAAGTTGGTAAATTTCCTCATGTTAAATGTTTTGCCCATACACTCAATCTTGCATGTCAGCGGGCACTGAAAGGGGCCACGCTCTCCAGGCTTCTCGCCAGAGTGCGACGAATATCCACATTCTTCCATCGCAGCACTAGAGCAAGCCACTGTCTAAAAGAGAAACAGAAATGTCTGGGCCTGAAGAATCATAAGCTAATAACTGATGTGCCAACAAGATGGAACAGCGCATATGACATGGTCGAGAGGTTCTTAGAACAACAACCTGCAGTTTGTGCCACCTTGCTGTCTCCAGAAGTCAGAAAAGGAGAGTGATCTCTGCACTCTCAATGAAACAGATGTGTCAAATGCAGAGGACGCTGTGAGTGCATTAAAGCCAATGAAGGATGCAACCTTGCTGATGTCAGAAGAGCGCAACCCAACAGTGTCTCTCATTGCCCCTCTAAATGCACAACTGCTCCAGAGCATGACAGACACCATGGGAGACACAGCCATGACCCATGAGATCAAGAATGCAATCAAAACAGATCTCCTGAAGAGGTACAGCAGTGAGGCAGAGAAGAAGATCCTTCATACAGCCTCTGCTCTGGATCCTCGCTTTAAAGGACTGCCTTTTATTCTCACAGAGGAGGAGAGATCGGAGATATACAGAGGAGTGACTGAGGAGGCTGCATCTTTGGAGGTAATTAGAATTTCATCATGTTTCCTGCCAGACAGCTAGAAGCTCAGCTACATTGTGTTGTGTAATAACATGCCCTAAAGTGAATTGATAATTATTTAAGCTTAAGCTTATATTTGTATAACTCCCCTCTAGCAGCCATCAACTCACTTCACTTGAGTTGACTGGCAGTTGCAGGGGGAAACAAACATCACGGTGAACATGGAAGTTATGCAGCAGTGCACTATTGCCAGGTTCACCTTTGATATTTGCTACTAGTCAGGAAGTGCTCTGTTTTGTAGAGGACAGGTTATGGCACACACCTGGAAATTATTGCAACGCATGTCTGTCTGCTGGTCTGTTGTACTCTGTAGCAATAGCAAGTGTAGGGGGTTCCCTCAACCAAACAAATACTAAAGGTAAAAGTGTATCTAGACAACTGAAGGCAAGCCAGGCAGCCACGGTACAGGAACATCCTTGGAAGATTAAATCAATCATACATTGAAGCGTAAAACCTTGATTAAATCTTTACTGGATCACAAATACACACAAACCTGACCTAACCTATATGCCTTGAGTTGTACCAGTGTGGCAATGCCAAACCTTTCTTCAGTTCTCATGATTCTGATGCAGACAATCGTGTTGTGTGTTTTTTTGTGATCCCATGAAGATTTACTCAAGGTTTAAGCTTTAGTTGATGATTTACTCTGTCAATGGTTTTCCTTCCTCTAATGGTGGCTTTGGCTTGGCTTCAGTTGGGTTTAATCGTGGTAGAGACAGAGACTGTCTGCAGGACAGGTAACGTTTTCTGTAAAGTAAGTGACATAAAAGTGACATAAGTGAATTGATAAGCTTAAAGCTTATATTTGTAACTCCCCTCTAGCAGCCAATCCATCAACTCACTTGAGTTGACTGGCAGTTGCAGAGGGAAACAAACATCACGGTGAACATGGAAGTTATGCAGCAGTGCACTATTGCCAGGTTCACCCTTGATGTTTGCTACTAGTCAGGAAGTGCTCTGTTTTGTAGAGGACAGGTTATGGCACACCTGGAATTTATTGCAATGCATATTCACATAAAAGGATTTATATATAATGTTTTGTGGGAATTTATGATGACCATTTTCACAAGAATATTAGCTTGGCTGGCTGGCTGGCTGGCTTCTTCTATCTTGGCTTGCCTTAAAGTACAACTATAGGCCAAACTTTATCCAAAATCCAAAAAGTTTGGCCTTTAGTTGTACTTTAAATGGTGGTAGGCCTGGCTTATATTAATATTTTCTTTTATGAAGCAGTAAACTGCACTACTACAGTTTTTTACTAATTTTACTGTTACTTCTAGTAAAATACTAGTGTTGTTGTCTGTCTCTGCTATGCTGTTTGCATTTTCAGACCTTCCTATATGTTTGCAGTGCAAGTGCACTAAAGTATGCAGGGCTTGCAGGCCATGACAGGGTCCAGGAAAGTGTCCTTTGAAGCAAATGAAAATAAAAAGGATTCTTTTATTTGTGACTGTTTGATTGTTTGTTCTTTTTGATAAAGTTTTGAAAACCATTGGGCAGTGGGCTGGGCATGGGCATTGGGCAGTAATCGTGATGCATCGTGATGCATCGCGGAATCGAATCGTATCGAATCGCGACCCTAATAATCGTAATCGCATCGAATCGTGAGGTAAGTGAAGATGCACAGCTCTAGTTTATACGCATTTATGAACGTTTTTCAGCATTCAGTGTTTTTTCTGGTCAACAGAACTGCTCTTAAACACAATTTTAGGGAGTTCAGACAACAGCCCATAAACTTGCCTGTTGATAAACTTCAAAAAACGTCCATGTGTGCACGGACACAAAGGATAACATAGAGGGGAGTTTAAAGGCTGTTAAAAAAACGCCCAAACTCACAAAAATGTTAGTTTATCAGCTGCGTTGTGCATGAGGCCTTAAAGGGAAGCTCAATTTTCTAAAAGTCCAGGTAGTTACAAAAAGACAGATTATTATGGTTGTTAATTCATTGAAAAAAAAATTAGGACTCATTCACATCAGCAGCCAGGCTGCCATCAGTTTTAATAAATTAATTGGGTTTATCTACAATGATTAAATGATTAGCTACTAAGCAAACTGCCCAAATTTTATACTGCATCAACATATCTAATCTCACGTGTTAGTTTGCAATTTTCCACAATTTATTTTACATTTAAAACAATACTCCTCCTTCTAGTGAGATGACGTTAGAAAGAAGTGTGAGGCTCTGCTTGACTTGTTCCATCCTTGTGCCACTCTGTGACATCATCACACTAGTGGGAGAAGTATTGTTTATGCCATTGGGATGACAGAAGATGTGTCTAATGTATACAGCAGTATGAAGGTCTTTGTAGTGGATACTGCTATTGATAAAGTGCTTTTAACTTTTAATTCTGTGTGGGTACATATTAATCTTTTTGTAGCACTGTCCCTGTAGGGCTTGCTGTATGATGACTTGTTGGGCCTCTGATTACCTGCAGACAATCACTTAGGTACAGTTCACTCATCCATCCTTACTCCCAATGGTTCGTTACTCAATTAAACAGTGCAGGGGTTTTGTTTTTTTGGTATTTATTGTGGAACTTGGATGGGAGAAAGGAATGGTGGGATACTCCCAACTTGAACTATTTACAGTTGATAAGGACAACTCTCACTTGACCTCACCAGGTTACTTGTGGAAGCGGTCGCACTGCTTTAACCATACTGCCACTTGTATGGAAGGGGTTAAGTTAATATTACTATCTCCAGCAGCAGACTTGATGCAATTACATTATATTCAGGACCCTCTAGCATCCCCTTGACTGACATCTGTCCACTGACTCTTCTAGTTGAAGGGATGGCCCTCTCAGAACAAGCCCCATGACACAGATCTGTACTCACTGTATGCAGAATCAGATCTTTTCCAGTGTCTCCCTTCCAGTCAGCTCTGCAAGACCTTCGGGTTCAACTCTAACTCTCAGGCCCTCAGGTTGACCACCTGAGGCTGCATGGCAACTTCTACAGAGGAGGGGCAGTGTGAAACACTTTAGACAAACTGAGCTGCACCTGAGCACCATGAGCAGACCTCACTAGCAAATCCTGCTCTCTGGTAGGCAGAGAACAATTTAGATTTACCTGGCAATCTTTCTGGTAAGCAGAATGATCCAAAACACCTGATCAATAAAAGAAAAATGTGCCTGTAAAAAATAAAGAAAAAAAATTACGTGGGGTCCCCCCAAGTCCATACCAGACCCTTACCTGTGCATATAGCCTGGCAGGTCAGGAAAGGGAGAGGACAAGTGAGCGCCCACCCCACTCCTTGTTGTTCCGATGTTGTAAGGACATGGGTCTCTTCCCCACAACCCTGGACTGTGGTTGTAGGGGTCTGCGGGTGGGGGGCTTATCGAAATCTGGAATCCCTCTTTAACAAGGGGCCCCGGATCTGCTCCCCCATGTAAATGAGTATTGGGTACATAGTACCCCTACCCATTCACCAAAACGTGTCAAAAAGTAATAAACACAAGAGACACGTTTTTGACAAATCCTTTATTAAAAATTCAAAAATAGTCTCCCTTGATGTAAATCCATTGCCAATCAAGCTGTCTGCTGCTCCGAAAAAGTAAAAAAAAACAAAAACGCTCCCGCCTGAGAGCCTCGTCTGCGCTTTGACATTTCTTATATAGGTAAGGGGAGGGGGCACCTGGCTACGTAACCCGGTGGCACCGCCCCTTCTGACGTCCCATGCCCAGCATACACCAGTCCGTGATTTCACAAGCGGGCGGGTAGTGGCACTACCTTTTGATAAAAGCATTTATGCTGAAACGTGTCAAGGCCACGCAGCCTACCATTTGCATCTTTATACGCTTCTTATCACAAGATGTTTGTAAGTGTATTTTGGTTTATTTATATATAATAAATTTTAGCAGTGTTACACTATTTTCTCTCCCTTGTTTTTTGGTTCATCTATGACTATCTGACGGAGTGGGAGCCTTTCTGGTGTGACGGTCTAACTGTGTAAAAGTCTCACACATGTGGTATAACCATACTCAGGAAGAGTAGCAGAATGTGTTTTCGGGTGTCATTTTTGCTGTGTACATGCTATGTGTTAGAAATAGCTTATAAATTGACAACTTTGTGGGAAAAAAAGAAAAACATTTTTTTTCTTAATTTTCTTAATTTTCCCAAGAATTGTGGGAAAAAATTACTTAAAACTTAAAAAAACTTACCATGCCTCTTACTAAATACCTTGGACTGTCTACTTTCCAAAAGGGGGTAATTTGGGGGGTATTTGTACCATCCTGACATTTCAGGGCCTCAAGAAAGGAGATAGGCAGTCAGTACATAAGGTGTGATAAATTTTCAGTAATTGGTACCATAGCTTCTAGACTCAATAACTTTCACACAGACTAAATAATAATCACTAATTTGGGTTATTTTTACCAGAGATATGTAGCAGTATAAATTTGGCCCAAATGTATGAAGAAAAATTTATTTTTTGCAAAAGAACCAAAAAAAATGTTTTTTTTTCAAAATGTTTGCTCTTTTTTTGCTTATATCATGAAAAAAAAAAAAACAGTTGTGATCAAATACCACCAAAAGAAAGCTCTATTTGTGTGAAAAAAAATATAAAAATGTGTTTGGTTACAGTGTAGCATGACTGAGCAATTGTCATTCAAAGTGTGAGAGTGCTGAAAGCTGAAAATTGGTCTGGGCAGGAAGGGGGTGTAACTGCCCTGTATGGAAGTGGTTAAATAACATGCCTGGGGAATGTCCTAATTTGCCCAGGACGTGGCACATCACATCTGTACCTTTTTATACAACCTACTGCAGCAAAATTTTAATTTACAAAGAAAAAAAAAAGCAGTTTAAATTGCTGCATGGCAATCTTGAATAGAAGGGGGGGGGGGGCAGTGAGCACTTGGCTCGTCTTCCTGAATCATACCAAACTGCATGCACTTAACATAGAAAAAGTACCTTGGCAAAGCACCATTTACCCATGCTGTGGAGGAAAAGGGCCCCTTTCCCTACAACCCTCGCCCAGTGATTGTGGAGGTCCATGGGTGGGGGATTTTTATCAGGATGTGGAAACCCCCTTAAAAAAAAGAGGGACCCAGATACTGCCGTCCATGGGAATGAGTAAGGGGTACAGAAAAATTAAATAGTAAATACACACACACACACACACACACACTTTTTGACCAATCCCTTATTAAAAAATAAAAAGACCCAAAAAATCCCTCAATGTAAGTCCATTGCTAATCATGTTGTCTAGTGAGGCAAATCGTGGTCAATCACGATGAACATTACCTTCTGAAAGAAAATTCTGCTGACCTGCCTTGTCACAGGGTACCAGTCTAATGGACAGAGCAGGCTAAAGCTGCTGTTAATCAAGCTGAGGGAGGAGCAGGAGAGTGGCTTACTGCTGAGCTGTGATCTGACTTTGTGGATGCACACTGTGTAGGGAAACTCGATTGCAGTAGCCTAGAGGGCACCTGCTTCATGATGCCCTTGGAGGAGAAGGAGACACCCTAAAACAGACCAGCATACAGGAGACAGCACACTGGAGCAAAGGAAAACTTTAATAAAAGAAGCAGCATACAATGTAATTCTATACATCTGCAGTACAAAGGTGTTAAAAATTGACTTTAATATCATTTTAATGGTGCTGTCCAAGAACTAGTTTATATAATTATTTTGTATAATGGACTCTCTAATCCAACCGTGTTCTCTCCACCAGTTTTAGGGAACACCAAATGGGAAGTGCAGAATCATAGAAAAGAGTTTTAGGGTCCAGCATTACAGTGATTGTAAAGATCACCTTGTAAAACAACCCATTCAGTTTAAAATAGAAATGAAAGGAAAAACATTTTTGTATAAATATAAAAAACAATATACAGTAAATACCTTTTTCTCTTTTTTATAGGTGATCACATTCCCTCTGTTCTCAGCTGCTTAAGAGCTGGGGGAAGGAGAAGCAGCAGCACACAGATCTTCCCAGAGAATGGCTGTGCAGCAGGGGGTGTGTCAGGACAAGTCTAATCATTGGAGGAGAGCAAGCTGAGTTCCAAGCATAGCTAGAGAACTGATCATGCTGTGCTCTCCTGCTTAGTGTGGTCGGGTTTAAATAGGAGAGCAGAGGGACTAGCAGGAACATCAGGGATTTCACATAAAGGAAGCAATACAAAGGGAACAGATACCTTATCATACAAGTACATGGTACAGCATATCAGGAATGCATATCAGGAATATGAAGTGTTGGGGTAACAAACACTTTAAATATCTATGTCTATCCAACATGAACCTTCAGGAGGTAGACATCTAGGAAAAAGTATTTTTACCCATCAAATCCTTACACTCTTTAGCACTGTCATCCTGGCACAGAAAAGGTAAGATCTGCAGAGAAAAAAAACAAATACGTCTTTATAAAAGCAATTCTCTCAAAGTTAGGCATTAGAGGCAAGTTGCATAAACTACAGATACATCAGACTTTTATATAATGCACAAATTATGCATTATTATTACAAAGAAATGCCTACTATGATGTTTTTCAAGCCATCTTGTGGCATTATAATGAAAATATATTGCTCATGTAATTTGTTCTGGTTTAAAAAAACATTTATCATGAGGAAAATAAGACTTCTTTTGCTGTTGAGTTTCTGTGAACATATTGGTCAAAGGTTATTCCCATAGGTGTGCACAGCCTAATGCATTAGGGTGTGCACACCAAAGCTCAAACACACACTACCGATCACTTAAGATGTTCATTCAGAAAGGGAGGGGGCCGGCAAATTATATATTTAGCGGCCCCTTTCCCCACTCATCCTAAAACATCCCCACAGCAACAGCCGGCTGGAGAGGAGAGGAGGGAAGCCGGAAGAGCTGTGGGGGTAAGAGGGAGGGGAGCCAGGGCAGTAGGGGGAATCTGTGCTGCACAGGGTGATTAGGGTGTGCCTGGGCACACCTGGCACACCCTGTGCGCACACCTATGGTTATTCCTAAATTGCATCATAGTTTTCTACAACTGCAATGTGATCTTAGGATCAATAATATAAATATGTACTTTCTTAACAATTCAATACCTTCTTTACAAATGAAAGCATCTGATGCTAAGGGGAAGGTTTATGTTAGCTATCAAACATAATATAAAACACAGATACATCTGCATACCTAACCTGTCAGAAATTAAGTTTCATGTGCTAATAATTCATTTGTAGAATCAGGATGTATTCATAGGCGTGCGCAGCCTATGGCATTAGGGTGTGCACCTCAAACCAAAGCTCAAACACGCACAGTGTATACACACACACAGTATATACACACACTATACACACACAGTATATACACACACACACACACACACACACAGTATATACACACACTATACACACAGTGTATACACACAGTATATACACACACTCCCACAGTATATACAATACACACACAGTATACACACACAGTATATACAGTACACACACACAGTATATACAATACACACTATACACACACAGTGTATACACACACAGTATATACAGTACACACTATACACACACAGTATATACAGTACACACTATACACACATACAGTGTATACACACACACACAGTGTATACATATACACACACAGTATATACAGTACACATACAGTGTATACACACACACACACACACACAGTGTATACAGTACACACACAGTATATACAGTACACACTATACACACACACACATACAGTGTATACACACACAGTGTATACGTATACACACACAGTATATACAGTACACACTATATACACACAAACACAGTATATACACACAGTATATACACACACAGTATATACACACAGTATATACACACACACACAGTATATACATACACAGTATATACATACACACACACAGTATATACACACAGTATATACATACGCACACAGTATATACACACACACACACACAGTATATACACACACACACACACACACACACACAGTATATATATATACACACAGTATATATACACACACACACACACAGTATACACACACACAGTATATACATACACACACACACACACAGTATATACACACACACAGTATACACACACAGTATACACACACACACACACAGTATATACATACACAGTATATACACACAGTATATACACACACACAGTATATACACACACACACAGTACATACACACACACAGTATATACACACACACAGTATATACACACACACACACACAGTATATACACACACAGTATATACACACACAGTATATACACACACACAGTATATACACACACAGTATATACACACACACACACACACAGTATATACACACACAGTATATACACACACAGTATATACACACACAGTATATATACACACACACAGTATATACACACACACACACAGTATATACACACACACAGTATATACACACACAGTATATACACACACACACACACACACACACACACACACACACACACACACACACACACAGTATATACACACACACAGTATACACACACACAGTATATACACACACAGTATACACACACACAGTATATACACACACACACAGTATATACATACACACACACAGTATATACACACACACAGTATATACATACACACACACACAGTATACACACACACAGTATATACACACACACAGTATATACACACACACAGTATATACATACACACACACACAGTATACACACACACAGTATATACACACACACAGTATACACACACACAGTATATACATACACACACACACACAGTATACACACACACAGTATATACACACACACAGTATACACACACACAGTATATACACACACACAGTATACACACACACAGTATATACACACACACACAGTATACACACACACAGTATATACATACACACACACAGTATACACACACACAGTATACACACACACAGTATATACACACACACACAGTATACACACACACAGTATATACATACACACACACAGTATATACACACACACACAGTATATACACACACACACACAGTATATACACACACAGTACACACACCAGCACTTTCCATCTAAATATCAGCCTGCCTGGTTGAACACACTGCTGCTGCCCCAATTTCATGGCATGCTGGTACTTGTAGTGCTCCAGCAGCTCACGGACATTGAATGTAGTAAGGCAGAAGAGGAGGAGGTGGGCAGGTAGTGATTAGGGAGGAGTAGCAGAGATTGGGGGAGAAGGTTAGAGCATATCCTCCCTCCAGAAGCAGTGCACAGAAAAAACAACAGACTCAGAGATAGGAAGAGAAAACACAGCCTCCTCCCCCCCCCCTCCCCAGCAGGGGAAGCACTGACAAGAATACATTTAGTTTTATCTTCCCCAGCTCACCTTCTTCTATAAAGGCTGCAGCCCCTCCCACACTGCAGGCTGTGTACTCTCCTCTCCTCTCTTCTCCAGGTCGGCATCTCCTGCTCTCATGTCAAACAAGGCGCGCTGGGGAAAGGGGCGTGTATACTGTGCTCCTATTGGTTGAGGAGGCAGCAGAGAGGCGGAGCAGCTATAACCAATGGATTTTTTTTCAGTGTAAGGATGTCCGTAACTGACATTTCAGGGAGTCTCAGAGACAGTGAGACTCGACTGAAAAAAGTCAGTGGTGGTGCGACGGACCTGCAAGGACCGCTGATGGACACCAGTGTCTGTGTGCGGACACCTTGCCGCCCCTGGACAGGGGAGGGTGATTAGGGTGTGCCTGGGCACACCCGGCTTACCCCGTGCGCACGCCTATGGATGTATTAATTGAATTTTAAGTTCTCTCAGTCATGCCGACAGTTCTCTTCATTACAGTTTTTAGATCTTAGACATTCATGAAGCCATTTTAACTCCCAGAGGGTTTGTTTATCATAGAGGATCGCTTTTCAGTAAAGTGTTGCAGGGGTAGGTGACAGGCATTCAGGTCATAATACTGCCACCTCCTGAATGCCTGGGTTTTTTTTGCCAGTTGAATGAGGTTTTTAAATGGAAATACCACACCGCACCCGTGAGCCAAGCACTAGGCTCACAATTCACATTGTACAACAAAATTGGGGTGTATATTGTGTTTTTTTTTTTTTGTTTCAAAGATTTTATTGAGGTTTAACAAGTACAGATGATCAAGTCAAAACACGCTATCAAAGAAAAATATAACAGTAAAAGACAGCATCAAGTAAGGTTTTCCGGTTTATACATTCAATGATTCTGATAACAAGGCTTACATGTTATCTAACATGTAGAAAAAACAACACTGATCATTATTATTCAGGTATAGAAAGCTAAGTAGTTACCTTGAAGATTATTTACATAAGTCTTTAACGTACCTCAGGAGTAAAAGAGGGAGGGGGAAGGTAGTTAGGAAGGAAATAGCGGGTAGTGTCGAATTTTCTATAGTCAGGTAATATTATATGGGTTTTATGAGGATGGGTGTGTTAAGGTTTGGCTCTAAGGAGAGAGATGGGTAAGTGAGGAGATCTAGTTCAGAGTGATGGGGCTAGGGAATTTCACCTATACCTGTTCCCTTTTTTTAAGCTCCACTTTCCTTCTTTCTTTATTCCCAAGGATCAAGCTCTTACTGATTCCTACTATTGGTATTGTTCATTATGCTGGCAAATTCCGCCGAATCTATGAAAGTAGCGAACAGACCCATATTTTGCAGAAAGAGGCAGGTGTCTCTCTAGCCTGATGAGTTAGTTCCTCCATTTCAGTGATTTTCTGTACATGCTAAAGCCACTCAACAGTGGTAGGTGGAGTTGTTTCCGCCAGTGCATGAGGATACATAATTTTGTATCCTTTTTATAAGCCGACTGACGTATGGAAGTGTGGTGCAGGAGAAATTGAGCGGTTGTGTAGTCTGGGGAGTAGGTTGTGATGCTAAATACAAGTCAGTGGACTTCTATCCAGAAGGGTTGTATTACTGGACAATCGCACCAGACATGGAGTAATGTACCGAGTTCTGTGTTACAATGCAAGCAATTAGGAATGACATTGGGGTAGAATTTGTGACACATTAAATCTGTTTTCTTGGGTGGAAACATTTGTTAAACCTTTGTGGATATGTGTGTATACACACTCTCAGTTCTCTGCCATGAGATCCATGGCGAGATCACCCTCCCACTGCTGACTGAACTTGTTCAGTTTGGGATTGCAGTCGGTGAACATGAGTGTATATAAGTCTGAAATCAAATGTCTTTGGGGCTCAGTTCTAGAACATAGTGCTTTGAAAGATGTACGGTCTCTGCTTCAAGCTGTATGGGAGCCAGAACTGGTCAGGAAGTGTCTGCTTTGTAGGTAAGTAAAGAAAGGGATAGGGTGACCTGAGAATGGGAAAGATAAAGCAAGATGTGTTAACATTATGCCCTTATCAAAGACATTTTCCACTCTTAGGGGTGTGTCTGTTTCAGAGTTGTCAAGAAATGCTTCTGAGAGACCCAGGGGAACTCAGAGTTTTGTTTGATTAGGGTTTGAGGGTTTAGTCTCCTACATGCTGCCTGGAAGACCTGGAGCTTGGAACCTAATAAAGGAGGCTTAGCGCTATCTTTCTGATTCATGTTAGGTCTAATTCAAGGGAGGTTGCGTATCGTGATCTGAGAGAACAAGTCCTACAATTTTACCCATGCCTTGGTTTGGGCATGAACTTGCCAGTCTATCACCCTGGCAAGGTGGCATGCCCAATAGTATTTGTATAAGTCTGGAATGCCTTTCAGGTTGGGGGTCGAAAGTTTGTCCCAGCTAATCCGTGGGCGTTAAGAGTGCTACATAAAGCACAATTGTTTGTACAAGGTGAGGAACGCTGGTGGAAGTTTAATGGGGATCGTTTGTAAGAAATAAAGAACTCTGGAGAGGATGTTCATCCTAATAATTGCTGTTCTCCCAAACCATGAGAAAGGTCCAGGGTTCCATTTCTGGAGGTCAAGTTCGATGGCTTTTAGAAGTGGGAAATGATTCCTGGTGTAGAGTTTAGACAGATTTACCAGGAGTTGTACTTCAAGATATGTTATGGCATGTGGTTCCCATCCCATTCCCATGTATTTTGCGGGAGGGTTACATTGAGGGTTACAACGATCATTTGTAAGCTTGATACATTTTTAAATGGGGATTAATCTTTTAGCAGATTGGGAATAGTGATGATGGGATCAGTAAGGAATATTAGGATATTATCCGCGTAAGTCGCTAGTTTGTGGGAATGTCCCCCGACATTGATGCCCCTGATATCGGGATTTTATCTTATTCTATAAAGCATGGGTTCTAGAGTGAGGAAGAAGATGAGGGGAGAGAGGAGGCATCCCTGGCGCGTCCCATTCCAGATGGAGAAGGCGTTCGATAGATGGCCATTGACCCTGACTTTCGCTGTTGGATTAGAATATAATGGCAAAATGGAATTCAACATGTGACTCCAAATGCCTGGTGCTTTGAGAGCTTCTGTCATGTAGTCTCATGCTACTCTATCAAACGCCTTCTCTGCATCGAGCGATAGGAGGAAGCCAGAGGAAGCCGGGCTGGTTAGATGAGGATAGCCAGTGATGTACACTAATTGCTTTCCGGGTGTTGTCCCTAGCTTCACGTCCTGGAATGAACCCTATTTGATCTAAATATATTAGTTTGGGAAGTAACGGAAGCAAACAATTGGTGAGTATTTTCACGTAAACTTTGACATCAACATTAAGAAGTGAGATCGGCTTGTAGTTGGAGACAATAGAGGGGTCTTTTTACTGTTATGTGTGCCTCCAATATATCTAAGGAAGTGTGGAAGTAAGGTTTCTTTAAAAGTTTTGCTAGAGATTGTTTGTAAGCTTTCTCCAGAGAGTGAATGTTGGCCAAAAGAGCGGTAATACGGGCTTGTTTATCTTTTCAACATTTGGAGGCTATAGAGATAAATTCTCCCCCTAACAACGCATTTATGTGCAGCCCATTGTGTCATTGGAGAGAGTTCTGAGGATTCGTTTTCAAAATATTGTTACAGGCGTGTGTTTATCATCAGTGTAGAGGGGTCAGTTAAAAGAGAGTTGTTGAGGTGCCAAATTGGGGGTCGCCTGACGCTATTTGGGAAAGAAAGGGTCATTGGATTGTGGTCCGAGAGGAAAATGGGGTCAATGGCTGTATTGTGTTGGAGTGGGAGATCATTCTGAGGTAAGAAAGAAATAGTCTATCCTTGTGTATCTTTTGTGCAGAGATGAGAAGGAGTGGGAGATCATTCTGAGTAAGAAAGAAATAGTCTATCCTTGTGTATCTTTTGTGCAGAGATGAGAAAAAGGTAAAGTCTTTGGTGTTCGGGTGTAAAGTGTGCCACATGTCAGATAGAAGTAAATTTCTTAGTAGTTCTTTAATTGCTCATAGGACCCTGAGGAAGTGTCCTGAGCAGGGATGAGGGCCAAGTTAAAGTCCCCTCCCAGGATCAGCATTCCGGATTTAAAGGAAGTCAGGAGCTGTAATGTGGCTCAGAAGAAGGGTACTTGTACACATGGCGCGTAAATATTAGCTAAAGTGATTGGTCTGCTGTGAATTTCCCCTTTGAGAAATAAGTAGTGTCTATTCGATTTGCTGAGGGTATCGTTGCTTTATAGAGGGCAGTTTTTAGAGATAAGAATGGAGACTCCCTTGGATCTGGCGGCAGTTTTGGAAGCATGGAAAACAGTGGGATAGTACGTGTTATGAAGTTTGGGAATGGTGTCGGATCTGCAATGCGTTTCTTGTATAAAAACCAAGTCAGCTTTAGTTTTGTGTAAGGACAATAGAAGCTTGGATCGCTTTTCAGGCGTATTGAGACCCTGAATATTTAATGTGTAGAGCTTGACCTGTGGGTGGGAATTGGAGGAGTGACTGTTAGCCATCGTGTTCCCTGGGGATTCAGCACACGTAGATGAGGGTGGATCAATGGGGTGTTGTTTGTTAACCCAAAGAGGTTGATGTATTAGAAGGAGAGTGAGGAGGGAAGAGAGAAGAAAAAAAAGGGTGTGGGGGGGGGGGATAGGGGTTAGGGCTAGGGGAACGGTTTAAAAGGGCAGAAGGGAGTAGAGGAGTAAAAGGGGCAGCAATGCCCCACTAGATAGGGGAGACCTGCTCTTCTGTCTTAGGGGGGGGGGTATTTATTGTAAGTAGACAGGTGTGCCAGAGTGGTACAGTGGATTTGCTAGGAGGGGGCATGAGTTAAATGTGTATGTTAATGAGTGAAATACCACTGTGTGGGGGTTGAAGTAAACCTGTTGGAATGAAGGGAAAATACCATGATGTACTGTCACCACAGGACACTATGTATATGATATGTGGAGTTTATTGCGTAGGGAGATTTATAATTCTGTCATAGGATATGCTAATAAAAGGACTTATTACTAAACCCATAGAACCGTGGCCTGTGTGTCTTTTAGAAGTAGATATTCTGCTGATGAAGTCCCCTTATTGGACGATACGCGTACAGGAAGTGGAGCCACTCGTCACCCGCCGCCATCCTTTGGATCAGCTGCATCTTGAAGCTGTGCTGTATGCATCGGCACCGTGTCTCTCTGGTCTAGAGGCACGGTGACATGAAGAGAACACTATGCCCTAATATGCTTTTATTTCAAGCTGTATGTAAGTGCAATACCTTCTTTTATATTTATAAATAAAGTGTGTTACAGAGAGCACTTAGAGTATCTCTCTCTTTTATATATGGTATGCACATTAAAGAGTCTGGATTTGAGCAGCTGATAGAAATCCAAATTTCTGTTTAAAGTTTCTGATATGGAAATATAAAATAAAAAACATAAATAGATCACTTATAATGATTTGTATCTGCAGAGAAGCATTACAACAGTATTAGATAAAGTGTTCCCTAGATGACCCAGTGTCTTGTCAAAGAACTAATGAGAGGAGAAAAAAGTACAGAAAGAAAATATGAAAGAAAAATAGTAGAAAAGCTAGCTCAAGGGGTTTAGGAGGAATCCTAGTCTCTATTATTAGAAAACATCAAATCAATCCCAGTCCCAAGGTTGAGCATAATTGATTGATGGTATCCAGGTTGTCAAAACTTTCTCATGAGTATCATTTAACATGGTTGTCTATTTTTCATTTCTCATTGTATCATTATCCTTATTTTTAGCCTCTTCAGCATCAGATAAAATGTTTCCATGCTTCTGCTATTTTATGGTAGGAGTAATATTTTCTGTGAGATTTTTAATTAAATCTAAGTGCAAAAAGTATATTACAAACTAATTTGGGAAATGAACAGTAACAGAGAACTTAATGGTCTTGGTTTCCATAGTCTGTATTTAATGCAGCTAAGGGGAATACCCAAGCTCCAAGTTTCCATTGAAAAATAGATTAAAAATGGATAGCAAAATGTCCTTAGTAATCAATGATTCCTAAATTAATTTAAAAAACATGCCTTTTGTGATCGCAAATATGTACCGTACCTGTGAACCAGCAAAGTGTTAGCTGTTTGTTAAATTCTAGTTAGATTTAAAAGACAGAAATTAAAGTAAATTAATATGTATGTTACCCCAACATTTCATACTCCTGATGTGTGTCTGTTTTACCATATACTTGTATGAAAAATATACTGTGCTCTTTGCAGTGCTTCTTTTGTATGCAGTGCCTGGTGATCCTACTAGTCTCCCGGCTTTCCTATTTCAAACTGACCGAACTAGGCATGGAAGCAAATCCATCCCAGTTTGGTCAGTTAGCTTTTTTGCATTCTACTTGGCAGCCCAGCCTGCCTGTACTCCAGTGGTCCGACTGGTGCTGACTGCCTCCCTGCACCATTATTCACTGGGAAGATCTGTGCCCTGATGTTTCTCTGCCTCCTACTGAAACAACCCCTTGCAGTGTCCACCTTTAGCTCTCTAAGCCCCTTATGCAGCTGAGAACAGAGGACGTGATCACAACAGGAAAAAAGGTATTTTACAATATGTATATACATACTGTGTGTATGTGTGTGTGTATATATATATATATATATATATATATATATATACACACAGTATCTCACAAACGTGAGAACACCGCTCACATTTTTGTAAATATTTTATTATATCTTTTCATGTGACAACACTGAAGAAATTACACTTTACTACAATGTAAATTAGTGAGTGTACAGCTTGTATAACAGTGTAAATTTGCTGTCCCCTCAAAATAACTCAACACACAGCCATTAATGTCTAAACCACTGGCAACAAAAGTGAGTACACCCCTAAGTGGAAATGTCCAAATTGGGCCCAAAGTGTCAATATTTTGTGTGGCCATCCTTTTTTCCAGCACTGCCTTAACCCTCTTGGGCATGGAGTTCACCGGGGCATCACAGGTTGCCACTGGAGTCCTCTTCCACTCCTCCATGATGACATCACGGAGCTGGTGGATGTTAGAGACTTTTTGCTCCTCCCCCTCTCGTTTGAGGATGCCCCACAGATGCTCAATAGGGTTTAGGTATGGAAAAATGCTTGGTCAGTCCATCACCTATACCCAAAGATTCTTTAGCAAGGCAGTGGTTGTCTTAGAGGTGTGTTTGGGGTCGTTATCATGTTGGAATACTGCCCTGCGGCCCAGTCTCTGAAGGGAGGGGATCATGCTCTGCTTCAGTATGTCACAGTACATGTTGGCATTTATGGTTCCCCCAAAGAACTGTAGCACCCCAGTGCCGGCAGCACTCATGAAGCTCCAGACCATGACACTCCCACCACCACTCTTGACTTAGGCAAGACAAACTTGTCTTAGTACTCTTAACTAGGGATGATCGAACGGTTCGGGTCCACCATCGGTTCGGCCCGAACATTGGGTGTTCGAGGTTCGGCCGAATTTAGAACTTTTTGCCCAAAAAGTTCGGAATTCGGCAACCAGAACCGCCCAAAATGCAATGCTTCAGGAAATGGGCTTTAAAAGCCCGTGATTGGACCAGAACCATTAGCAAAAGCCAATTGAGGGGGCAGGAGAATGCTAGGAATGTGATTGGAGTGACTAGGGGGTCCCTAGACCAATCATTAGTGAATACGCCCCCCAGTATATAAGATCGCCCCCGCCATATTCCCAGCATTGTTATACTGGACATGGAAGAGAGTGGAAGCAGTTCTGTTAATTTTACTTTAAAAGTGTCATTTAGCTATTTTTAGTGTGAGGAAAGGGATATCTAGTGTAGTTAGAGTGCTCCTTTACACTTAAGTTAGCTTCAAAAATTTAGTTTCTGTAGGGAAAGTGTTAAGTGTCAGGGGACCGTAGTGTAGTGTAGGGTTAACTGACAGTGACTGCTATGGCATGGTGACAAAACCCTTCCATAGCAGGGTGACCGCTATAGAGAAATGATCATTTCTCTGTGTTGCTTCGGGACAGGAATGTGGCTTCTCACCAGCAAGCATTTTTTAATGCTGCAGGGGCTGCCACTGCCAGTGCTTTTTTGAGGACATGTTTGATGTCAGACATGACATCTGAATATGTGTATAGGGGGAATATATAGACATATATGTCTGAATATATACCCCTAGACATATATAGGTGTGATAGTAGCAGAAATAAATGCTTGCGCTAATGAAATCATTTACAGTAATATATTTCTGCTACTATCACACCTATATATGTCTAGGGGTATATATTCAGACATATATGCCTATATATACCCCCTATACACATGTTCAGATGTTTTGCCTGCCTCAAAAGAACCCCAAAAAATGCCAAAAAAACGCTAGCGTCAAAAAAAAAAGATGCCCAGGTGTGTTTTTGCTGGCATTTTTTGGGGTGTTTTGGAGGCAGGCAAAACATCAGAACTTGTGCACAGTACCACTATACACAAGTTCAGATGTTTTGCCTGCCTCAAAAGAACCCCAAAAAATGCCAAAAAAAAGCTAGCGTCAAAAAAAAAAAAATGCCCAGGTGTGTTTTTGCTGGCATTTTTTGGGGGGTTTTGGAGGCAGGCAAAACATCAGAACTTGTGCACAGTACCACTATACACAAGTTCAGATGTTTTGCCTGCCTCAAAAGAACCCCCCAAAAAATGCCAAAAAAAACGCTAGCGTCAAAAAAAAAAATGCCCAGGTGTGTTTTTGCTGGCATTTTTTGGGGGGTTTTGGAGGCAGGCAAAACATCAGAACTTGTGCACAGTACCACTATACACAAGTTCAGATGTTTTTCCTGACTGCAAAGAACCCAAAAAAATGCCTGCTATTAAACCGGCAAGGTGTTACAGCAGAGAAGCCATATTCCTGTGCTTAAAGTTTTCTAATACAAACGATCTTTTTTTTTATGGTTCTGGACATGCTACAGAGCTGAAACTTCACAGGTACACCTTTTAGACCCCCCAGACACAAAATCACACAAAAAAAAGTTCTTAAAAATTGTCATTTTTGATAAAAAAGCCAATTATTGAAAAATTTAAAAAAAAAAAAAAAAAAAAAAAAGAGATTTTTTGATTTTTACTTTGGATTTAGTATCTGGGGGGGTCTAAAAAGTGTACATGTGAAGTTTCAGCTCAGTAGCATGTCCAGAACCCCCCAAAAATTAGCATTTTCTTATAATTTTTATTAGAACAGGAATACGGCTTCTCTACGGCGCTTTTTCTTGCATTTATCGGGCATTTTTGGAGGCAGGCATGACTTTTTTTGGATTTAGTGTCTGGGGGGTCTAAAAAGTGTACCTGTGAAGTTTCAGCTCTGTAGCATGTCCAGAACCAGAAAAAAGATAATTTTTCAGTAGAGCAGGGATGGTGGGACCCCTCTTTTACACTTATATGATCTTTTTTTGGGGTTCTGGACATGCTACAGAGCTGAAACTTCACAGGTACACCTTTTAGACCTCCCAGACACAAAATCACACAAAAAAAAGTTCTTAAAAATTTTCATTTTTGATAAAAAAGCCAATTATTGAAAAATTAAAAAAGAAAAAAAAAAAAAAGAGATTTTTTGATTTTTACTTTGGATTTAGTATCTGGGGGGTCTAAAAAGTGTACATGTGAAGTTTCAGCTCTGTAGAATGTCCAGAACCATAAAAAAAGATTGTTTGTATTAGAAAACTTTAAGCACAGGAATATGGCTTCTCTGCTGTAACACCTTGCCGGTTTAATAGCAGGCATTTTTTTGGGTTCTTTGCAGTCAGGAAAAACATCTGAACTTGTGTATAGTAGTACTGTGCACAAGTTCTGATGTTTTGCCTGCCTCCAAAATTCCCCAAAAAATGCCAGCAAAAACACACCTGGGCATTTTTTTTTTTTGACGCTAGCGTTTTTTTGGCATTTTTTGGGGTTCTTTTGAGGCAGGCAAAACATCTGAACTTGTGTATAGTGGTACTGTGCACAAGTTCTGATGTTTTGCCTGCCTCCAAAACCCCCCAAAAAATGCCAGCAAAAACACACCTGGGCATTTTTTTTTTTTGACGCTAGCGTTTTTTTGGCATTTTTTGGGGTTCTTTTGAGGCAGGCAAAACATCTGAACATGTGTATAGGGTGTATATATAGGCATATATGTCTGAATATATACCCCTAGACATATATAGGTGTGATAGTAGCAGAAATATATTACTGTAAATGATTTCATTAGCGCAAGCATTTATTTCTGCTACTATCACACCAATATATGTCTAGGGGTATATATTCAGACATATATGTCTATATATCCCCCCTATACACATGTTCAGATGTTTTGCCTGCCTCAAAAGAACCCCAAAAAATGCCAAAAAAACGCTAGCGTCAAAAAAAAAAAATGCCCAGGTGTGTTTTTGCTGGCATTTTTTGGAGGGTTTTGGAGGCAGGCAAAACATCAGAACTTGTGCACAGTACCACTATACACAAGTTCAGATGTTTTTCCTGACTGCAAAGAACCCAAAAAAAATGCCTGCTATTAAACCGGCAAGGTGTTACAGCAGAGAAGCCATATTCCTGTGCTTAAAGTTTTCTAATACAAACAATCTTTTTTTTTCTGGTTCTGGACATGCTACAGACCTGAAACTTCACATGTACACTTTTTAGACCCCCCAGATACTAAATCCAAAGTAAAAATCAAAAAATCTATTTTTTTTTTTTTTTTTTTTAATTTTTCAATAATTGGCTTTTTTTTATCAAAAATGACAATTTTTAAGAACTTTTTTTTGTGTGATTTTGTGTCTGGGGGGTCTAAAAGGTGTACCTGTGAAGTTTCAGCTCTGTAGCATGTCCAGAACCAGAAAAAAAGATCATATAGGTGTTAAAGTTAAAGGAGGGTCCCGACCCACATCCCTGTTCTACTGAAAAATTATCTTTTTTTTTTTCATGGTTCTGGACATGCTACAGAGCTGAAACTTCACATGCACACCTTTTAGACCCCCCAGATACTAAATCCAAAGTAAAAATCAAAAAAATCTCTTTTTTTTTTTTTTTAAATTTTTCAATAATTGGCTTTTTTTTATCAAAAATGACAATTTTTAAGAACTTTTTTTGTGTGATTAATAGTTAATGGGGCATGACCCAGAACCCTAGGCACTTTTTAGGGGCATTTATTGGGTTTTAGGGCTTAAAAATGGTGTTTTTTGATTACAGAAGTTCGGGTCCCATTGATTTCAATGGGGTTCTGAAATCCGGGCCGAACTTTCGTGAAGTTCGGGTGTTCTGGTCGAACCGAACTTTTCAAAAGTTCGATCATCCCTACTCTTAACCTGGTTGCCACCACACACGCTTGACACCATCTGAACCAAATAAGTTTATCTTGATCTCATCAGACAACAGGACTTGGTTCCAGTAATACATCTCCTTAGTCTGCTTGTCTTCAGGAAACTGTTTGTGGGCTTTCTTGTGCATCATCTTTAGAAGAAGTTTTCTTCTAGGACAGCCATGCAGACCAATTTGATGCAGTGTGTGGTGTATGGTCTGAGCACTGACAGGCTGACCCCCCCACCCATTCAACCTCTGCCGCAATGATGGCAGCACTCCTACATCTATTTCCCAAAGACAACCTCTGGATATGACACTGAGCACGTGCACTCAACTCCTTTGGTCGACCATGGCGAAGGCTGTTCTGAGTGGAACCTGTCCTGTTAAATAGGGATGATCGAACGGTTCGGGTCCACCATCGGTTCGGCCCGAACATTGGGTGTTCGAGGTTCGGCCGAATTTAGAACTTTTTGCCCAAAAAGTTCGGAATTCGGCAACCAGAACCGCCCAAAATGCAATGCTTCAGGAAATGGGCTTTAAAAGCCCGTGATTGGACCAGAACCATTAGCAAAAGCCAATTGAGGGGGCAGAAGAATGCTAGGAATGTGATTGGAGTGACTAGGGGGTCCCTAGACCAATCATTAGTGAATACGCCCCCCAGTATATAAGATCGCCCCCGCCATATTCCCAGCATTGTTATACTGGACATGGAAGAGAGTGGAAGCAGTTCTGTTAATTTTACTTTAAAAGTGTCATTTAGCTATTTTTAGTGTGAGGAAAGGGATATCTAGTGTAGTTAGAGTGCTCCTTTACACTTAAGTTAGCTTCAAAAATTTAGTTTCTGTAGGGAAAGTGTTAAGTGTCAGGGGACCGTAGTGTAGTGTAGGGTTAACTGACAGTGACTGCTATGGCAGGGTGACAAAACCCTTCCATAGCAGGGTGACCGCTATAGAGAAATGATCATTTCTCTGCTTCGGGACAGGAATGTGGCTTCTCACCAGCAAGCATTTTTTAATGCTGCAGGGGCTGCCACTGCCAGTGCTTTTTTGAGGACATGTTTGATGTCAGACATGACATCTGAATATGTGTATAGGGGGTATATATAGACATATATGTCTGAATATATACCCCTAGACATATATAGGTGTGATAGTAGCAGAAATAAATGCTTGCGCTAATGAAATCATTTACAGTAATATATTTCTGCTACTATCACACCTATATATGTCTAGGGGTATATATTCAGACATATATGCCTATATATACCCCCTATACACATGTTCAGATGTTTTGCCTGCCTCAAAAGAACCCCAAAAAATGCCAAAAAAACGCTAGTGTCAAAAAAAAAAATGCCCAGGTGTGTTTTTGCTGGCATTTTTTGGGGGGTTTTGGAGGCAGGCAAAACATCAGAACTTGTGCACAGTACCACTATACACAAGTTCAGATGTTTTGCCTGCCTCAAAAGAACCCCAAAAAATGCCAAAAAAAAGCTAGCGTCAAAAAAAAAATGCCCAGGTGTGTTTTTGCTGGCATTTTTTGGGGGGTTTTGGAGGCAGGCAAAACATCAGAACTTGTGCACAGTACCACTATACACAAGTTCAGATGTTTTGCCTGCCTCAAAAGAACCCCCCAAAAAATGCCAAAAAAAACGCTAGCGTCAAAAAAAAAATGCCCAGGTGTGTTTTTGCTGGCATTTTTTGGGGGGTTTTGGAGGCAGGCAAAACATCAGAACTTGTGCACAGTACCACTATACACAAGTTCAGATGTTTTTCCTGACTGCAAAGAACCCAAAAAAATGCCTGCTATTAAACCGGCAAGGTGTTACAGCAGAGAAGCCATATTCCTGTGCTTAAAGTTTTCTAATACAAACGATCTTTTTTTTTATGGTTCTGGACATGCTACAGAGCTGAAACTTCACAGGTACACCTTTTAGACCCCCCAGACACAAAATCACACAAAAAAAAGTTCTTAAAAATTGTCATTTTTGATAAAAAAGCCAATTATTGAAAAATTAAAAAAAAAAAAAAAAAAAAAAAAGAGATTTTTTGATTTTTACTTTGGATTTAGTATCTGGGGGGTCTAAAAAGTGTACATGTGAAGTTTCAGCTCTGTAGCATGTCCAGAACCCCCCAAAAATTAGCATTTTCTTATAATTTTTATTAGAACAGGAATACGGCTTCTCTACGGCGCTTTTTCTTGCATTTATCGGGCATTTTTGGAGGCAGGCATGACTTTTTTTGGATTTAGTGTCTGGGGGGTCTAAAAAGTGTACCTGTGAAGTTTCAGCTCTGTAGCATGTCCAGAACCAGAAAAAAAGATAATTTTTCAGTAGAGCAGGGATGGTGGGACCCCTCTTTTACACTTATATGATCTTTTTTTGGGGTTCTGGACATGCTACACAGCTGAAACTTCACAGGTACACCTTTTAGACCCCCCAGACACAAAATCACACAAAAAAAGTTCTTAAAAATTGTCATTTTTGATAAAAAAGCCAATTATTGAAAAATTAAAAAAAAAAAAAAAAAAAAAAAAAAAAGAGATTTTTTGATTTTTACTTTGGATTTAGTATCTGGGGGGTCTAAAAGGTGTGCATGTGAAGTTTCAGGTCTGTAGCATGTCCAGAACCAGAAAAAAAAAGATCGTTTGTATTAGAAAACTTTAAGCACAGGAATATGGCTTCTCTGCTGTAACACCTTGCCGGTTTAATAGCAGGCATTTTTTTGGGTTCTTTGCAGTCAGGAAAAACATCTGAACTTGTGTATAGTGGTACTGTGCACAAGTTCTGATGTTTTGCCTGCCTCCAAAATCCCCAAAAAATGCCAGCAAAAACACACCTGGGCATTTTTTTTTTGACGCTAGCGTTTTTTTTGGCATTTTTTGGGGTTCTTTTGAGGCAGGCAAAACATCTGAACATGTGTATAGGGTGTATATATAGGCATATATGTCTGAATATATACCCCGAGACATATATAGGTGTGATAGTAGCAGAAATATATTACTGTAAATGATTTCATTAGCGCAAGCATTTATTTCTGCTACTATCACACCTATATATGTCTAGGGGTATATATTCAGACATATATGTCTATATATCCCCCCTATACACATGTTCAGATGTTTTGCCTGCCTCAAAAGAACCCCAAAAAATGCCAAAAAAAAACGCTAGCGTCAAAAAAAAAAATGCCCAGGTGTGTTTTTGCTGGCATTTTTTGGGGAATTTTGGAGGCAGGCAAAACATCAGAACTTGTGCACAGTACTACTATACACAAGTTCAGATGTTTTTCCTGACTGCAAAGAACCCAAAAAAATGCCTGCTATTAAACCGGCAAGGTGTTACAGCAGAGAAGCCATATTCCTGTGCTTAAAGTTTTCTAATACAAACGATCTTTTTTTTTCTGGTTCTGGACATGCTACAGACCTGAAACTTCACATGCACACCTTTTAGACCCCCCAGATACTAAATCCAAAGTAAAAATCAAAAAATCTCTTTTTTTTTTTTTTTTTAATTTTTCAATAATTGGCTTTTTTATCAAAAATGACAATTTTTAAGAACTTTTTTTGTGTGATTTTGTGTCTGGGGGGTCTAAAAGGTGTACCTGTGAAGTTTCAGCTCTGTAGCATGTCCAGAACCCCAAAAAAAGATCATATAAGTGTAAAAGAGGGGTCCCACCATCCCTGCTCTACTGAAAAATTATCTTTTTTTCTGGTTCTGGACATGCTACAGAGCTGAAACTTCACAGGTACACTTTTTAGACCCCCCCAGACACTAAATCCAAAAAAAGTCATGCCTGCCTCCAAAAATGCCCGATAAATGCAAGAAAAAGCGCCGTAGAGAAGCCGTATTCCTGTTCTAATAAAAATTATAAGAAAATGCTAATTTTTGGGGGGTTCTGGACATGCTACAGACCTGAAACTTCACATGCACACCTTTTAGACCCCCCAGATACTAAATCCAAAGTAAAAATCAAAAAATCTCTTTTTTCTTTTTTTTTTTTTTTTAATTTTTCAATAATTGGCTTTTTTTATCAAAAATGACAATTTTTAAGAACTTTTTTTGTGTGATTTTGTGTCTGGGGGGTCTAAAAGGTGTACCTGTGAAGTTTCAGCTCTGTAGCATGTCCAGAACCCCAAAAAAAGATCATATAAGTGTAAAAGAGGGGTCCCACCATCCCTGCTCTACTGAAAAATTATCTTTTTTTCTGGTTCTGGACATGCTACAGAGCTGAAACTTCACAGGTACACTTTTTAGACCCCCCAGACACTAAATCCAAAAAAAGTCATGCCTGCCTCCAAAAATGCCCGATAAATGCAAGAAAAAGCGCCGTAGAGAAGCCGTATTCCTGTTCTAATAAAAATTATAAGAAAATGCTAATTTTTGGGGGGTTCTGGACATGCTACAGACCTGAAACTTCACATGCACACCTTTTAGACCCCCCAGATACTAAATCCAAAGTAAAAATCAAAAAATCTCTTTTTTTTTTTTTTTTTTTTTAATTTTTCAATAATTGGCTTTTTTATCAAAAATGACAATTTTTAAGAACTTTTTTTGTGTGATTTTGTGTCTGGGGGGTCTAAAAGGTGTACCTGTGAAGTTTCAGCTCTGTAGCATGTCCAGAACCAGAAAAAAAGATCATATAGGTGTTAAAGTTAAAGGAGGCTCCCGAACCACATCCCTGTTCTACTGAAAAATTATCTTTTTTTTTTTCATGGTTCTGGACATGCTACAGAGCTGAAACTTCACATGCACACCTTTTAGACCCCCCAGATACTAAATCCAAAGTAAAAATCAAAAAAATCTCTTTTTTTTTTTTTTTAATTTTTCAATAATTGGCTTTTTTATCAAAAATGACAATTTTTAAGAACTTTTTTTTGTGTGATTAATAGTCCCTGGGGCATGACCCAGAACCCTAGGCACTTTTTAGGGGCATTTATTGGGTTTTAGGGCTTAAAAATGGTGTTTTTTGATTACAGAAGTTCGGGTCCCATTGATTTCAATGGGGTTCTGAAATCCGAACCGAACTTTCGTGAAGTTCGGGTGTTCTGGTCGAACCGAACTTTTCAAAAGTTCGATCATCCCTACTGTTAAACCACTGTATGGTCAGTTTCAGGGTCTTGGCAATTTTCTTATAGCCTAGGCCATCTTTATATAGAGCAACAATTCTTTTTTTTAGATCCTCAGAGAGTTCTGGGGTGCCATGTTGAACTTCCAGTGACCAGTAAGAGAGAGTGAGAGCGATAACACCAAACTTAACACACCTGCTCCCCATTCACACCTGAGACCTTGTAACATTAATGAGTCACATGACACTGGGGAGGGAAATGGCTAATTGGGCCCAATTTGGACGTTTTCACTTAGGGGTGTACTAACTTTTGTTTCCATTGGTTTAGACATTGATGGCTGAGTTATTTTGAGGGGACAGCAAATGTACATTCTTATACAAGCTGTACACTCACTACTTTATATTGTAGCAAAGTGTAATTTCTTCAATGTGGTCATTTGAAAAGATATAATAAAATATTTACAAAAATGTGAGGGGTGTACTAACTTTTGTGAGATACTGTATATGTATGTGTGTGTGTGTGTGTGTGTGTGTGTGTGTATAATAAATATATGTATGTATATGTTTGCCTTGCATTTCTAATTGAAACTAAATGGGTTGTTTTACAAGTTACCTAAATGCGGAATGCTAGCTATCATCACATTAATCAATGCATTTTAAATACTGCTTGTATGAATTTGACTTGCTATCAGTCTCTTGCAGGACTGGAGAAGAAAAAGCAGAGCAAGGAACTAATCAGTTAATGTGCTGACAAGAATCATGATGATAGGAAGAGAGAGTACTGAAACAAAGAGATGAGCTCATAACTGTGCTGCGTCTCCTTTTACTGTCCAGTCGCAAGCTAGGCTGGGTCCAAAATGACCTGAGCTCTGAAGAAGTGGGTTAAATGACACTGCTCATCAGGCTGAGGACATCTAGTGATAGAAAAAAAGAAAACTTTAGAGGATTTAGGGTATTTTTTTAAAATCTTATTTTTGGCTGGAGTTCTTCTTTTTTAAAAAAAATGTGGTCAAAGCACAAGTTTTTTTTTTTTTTTTTTTTATATCTACATCTCTATTGTGAGTTACAGGACAGGAGTATATTTACTTTTATCCTCCTGTTATCTAGAGTCAGCTGTTGGTGGGCAATATCGCCGGGATCCACCCCGCAGTCTGCATGACAGCTGGCTCTGCCTTTTAAGCATGCAACTGAGAGCTGGAGCCAGCCGCACCTGCCCACTCCCCAGCCGGGAACTCCACCACATTGTGATTGATTGCCTATATAACATGGCTGTGTGGCATCAATCAACAAAAGCCTAAAGTGTACAGTATTTGAATTCCCCAACCTTATTTTTGTAATAATAGGGAAAACAAAAAAAGGATCAGCTGAAATGTATTTCAATAATCCAAACCTGTCAAACTGCAGGTAATAGAATGGTATCTAAAATGAATGAGTACCCTTACCACCAGCAATTCAGTGCATTTCTGATATACAAACTTAAGGTGCCTGCACATACCTGTAACATTTACAAAACTTGCCAGCAGGGTAATTAAAGCCTTGGCATGCTATATGTAAATCTTGACTTTTAACCAAGAGCTGATGTAACTCCTACATTCTTCTGTTTAACCGTTTGCCGGCCGCCATACAGCACATTTACTGCTACAGGGTGGCCGTGCTGTGCAGGATCATGTATATATACACATGATCTTCCAATTCTGGGTATCGGGCGTGAGTGCGCGCTGCTAGCGTCTCGCTCCCGCTGTAAATCTACACAGCGGTAGCTGATCAGTGGCATTCGCTGATCGTTCTGTACACAAGGCAGATTGCCGTCCTGTCAGTACAGAAGGCATGGATCCTGTGTTCCTGCAAAACAGGAACACTAATTTATGCCTTCCACTAGTAAAAGCACCTCCCCCACTACACTGAATCACCAGCTAGGCACACATTAAACCCTTTGATTGCCCCTGATGTTACCCCCTTCCCTGCCAGTGTCATTAGTACAGTAACAGTGCATATTTTTTAGGACTGATCACTATTAGTGTCACTGGTTCCCAAAAAAGTGTCAAAAGTGTCAGTTAGGTGTCTGATTTGTCCACTGCAATATCGCAGTCCCACTATAAATCGCTGATCACCGTCATTACTAGTAAAAATAAAAATTCCATAAATATATCCCATAATTTGTAGACGCTGCAACTTTTGCACAAACCAATCAATATACGCTTATTGGGATTTTTTTTTTTTTTTTACCAAAAATGTGTAGCAGAATACATATTGGCCTAAATTAATGAAGAAATTACATTTTTTACATTTTTTTATTGGATATGTTTTATAGCAAAAAGTAAAAAATATTGTTTTTATTTTCAAATTTGTCATTGTGTTTTTTGTTTATAGCGCATAAAATAAAAATCGCACAGGTGATCAAATACCACCAAAAGAAAGCTTCTATTTGTGGGGAAAAAAGGACATACATTTTATTTGGGTACAGCATACCAAGACTGCAAAATGCAGTGCCGTATTGCAAAAAATTGCCTGGTCAGGAAGGGGGTAAATCTTCTAGAAGTCATGTGGTTAAAGCACTTCTAAAACTCAACCTGAGTTTTAGAATCAGTACATGCATTTTACTGTTTATAATGGCAAATTCACTTTAAGGATTGATGTTACATCTTCTATACAAATATTCAACCTGCCAGTTGCAACATTCATTGGTCATAAAAATGGCTCTCATCATGTCTCAGCAAAAACATATTGTACCTTTTAAATACTTCCAATGGCTTTGATTGAATTAGCGTTTAAGCAAGAACATTTTTCTTAATGACTTCCCAACTAGATGCAGATAGTGTGCTAATAGCTGTTCTGCCTGTTCAGTACAGCTCCTGTTATTTAGAAGGATTTTTTTAAATCCACTTAGTGTGCTTTCTACAAATAGTATCAGTTTAAATAGTTTGGTACTATACACTCTTCTATTCAACCTCAGAAGAATGTATGATAGTTGGACCTGAAAGTAAGATGGATCAGTATGACTTGAAAGGCAATGCGGCTAAGAAGCCCACTTACCTCAGTATCTCAAAGCAGTATAAGCTGTAATACTTTTTAGGTTATTTATGTATATTTGAAGTGTGTTTACAGTCTGTAGATGCTTTAGACCAGGGTTCTTCAAACTATGGCCCTCCATTTGTTCGGGAACGACAATTCCCATCATGCCTAATCATGTCTGTGAACATCAGAGTTTTACAATGCCTCATGGGATGTGTAGTTCTGCAACAGCTGAATTGCTGTAGTTTGAGAATCCCTGCTTTAGACAGCCATAGATCCGGAGATGGCAGATCTACTATTTAACAAAATTCAGTAACTGCTCTGTTAGGTATACCTTTCCAATACTTGGTTGGACCCATTCCCCTCCTTAATCTTTCAGGACAGCCTAAATTCTATACAACTCACTTTCAACACGGTTCTGGAAACAAAGAATAAAGTCCCTATCTTTGCCTAAACAATTTCATCTCATGCCAAATATTTCATGCTATATACACCAATTTCTGAGCCTACCATGTGCTTATCATAGCAGAAATGGAGATTTATCACACCAAGAAATGTTTTTACAGTCTTTAGTTGTTCAGTTTTGGCAAACCTGTGCCCATTGTAGAATATTATACCTGTTCTTAGAGTGATTTTCTTCTACTGTAGCCCTCTTAAGGGTTCGATTTGTTGTGCATTCAGAGATGTCCTTCTGCACACCGCTGTTGTAGAGTGTATAATATTGTGGGAATTTTATTAGGACCAGTGTGGACATTTTTCAGGATTTAGCTTGTCATTATGGCTCCTGTTGTCGGTTTGCTTACAATACACTATTAGGGTGTGTACAGAGCGAATCGGCATTGAGGAAAGACTACTGGCAGTGAAAACCTTCCTTTAGATGTGTAGATGTGTAGATGCGTTGGCTCTACATTGACATCTCCGCCGGCGAACACTCCGTTTGCGGGTCTGTTTGCCGGTAGAGATCTATGTGTATTGCGGTGCGGAGTTCAAGGATGAAGCAGCAAGGATATGACCACCAGTGGGTGCCCCTATATAATGTGCAGATTTGTTCGCTCAGCGGAGATATGTTTTCTCTGTGAAGTCAATATATTTTTGATATCTATCTGCCTTTATGAAGGGATACACGCTCATGTCTTTCTACTGTGTCTGATCACCATAGTGGAAACAGCAAGGCTCTTCCTCTGCTGATAGCCTCACGTCTATGGGAACAGTAGTATAATCCTATTAGGCATTGTTCTCTAAGCCTTGCTGAATGAGATTCACGCTAGTAGTAGTGGCGGGAGTGCATGTGTGTTTGATCAGTGCAGCGTTCACAGTTCTACACGCTGGTTTCATTGTGTAGTGCTAGGTGCGAATTTCGCTACACATGGGTTTCATTGTTAACTACGGTGTGCTGATTTCCACGCACCAACAACGGGAAACCGTGCATGCTGTTTTGCTCCTTCACGATCGTGTATTCCCCCTTTCTATTGTATATTTTAATGTATAAAGGTGTGTCATTGGCTGATTCAATGTGAGTAACTTATGTCATGTGACTGTACATTTGGAACTGATTGGCTGATGTTATATAGCCATCACTTCCTGCTGTTATCCCTGTATTGTCCCATAAATAAACAGGGCTCAATGCTTTAGGCAGGACACAATGCTTTAGGCAGGACATTCTATTGAACATCCAATGTGATAACAGCCTGTGTGTCTGTATAACTGGGTACTGCTGAGCGCGCTCCATTACCTTTTACAAAACAGCTGAGAACTGTGCTTTTTAGCACAGCAGGATTAATTGTACTTGGCGTTTATTAATATCCAAAAGTGCACTTATTAGTGCAACTAAGTTATTTGCTCATCAAGCGTACATTAAGATCCAAGACATTATGCAAGCAGTTGTGGAGTTCTGTCAGCTTGCACAATTACGGGCCCTGGGCCATTCTTCTTTGGCCTTTCTCTGCTGGTCTCTGGATGATTTTTGTCTTCAAAGCAGCTGAAGCCAAATGTATCCCATGTACAGCTCTTACCATCACTTTCAGTTTTATTTACATAAATCTTGCCTTCTTCCGCATTATGCAGTTGTGGAAATTACATATCAAATACCTTCATTCAAACTTGTGTGTACTGATATAACTTGTTTAGTAAATGTGTTAAACTACAATTTTTGTCTGAAATGTTTTATTACATTTTTCTTTTACTACTTTATTGCATCTTACTCCTCCTCCTCCCTTTTGTGCCTAGGGCTGAATGACAGCCCCCCTGCCTGAAGCCCCCTGAGATATCCTCTGCATCCCAGAGGACTTAATGATTACTTGATAATTGTGATTGACTGTCACAGTAGTGACATTATTAGGAACCCATCCCGCCAGCTCCCAATCAGGACAGCCATCAGGGGGGGACAGCCCATACACTTGTAGGGGACCCAGGCATTCCAAAGGGCCCAGGCCCCAACCAACAAGGCCGATTTGTTGCTGCTGTAGTAACTAGCAGTTGCTAAAGCAGGGCAGCTGCAGAGAAAGCTGATGCAGCTGAAGGGATGTCTCTTTCCTGGATTGCGCTGTCTTTGCTGAAAAATATGAGGCCATCTCTTTACTTGATTTGGATGTCTCTTTGCTGAATATATGAGGCTGTCTCTTTACTGGATTGAGATGTCTCTTTGCTGAATATATGAGGATGTCTCTTTACTGGATTGGGATGTCTCTTTGCTGAATATATGAGGCTGTCTCTTTACTGGATTGAGATGTCTCTTTGCTGAATATATGGGGATGTCTCTTTACTGGATTGGGATGTCTCTTTGCTGAATATATGAGGCTGTCTCTTTACTGGATTGAGATGTCTCTTTGCTGAATATATGGGGATATCTCTTTGCTGGATTGGGATGTCTCTTTGCTGAATATATGAGGCTGTCTCTTTACTGGATTGGGATGTGTCTTTGCTGAATATATGTGGCTGTCTCTTTACTGGATTGGGATGTCTCTTTGCTGAATATATGGGGATGTCTCTTTACTGGCTTGGGATGTCTCTTTGCTGAATATATGGGAATGTCTCTTTACTGGCTTGGATTTATTTGCATTTATTAAATTGTAAGAGTGTTAAAATAGAAGTGGGTGCACTGAAGGACTCGGTTGGATGGCCAGTGCGTGGATTCTGTGGGACGGCCAGAGGGCGGGCCCTGGGAATGTTGGTGGTCAGACCCGGAGGGGCCCAGGCCTAAAGCTGTGTAAGGGGCCCCAAAATTTCTGATGGCGGCCCTGCTCCCAATCACAAACAGAGACTGGGAGCTGTCTGTGGCAACCTAGTCTCTGTGCTGGGAGCGTGCAGTAAGTGCATTCTCAGCACAGAAACCTCAGCCGCCATAGATGCATTGGTGTGGATGTAAAGGTACATCCTGCTTGCCATCGCACATACTGTATGTTAATATTATAAACAGGATGGAAAAAATAAATAAATAAACTGAGACTGCGTCTTATTAATACTTATTCCTTTTTGTTGGATTGATATAAGCTTTTTTATCAGCCACAGCTTTAAAATGAACTTCAGGAACAAAAGTTAACTTTAGAAGTTAGACTGTGCCAGCTTAGTTACTTCCAATGGTTGGTAATAACATCTGGAGGGCTGTTGGGGATGCTAAATTCTCAGTTGCATTCTGTGCTAAATACAGTGTGAGCTTTTATCTTGTGAGAGGTGCTGCTGTGACTTCCAACCTCATACAGTTTTCAAAGCAAGTCGCTCTTTTAGCACCTCATCCATTTAAAAAAATCTTGTATTTTTTCAGTGAATACAAGGTATTCTGTGATTAAACATGATGGAGAGAGTGGTAGATAAAAATCATGATCTACCTTTGTTCAAACCCAGAATGCCTTGTTTTCATTAAAGAGAATAGAGAACGTTTTTGTAAATGGGCAGGTTGCCGATTGAGAGACCTGTGTTGAAAACTGTACGAGACAGGAAGTCGTAGCAGTAGCAATAGCACCCCAGAAGATCCAAGCTCACATTGCATATGGTACAGAGTACAACTGAGAATTTTAAAATTCCTCAGCAGCCCTGATGTTGCATACATTAACGGAGGTAAATAAGCTGACCCAATGAAACGTCTAAAATTGTTTTTACCTTTAACAAAGAAGAATACAGAAGAACATATTGCAATTAACTTTATCAAGAACAGAATCATGGCCTGATGTAAGTTTAGACAGGAAAACCATTCTCTGCTTTATTATCATAAAGTGTTACTAAACCCAGGACCCTGCATTCAGTATATCTGGTCTCCCACAATACACAGAACATGGAAATGTAATTAGTTTAGTAAATACAGCATCTCACAAAAGTGAGTACATCCCTCACATTTTTGTAATTATTTTATTTTATCTTTTCATGTAACAACACTGAAGAAATGACACTTTGCTACAATGTAAAGTAGGGAGTGTACAGCTTGTATAACAGTGTATATTTGCTGTCCCCTCAAAATAACTCAACACACAGCCATAAATGTCTAAACCGCTGGCAATAAAAGTGAGTACATCCCTAAGTGACAATGTCCAAATTGGGCCCAATTAGCCATTTTCCCTCCCTGGTGTCATGTGACTCGTTGGCATAACAAGATCTCAGGTGTGAATGGGGAGCACGTGTGCTAAATTTGGTGTTATCGCTCTCACTCTCTCATACTGGTCACTGGAAGTTCAACATGACACCTCATGGCAAAGAACTCTCTAAGGATCTGAAAAAAAAAGAATTGGTGCTCTACATAAAGATGGCCTAGGCTATAAGAAGATTGCCAAGACCCTTAAACTGAGCTGCAGCATGGTGGCCAAGAACATACAGTGGTTTAACAGGACAGGTTTCAGTCAGAACAGGCCTCGCCATGGTCGACCAAAGAAGTAGAGTGCATGTGCTCAGCGTCATATCCAGAGGTTGTCTTTGGGAAATAGACATATGAGTGCTGCCAGCATTGCTGCAGAGGTTGAAGGGGTGGGGGGTCAGCCTGTCAGTGCTCAGACCATACGCCGCACACTGCATCAAATTGGTCTGCATGGCTGTTGTCCTAGAAGGAAGCCTCTTCTAAAGATGATGCACAAGAGAACCCACAAACAGTTTGCAGAAGACAAGCAGACTAAGGACATGGATTTCTGGAACCAAGTCCTGTGGTCTGATGAGACCAAGATAAACTTATTTGGTTCAGATATTGTCAAGTGTATGAGGTGGCAACCAGGTGAGGAGTACAAAGACAAGTGTGTCTTGCCTACAGTCAAGCATGGTGGTGGGAGTGCCATGGTCTGGGGCTGCATGAGTGCTGCCAGGACTGGAGAGCTACAGTTCATTGAGGGAACCATGAATGCCAACATGTACTGAGACATACTGAAGCAGAGCATGATCTCCTCCCTTCAGAGACTGGGCAGCAAAGGCAGTATTCCAACATGATAATGACCCCAAACACACCTCCAAGATGACCACTGCCTTGCTAAAAAAGCTGAGGGTAAAGGTGATGGACTGGCCAAGCATGTCTCCAGACCTAAACCCTATTGAGCATCTGTGGGGCATCCTCAAACAGAAGGTCGAGGAGCGCAAGGTCTCTAACATCCACCAGCTCCTTGATGTCGTCATGGAGGAGTGGAAAAGGGCTCCAGTGGCAATCTGTGAAGCTCTGGGGAACTCCATGCCCAAGAGGGTTAAGGCAGTGCTGGAAAATAAGGGTGGAGATACAAACTATTGACACTTTGGGCCCAATTTGGACATTTTAACTTAGGGGTGTATTCACTTTTGTTGCCAGCGGTTTAGACATTAATGGCTGTGTGTTGAGTTATTTTGAGGGGACAGCAAATTTACACTGTTATACAAGCTGTACACTCACTAATTTACATTGTAGCAAAGTGTCATTTCTTAAGTGTTATCACATGAAAAGATAGAATAAAATATTTACATAAATGTCAGGGGTGTACTCAATTTTGTGAGATGCGGTGTTACAGTCTTGTGACTTCAATCAGTTCCTGGTCAACCTTGTAGGAGGAGTTTGCATACTGCACTGAGCTGTCCTATTAGGATGCAGGACCCCTGACCCTTTGTCTGGACAGTGCTGATTGGCCCTGTGCTGATCACATGCACTCTCCCAAAAAAAAAAACTCTCTAGCACTACACACCAAACTGAGCACGTGCAGCCTGATTCCAAAGGCTCTGCCTTATCCAGACATGTTCTGGAATCAGTGGAAGAAGAGGAGGATCTGTGCATTTAAGATTAAGCAACCTATTTACACAATGGATTACCCCCTTAGCTTCTACAGTGAGTATAACAATAGAGATGGCCTTACGGTTCGCCCGGCGGTCTGTTCGCGGCAAACTTTTCTCGTTCGATGTCCGTCGATCATGCGAACATATGGCGATGTTTGCGGCCGCCATATTCTTTTACAATGTGAAGAACTTTGACCCATGACACATCCATCAGGTGGTACAGGACAGCCAATTGAGACATTTCAGCACATGGACATACCCCCTACCTTATAAATAGACCTGATCTGGCTGCCATTTGTCAGTGTAGGGAGAGGTTTGCTGTGTGGAGCAGGGACAGATTGTAAATGACACAAATCGCTCAGTAATAGGTCCACAAAAGTCCTTTTAATGACTGGTATAGGTGTACTGTCTATATTCTGTCTTTTGTCAGTGTAGGGAGAGGTTTGCTTTGGGGAGCAGGGACAGATTGTCAGTGCCGGTTCACACTGATGTGATGCGGGAACACTGCGAATATATCTGCGTGTACCCGCATCGCATCCGCAGCACAGGTAGTTCACTCTTCCATATGCGATACGCTGGGGGTATCAATTCAAGGTTAATGACACCCCCAGCTCAGATCGCATATTGCAGTGCGATCTGACTGGTGTGAACCATCATGCGATCCGATTCTGCTGCAGACCAAAAAAGGGTCCTGTGCGTGTTCACTGCGATTGCGGTGCGAATTCAGCCAAACTTGCAGTGCGAATTCAGCCATACAAACTGTATGGCTGAATTTGCACCGCACAGACATCGCATGTAATTTTAGGAGCAATGCACTCCGAATTACAAGCGACTATAGAGTCACTATACAGTCTGTCCCTGCTCCACACAGCAACCTCCAGCCATAGAATACAACACCTGTGGGCTAAATTTTGGGGCCTGTACTGGCCGACACTTACTTCTGTATCCTGTGAATGCCTAATGTCCCTCCAGCCACAGAATACAAAGTTCTTTGCTGTCAGGTGAACGCCTGTTGGCTAATTTTTGGGGCCTGTACTGGCCAACACTTACTTCTGTATCCTGTGAATGCCTAATGTACCTCCAGCCACAGAATACAAAGTTCTTTGCTGTCAGGTGAACGCCTGTTGGCTAATTTTTGGGGCCTGTACTGGCCGACACTTACTTCTTTATCCTGTGAATGCCTAATTTTTCAGACTGGCATTGAAAATCAATGGGTCTGTAAACGTTCCGCTAAATTGTGGAACGGATGTGGACCCATTTTACAGACATGTGAATGGACCCTATATGTAGTTGACATGTATTTACCGGCTGCTGTCAGTTCTGGCTGATTTGGAAACAAAATAAATACATTTTTTGGCTGAAAAAAAAATGTATATTTTTATGCCAACTTTTCCAACAGCAATACTTCTGGTATGTCAGTGTCCATGTTGTGGGACTATGTGTGCACATGTAGTAAGTATTTTGTGGCTGCAAATATGACCTGGAGGTTTTTAATGTTCGCCTGCCATTAAAGTGAATGGGGTCCACCGCGAACTTGCGGTTCGCGAACATTTGAGAAAGTTCGCAGATCGCGTTCGCGAACCGCCCCGTCCGATGTTCATCCATCACTATATAACAAGCATTCCATGCTTTACTGCATATACAGACTGCTTTTACTGCTGTGGGTATAGTAACACTTTTAAATACCTAAACCCCCTGGACCCATCTTTTTTTCCAGTAACTGCTCAACTACAACATAAGCTAGAAAGTTTGCTCCATTCATTTAGATTTGCTTTAAAGGAAATATGTTGGGATGTAGTATATACTTTATTTAAGTATGCTTGTCACACCAGAGCTCAAAATGTATTACAATACAGCTACAGTGTATAAAATATGTTCTAGGAAATCTAGGGAACCAAAAGCACTTCATTCATCATCAAGGTTCTAATCCCTATCCGCTCTATCCAGAACTAAAGAAAAAAGTTTTGCCGTTTTGTTAGATTTTAAGGTATCTTTGACTGCTATCAGATCGTCAAGAACAACATTTATTAGAAGAGATTCACTGCAATTTAAAGGAAACACTGACTTCTCTTACAAGGTCATAGATCTTTCTGGCTGCTCTCACAGGGCCATAAATGAGGGTACTACTACCACCACCAGAATACCTGTTCCATTTTTGTTTTCTTTTTGGGTATCTTGCACCCCTAAACCCTAATAGGTAAAAAGGATAAAGTGACTAGTGCTCATTGTATTTCACACCCCATCATACACCAAAGACCAGACACTGAGATGGAAATGTTTGCCTACCACACTACTTAAGGGGGTCATTCCGCACCAGCGTAGAAAGAGGAATGTTATTATATTTATGTGCACCTCCTAATAGAAAAATAAAAACGGTAAAGAAAATAGAATCAAGACATATAATCCAGACTTTATATCATACATTATCATACATCATACTTTTATCGTACATTATTATGTAGCATTTGAGCAATGTTTATAGCACTCCTTGAATCCTCCATTATTAAAGTTACACTATGTTGCTTTCCACAGTGGATCCATATTTTTTCTTCTGCCAAAAGAAAGAGGATGGTCTGCACAGAGTTGTGCATTACCACGTCCCTAATCATGCATACAAACAATCCAACATTCTCCCATGGAACTTTACACAGTAACAAAAGTCAATGTATATCTTATTTGTACAAATATTGAGTAAAAAAGCACATGATATAAAAAAACAACTATTTCAATGCAATTATAATTATGAATCAGAATACTTAAAATGAATGCCATTACCCTAGTTCTACAGGCGCCAGGAGGTCCAAAGCACCTACCAAAACTAAGAGTAACTCAGTGGACCTCCTGAGATAATGCCATCTATTTTAAACATTCTAAATCATTATTGATTAAAGATACCCTTTGCCCCAAATGAAGATTTACAAGAAATAAATTGAAACACATTGGGACTCATTAGGCAAGGGATACTTAATAAAGAAATTCTCATCCTCCGCCACCTCTTCAACGCAGCAAAGGCCTGCATTGGGGCCTGTTGGAAATCCACCGCCCGCCGTCCCTGCGGCTCTGGCTGTCCAAAATCAAGCAGATTTGTGACTTTGAGGACCTGGTGCTGACCTCGCAGGGCAGAAGGGAACTCTACACAGCTACGTGGGGATATTGGAACGTGTTTGTCCTGTCGGACGAGGGCACAGAGCTCCTGGACTCCCACTGACCATTCTTACTTACCCTCAGGGCCACTGCTTCGCACGGGGCCCGCTGACCATTGACCTTTTCCCATCCTCCTTTCCCCCCTTTTCTCCCCCCTTCTCTGGTCTGCTGTATATTTTTTTCTCTGAGAGCTCGGCGACGGACGCTGGGCAGGTCTTACGTTTAAGAGTCTATTATCCCCTTATATTTCCACCCTGGCCCCTCTTCTTTTTCCTCCCTCTTCTGTCAAGTGTCCCCTTCTTTCTGCCCCACCCCATCATTGCCCCCCTTATATCTTTGTACCCTTTCCTAATGTGTGGTATGCTCACCTTTTCTGACATCACTTTGAGGCAAGCTGTTCTCCACTGTTTGCGAACCTGTTGGTACTACGCTGCATGTTGGCCGTATTTTCTGGTAGATCTCTACGTGTTTTTTATATGTTACGAACGGACCTGCTGTCTATTTACCCTGTTCTATGTGACTCGGGTTTGTTGACATTTTACATTCACCTTTCTCACCCACACTGTTTTGTGTATTGACTCTGTATGCTACAACACATCTGTATCTACAAAATGATGTATCACTTGTACTCATGTTTTCTCTTTTACATTTCATAATAAAAAAGAATTTGAAAAAAAAAATAAAGAAATTCTATCTCTGGATATGTTTGTACAATTTACCCTGCTAGAGGGCACATGGGTATTGTGATAAGTCAGGGTCACCTTTTAGTAATTGTATTGTAACAGTTGTTTTTATTTAATGTGCTTTTTTAATCAACATTTGTAGGAATAAAAAAATACATTGATTTTTATGTAAATTTTTCTTTTGTTGTCATGTAAAGTCCCATGTGAGAAAATTGGATTGGTATTTTTTTTTCTACTCCCATTTTGGGAGTTGTTCGCTAACTATTCTATTCCATTAACAAATGAATTTGTGAAAAATGTACTTGGAAAGGTTAATCTAAAGAATAAAGTTTGAATGATTTTTAGATGCCATAAATAACACAATGGCAGTCTAATGTTTAGTAATTTGAAATATATAGGACTTCTAAGAATCTTTGAATATTTAATGCACTGTGAAAGGCCCATAGAAAAATACTGATGTTTCCTTGGCAACAGAAGTCATTTAAGCAGTGATTTTAGTGTCATAGTTTGTTCGATGCTTGTTGAAAGGTAAAAATGTTACTATAAACCGCTGTGCCTTTTTTTTTATATCTGTTCATTGGGGGGCTTCTGTCAAGTTTGAACATCACAAACTGGAAGATAGGTAACAGTTGGATGTAGAGTGATGCTTTGCAGGTTATCCAAATGAGGCTGGCATGTAAGACTTTAAGACTTGGTGTTTCACCTTACATTTATTGCATTGTGCAATCCTGACAAAAGGTACTTCCCAGACACACGGGAGGCCTACAGTGGTGGTCAACTCTAGAAATAAAAAAAAATAAAACAATTCTCGTTTCGGCCGCGGCACACAGCAAGGGTATTGCATTCCTTTAGACAGCATGTGCCGGTGACGTCACCGGCTGCTGGCGAAAATATCTCCTAAACACTGCACGTTTAGGAGATGTTAATTTTTCCTACAGGTAAGCTTTATTATAAGCTAACCTGTGGGAAAATTAAAGAAGAGAGTTTACTACCACTTTAATCTAAGGTACTGCAAAGATGATGGATGTTGCTAGAAGTTTATATTATGGAAAGTGGGGGGAAGGGACAATTTGACAGTGGTGATAAGAATATAAGAATGTGCATGTCATGTAATTTGGTTCCAGAGTGAAGTGCAGGTGATCACTTATTGCCAAGGCCAAAGATGAGAAAATCAGTTTGTATTTTCAGCCTATAAACTTGTCTGTGCAGGGAAAGATGAATGTACTACATTGTACTCTGCAAAAATCACAAGTGAAACAAATTTTCCAATATTTTTTGTTAAGCTAGCTGTGGATCAAATCTCAGCTGGTTCAGAAGGGATCGACTGAGATTCAGTCCATTTATGGGCAGGCTGGTTGTACCCAAGTCGATCCTTGGATCAACTTGGATACAACCAGCCTGTCAGGTTTTTCACATGTGATTACTGTTAGTGGCTGTAGCCTGCTAGCTGTAATCATTGCGTTTTGTTGGCTAGCAAGGTATCTCACCGGTAAAACACAATAGTCATTGTTAATGGGGAAATCGGGCTATTTTTTTTCCTTCCAAATGAAAAGAAAGGAAAGAAAATTGCATAATCTATGGGCTTCTTTAAGTGAAGACTAGGCAAGAGCTGGCCACATATTAGGGAACCTATCTCTGCAGATATTTTCTATTTTGTAGATGGCAGCAGCATCTGTGAAAGCTGTGGATCTCAAGCCACTTTTTTTTTTTGAAATTATGTTTTTTTATTTGTTTGAAAAATAACATACAAACAAGGGGGCAAGTGCCCTCCAAAAAAGGTACACAATACATAAGTGGAAAACAATCATAATGCAATGAACCTTAGTATCAAAACATAAAGGGGCATGTGAAAGGGGGGTAAAAGAAACATCAGAAGGGCATATAAAATAGAACACTTTTAGTTGTGAATGCAAAGGGTGTACCCCAATAAAAAAAGAGGGGGGAGTCAGCTAACCATTATTACCAGTTAATAGCCTAATAAAATACCTGTAGTCAAAACCAAGCTCGGGAGTAGAGCCAATGCAGAATCAGATTAACGTGACACCATTTTTTACAGCCACTATTTTCACAGATGAGATGGGGGGAACCCCAGGCAATCAACCAGCATTGATATCAACAAGGTCCCAACTTTCCCAGATGACATTGAACCGAGTAACATCATCATTGGCAGTAGCCGTTAAGAATTCCATCCTCCGAATCTCCGCCACTAGGCGAAGAAGAAGAGATTTATCAGGAGCCACCGGCGACAACCAACAGAGCGGGATTGCTCTCCTGGCTGCCAAGAGAAGGTAGGAGATCAGCTGGTTGGTAGGCTTGGAGATACCAGAGAATGGAAGTCCCAACAAATAGTGCGAAGGATCAACTGGCAGGGATAAACCTGTTAATGATTGAATCAGCGACATCACCATTGCCCAAAAGGGTTGTATGCCCAAAAATATGGTACAGTGAACCCAGGTCCACGCCACACCGCCAACATCGGTCGGTGCAGGATGGATCTATTTTGTGTAAGCAGTCAGGGGTCCTGTACCAAAATAGCAAAATCTTTATAGTTTCTCTCTGTACCACACATCTGGAGGATTTAAAAGCTGAGGTCCATATTTTATCCCACATCTGTAGAGATATGGGCCTTTGCAGTAAATGTGACCATCTGGGCATATAGGAGTGAGACTCCTCAGTGAGAGGGTGTAACGCTCCTGCGTTTCTTATATGGTGTGGATTTTCAGCTGCAGAAATAGTTCCACGTCAGTAGTCATGTAAGAGATATGCTGAGATACCATTCCCAACCTCAATGACTCATCATGTGTGGAAGGTCTTATTTCAGCCAGTAAATACACACAATTAGCAAGCTGGTTCCTAGAGTGACTTTATATATGTGGTAACACAATGATGAAGGTTTGAGGGATAGGTTGAGTGGAGGTGGTAGGTGATAGACACTTGAAGGTGAGACAGTAGCAGATGGATGCAGGAAGGTTTAGCAATGTTGTATGATAGCAGATGATAGAATAGCAGGTGGACATACAAAAGAGATCAACCCAGTGCAGAAAAGTAGCAGTAGTCTCAAGAGCTAGCAATCTAGTTTATGCAGATGTGATAAACAGTCTCTACTATGCAGAGATAGATAGTGTAAGCTTAGTATAAGTTTATAGAGAATTCCCCTGCGGGGTACTTAGCACTATTAGCGATACAGCCGAAGGGTGGTTCAGGAGAGTCTGGATGATCCAGTAGCGGGATACAGGGATCAGCGCAGCGAGGTTCCGTCAGCGAAGTAAGCTTGCAAGCATGGAAGCTTCAAGCAAGGTTAGCATCCAGATAAGGGTGTTTGAACGAACACATGTGAGTGAGAACCGACGCCTTAAATAGCCATCTAGTCCGGCGCTGAGTGATGACAGCTCCAGTCTTAAAGGTGTATGCGCACCTTTCCAAAAGTAAATGGTAGGGCGCATACACTTGTGGAAAGTGTAATTTAGGGTACCAAAGGTACCGGAACATTACAATACCCCCCCTTTAAGGCCTGCTCCTGAAGGCCTCTGGAGCTGGTTTGTCTGGGTATCTCGCATGAAAATTGCGGATTAATCTAGGGGCATGTATGTCAGAGGTGTTTAGCCAGGTGTCGTCTTGGGGCCCATAGTTCTTCCATCTAACCAAGTACTGAAGTCTTCTTCTGTAGATACGAGAATCCAGAATCTCTTTTATCTCGTATTCTTCTCCACCTTCAACTTGTACAGGAGGGGGAGGTGGAATATTAGGCCTTATTCCTTGGTCCGGAACATGGGGTTTTAGTAGCGACACATGGAAAATGGGATGGATTTTTAGGTCCATTGGCAATGTAAGCTGCACTGCAGCTTTTCCAATAAGTTTCTTGATTGGGAAAGGTCCCAAGAACAGAGGTCCAAGCTTTTTGCTAGGGATCTTCAGTCTCAAGTTTTTTGTTGAGAGCCAAACGAGGTCCCCGATAGTATACTGTGGAGAAGTTCTTCTACGAAGGTCATAGTACTTCTTTTGTTGACTGTGAGCGTGTGCAATGGTAGTATTTAGTAAACCCAGAGAATCCTTTATTTGGGAAAGATAGTCTGAGGCTACTGGGTTATTTGAAGGAAGGATGCGTGGAGGGAGAATAGAGGGATGGAACCCATAGTTCAAGTAGAACGGACTATGCTTGGTTGTACTGTGAGTTGCGTTGTTGTAGGCAAATTCTGCCAGGGGGAGAAGATCCAACCAATCATCCTGTTGGTAAGAAGTGTAACAACGTAAGTACTGCTCGATGCATTGGTTGACTCTTTCAGTCTGTCCGTTGGTCTGCGGATGGTAAGGAGAAGTGAGCTTCCGCTCAATCCGTAGTATGTGACATAGTTCTTGCCAGAATTTAGAAATAAATTGGGATCCACGGTCAGACAAAAGAGTTTTTGGGATACCATGTAATCTGAAGACATGTTTCATCAGGAGTTCTGCCGTTTGTTTGGACGAAGGTAGTCTGCGAATAGCAATGAAATGTGCCATCTTTGTCAGATGGTCCACTGACACCAAGATGGTATTAAATCCTTTGGAAGGAGGCAATTCTACGATGAAGTCCAATGACAGAACCTCCCATGGAGTTTGGGGTATTGGTAGACTGCATAGTAGACCGGATGGTCTCGTAGTGTCAATTTTGGACCTGGCACAGACATTGCATGAAGAGACGAATTTTTGTATAGATGTTTTCATGTCAGGCCACCAGAATTGCCGAGAAATCAAATTGAAAGTCTTTGTCATACCCATATGTCCTGCCATAGGCACATCATGCGATAATTCCAAGATCTTGGTGCGTAGGGTAGGTGGTATGTAAAGTTTGTCGTTGTAGTAGAGGAAGCCTTCTGCATCGGTATTTAGTTGTGGTGGGGGTGAATCCAACCTTATACCATGCAGAACCTCTTCCTTCAAGGAACGGACAACTCCAATAATGCGTTTGTGAGGTATTATAGGAACGGAAGGAATTTCAAAGTAGTTTTCTTCAGTTAGTCGTGATAGTGCATCCGCTTTTTTGTTCTTATCTGCAGGTGTGTAGGTCACTAGGAAGTTAAACCTTAGAAAGAATAGTGACCATCGTACCTGTCGATGTGAGAGAGTTTTGCTAGTCTGAAGATATTGGAGGTTTTTATGGTCCGTGTATATAATTATTGGTAATTGGGTGCCTTCTAGTAAATGTCGCCAATTCTCCAGAGCCAATTTTATAGCAAGCAGTTCCTTCTCACCCACGGGGTAATTTATCTCGGGACTGCTCAGGGATTTAGAAAAAAAGGCGACTGGATGAAGTGGTGAAGTGGGGGTAGGTCGTTGGGAGAGTATTGCTCCTACTGCCATGTTTGACGCATCTACCTCCAGAATGTATTGGAGGGATGGGTCTGGATGGCGTAATATGGGAGCAGAAGTAAACCTTGTCTTTAACAAGTGGAAAGCCTTATTTGCTTCTTCTGACCATTTAAATGGTATTTTTATGCTAGTGAGCTGTGTGAGGGGTCTCACAATAGCAGAGAAGTTTTTTATGAACTTCCTGTAGAAATTTGAAAATCCCAGGAATCGCTGTAGCGCCTTGCGTGTAGTTGGTGTAGGCCAATCCTGAATGCAGGATATTTTACTCATGTCCATCTCGATTCCTGTTTTGGATATGATGTAGCCTAGAAAGAGTACCTCATCTTTATGGCACAAGCATTTCTTCAGCTTCACATAAAGATTATGTGCAAGCAATCTCGATAATACAAGTCTTACATGTCTTATGTGTTCAGACAGGGTCCGTGAATATATAAGTATATCGTCCAGATATACCACAACACAGACATCTAGTAAGTCTTTAAAAATATCGTTTATAAATCGTTGGAAAACTGCAGGGGCATTGCATAGGCCGAATGGCATCACAAGATATTCGAACAATCCGTATCTAGTTCTGAACGCAGTCTTCCACTCGTGTCCATCACGGATTCGAATGAGATTGTATGCTCCTTTCAGGTCTAATTTTGAAAAATAGGTAGCTCCACGCACCTGCTCAATGAGCTCAGGGATAAGCGGTAGAGGATAGCGATCTTTTATTGTGATAGCATTCAATTTCCTGTAGTCGATGATAGGTCTGAGACTTGAATCTTTATTGCGAACAAAAAAGAGTCCTACTGCTGTGGAAGAAGTGGAAGGTCTAATAAAACCTTTTTCCAAGTTCTCATCCAAATAGGTTTTGAGATGGGCAAGTTCATCCTGTGAAAGAGGATAAACATGACCGAACGGCAATTTGCTATTTGGGAGTAGATCAATGCTACAATCATAGTCTCGATGAGGAGGTAATGCTTGAGCATTTTTCTCAAGAAAAACCTCAGAAAGATCCTGATAACATAGTGGTGCAATCTCATCTGTCACCACAGACAGAATCTTCCCGGAAAACGGGAGGTTACACGTTTCCTCGCAATAACAAGAAGGGAAGGTCAAGGACCGTTTCTTCCAATCTATGGTTGGTTGGTGTGTGTGCAACCAGGGAAGTCCCAACACAATGGGAAAGTGGGGTGATGGTATTAAATCGAAGGTAGAAGTCTCCCTATAAAACTCGTTAATAGTGACTAGAAGTGCTTGTGTCTGATCGGTGATCGGACCAGAGGATAACGGAACACCGGTAATAAGACTTACTGAGACAGGTTTGAGTTTAGAAATAATAGGAATTTTATTTAAAGCAGCAAAACATATATCCATATAATTTCCACAAGATCCTGTGTCAATCATGGCCTTAGTAGTAATCCTGTTCTGGTCCCACTGTAATGTCAAAAAAACAGAAATGTAGGGGTTAGTGAATGAAGTTGTCAATCCTCCTAGAGAGACATGTGAACACTCTCCCTTCTTTTTGTTGACTAGGGGACAGACGTTTATCTTGTGATCCGGGGATGCACAGTACAAGCAGAGATTTTCATTTCGTCTTTTGGCTTTTTCCATAGTTGATAGCGGTGGGCGTATGGTTCCTACCTCCATAGGAACGGGGTCAACGGCCAGACTCCGAGAGGAAACGGATAATGGCATTCCCATCTTTTCAGCCTTTCTTTCTCGTAGTCTTCTATCTATGGTAATACTGAGTTGTATTAATGCATCCAGGGTTTTTGGCATATCCGCTCGGGCGAGCTCGTCTTTAACAGCTTCTGATAGGCCAAGCCTAAATTGGGTTTTCAGAGATGCATCATTCCATTCTGAATCAAGGGTCCATCTCTTGAACTCTGCGACAAAGTCTTCCACAGGCCTCCTTCCTTGTTTCAAGGATCTTAACTGAAGATCAGCAGTACTCTGCCTATTGGGGTCATCATATAGGCTAGTGAGCTCTGCCAGGAACAAGGCATAGGAGTTGAGAAGCTGGTCGTTTTTCTCAAAAAGAGAATCTGCCCAGGCTCGAGGATCGCTTGATAGGTAAGAAATAATAGTACAAACCTTAATGTGATCAGTAAGGTAGGTACGAGGTTTTAGCAAAAAAAGTAACTCACATGCGTTTTTAAATTCGCAAAATTTTTTGCGACCGCCTGTAAATACCAAAGGGGGATTTATCTTGGGTTCAGGGGACTGAGCAGAGGTAAGTTGTGTCAGTCTAATTACCTGCTGCGACAGAGCCTGATTGTCTTCTTTTAATTCAGCAAGTGCGTGTATTAACGCAGATACTTGCTGTTTTAATTGTGTCACCTGAGTGGCTATTTCTGCTGAATCCATTTTTAGGTTCGTTCAATCTGTAACGCTCCTGCGTTTCTTATATGGTGTGGATTTTCAGCTGCAGAAATAGTTCCACGTCAGTAGTCATGTAAGAGATATGCTGAGATACCATTCCCAACCTCAATGACTCATCATGTGGGGAAGGTCTTATTTCAGCCAGTAAATACACACAATTAGCAAGCTGGTTCCTAGAGTGACTTTATATATGTGGTAACACAATAATGAAGGTTTGAGGGATAGGTTGAGTGGAGGTGGTAGGTGATAGACACTTGAAGGTGAGACAGTAGCAGATGGATGCAGGAAGGTTTAGCAATGTTGTATGATAGCAGATGATAGAATAGCAGGTGGACATACGAAAGAGATCAACCCAGTGCAGAAAAGTAGCAGTAGTCTCAAGAGCTAGCAATCTAGTTTATGCAGATGTGATAAACAGTCTCTACTATGCAGAGCTAGATAGTGTAAGCTTAATATAAGTTTATAGAGAATTCCCCTGCGGGGTACTTAGCACTATTAGCGATACAGCCGAAGGGTGGTTCAGGAGAGGCGGATGATCCAGTAGCGGGATACAGGGATCAGCGCAGCGAGGTTCCGTCAGCGAAGTAAGCTTGCAAGCATGGAAGCTTCAAGCAAGGTTAGCATCCAGATAAGGGTGTTTGAACGAACACATGTGAGTGAGAACCGACGCCTTAAATAGCCATCTAGTCCGGCGCTGAGTGATGACAGCTCCAGTCTTAAAGGTGTATGCGCACCTTTCCAAAAGTAAATGGTAGGGCGCATACACTTGTGGAAAGTGTAATTTAGGGTACCAAAGGTACCAGAACATTACAGAGGGGCTGCGTCGTGAAGAATGTTGTAAATAGAGGACACTAAATGCCTCTGGTGAGGACCATGTGCGCATAGGTATTCAAAAGTGGAGGGCTTCTCCAGGGTCAAGGACAATGACATAGAATGAAAAAAATGTCGAATTTGAAAAATAAAAATAAAATGTGTGTTTGGGGATGGCAAATTTCTGTCGCAGCATCTCGAAAGAGTATAGGTTTTCGGGACACCGGGTGGACCAGGTTGCGGAGCTGAAACAGGGGTGCCCGAGACCAGGACCACGTACGGCTGAACTGCAGGCTATCAGGTAGTAGGGGGTTAAACAGGACATTAGTAAGTGGGGGCATGGCGAAGAGAGAGAAAACTTCTGAAAATACTTACGCCAGATATCAAAGGTAAAAAGCATAGGAGCAAGGCACGTACATTTCAGGATCCGGTCAACATGCAGCGTTGGGGACCATACCAAGGAGCAAGGGTGGACTGAATAAATCAAACCCCTCTCTATCTCCAACCACGGGTTGGGGTCCACCAAGGAAGACCAGAAGGCCACTGCGCGGAGGTGGGACGCATAATAATACATAACAATATCAGCCCCCCCTTGGAGAAAACAACACTGAGCTAGCAACACAATGAGCCCTGTTATTCTAAATACATTTAAGGAAGCTCCGCTGAAAGGCTTTAAGCTGAGACATAGGAATAGCAACCGGCAGGGTCTCAAAGAAGTAGAGTAGCCTGGGCAGAATTGACATCTTTAAAACATTGATCCTTCCCAAAAGAGACAGGGGATACCCCGTCCCGTTGTTAGGAGCGAGAGACCTCTCAGGACAAGGAGGTATAATTAGTTGAATAGAGAGTAGAGTAGGAAGGGGTCAGCTTTACACCCAAGTAGGTGAGCGCTAACAGACACCATCTGTATGGATATGTCTGCTGCAATTGGGTCAGTAGAGCTTGTGACATGTGGAGTGGAATAGTCTCAGTCTTGGAAGCATTTATCTTGTAACCCGAAATGGCACTAAAGGAGGTCAGCATGGAGTGGAGGGAAGGGAGGGACAACTGGGGGTTGGTCAGGGTCAAAAAGATGTCGACAGCAAATAAAGACAATTTGTATTCCCTATGTCGCATCAGGACCCCACTAATATCCGGGTGAGAACGAATGGCCCCAGCCAGGGGCTCCAAGCACAATATAAAAAGCAAAGGGGACAGGGGACCTCCCTGCCAAGTGCCATTGAACATGGGGAACGGAGGCGACATAAAAGTAGAAGACATCTGGACCTGGGCAGTGGTGGGGGAGTAAAGTGCCTCCAGAGCTTTAAAAAGGGACCCCAAAAGCCAAACCGCGTCAGAGTGGAAAACAGGGCCGGGCGGGGAAACCTATTAAGAAGATCAATCAAATCGATTGTGCGTCTAGTGTTATCTCCAGCGTGTCTAGACAAAACAAAACCCTACCTGGTCCTCATCAATTAGTTTGGGTATAAGCGTTGACAGTCTCTTGGCTAGGATCTTAGTGAATATCTTATAGTCTGAATTCAATAGGGCAATAGGTCTTTAGTTATCGGGTAGTGAAGCATCTTTACTGGGTTTAGGGATGACAGAGATATAATAGTTTGCTAATTGAGGATGGGGAACCTTCCCCTGGAGCAGGGAAGCGTAAAGCTCCAGCATATGGGGTGTTAAAACTGGCAAAAAAGTCTTGTAGTAAAGAAAAGAGAGGCCATCTGGGCCAGGTGACTTACATGAGGGCAAATCCTTAACCGTGGCCATGAGCTCCTCAATGGAAATGTCAGCATTTCATTTTGCTATGACAGTCTGGGCAATGACAGGTCACTAAATAATTTGTCAAAGTTATCCTGAGTAAAAGTGAAATGATTCTCTGGAGTTAGACAATTATAGAGTTTACCATAAAAAAAACCAAAGGCCTTTGCGATAGTGTAGGGACAGTGGGTTGGGGTGCCATCAGGTTGCACAAGAAGGTCCGGGATCGAGCGGAAAGGGCGCGGGCGAAGTTTATTCACCAGCATTCTATGTAATTTATTAGAAAACTCGTAAAATTTTTGTTTAGCCCACATCAGAGATTTAGCAACTTTGGACAGGTCTAGAGTCTTAATAGGCTCTCGGAAAGATATGAGTCTACGGAGACCCCACACTGAAGGAGCACCCACGAGCAGAGCTTCTGCTTTCTGTAATTCGGCCAGCAAAGAACTCTTAAGGCTCCAAGCCTCCCTCTTCAGTCAGGAGCCCTCGGCAATGCAAGTGCCCGAAAGAAGGCTTTGTGGGCTTCCCAAAGCATGGAGACATCCTCCACCGAGCCCTTGTTCAATGTAAATAATTCTGCCAGACCGATCACGGACAACCTGGGACTGAAGGAGGCGATAATTAAGACTCCAATGGCAAGTCTTAGGGGAGGAGAAGGTCAAAGATACATCTAAGACAATAGACGCGTGGTCAGACTACTGTCAGTTACCTTGGTGGAGGCCGAAGTGCTGAGAGGGCTTCCCTTGCAGCTCGGTGCGGATCACCCCTGGTGGTGAAACAGGAGATGACACGTCCCAAGGAGCACTGGATGCGGATGGATCCCGGATGGATGGATGGATGGTGATTCAGGACCACTTCCAGGAGATCTATAGATGCTCAGAGAAAAGAGACAAAGGTTAATGCCAGGCCGAGGGTCATACACATATAATCAGTCCGAGGAGATGAAGGTACAGAGGGCCGTACAAGAGAGAGAGTCCATGGGATCCAAGCCAAGGTCGGTACACAGGAGATCCAGCAGAGGTGTCTTTTAGAGTAAGGGGTGGTCAGGCAAGCCGAGGTCAAACGAAGGAGAGATGCAGGTAAGTCAAAGGAGCTAGCCGGGTCAAACAGGAACAACAGGCAGTCAAACAGGTCACGGGTACAGGAGCTGATGATAAACCAGCACTGAAGCACAGCCAGAGAGTGTCTTATATAGGGCCAGGGCTGGGGAGATGGGCGTGGTGACACACCTGCTCTGCATCCAGCGTTCTATTGTTGCTGAATGCTGATTCCTTTCCTGACAGTGCCCCCCCCCGAGGGGCAGCCTCTGGATGCCCTCTGACCATGTTTTTCCGGAAATTTGCTATGAAATTCTCTCAGAAGCTTAGGAGCATGGATATTACCCAATGGTTCCCAGGAATTGTCCTCCGGGGGGTATCCTTTCCATTTAATTAAGTATTGAGTGCGATTGCCTCTCCGTCGGCAATCTAAGATAGTCTCAATCTCAAATTCAGGCTCCCCTTCCACTGCAACTGGTACCTCTTCTCTCCCTGGGTATGGGCTCGGTATTGCGGGCTTCAGTAGCGAGGCATGAAACACTGGGTGAATTTTGAAAGAACCGGGCAAGACTAATTCAAAGGCCACAGGGTTCACCACTCTCTTGACCTCGAAACGACCAATGAATCTTGGCCCCAACTTCTTGGATGGACAAGAAAGTTTTAAATTAGTTGACAAGAGCCAGACCTTATCTCCCACCTTGTGTGCAGGGTTCACCTTCCGTTTGAGGTCAAAGAATTTCTTATAATCCTGTTGGGCTTTCTGAATATTGTCCTGTAGTAACTGAAAATTAGCTTTAATGGCAGCCAGTCGATCCAGGACTGCGGGAACCGTGATTTCCTGGTCCAAGTTGGGCAAGAAAGAAGGATGGAAGCCATAATTAGCCCAAAACGGGGTTTGGTTGGTTGCGGAGTGTACAGAATTATTGTAAGCGAATTCTGCGCATGGGAGCAGGGAGACCCAGTTGTCCTGAGAGCTGGTGCAAAAGCATCGGAGGTACTGTTCTAGAGTTTGGTTTGTTCTTTCAGTCTGCCCGTTGCTTTGTGGATGGTAGGCAGAGGACAGGGACACTCCAACCGCCAAGGCCTTGCAGAGCTCCTTCCAAAATCTAGAGGTAAATTGAACGCCTCGGTCTGATACTATATTATTTGGAAGTCCATGTAACCTGACCACCTCTTTGATGAATGCGTTGGCTGTTTCCAAGGCAGAAGGAGTGCCCACCATGGCCAGGAAATGAGCCATTTTTGAAAGTCGATCTACGACTACTAGGATGGTGGTAAACCCTTCTGAGGGCGGTAGTTCAACAATAAAGTCCATAGATAAACCTTTCCAGGGCTGCTCTGGAATCGGTAATGGCCTTAACAGGCCCCATGACTTGACTTTTGCCCCTTTGCTCCGTTGGCACGTAATGCAGGAATTCACATACATTCTGCAGTCCTGGTGCAGTTGAGGCCACCAAAAGCGGCGTTGAATATGTTCGTAGGTTTTTCTCACCCCAAAATGTCCTGCGAGTTTGCGGTCATGAAAGGTTTTGAGGACCATCAATCTCACTTGTGCAGGAACAAAAATTTTTTCCTGGTACCAGAGGAGTCCATCCCGTTTCTTTAGAGACTCGACTTCGAGTCCTGTACATTGGGTAGAGGCTTGTTGAATTGAGGTTTGTAGGTCAGCTTGGATCAGGAAAAAGTTTTGAGCTGACAAGATGGTATTGGGCTCCGTTGTGCTGGGAGAGTCTGGAAATATCCGGGACAGGGCATCCGCTTTTCCATTCTTCGACCCTGGCCTGTAGGTGATATGGAAATTGAAGCGTGAGAAAAATAAAGCCCACCGGGCTTGCCGAGGTCTTAGGCGTCTAGCGGCCCTGAGATATTCTAGATTTTTGTGATCTGTGAATATCATAATAGGGTGCATTGCACCTTCCAGCAGGTACCTCCATTCTTCTAAGGCAGATTTAATGGCCAGGAGTTCCCGGTCCCCCACATCGTAATTCCTCTCTGGGGGTGACATTTTCCGAGAGAAGAACGCTACCGGATGTAGTAGGGCCTTTGGGCCTTGTCGCTGGGACAGGATAGCCCCTGTGGCTACTTCCGAGGCATCCACTTTGAGGATGTAGGGTAAAGCTGGGTCCGGATGTTGGAGAATAGGTGCGGTCACGAACAGGTTCTTTAACTCATCGAAGGCTGACTGAGCCTCCGGTGACCAGCGGAAGCGGATCTTCTGGCGCGTAAGTTGGGTGATGGGTGTAATGATGGTTGAAAACCCCTTCACAAACCTTCTGTAAAAGTTAGCAAAACCCACAAATCGCTGAACTCCTTTTTTGTCCGTGGGGGCTGGCCACTCCAGAATTGCTTTCACCTTCTGCGGATCCATAGATACACCCCCTGTTGAGATAATGAGCCCTAGGAACTGGATGGACTCTCTCTCAAATTCACACTTCTCCAGTTTCACATAGAGCCCATGTTTCCTCAGGGTGGCTAGTACTTTCTTAACGTGGATCCGGTGGAGTTCCAGAGTGGAAGAAAAGACCAGGATGTCATCTAGGTACACAATTAGGAAGTTGTCCAGAAACTCTCGAAAAATGTCATTCACCAAATGTTGAAAAGTGGCCGGGGCGTTACACAGCCCGAAGGGCATGACCATATATTCGAAGTGGCCAAACCGGGTCCTGAATGCTGTTTTCCACTCATCCCCCTCTCGGATGCGTATAAGGTTGTATGCCCCTCGGAGGTCTAATTTAGTAAAGACCCGAGCAGTCCGGAAGCGCTGAAACAACTCTGGAATCAAAGGGAGAGGATAGCGGTTCTTGATGGTCACCTTGTTGAGTTCCCGGTAATCAACGCAGGGTCTTAATGTGCCATCCTTCTTCTCAACAAAGAAGATTCCAGCACCCGCTGGAGAGGACGAGGGCCTGATGAACCCCTTTTCCAAGTTTTCATTGACATAGATCCGAAGAGTTTCCAATTCCTTCTCGGACAGGGGAAATATTCTTCCGAAAGGGATCTCTGCCCCTGGTAGAAGTTCAATAGGGCAGTCGTAGGGCCTGTGAGGGGGTAAAACATCAGCCTTTTTCTTGTCGAATACATCCCTAAAGTCCCGATAAGCTTCAGGAAGGTCTTCAAGGGGGTCTGGGACCGGCTGGACGGCTAGACAAGCGGCAGGGGCATTGGGTCCAGGAGGGAAGCAATGATCCAGGCAGTATTTGGATGAGAAGGAGATCTTCTTCTTTACCCAATCAATTTGGGGATTGTGGGCCTGGAGCCAAGGTAGGCCTAGGATTACCGGGAATAAGGGAGAGGACAAGACATCGAAGCGGATGAACTCTTGATGGCCCGGGCTTGTGATAGTAAGAACCGGATAGGTCTCTTTGGTCACGGGTCCGGAACTAGGCAAGGACCCGTCGGCCAGAAAGACTTGAAGCCGTTGCTCCTTAACTTGCAGGGGGACTCCTAGTTTCTTAGCTAGAGTGCAGTCCAGGAAACAACTACAAGCTCCGGAGTCAATAATTGCCGTGAGCTGGATCCTCTCTTCGGCTACCTGTAGGGAGACAGGAAGGATAAGGTGAGCAGGGGACGGCTCAGAGACCTGACAGTTCAGAACAGACCGTGAATAGCACTTACTAGGCCTCACAGGACAGTTGCGGAGAAAATGGCCAGAAGCTCCACAGTATAGGCAGAGGTTCGCCTGGCGGCGACGTTGTCGCTCTTCGGGGGTTAGGGAGGAACGAATTAGCCCAATCTGCATGGGTTCACCCTCTGCAGAGGCATTGACAGCTGGTCCAGGAAGAGGAGAGGCAGCAAATGGAACCTTAGGCATGACCCAAGTAGCTTGAGCCCCCTGGAGGCGTTCTGAGCGTCTTTCCCGGAGACGCCTGTCCATCTGGATGGCAAGGGAGATTAAATCTTCAAAGGATGCTGGTGTCTCTACTCGAGCAAGCTCATCCTTTAGAGCTTCAGAGAGGCCATGTTGGTACTGATACTTTAATGCTGCCTCATTCCAGTCCGTGTCGGCTGCCCACCTACGGAAATCTACAGTGTAGTCCTCGGCCGGGCGTTTGTTCTGTTGTAGGGCATGTAAGGCAGACTCTGCTGTGACCGTGCGCTGGGGATCTTCATATAATTGGGCCATAGCCTCAAAGAAGGAGCTTACGGAATTTAGGATCGGGCTCTTCTGTTCCAGGAGGTTGTGTGCCCAAGTCTGAGGTTCGTCAGCCAATAGGGAAATTATAATCCCTACTTTAATGGATTCAGAAGAGAAGGTCCTGGGCTGGAGAGCCAGATATAACAAACAGGCATTCTTGAAGGCCCTGAACTTCCTTCGCTCCCCACGGAAGCGTTCTGGCGTGGGCACCCGTGGCTCTGGTGGCGGAGCTGAAACTGAATGGGCGGAGCTAGCTTGATCCGGTTGGGACGGAGCCGGTAGCGAGCTAGTGGCAGGCTGAGTAGGGTCCGTCGGGGAGGAGGAGCCGGCTAGGTTAAGTACTCGACCTTCCAGCTGGAAATAACCATCTTGTAGTCTTTGTACGGCCTGGGTCAGGGCTGAAACCTGTTGGCACAGAGCCTCGAGCGGGGAAGCACCTCTGTCGGCCTCTGACATGGCTGGTTTATGCTGTCAGTTACCTTGGTGGAGGCCGAAGTGCTGAGAGGGCTTCCCTTGCAGCACGGTGCGGATCACCCCTGGTGGTGAAACAGGAGATGACACGTCCCAAGGAGCACTGGATGCGGATGGATCCCGGATGGATGGATGGTGATTCAGGACCGCTTCCAGGAGATCTATAGATGCTCAGAGAAAAGAGACAAAGGTTAATGCCAGGCCGAGGGTCATACACAGATAATCAGTCCGAGGAGATGAAGGTACAGAAGGCCGTACAAGAGAGAGAGTCCATGGGATCCAAGCCAAGGTCGGTACACAGGAGATCCAGCAGAGGTGTCTTTTAGAGTAAGGGGTGGTCTGGCAAGCCGAGGTCAAACGAAGGAGAGATGCAGGTAAGTCAAAGGAGCTAGCCGGGTCAAACAGGAACAACAGGCAATCAAACAGGTCACGGGTACAGGAGCTGATGATAAACCAGCACTGAAGCACAGCCAGAGAGTGTCTTATATAGGGCCAGGGCTGGGGAGATGGGCGTGGTGACACACCTGCTCTGCATCCAGCGTTCTATTGTTGCTGAATGCTGATTACTTTCCTGACAACTACGTTATGGGGGATATGTCTGAGTTTACCGTACATGGGATGAGAGGAGCAGATAGGAAGAAGTGGTCTAGTCTGGAATGCTTTTTATGAGCAGCCGAGTAAAAGGAAAACTGTCTGTGCGTAGGGTGCTTAATTCTCCAAGAGTCAAACAGCCTATGTGATTGGACACATTTACGAAATCATTTAGCCTGGGTTAGCACTCTTCAGGAGGGGGTTCCCTGGCACAGAGTCTGTCTATCCCTGTGGGGGGACATGACCAAGTTGAAATCGCCTCCCACAATCATAAACGGCTGGGAGTAACGAGCAGTAGACTTTAATACCTCATCTAAAAATTCTAATTGGCCAGAGCTCGGGGCATAAATATTGACCACCGTAAATGAGGTCGACATATAGTCACAAACCAAGGCAATAAACCTCCCATGGGGATCAAGGAAGGAGTCCCTAACACGTAGGGGGCAGAATTTCCTAACCAGAATAGCCACTCCAGCTTTCCCAGTAGGGTCTGAGGTGAGGAAAGACGTGTATATTTGGAAGCAAATTTCAGCGAACCCCCAGAGCGGAAGTGTGTTTCCTGAACCAGGACCACATCTGCCCCAGAGGACCTGAACTCCCTAAGTGCCAGCCATCGCTTTTGTACTTCAAACCCTTCACGTTATATGAGAGAATCCTCAGAGCCATAGTAGTAAAAAGTTTGAGCAGAGGACAGAAGCTTTGAACAATGAAATCAAGCAAATAAATAATTCAAAACAGTCATGTAAGCTATCACCCTTGGTGCAATCAGTGTCAAGTCAAGGGGCAGGCCACAGAGGCACCAGCACATAAAAGTAAGTACACAGGTCTGGACCATGGACAAAAAAGGTCCAGTATAAAAAAAAAGAAAAGGAAAAAAACAACATGGAAAAAACTCACTCAAGTACATCAATAAGAAGCCTGAGAGGCAATAAAGTCTCAGGAGGCCAAGGCTAAGGCCTTGGGCTAGGTAGGGCGACACGGGTGCCTCCAACATGTGAACTCCGGTAGGGAGGGAAACCGTTGACTCTCCAGCAAACAAAAAAATAGCTGAACTGTCAAGGTGAAAAACAAAGACAATAATGGCGAAAAAAGTAAAGCCAACGTTCCAAAATGTCGTAGGAAAAAACACCAACATCACTACCCAATGGGAGGGGGATTAGCTACCCGGTCTGGGGCAGCAAGAAGCCCAATATCAGGCCACAGAGGTAACAGGCTCAGGCGGAGGAAGAAAGAGAAGGCAGAAAGTCCTCTGAAAACATCCAAAACACTTTAGGTAGGAAGTCTGGGGAAGCGGGAGCACTGAGGAGTGGTAGTATATTTCTGAGGCTGGCCTTTCGCAGGGGTCCACAAACGGCTTGGTGTTATAGGAGCTGGTCTCCCCAGGTGTTGCTGTGGAATCAGATCCTCCTTCGGAAGAGGCTGGAGGCCCAACCCCTTTACAAAGGCCTCACTGAGGTCACGTAGGCTGTGTTGGGTGCCATCCCTGGTGACTATGAGGCGGAACGGGAACCCCCAATAGTACGGAATGCAGTGCCTTTGCAGGTGTGAGGTCACTGGTCGCAGATTTCTCCTCTTGCTGAGGGTTATTGGGGATAAATCATTGAATATTTTAAATTTAGCTCCTTTATATTCCACTTGGGACTTGTTGCGTGTGGCCAGAGTCAGAGCCTCCTTGCCGTCATAATAATGGAAGCGAACAATAACGTCTCTGGGCCTAGCTCCAGCAGGTGGTTTGGGGCCCAGGGATCTATGTGCACGATCCAATTGCCGATCAATATCCACAATATTAGGGGCTAAGGTGTTAAAAAGCCCTAGTAATAAAGAGCCAAGATTGTTGTCACCCACAGTTTCTGGGATACCCCGAAAATTGAGATTTTGGCATCTCTCACGATTCCCCAAATCCTCCTGCTGTATCTGAAGTTGTGAAACTGAGTATTTTAAAGCAGAATTCTCCTTCTCCAGCACCTGTACATATTGTACTAAATAGTCAAACTTAGTTTCTAGAGCAGGCATGTCCAACCTGCGGCCCGGTACCGCAGGCAATGCGGCCCACCCAGGGCCGGCGCTACCGATAGGCAGCGCACCTCATCCTGTACCCGGCTGTCTAGCTGTCTGTGGGGGCGCAGCCGCAATCGGCACCGTGCAGGCAGCCTGAGAGCCAGGGAATCAGGAGAAGAGCTCCACCATGGCACCGCCTCCTTGACCCCGCCCCCCTGAAGAGACAGAGAGTGGGCGCAGCATTACCCTGCGCTTCCAGAACATGGACTGCTCCAACTTTCTCTTCGCTCTCAAACGTGAGGCCTGGAGCCGGAGGACAGGCTGACTGGGGCACAAAGGTGTGAAACAAGACGGGCAGGAGGTGCAGGCTCCCTCGGGAGCTGCTGGAAGTGGAAGAAAATCAAGAAGACAGACTGGCATCATGGCATGGAAGGTACTGTCTGTCATCATACACAGACCTGGCCTGCAGATCTGCAAACAGACACTCTGGGACAATGGGGAGGGACTGCAGCTAGGAACAGGGCTAGGGGTCTCTGACATCTCCCCCTCACTCCCCTCTCTCAGCCCTCCCTCTCCCAGCCCCCCCCCCACTCTCAGCCTCCCTCCCCCACCTCTCTGTTCCCCTCTCTCTCCCCCCCTCTCTGTCCCCCCTCTCTGTCCCCCCCCTCTCTCAGCCCTCCCCTCTTTCTCAGCGCTCCCCTCTCTCTCTCAGACCTTGTCCCCTGCTCAGGCCATGTTAACCCCTGCCATCCTGGATGAAAAGCTGCAGGCTCTGCTATATCAGATTACACGAAATATAGCAGCCGAGGTGGGCAAGATCTCACAAGAACTTAGGGGGGAAATTACCCAAATTGGGGAACGCACAGATGCTCTAGAGCATGGGTGTTCAACCTTTTGGCTTCTCTGGGCCACACTGAGCATAGAGAAATTTTCTCGGGCCGCATAGAAAATATATACTATAGTTAAGGTATATATGTAATAAATCGCTACCACGCCCTTCCTGCGCCGCCGCGCCCCCCCCCCTCCCCACACTAATTTAACACCACTAGAGGATGATCAAATAAAATTGAATCAGTATACAGAAGTTTACTTCTTCTGAGAGATATTAAAGGAACACTCCAACCACCATGAGCACTTCAGTGATATGAAGTGGTGATGGTGGTAGGAGTCAGAAACACTGCACACGCTGGGATATTTACAGTTATATGCTGGGGGATAGTTGCACCCCTAGCACATGTGACTTAGGCAGCCAGAAAATGTAATGTCCTTATTAATACATGTTTCATGAGTTTTCAAAAGCTAAAAATATATCTGATAAGCTGAGATATTCTGCAGCTTTCAAAATTCTCTATCTCTCATAAAGAGGAACTCCATCTGGAAATCTTGACCACAGAACAATTTATATCTGAATCAAAAGTCCCCGGAAAATTCCCTGATGCAAATCACAGACATCGCAATATAGACTATTAACCCTATGCTTACCGTAAAAAATTGTTAACCTTGATTGGACAATAATATCCTAATACAACCTACTTTTTATACGTCAGATGATAATACAACCTACTTTTTATACATCATATGGTATATTTAAACTGAAACACGGAATAATAAATGCAAGTAATTTTGATTCAACCATCTTGAGTCTTATCTGATCTCATTATATATGTAATTACATATTTCTGATTTGGTATCACCGACTAACAGGTAACAGGTATTTTGTACCTGAGGAAAATTCCACAACAGCTCGGCGAGCTTGAACCCAGGAGAGGTAGACGTCATCTAAAACGGAGTGAGACACCTGGACGGCGCTGGGAGCACTGGAAAGAAACTGGCCAGGTAAGCCCATTGTCTGCTTACAATGTATTTCCAGTCTTCTCAGTCGTCTAGGTAACTCTGTTTATTTTTGATGTAATACCCTCTTAAAAGAACCTAAACTCTTAGTCAGTGTATATATTGTTGCTACTAACACTTGTTGCTAAAGGTGAGGTTGGGTCAACCCTCACCGTTGTGCTGTACAGGAGATACTCCACAGGGCACAAACATCTCCTCAGCCCGGATATCAATGTATGAGTGTGCCCTGTTGAGTAGTGACCATATCACATTCAAACGATGCAATGTGCTAAATCCTGCCAGCTTGCTTCCAATGCTAGAGCAGGCTCCAGAGGGGGAGGAGGGAGGGTTTGAGACCCCCCATGATTGTTTCGAGCTAATGATGGTAGAATCTGAATCTTTGAGCCCTGCCCAAAAGTCTCCTCTCCTAAACCCTGATGAAACTCTCTATAAGGATGTATCACACTTTTACACAGAAGAGGGTAAGCCGGTAACAGGGTATGCAATAGTAACAGCAGATAAAACAAAATATGCAGAAGCATTAAACCCAAAGTTTTCAGCACAGGCAGTCGAACTGATCGCTTTGGCTAAGGCCTGTGAAATTTCTGAAGGACAAAAGGTTAACATTTATACTGACAGTCACTATGCACACGGCATTGCTCATGACTTTGGTCCTATTTGGAAAGCTTGTAACTTTTTAACCTCAGCAGGTAAGCCAATAAAGCATGCAGATTTAATAGAGAGGCTGTTCTTAGCCTTCCAGTGTCCAACTGAGCTGGCCATTCTAAAAACCAAGGCACATGCAAGAGAAGACACAGAAGAAGCTGCAGAAAAAAAAGCAAGGGCCGACAGGACAGCAAAGAAAGCTGCACTGGAAAAGGTGCTTATACGGGTACTGACGCTTGCAGGAAAGCAACCAACCCCGGTAAGTATGGAAATCTTGATATCATTGCAGAAACAGGCCTCCTCACAGGAACGTGAGAAGTGGCAAGAAAAAGGTGCAACACAAGATGAAACCGGTTGCTGGAGAATGGAGGAGCCTCTCTGTCTACTTCAGGCTCTATACCCGATGATGGCAGCCGCAGCTCAGGAACCGTGTCATAACTCAAAGACTGTAATGGCCACCTTGGTAATGGAACACTGGTTAGCACCAGGTTTTTCTGGAGTAGCTGCAAAACATACTGCTTTTTGTCTTATCTGTGCTAGGCACAATGTTGGCAGAACTGTAAACACCCCACAAAAGCACACACCAAAGCCAGACTATCCTTTTAATAGAATTCAAATAGATTACATTGATCTCCCACAGTCGGGTGCTTATGCACATGCTTTGGTCTGTGTAGACATTTTTTCAGGATGGCCTGAGGCCTGGCCAGTTTCTAGGGGTACATTTCAAACCACAGCAAATAAACTCTTGTCCGAGTTGGTGTGCATGTATGGAATTCCAGAAACTATAGAAAGTGACAGGGGTACTCACTTTACAGGAAAAGTCTTACAAGAGATCTTATCCGCACTAAATATTGAACAAGCCTTCCACACTCCATATCACCCACAGAGTAGCCGGAAGGTAGAAAGGTTGAACGGTACAATAAAAAATAGACTAAGCAAGATAATGGCAGAAACCAGTAAACCCTGGCCAGAGTGCCTACCCATTGTGTTATATTCTATTAGGAACACTCCCAAAAGAGGACTGGGTCTTACACCATATAAGATACTTTTTGGGTGTGCTCCTAAAACAGGTCTATATCTTCCACAACAATTGCAAGCAATACACTCGGATCTAACAGGATACAGTATGTTGCAGCACTTCTAAAGCAATTGGTAAAAATACATAATCGTGTGTTCTCATCCCTACCAGATCCAAATGAGGATGCTAAGAGCCATAAAGCGAGGCTTGGTGATTGGTTAGTAATCAGGAGACACGTCAGAAGGAGTCTCGAACCTCGGTTTGACGGGCCCCTAAGAATACAATTGGTTAGACCCACATCCCTCCAAGTAGAAGGGAAAGATACATGGATCCACGCCAATCATTGCAAAAAGGTGGTACAAAGATTTTCTTTCCATTTTTGATATGGATGGGAATGTTGGGTATAATGAAGGGGCAGGATGATAAAGAGACAAACAACCCAAGGCCCAATACACTGTTAAGATTTTTTTTTTTTCCATTAAATTTTTTATTGAAAGATTTGCAAGGTACAACGATAATACAACAAAACACAACGAAAAGAAAAAGTATTGGTGTACAAGTGTTGGTTTACAAAGTTAGGTCATATATATACGATACCACATTGCATTAACGTATTGTGTGTACTGAGCTTACATCACTAATAGGTACAGTGGAGATAATATTGTGCTCCAAATCCGCACATAAGGATGAAGGTTGAAGGAGGAGGAGTGGGGGGGAGAGGAGGAGGGGGGAAGGGGAGGAGCCGGGAAGGAAGGGAGGAGAAAGGGGGGGAGGGAAAAAGGGGGGGAGAAGGAAGGGGAAAATTGTGCGAAGGAGGGGGGTAGGAAGGAGGAGGAAGGAAGGAAGGAGGGACAGGCGGAAGGAAATAGGGAGGGAAAGTTGCGAGAATAGGAGGGAAGGGCATGGAGACATTAATGCGCCTAAGTGGACAGGTAAATAGTACTGCATAGTAACCTCTAGTGAATCACGGCAGATAAACTGGGTAAATACTACCGAAAACATTTAATAAGACAAAGACTAAGAGAAAACGAGAACAGGTCAGCTTAATGGAGGATATGAAAATTGTCATCAATAACATGAAAGGGTTAATCACAATCTCAACGGTTGTTGGTCCGCCATGTGTGCCATAATGACCAGTGTTTATCAAATCCGTACCTCTACCTGATTTACGAGCTAGCACACTCTCATAGGCCTGGTTGGTCCCAACTATGTCCAGGACTGCAGATGCATTGGGTGCTTCATCTGCCTTCCAGTGCGGGGTTATTAGGCCTCTGGCGGCCAAGAGTATAACGATAACCCAACAGTCCCTTGGGAAACGGTCTATGCCTACATTCAATATCGCCAATGCCGGATAGGGGCGGGTAAGGACACCCGTGATATCAGAAATAATGGAAAATATTTTATTCCAAAAGCTAGTCAGGTGTTTACAAGTCCAAAACACATGCTTGAGATGGGCCACCTCGCGAGTAATCTGGCATAAATTTAGCGATAGGGGGTTAGGTACCAGAGCAGATTTATCTTTTGGGAAAGCTCCCAGTGATTCGTGCAGGAGGATGCCTGTTTGATAGAATGGAAGGCGGTTTGCCACTGTTCCACAGTAAAGGTCTCCTCCAAATCCGCCTCACATTTCTCAAAGGGAGCCGTCTTACAGTAGTCTAGTTTATGTTGCAGACAATTGTAAAATAAGGAGGTACCCTTAGCTGAGCGCAAGGATCCCAATAGAAACATCCAACCCTGTGAGGGCAAGTAGATATGTGGGGATGGTAGAGTACGTAGGAAATGGGCTATCCGCACGTACAAATAGTACCCTGTCTGGGGAAGACAGTATTCTCGCTGCAGCAGAGGGAACGTCTTGAGGGAATCCCCAAATAGAAGGTCATCCATTGGGGTTATTCCTCTGATAGTCCACCCCCAGAGGGAAGCGTGAGGTAGAACCATCTCCAAAACATGGAGCAGAATGGGTACTTTTACAAGTGAAGGGGGTCTGAGTGTGAGAGAGGCAAATTCCCTCTAGGCCAAGAGTGAGGCCTGGACCGATAGCGATAGGTCCCTCAAAGGGAGGGGGCGCCACCTGTCGGCTAGGAGCACTGACTGCAAGGGCAATGGGGCATAGAGCTCAGCTTCCATAGCACTCTAAGTAGTACTGTGGGTTGGTCATACCCAGTGACGGAGCTGTGCCAAATGAGAGGCCAAAAGGTAGACCATCACATCAACCATGCCCATTCCCCCCGCGGACCAGTGCTTCACCAGGAGAGCGTGGTCGCTTCTAGGTCTCTTGCCCTTCCACACCAGACCCTTGAGGGCGGCCTGTAGAGGCAAAATATATTTGCGTGGGATAGGGATGATCAATGTTCTAAATACATAGAGGATCTGGGGCAGAAGAAGCATTTTAAACGAGGCAAGGCGGCCCGACCAGGTGAGTTCAGTCTTGGAAATACGGTGGCATTCCTGTGATATTTTAGTAATTAAGGAAGGGAAATTGGCCTCCGCCAGTTGGGAAACTTTGGGAGTGAGTTGGATTCCCAAGTAGGGAATACTTTGCAGCTTCCACGAGTAAGGATATGCCGACTGCAATTTATGACAACGTTTCGGGGGGAGGGCCAATGGGAGGATCAGGGACTTCGTGAAATTAACCTTGTAGTAAGAGATTAAGATGAAACGTTGTAAAATCGCTTGTGTGGCAGCTAATGATTTTTCAGGGTCTGTCAGATAGATAATTTTATCGTCCGCAAACAAATTGACCACATGATGCTGCATGCTAGTGTGGAAGCCCCTGATGTCTCCCGAAGACCGAACCGCCTCCGCTAGGGGTTCGATAAGTAAATTAAAAATAGAGGGGGAGAGCGGGCAGCCTTGCCTCGTACCGTTAGTTATGGGAAACGTCTGGGAAAGCATGTTAGAGTTGTACACTCTGGCAGAGGGATTCGAGTACAGTGCCAATATCGCAGACACAATAGGACCACTGAAGCCAAATTTCTGTAGCACTCAGGACATATAGGTCCAGTGGACCCGGTCGAATGCCTTCTCCGCATCCAAAGAAAGTAGCAGAGAAGGCACCGGACCGGATCCCGCTCTATCAATAATACCAATGACTCTCCTGGTCGCATTCGAGGCCTGGCGCCCCTGCACAAACCCCGTTTGATCTGCCTGTATTAAGTCAGGCAAGATAGGATGTAACCTCAATGCAATTACCTTAGCATACAATTTAACATCTGTATTCAACAGCGATATGGGTCTAAAGTTGGGGGGGAGGTAGGCTCCTTCCCAGGTTTAGGCAACGTCACTACATAACGTCACTACATAAGCCTGAAGCATTTCAGTAGGCAGAGAGGACACCGTGGCCGCAAACATCGAGGCTAGATGTGGGCTCAAGACATCTGTAAACTTCTTATAGTAGAGGTTAGGCAAGCCATCAGGGCCAGGAGACTTACCAGAGGGCCAAGTGCGAATGGCGCGCTCAATCTTCAAATGGGAAATCGGGGCATTCAGGTCATGAAGTTGAGCGGACGTAAGATGCGGTAATTTAATGGAAGCCAGGAAATAGGATATGGAGTATTCTGTGGGTTGGGGGTGGTAGGGTCATCCTTTAAATTGTACAAAGAACTGAAATATTTGGCAAAGGAGTCAGCTATGTCTTGCGGGTTCATTATTTTAGTGTCGGTGGTGGGGTCTAATAGGTACGCTATTTTGCTTTTAATTCGCCTTGCTTTCAATTTGTTGGCCAACAGTTTGCCTGCCTTGTTGCCAGAGTAATAGTGAGAGATTTTTAGGGCCCTAAAAAAATTATCCTGTTGTTCCACTAGAAATTGTCTGAGATTTGATCTAAGATTCTGTAGTTGGAGAGCCATGGATGGTGAGGGGGAAGATTTGTTCAAAGGTTCTAATCGCTTGATCTCACCCAAGAGTTGGTCAAGCCGCAAAGCCCTCTGCCTCTTAAGCCTAGCACATAACTGAATAAAAATGCCACGCATAAACGCTTTATGAGCGTACCAGACCATAGTTGGGTCTGAAATAGACCCTGCATTGTTATTGAAGTATTCCCGTAAGTACGTCTCAATACGGGAGGCATACTGAGGGGAGTCCAAGACCTGGCTGTTCGCTCTCCATATGTAAGCCGGGCCAGGGGAGCGTGACTCCTGCAGAACAACCGAGACTGGAGCATGGCCTGACCAGGTGATGTCGTGTATTTCAGACGTGTGGACGAGTTGTAGTAAGTGTTTGTCAACTAAAATCATGTTGATGCGGGAATAGAAGTTGTGACGCTGCGAGTGAAAAGAATAGTCCCGTTCACCTGGGTGGAAGCACCTCCAGGAATCGCACACGTCTGCTGAGTGAAACAAAGACTAATGCAGGGGGAGAACGCTTGGGAGTGGAGGTAGTGTCCATCTTGGGGTCAGCCGTGAGGTTAAAGTCCCCACAAACGACCGTGGGGCCTTTCCTATGCCTGGACACCAGACGGAACATTTTCCTCCAGAAGCGCAGTTGGTGTGAGTTAGGAGTGTAGGCATTGACCCCCGTGAGTGGCATGTTGTTGATTTCACAGAGCAATATAAGGTAACGGCCATTCGGATCTGCAATGAGATCCACCAGAGAGAATGCCACAGAGTCCCTGATTGCAATCAGCACCCCTTTACGTTTCTGTGGGGCTGAGGCCATAAAAACGTGCGGGAAGTTCTTATGGGCGATGGTTGGTGCAGAAGATGCGTGGAGATAGGTTTCCTGGACACACAGCAGATCGCTTTGAAGTTTCATGGCCTCCTTCCACAAGGATGAGCGCTTAGCAGGGTGGTGGAGGCCACGAACATTCATGGATGTAATTTTAATGGTCATGAGTAAATGTTAAAGGAGCAACAGAGTTACCTGGGCCAGAGTTTGTGCGTAGGAAGTCCGGTGGAGACCACCCGGGATGCATTGGAGTTGTGCAACCTCTTGGCCGAAGAGATTCAGAGTGATAGGTATGCGTCAAAGGTATCCTGAGAAGAAGCTGACCAGCAAGATTAAAAATATAAAAGACAAAAAATGGGAGAAAACACAAAGGTGATAAGAACACAAACAGTCAGTAAAAAGTAGAGAATGAACTCGAAAGCAGTCGTGCTGCTCATTGCGGTGGGGTTAAAGAACGAACTTTGGTCTGGGTAGCCAGATGCAGGGAGAGATTTAACGGTTGTTGCCTTGAGACGGCGAGCCCTTGTGAGACTTCTTCCCTTTTTTCCTATATGAGACCGTGCGCCAATCTTCAGGAATCGGTGAAATGCGATCGGAGGACTCAGGTGGAGTAGGGCCCTGCTCCGGGAGGATGCCCCAAGATTGCAGTAGATCCAAGCCTTCTTGCAAAGAGGTGATAACATGTGCCCAATTGTCATAGGTCACATTAAGCTTAACTGGGAACCCCCACCTATAGGTGATAGTGTGATTCCTGAGCACCTTGGTAAGTGGTTGGAGATTCCGTCGCTTTTGCAAGGTGTGTTGTGAAAGGTCCGCAAAAAGCTGGATCCTGGCATATTTATCCGGGACAGGGGCCATTCTCCTGAACGCTGACATTAAATGGTCCTTGACATGATAAAAATTAACCCTCATGATGACATCTCGAGGAACGGCTTGTGTCTATCACCAACTCAGAGTGGGGGTAGAGGGAAGGAACGCCTGGATGAGATCCCTAGCATTCTGATCTATCTCACTGGGTTGAACAGATTCAGGAACCCCCAGTATCTTAACGTTATTACGCCGAGAGCGGTCCTCCATGACGGCTAATTTGTTTTTTAGCCTGTCTATTTCCTCCTCGTGGGTGTAATGAGAGTCAATGAGTTTGTTGTGAGAAGCAGCAAACTCCCCCATTTTTGTTTCAACCTTATCCATGCATCCCCCTAGGGCCTGTACTTCCACTTTAAACGAACTGACACACTCCATCATGTCCGCATGCAGGGAAGCGCGCAGGGACATCATCATATCCTTCAACTTAGTCTCTGAGACCGGTTGATCAGATGCAGGGAATGCGTTAATGTTAGCTGCAAGTTCCCTTGTGGAGTTCATGGAGGAGGAATCCCCATTGCTTACCTCTTCTAATGGTGCATCCATCGACAGTCTGGGCCTGCTCTTTACAGGGCTCCTGTAGAGCGGAATTGAGGCCGAGGGAGACCGGGGTTGTCCCGCTTTCTGTGTGGGAGGAAGTGGAGGGCTGTGCGGAGAGTGAGACGATCCGCTGGATGAGGCCGGGGAGTTGCTGCCGGCGCCATCTTTACTGACTGCTAGCAATGTCTTAACTAGTGTCAGGGATACCACATGCAGGCATCCAGCAAGGGTGATCAGATCAGTTGGCTGCACCAAGGAATCAGGACCCAGATGGATAAAGATGTAAATAAGTTTATTAAGCAAAATGACACACTCCAATACCAACACCAGTGACCATAAACAAGTAAACAAAATATAAATGATAACAGTACAAAACCCCAATAGAACCTAACAAACTATATACAAAGGGATGGAGCAAACAATAGCAGGACAGGACAGGGACAGGAGACAAGGAAAGCAGGGAGCCAGGTACAGGAAGCAGGGAACAGGACTCAGGATCAGGATACAGGTTTCAGGATACAGGTTCAGACAGGGACACGGCTAGCAGAGAAAATACTGAAGCACTGAGCCTCAGTGAAGGGCGGGCTTATATTCCCTCAGCAGTCCTCCTCAGGTGCAGCTTAATTAAAAGAACAGTCCAGCTGCTGGGAGACACCCGCTGGTGGGCCCTGGAACTGCGCCCCTCAGTTCCAGGAACAACAGTGCCACCAGCAGGTGACCCATGTAATGACACAGATCCTGACAGTTCCCCCCCTTTAAGGAGCGGCCTCCGGACGCTCCATTGTGCTTCTACCCCAAAAGTCCAAAAAGGTCTCCCCTCCATGTCTGCGGGTCTTCTAGCACTCTCTAGGCCAAAGTCCTTTAACTTGCCGGAAGGCGTGCCACCAGAGTCCAGCAATTGATCATACGCCCCACCACCAGGGTCTGGAAGCCGTCTTGGCACCCCACAGGTCAAGTTCCTGAAGAGGCGTAACATTAGGGATACACCTGCCCTCATTGCAACACATGTCCCAACACTGGGACTGAAGGCAAGCTGGACATCAAGCAGGGGAGCGCCAGCGGCATGCAGGATATCCGGCAGTGGCACACCAGGCTGGGCAACAGACAGTGGCACATCAAACAGGGCGGCAGACCGTGGCTCAGCAGGCACTGGATCAGCAAACACTGGGTCAGCAGGCACCGGAACAGCAAGCACTGGGTCAGCGGGCACTGGAACAGCAAGCACTGGGTCAGCGGGCACTGGAACAGCAAGCACTGGGTCAGCAGGCAAAGGATCAGCAGGCACAGGATCAGCAGACACATGATCAGCAGGCACAGGATCAGCAGGCACAGTAGTGGTCACCAGAACAGCGGGCACGGGATTAGCTGGCACCGGATCAGCGGGCTGAGTAAGAGACACCGGATCAGCAGGCACCGGAACAGCAGGCACTGGGTCAGCGGGCACTGGAACAGCAAGCACTGGGTCAGCAGACTGGGTAATGGTCACCAGAACAGCGGGCACCAGAACAGCGGGCACTGGATCAGCAGGCTCAGTAGGAGGCACCGGATCAGCGGGCACTGGACCAGCAGGCATTAGAACAGCAGGCACTGGATCAGCAGGCTCAGTAGGAGGCACCGGATCAGTGGGCACTGGATCAGCAGGCTCAGTAGAAGGCACCAGATCAGCGGGCAATGTAACAGCAGGCACTGGATCAGCAGGCTCAGTAGGAGGCACCGGATCAGTGGGCACTGGAACAACAGGCATCAGAACAGCGGGCACTGGATCAGCAGGCTCAGTAGAAGGCACCGGATCAAAGGGCACTGGATCAGCAGGCTCAGTAGGAGGCACTGGATCAGAGGGCACCGGAATAGAAGGCACTGGATCAGCGGGCTCAGTAGGAGGCACCAGATCAGCGGGCACTGGAACAGCAGGCATCAGAACAGTGGGCACTGGATCAGCAGGCTCAGTAGGAGGCACCGGATCAGTGGGCACTGGATCAGCGGGCACTGGAACAACAGGCATCAGAACAGCGAGCACTGGATCAGCAGGCTCAGTAGGAGGCACCGGATCAGTGGGCACTGGATCAACAGGCTCATTAAGAGGCACCAGATCAGCGGGCACTGGATCAGCAGGCATCAGAACAGCAGGCACTGGATCAGCAGGCTCAGTCAGAGGCACCAGACAAGCGGGCACTGTAACAGCAGGCATCAGAACAGTGGGCACTGGATCAGCAGGCTCAGTAGGAGGCACCGGATCAGTGGGCACTGGAACAACAGGCGTCAGAACAGCGGGCACTGGATCAGCAGGCTCAGTAGAAGGTACCGGATCAGTGGGCACTGGGTCAGCAGGCTCAGTAGGAGGCACTGGATCAGCGGGCACCGGAACAGCAGGCACTGGATCAGCGGGCTCAGTAGGAGGCACCAGATCAGCTGGCACTGGAACAGCAGGCATCAGAACAGTGGGCACTGGATCAGCAGGCTCAGTAGGAGGCACCAGATCAGTGGGCACTGGATCAGCAGGCACTGGAACAACAGGCATCAGAACAGCGGGCACTGGATCAGCAGGCTCAGTAGGAGGCACCGGATCAGTGGGCACTGGATCAACAGGCTCAGTAAGAGGCACCAGATCAGCGGGCACTGGATCAGCAGGCATCAGAACAGCAGGCACTGGATCAACAGGCTCAGTAAGAGGCACCAGATCAGCGGGCACTGGATCAGAACAGCAGGCACTGGATCAGCAGGCTCAGTAGGAGGCACCAGATCAGCGGGCACTGTAACAGCAGGCATCAGAACAGTGGGCACTGGATCAGCAGGCTCAGTAGGAGGCACCAGATCAGTGGGCACTGGATCAGCGGGCACTGGAACAACAGGCATCAGAACAGCGGGCACTGGATCAGCAGGCTCAGTAGAAGGCAACGGATCAGTGGGCACTGGATCAGCAGGCTCAGTAGGAGGCACCGGATCAGCGGGCACCGGAACAGCAGGTACTGGATCAGCGGGCTCAGTAGGAGGCACCAGATCAGCGGGCACTGGAACAGCAGGCATCAGAACAGTGGGCACTGGATCAGCAGGCTCAGTAGGAGGCACCGGATCAGTGGGCACTGGATCAGCAGGCACTGGAACAACAGGCATCAGAACAGCGGGCACTGGATCAGCAGGCTCAGTAGGAGGCACCGGATCAGTGGGCACTGGATCAACAGGCTCAGTAGGAGGCACCAGATCAGCGGGCACTGGATCAGCAGGCTGGGTAACAGGTATAATTGTATGTGTTGGGAAAAATCTCCTTTTCTTTTTAGGTTTAGATACAGAAATCTTGCTAGTGGTTGCAGGGCTATGAATAGATTGTGAAGTAGATGGAAGCGAAATGGCAGTATTGGGAGATGGTGGAAAAGGAGAGACAGTTACAGAGGAGAATTTCTGAGAGGTTGCTAGAGGCAACAGAGTAGTAGAGGAAGTTTTCACAGAGTTAAATGCAGGAAAAGTGCAACTCGTTAAGCCAGGATATGAACAAGCAGTGGAAAGCAAACCATACCTAACTGCAGCTGTGGTTGCTACGGGTAACGGAGAGGATAAACTTTGAGAAAACTGGTGTCCAGAGGCAGAAGTGGATTGGTGTGAGTTAGCTGATGCTAAATTGGAAAGATCTGACCAGGTTTGCAATAAGGCCTGAACAAAACTCAATTTACAACCCCCTTGTCTGATTAGAGAATATACAGCATTCATGCAATCCAACAGGGCCTCTGGAGAATACACTGAATAATGTTCAATAAAATAGGGTTTATCATCTTCCAAGAGCCACACAAGAGATACCACCTGAGAGACACTAAAAGGAGGAGAATAATCATCACCACCCTTAGGGGTATTAGATAAAGCCAACTCTGCACAGAGCTGAATAAGTGGCTGAATCTCTTTGAACAAAACTCTGCCTTTGTCAACAAACGAGTGGGCCAGACGGATGCATTCCAACAACTGCTCGCTAGTGTAAGTTTTCAAAATTTGGCGACAATATTCCCTGTCTTCTGTTACAAGCAAAGAAAAATAAAAGACCTCCTCTGACTGCATCTTGCAACAACCAGAAAATTCCTAATTCCCAGGTGCAACCGATCTGATCGTTAGTGGCTTCAGTATTCTGTCAGGGATACCACATGCAGGCATCCAGCAAGGGTGATCAGATCAGTTGGCTGCACCAAGGAATCAGGACCCAGATGGATAAAGATGTAAATAAGTTTATTAAGCAAAATGACACACTCCAATACCAACACCAGTGACCATAAACAAGTAAACAAAATATAAATGATAACAGTACAAAACCCCAATAGAACCTAACAAACTATATACAAAGGGATGGAGCAAACAATAGCAGGACAGGACAGGGACAGGAGACAAGGAAAGCAGGGAGCCAGGTACAGGAAGCAGGATGCAGGACTCAGGATCAGGATACAGGTTTCAGGATACAGGTTTCAGGATACAGGTTCAGACAGGGACACGGCTAGCAGAGAAAATACTGAAGCACTGAGCCTCAGTGAAGGGCGGGCTTATATTCCCTCAGCAGTCCTCCTCAGATGCAGCTTAATTAAAAGAACAGTCCAGCTGCTGGGAGACACCCGCTGGTGGGCCCTGGAACTGCGCCCCTCAGTTCCAGGAACAACAGTGCCACCAGCAGGTGAACCATGTAATGACACAGATCCTGACAACTAGACTACATGGCTGACTAGACAGATCTGCACTGTCTGGTAAACTGACTATCTGATAAACTACTGTATCAGTTGTGGATTTTTTTTTACAAATGTTCCCATCCATGTGTAAAATAATTTCTCTCACCAACAGGTAGTTTTAAAATGGCTGCCGCATATTTAATGAACCATGTGCTTTTAGGGGGGAGGTGCAGCCATGTGTGGATGACCTCACTCAAAGTGACCTAGGATGTGGTCAAAAGATATGACCACTTCCTGTGGGAGGTTTTTCTGTGTACAGGATTATAAAAGGGTCAATTTGCATGAGAAAAGCTCTGTTTCTACCTCACCTTTTGGCCCTTAAACATCCAGGCTGCAGCCTGGCTTGTTTGTTTTCGTTTGTAGTTGGAGAAAACATGCGGCGAGGACCTTTCTTTGTCTTGTTGCTGCAGACATCCATTGGAATCCCACCACCCGAGCTAAGTATTCAATATTCTTGGGACAAGTGTTGTATGTTTAAGAAGCGTATTTCTGCTGTTTACAGACCATAGGCTGTTCATGTGTTAGGCATTGTTATATCTGCCAGTCTTGTGATATGTTCCTAATATTGTAATAGTTTGTATGTACAGCATGCTTTTGTTTAGTAAAAGTACATTTATACCCTGCAGAGGTCTGAGCTTCCTTGGTTTTACCGTAAAGTAACCCTTGCTAGAAACGCAAGCAAAACATTTGGGGGCTCGTCCGGGATTGCGCTATGAATTCAACTGAAGCAGACCTGTTTTCTGTGGTGTATTGTGTAGCTTGTGCTGGGTAAAAATGCTGTGTAAGCTGTTTAGGAAAAGCAAGGCTGCAGAGAGGTCTGGTGTCCAGAAGGGAGTGTGCAGTTTACCTATCTGGGCCAGAAACAATGAGTGGGAGCCTCTTGCTAAAGTATTTGCAAAGTATGCTTCTCCCTTGAATAAAACTTGGGGTGATAAAGTCTCAGATCATTTTGTAGATTTTAGCCTTAAGGAGTTTGGTTTAAGTAAAGCAGAGAAGAGGACAGTGTCCACATTGGGTTGGTACTTTCTACATGCTCTCTATATAGAATCACAGAGAAGGGAGAAGGCAGAGGATGAACTTAAGGTATTAAAAGGCCAACTAGCAGTTGCTTCAGAGTGTGTGCGTTCAACTGCTAGTCGGGCTGATGATTTGCAAGAGCGGTGTGCAGCCCTCATGTCCAAATCAATTAATGCCTTAAGGGAAAGGAAGGACAGAAAACCTGTTAGTAAAGCCAGGGTACGTGCCATTGTCACATCCCAAAACTGGGATTGTGAGGATGTCTCCTCCAATGAGGATGAGGAGATAGAGTTTGATGTTTCAGATGATGACTATGTGTCTTATTCTGATGATAGTGATGATCTGAATCAGGGGCGTACCTAGAGCATTTGGCACCCGGGGCGGATCCTATATCTGGCACCCCCCCCAGGCAACGAACATTGACGTGTCATGTGTAAAATGTATGGAGACCCCTTTTACATTACACAGAACCCTTACCCCTGGACCCCTTTACATTACACAGCCCCCGTACCCCTTTACATTACACAGCCCCTGTACCCCTGGACCCCTTTACATTACACAGCCCCCTTACCCCTGGACCCCTTTACATTACACAGCCCCTGTACCCCTGGACCCCTTTACATTACACAGCCCCTGTACATTACACAGCCCCCTTACCCCTGGACCCCTTTACATTACACAGCCCCTGTACCCCTGGACCCCTTTACATTACACTGCCCCCTTACCCCTGGACCCCTTTACATTACACAGCCAGTGTACCCCTGGACCCCTTTACATTACACTGCCCCCTTACCCCTGGACCCCTTTACATTACACAGCCCCTGTATCCCTGGACCCCTTTACATTACACAGCCCCCTTACCCCTGGACCCCTTTACATTACACTGCCCCCTTACCCCTGGACCCCTTTACATTACACAGCCCCTGTACCCCTGGACCCCTTTACATTACACTGCCCCCTTACCCCTGGACCCCTTTACATTACACAGCCCCCCATTGGAACCCTTTACATTACACAGCCCCATCCCCCATACAACCCTTTACATTACACAGCCCCCCAATATAACCCCTTTACAATACAAAGCCCCCACCAATAGAACCCCTCTACAATAAATAACCCCATAGAACCCCTATACAATACAAAGCCCCCCCCATAGAACCCCTATACAATACAAAGCCCCCCCATACAACCCCTATACAATACAAAGCCCCCCCATAGAACCCCTATACAATACAAAGCCCCCCCATACAACCCCTATACAATACAAAGCCACCCCCCCAAAAAAAGAACCCCTTTACAATACAAAGTCACCCCCCTCAAAATAACCCCTTTACAATACAAAGCCCCCCGCCCCCCCCTCAAAATAACCCCTTTACAATACAAAGCCCACCCTCAAAATAACCCCTTTACAATACAAAGCCCCCCGCCCCCCCCTCAAAATAACCCCTTTACAATACAAAGCCCCCCCGCCCCCTCAAAATAACCCCTTTACAATACAAAGCCCCCCCGCCCCCCCCCTCAAAATAACCCCTTTACAATACAAAGCCCCCCCCTCAAAATAACCCCTTTACAATACAAAGCCCCCCCGCCCCCCTACCTTTTTAGGAGGAGAGCGGAGGAGGAGGAACTGTTTAAAGCAGAGAGGATGTGAGAGACTCACTGTCACTCCCGAGCCCTGAATACACAGCGATCGGCGCCTCGGCGGGAACTGCAGAAGTTACTATGCTGGTTAATGAGCAGGTGATTGGTTGATAGGCGGTCCTAGCAACCAATCGCCTTCTCATTAACCAGCATAGTAAACTGCGGCAGCGCCGATCGCTGTGTATTCAGGGCTCGGGAGTGACAGTGAGTCTCTCACATCCTCTCTGCTTTAAACAGTTCCTCCTCCTCCGCGGTGGAAGCAGTCTGGCGGCCGGCCCCGGGTGTCACCCTGATCTTCCCTGACACACTGACACCCCCCTAATGTGTGGCACCCTGGGCGGACCGCCCCCCCGCCCCCCCTATTGGTACGCCACTGATCTGAATGAGTTTCATGCAAGTCCAATAATGCGGAATAGTGCTTGTGATGAACTGAATGAAGTAGAAAAGGGGCCTATTCAAATTGAGCCCAAGGAGCAGCTTGCAGTGGTGACCGAAGAAACTGCAAGCGAGGTAAAGTATTTAGGTAAAGTTAAACCTGCAGTGGCTTTGAAGTGTGTTCAAACTTCTGTAGGCAGAGCTGAAGATTTGAATGAGCGGTGTGCAGCCCTCATAAGCATTTCTAACGATGTAACAAAGGACAAAGGCCCTAAGCCTGCAAGGAAGACAAGGCCTATGGTCTCCAGAAGAAACATGTGGACTGATTTACTTAAGGCAGGGGTCCCTAAAGGGGAAATAGATGGGATCCCTACACCAGCTTTGTTTGAGAAGTGGGAACAAGTGAATGGGAATGGTTTATTCAGCCATGAGAAAAGCTCTGTTTCTACCTCACCTTTTGGCCCTTAAACATCTAAGCTGCAGCCTGGCTTGTTTGTTTTCGTTTGTAGTTGGAGAAAACATGCGGCAAGGACCTTTCTTTGTCTTGTTGCTGCAGACATCCATTGGAATCCCACCACCCGAGCTAAGTATTCAATATTCTTGGGACAAGTGTTGTATGTTTAAGAAGCGTATTTCTGCTGTTTACAGACCATAGGCTGTTCATGTGTTAGGCATTGTTATATCTGCCAGTCTTGTGATATGTTCCTAATATTGTAATAGTTTGTATGTACAGCATGCTTTTGTTTAGTAAAAGTACATTTATACCCTGCAGAGGTCTGAGCTTCCTTGGTTGTACCGCAAAGTAACCCTTGCTAGAAACGCAAGCAAAACACTACAAATCACGTTCCTCTCCATGCCTCAACCACTTCCTATCTCGCCCCACACTCTACACGCCGCTGCTGTGTGAGCAGCCTTATTTATAGTGTGGGGCGTGTTCTTAGCCCCTTTGCCATGATTGGCTAAAGGCAGCTTGCCTTTGTCCAATCATGGCAGAGATGATTTGATTGGCCAAAGCATGGAGGTCAGGGTGCATACTTTGGCCAATCATATAATGCACTGCAAGCGCACAGTGCATTATGGATGCGGGCGCTCAAATTTCCCACAAAGAAGCCAATGTGTTGAGTAGAAAATATTGGTTTATATTTCAACCAGTGGCTATCGTCTGTGTCAGGTTTTGATTTTCATGCCTATATATGAAGTAGTAGGTGAAACCTAGGTAATAAGAGAATGTTGAGCTAATAAGGCATGGAAGGATTTGACTGTGGTATGGGAAATGCTGTGGGCATCAGATTTATCAGTATGCAGATATAAGGTTGTGTATTGGACCCCACAGACTATTAGGGTTCCTTTTTAATGTGATTCAATAGCTTGGAATAGATAGATGAGGAAGAAGATTTGAATAACATTTGGAGAGCAATAGGTCACTATGGTGACTTATAGGTTGTTTAATAAATCTGTTAGCTTGCAGCACCACCCTGAGGGATTTTAAGGTTATCAGGTGTATATGAAGTATACTGTATGTATCTCTTGAAACAAATGAGTACCCCCTATGTTTAGTGGTGTAACTGACAAGGAAGACTCCAGGGTAGACCATAATAGGCATAGAGGTACAAGAAAACTGTTTCTTGACTGCAGACTATATTTGCCTCCAGAGACAAGAATTATCTAAGCCCAATGTTTGCTTGTTGGGGGAGTTAAGCACTTTTACATTTGGAGTTGCTGTTGTAATTGCCATTCAGGGGGACTATCTTTAAGCCAGCCAAGGGAAGGGTAGAGGGATGCAGGGGCAGTTGATTATGATCCCTGGCCATATGGAGGGGAAAGTAGGCGAGGGTGGGAGGAAAAATAGGAAATAAAAAGGAGGGCAAGTAAGTCTAAATGGCTGTGAATGTGTGACAGGGAACCTTATATTATAGGTGTATGTGTAACGAAGGTGCTTGGTTTTGCTGAATGTCATGCCCTAATGGGTGGGGCCTAAGGAGTGGACTGAGTGTTTATCAGCCGGATAGATGGGTATGGTGTGCACTGAAAAGATAGCATATATGCAATGCTTGCCTCAGGTTCTACAGCAATGATGGGGGCCAAAAAGTCTTTTAAGTCAGGTGGGCTAATGGGGGTTTAGAGGATAGGAAGTATAGATGTAGGCCTAGGGGTAGGTTTTTTAGAGTACAGTACAGATATGAGGAGTGGAAGGGTTTCGAGGTTAGCTGCTGTCAGGTGTGTGGGTCTATATAGTAATGGCTGGAAGAAAACAACTAAAAACTCCATTAAGTAGGATGAAATAGTGAGGAGTATACAACATTCTGCTGTGGGCCAAAACCTTATAGGTTATTGCAGATGTAAAACTAGAAAGGCTATATATGGGTACCTCATCCATAAATGATAGCAGCAAAAAATCAAATAAGAACCTTGTGGACTGGCCAAAGTTAATGAGATTATCAGGTGGTGTATCACTTACTTATTTAATACTTCCCAGGAAAAAACACCACAAGAGAAGGTCTGGTATCCAACATCTATTACACCACCTGATAGTCTCATTAACTTTGGCCCTAGACTGATTAGATGTTTAATCATCTTTGCCTCTTCCCATGTGGATTTTTTGAAGTGTATTGTATGACAGCTGCCCTATATTCTGTAGTATATCGCTGTTTTGCGCCATGCTGAACACCGTCATCTGTAACTGGGCTCTGGTAGATGCATGTAAGTGGACTTGATGGTTACAGTATTCTGCCATAGTTGTTGTCACTTATTATGTACATGTTAACGATTATGGTGCATTTTTTCTCTCTAGATAGGCCAATGCTTCTTGCTGCCAAGATAATGAGGTCCTGAGGAAGACGTGTTTGCGAAACGCTTCGACCTCTAGCAATATACAGTTAATAGATATTGCAAGCAGCTTCAGCATATAGGCTTGTGTTGTTCAAATCTAGCATTTTTCATGGTTTTATAAATGTTTTTTTATAATCTTTGTAATAAATTATATTTTTATTTTAATTGTTGTCACCGTTCTTCTCTGGTACCAGTAAAGTCCACAAGGTTCTTACTCAATTTTTTGCTGGTTATTGTAGATGGCAATACTTGTGGTGCCAGAGGGAGGCAACCTATTTCCCAGAATGGCATGAAGAGCAGAGGAATATTCAAAGTCTAGCCAATCTGCATGACCCAGTTGTGGAACAAGTGGATTCTACCCGACATCTGCTATGGTGAAGTTTCTATGGTTATTACAGAGAAATGTGCAAAGTTTTAGCTTCATGACCTTTGAAACTCATGATATGGGAAGGATTTAACGTCTATGGGGGCAATGTCCCCAGAGAGACTCAGTCATGACCTTGAGAAATTATTCAGATGGGCCATTGCCAAAACAGTGTAATAATACAGTCATCCTATTAATTTTATTTTGACAGGGAAAAAAAACAAAAGCAACTAAGAAAAAGCTAAAATAACAGTGTAACAGTACAGAATAAATAAACAGTAGACTGAGTCTTCATAGACTTTATAAAGGTAGTGAAACACATGTAACATCTATGGGTCTAGATATTGATAATTACTGTATAGTTCAGCCCAAATTGTGGGCATGATTGGAGTTGGATGATTGTCATTAGGGTGCACTGGTGGGATATTATGGTATAGGAATAGGTAGCTCAGGTATTCTGTGGAAGATAGACCATGGAGTGGGGAATTACAATTTAAATGGACCACAAAATAGTATTAAAGACAAAAATAGTATTAAAGACAAAAATAATAAGGATAAAAACAAAAAACGAGCAGCGAAGAGCTAGCAATCAGAAATGAAGTACTGTTTCTTCACTGACGATAATTTCTCCCTATGCAGTTTGTCAGCTCTCCCTATAGCAGATATAAAATAAACAGAGACTATGGCTCCCTGTTTATAGTGAGGGGGCTGGTCACAGTTCAAATGCCATGCAGTGCTGTATGGTAAGTCCAGAGAACTCCCGCATAAATTCACCAAGACTGCAAATTCCAAACCAGCAAGACTGGCCTCATTCTTAGAAAGTCTCACTATGGCATAATAAATAATGCTAGCTGCAGCAGCCATACACACAGGGGAAAATCACTGTTTTCTTGCATGCCAGCATATTGTAAAGCATTATTGATATTTTCAGACAGCTTTAACACTTTTTGATTTGATACTTAAATGCAACTGAATTAATATTTATCTGCGTAAGTGACTTACCAAAATACTACTAAAAGAAAATTCCCCAATAAATGTTCATTTACCTGAAAGTTGGGTAAATGAAGAATACAGCTAAAATACAAGCTACCACTGGATGGCACTGTTACTGTTCCTGTTGTCCGCTGAGATCTTACAGCATATAGTAACACAGTGAACAGTCATCTTTCTTTGTTTTCCTAAACAAAACGTAAAAATCTGCAATATTGTTACAGCAATACAATGTTATAATTAATGGCAAATATAAAAATACATGTTAATTCAAAATAATTATATTAAAATAGCCTACAATATATTTTAAACAAATGTTATTTACAATAAGATATCTAATATGTGTGTTTGTGCATCCATTTGGGAGCAATATCTCTAAAACTTACAAAACTACATTTACCAATATCTCATATTCCCCACACTGACCCTAGAATTACTGATTTATGTTTCCAGCACTGCTGGAAATTCCATGGATACATCCGTGTGTGTTATTACTTTTTGATCTATATTTCAGAAGCAAGGTGGTTTCTCAGACTGTACAAAACAAATGCCATCAAACATCCAAATGGAGAAGTGTAAAGAATATCATGGTGAAGTATTATAATTATAACTTTAGTAATAACATCTTGCAGAATGGCCACAGTATATATACATTACTTTGACGTTTATTACCGTGGTAATGGCAGCAGCTAGCTGCCACAACCCTGGCATAATTTTTTTCTGCAGGTGATTCGGCATGATAAAAGTGATTCCAGCGGTGCATTCACGTCAGGATCACTGATGTGGCCAATGGCTAAGCAGGAAGTCGAGTGAGGGCAAAATGGCCTCCACTTGGCTCTATGCCTTTGGACGGCCCGGAGTGACCTCCAACATCACTTCCGGTTCTCGGGCATAAAGAAATACATTTTTTTTAAAGTCAAAGTGTTTGCCACGGTTCTCGCCATGGCTTTCAGATGGTCAGGCATGGCCGCCACTAAGTACCAAGCGGGGAATTTGAACCTGCATAACTTGATGTTCTGTCCTTTTATCCTACCTTTGAGCCACACTTCAGCTTGTATGGATCCAGTCTTGTTTATCTGACATTGCCTGCAGCACTAGGTGGCTGGATTTTTCCTGTGTATACTCCTGTCTCTCATTGTCCACCTGAAGCTAATTACTAATTTAAGCAAGGTATAAAACACTGCCTCTCCCTGAGAGCAGGGTCAGTTCATCGATCATTTTTCCTGTTTGACAGACTTAGTTCCTATGTTCCAGACTGGCTTCTGGCTGTTTCTTCGCTCCGTGTTGATCCTGCGACCTTACCTTCCTCCCATCTCCTGATCCTTATCCTTATCCGGACTTGTGTCATCCAGTGACTACAGTTATTCCTGGACTTCCCTTCCATTGTATTCCTGCCGGTCCTGCTTATTGGAGCACCTTTCCTGGCCAGCCCCCGTGCACAAATTCACAGCCCAGGTGGCTTCCTTACCTGGTCACCTTGGACTGTGGATATCTGCAAGGGTGAGCGTACATCTCTGCGTTACAGACTCCAACAAAGGTAAGCCCTGACAGTGTTGAATATTTTTTTCTTTTCTTTTGCTTTTAAAGGACTTAAGATCTCTCAATAAAGAAGACCTGTCATGCTTATTTATATTAGAAGGGATGTTTACATTAATTTTAATAGGAATAAAAGTGATAATAAATAAATAAATACAGGAACAGTGTAAAAATAAAAAGTAAAATAATTAGGAAAAAAAAATTGAAAGTGCCTCATCTCTCTGTGCTTGAAGGCAGAAGCAAACACATACAGTATGTAAGTCTAGCCCGCATATGTAAACGGTGTTTAAACCCCGCATTTGAGGTATCACATAAGCGTGCAAGCAAAAATTCTAGCACTAAACCTCTGTAACTCTAAACAGGCAACCTGTAAGCATTTTTTTTTACATTTTTAAAGCGTCGCCTATGGAGATTTTTAAGTACCGTAGTTTGTCTACAAGCGTGCGCAATTTTTAAGCATGACATGTTTAGTATCTATTTACTCAGCGTAACATCATCTTTCACATTTTACAAAATTATTGAAGTAACTAATGTGTGTGTTTTTGTTTTTAAATGTATTAAAGTGTATTTTTTCCAAACAAATTGCATTTGAAATACCTCTGCACAAATACAGTGGGACATAAAATATTGCAATGATCGCCATTTTATCCTCTAGGGTCTCTGCTAAAAATATATATATATATTCAATTGAATATATATATCACTTCAATCACTTCAAAACGACTCCTCCCTCACAATAAAACCCTCAGACAAGGGCGGAAACGTCGTTGTAATGGACACATTAGGGTATGAAGCTATGGTTTTGGAAATTTTGAATAACAAAGATTGGTATAGAAAAATTTCTGAAAGTTTCCTAGCAAGAATAATCATCAAATATCGTCAGCTTATCTTTGAAGCCTATTCTAGAGCCTTGATAGACAAGAAAACTTGGGAATTTTTGAATATCAAGGATCCTAAAACCCCTACTATGTATGCCTTACCTAAGGTTCACAAAAACCTCAAAAAAACCCCAGGGAGACCAATAGTCTCTGGCAATGGCTGTCTAACGGAACGAGCGAGCCAATTAGTGGATGATTACCTGCGTCCCCATGTACTGGCTTTGCCTTCCTACATTAGGGACACCAGTGATCTCATCAAAGCCATTGATGGCATCCAAGTCCCTGAGGAGGCATGGCTAGTGGGCATTGATGTAGAGGCCCTCTACAACTCCATCCCACATCATTGTGGGGTTCGAGTTGTGGAGGGCTTCTTATCAGAAAGAGGAGGTTCTTCAGTGGAATATAATGCCTTTGTCATCTCACTCCTTAGATTTATTTTGTCCAACAATGTCTTCTTGTTCAATGGCTCCCATTACCTCCAGGTGCAGGGTGTGGCTATGGGGACCAAGTGTGCCCCCTCATATGCCAACCTGCACCTGGGGGGATGGGAGCGTGACCTTTTTTCCAGGGATAACCTGGAGTCTCTTTTATCTTGTATACTCCTTTGGAGAAGATTTATTGATGACATTTTTATGATTTGGACAGGTTCTCTAAGCATGCTGTTGAGATTTTTTGAGGTGTTGAAAGTCAATGACTTCAATCTCAAATTTACCTACACTTATAGCCAAAGGTCTTTGGACTTTTTGGATATTACCATTTATGTAGATGAAGATGGCATTTTGGGTTCCACCCTCTTCCGTAAAACCACTGCAGGTAACACTATACTGAGGGCAGACAGTTCCCATCCTCAACCTTTGGTATCCAGTATACCATATAGCCAGTATTTAAGATTACGGCGTAATTGTACGAAATCTGAAGATTTCGAGAGAGAAGCCAAAAACTTACAGAGGAGACTTTTATGTAGAGGCTATAGTAGGGCCTGTTTGAAAAAATCTTATCATAGAGCGAAAAAATGGAACAGGACTGACTTGATTTTTGGCAAAAAGACAAAGAATAAAACCAATACTGATGGGGTACGTCTAATTACACAATATTCTGCTCAACATGACCAGGTACGGTCAATTCTTAAAAAATTTTGGTACCTCTTAGAGGCAGATGAAAAGGTATCTAAATTTATTGATGCCCGCCCCCAGATAACTTTTAAAAGGTCTCGCTCCTTAAGGGACCAATTGGTGCATAGTCACTATGCTCCTTCAAATAAATGTAAAAAAACACTTACAGGCACATATTCCTGCAGAAAATGCAATTTCTGCAGATATCTGCCTAATTTAAGTGAAATTATTCTTCCCAATGGAAAATTGTATAGACCAAATTTCTATGCAAACTGTCAAACAGTAGGAATTGTCTATATAATGTATTGCAGTTGTAAAGCCTTCTACATAGGCAAAACAAAAAGGCCTTTTTTTAATCGAATTCGTGACCATGTCAAACTTGTCAAGAACAAAAAGTTTGAAAGTCCCATTAGCCGACATATGGGTTTATACCATGGCTTTGATGATAGGACGATGACCTTTTTTGCTTTGGAACACATCCCACTCAATGAAAGAGGTGGAAGTGTAGATAGAAATTTATTGCAACGTGAAACCAAGTGGATATTTAATTTATCGGCTATTCAGTATCCTGGTATAAATGAATCCATTAGTTTCAAACCCTTTCTTGGCTAGGTAATGTCAATTGTATTTATTGCTGATTCAGTACAGGATTTCTGATGCTGGCCAGCATTTTGGATTTTGAACCCTTGTTACAAAGTCCCCTTTTTCTAGGTGCCTATATTGGCACATGACATATATTTCGGTAAAATTGCCTTACAACAATTATATGTTTATTTTTTCAGATGTAGTTTATCTACCTTTCAAAGAACAAGAACATTTTGTGATTTGCCCATTGGATATTTTTTCCTGACCCCTGCCGTCATGTGGATGCGACTGTGGGTGGCAGACCCTAAGGTGAGCACATTGGGGGACCCATTGGATCCGAGCCCATTTCCAGCCTCTGTCCTTGTTGCCCATATGGGCACCCGCGGTGCCCTACACTTATTTTCCAGGAAAATTGGTCCAACCTGGTCAGTAGCAGCACCGCTTTCAAACTCCCAGGTGTCCTTCAATGGAGTTTCATAAAACCTCTTCTTTCTAATTTTCATTTCTATCACAATACTGACTGATTTACTAATTGGGCTAATCTTCTTCTTTATGACCTTTTGTGTCTTTAGATTTTCCCCATTATACAGGCATTGTGGATATATCTTTTGAAATCCGGCCTTTAATAATGCTGTCAGTTTCATTTGAATCCATTTCAGATTGTCTCTGGCGATCTGTTACCTCCTCTGCATACATTATGTCCGGACCGGATGTTGCCATCCCCGACCTTCCGGTTCCGGCGGAACAATGCGATGCGGTCGCGTCTTGATGACGCACTTCCTCTTCGGTCTCCATTGGACCACTGGGCGTATCTCGCTCTCACTCCCTCGGTGACGTCAGACGCCGAGGAAGTGGAGAGGGTGTATAAATGCCGGCGCAATACGGTCAGTATTACACTAGACCACCGGGGAACGACATATGAGCTTCGAGACCATTTGCGGTAAATGAAATCTTCTAAACCCTGCTTCTCTCCTTACATCTTTTGTATATTAGATGCTGACTATGTCCTTCCATGCCTCTCTCTTCTTTCTCCTCCCGTGCAGTCTCTTTCATTTTGAGCGTACTATTGGAAAATTTGTTCAATTACAATGGCGGTGAACTTTTGAATACTGCATGATAATCCATGTGCCCAATTTTGCCAATTTTGGGTAAGTATGCATACCCTCAACACTTGACAGACCCGCATTGCGTTTGTCATTGTTATTAATAAACTCCATTTTTCTCTTTAAGGGATACCTCCCATTTGGGGATACTAAGGAAACTTTGTTTTCCCTCCCTGCTTTTTTACATTGGGGTACCTAGTGAATCAACTGCACATTCATTATAATCAGGTGAATATTTTAGCAATTTTTCAACCTGATATTTAGTCCTATACAACTGGAGATATAGCAATCTTGGGTTGAAGTGTATTTCCATGCTCTGGTCTCATTATTTCTACCCATCATTCCTAGCTTGGCTGTCACCCTCTCTATGGGTCAACTTTAAGAGGTTGGATGTCTCGGTTCCCCTCCCCCTCTGTGCTCGCTTGGGTGGCGTCACCTTTATTGCCTCCACCTTCGGCATAAGAAAGGGTTCAGGTCATCTTAAGGTACTCTTATTGGTATCATTGTCTTTCTAATATGTAAATCAATTGGGCACTCAACTTTAGGACCATTGAGATAAGCCCTATGTATATACACATGCTATGTCTTTTATGTTCTTTCCTTTTGTTACCTAGAAATGTTCACTCTCGAGAAATGTCTATGAAAACTCCTGAAGAAGCTATTATGAAGATGGCGAAACATGTAGAGTTGATATTTTCGAGTGCATTTTCTTGATTTTATCATTTTATATTGATGTACTGTCTTGTCCTCACCTCCTATGTGTAATAAAATGTACAATTTTTGAGAATTCAGATTTTTCTCCATCATTTTGCACCGTTAAAGTCCCACTTTGCCCCCCTCCATTGTAGCTACTTTAAACAAAGGGATGTGGTGCTTTCTACTTCATCTCTAGCAATATTTCTTTAAAATATATATATATATAGTTTGTGGGTTCTAAATAATTTTTCAGCAAAAAATACCAATTTAAACTTGTAAACAAAAAGTTCTAGAAAAGGCCTGGTCAGCAAGTGGATAATTAACAAGAACAGCATCATGAAACTCCCTTGGTAGTATTATAATATTTACCAGTCACCATAATAATCATACCTACCTTCCATGTTAATTACCCCAATACCACCCAGTAACCGGTGTGTTTTCCCTTATGCTAGCTAGCAATAGAAAGCACTGGACAAACAGGGCAATCTGATTGCAATTTATTTAGGAAAAACAATTATACAAAAAAAAGGCATATATTGTCGTCTGCGTGAAGTGCTTTAAATATGGGTGGTAATTAGAGAATTGGCTGGGAGTGGGAAGGTTTTTGTCACATACTTTCCTATTATCCTCCAGTCCTGATAGCTCAGTTGCCTAGTGAAGCAGGTGGCAGCAGTTTTGAACAAAGGCACCTGGGTCCCACTAGAGAAGATAATGGCAAAAAAGAACCCTAAATTTGTTTAAGTAGCAAGTAGTGGCAAAAGGTAGGTGTAGTTAACTGTGACCCGGCATAATTAAATAGGCATAGTTTAACAGCAATGGCTCATTCTTAGCATTGAAAACAATGACCACTTTGAAGAAAATATTTTTGATCACAAAAGTTTTATTCACTTGTTCATTAGGAAATAGCCAAATCTACCCGCAAATCCACTGCTACTGATAAAGAGACTGCTAGAAAACACTGTTGGGTTAATTTTCAGGACTCATTTACATGGTTTTGAAGCTTGTACTCTATGAATGGGCCTTTTGTTTATGCGGCTTGAGCCACCAGGTGCTGTATGGAGGCAGACCATGTAAGTGTACAGGGACGCAAAGGCTTCACTGATTGTCACTCATCCCAATTTGAAAGATGTGTGGGTGTGGATAAGAAGCCCCAAACTCGGACAGTCGGAGCACCTTATGGCTCAACACATGGCCCAGTCACAGACGAGGGACCTAGCTGCTTGTGTGAATTAGGTCTATGTTTTTAAACTACTTGATATCTGAAAAATCAAAAGTGTTACAAATTATTACAGGCACTTGTATAGCGCCGTACCTTTATGCAGCGCTTTACATTGAATGTGCTACTGTATATAGCACATTCACATCAGTCCCTACCCTCAGTAAGTTTACAATATAAGGTCCCTAACTTATTTTCCTATAGTAGGACCTATTTTTACAGGATACAATTAACCTATCAGCATGTCTTTGGAGTGTGGGAGGAAACCAGAGTACCCAGAGGAAACCCATGCAGGCACAGAGAGAACATGGAAACTCCAAGCAGGTAGTGTTGTGGTTGGGAATTGAACCAACAACCCCAGTGCTGCTAGGTGAAAGTGCTAACCACCTAGCCACTGGGCTGCCCAAGCCAAGCCATGCCAAGCCAAGCCATGCCATGCCATGCCATGCCAAGCCATGCCATACCTGCTATACATTTGAGCATTGTGGGATTTCTATATAGACAGCACATCAGACTCTTTGATTGTCAGCCAAGATAAAGTCAAATGGACATAGCTGGGAACTCTCTGGATCTCTCTCAGACATTCCATCTAGTCAGTGTTCCTGCTTGGTCTCTGGGTCTCTGGGCTGGGGGGAGTTCCCTCTGGCTCTTCTGCTACAGGCTAACAGGAATAGTTACAGCAACCTCTGTAATGAGAGAGCTGTGGGCAGGGCTGAGCCACCCTGTCTGTGTCAAGGAAACAGGCAAGGTGGCTCAAGAGCAAGCCCGCATAAGTGCCCCGGTAGGAAGTGGCTTCCTATGGGGGCACTCACTGAAGAGGAGGAGCCAGAAGGGCAATTGGGGAACCCCAGAGCAACCGGGCTGCGCTGTGCAAAACCATTGCACTAAGTATGACCGGTTTGTAATTTTAAAGGAAAAAAAACGTTAATTTTACTTTAAGGGCTGTCACAGCATTCAAACTATGGCAGTGTTTGCCTCATATTTGGCGGTAGTGCATTATGTGTGCCACTTCCTTTCAAAGTGCACTGCTTCCTTTCAAATGGCACTGCTTTTAGCCCCTCCCCTTGCCCTGCCCCTTGCGTTACCCAATTTCAGACTACCTGTCTTTGAAAAATTCCCAGGTATACATATAAATGTGTAAATGGATTGGTAAATTGACCTGCTCGCTTGACAAGAAAAAACAAAATGTTGTACAATATTTCATACTTAGCTGATTAAAAAAATATATTTTCTTTCTTTATTAGTTCTAGCAAGTAATAAAATATAAACAACTACTACACAATCCCTTTAACAATGTAAAGAGTATGAATGGCAGTCAGCTGGTACTTTGTTGCCTCCTCTTAAACAGAAGACAAATAAGAAAAGAGTGACTAGAGCCTGTCAGTAATATGAACCTGCACACATATTCATCTATGTATTGACATTCAATATATAATATAACTGTTGCGCTTGGTAATTATATGCAACAAAATAATGAATAATAACACGATATACAAAAAAGCAGCTAGACGACGCCCCTGACGACATCATACAGTGACGAAATGCATGGGGAGGAGGAGCCAATGACGTACGAAGCTGGGACATGGCAGCCATTATGCTGGTTTGAAACACAGCACCAACAGCTTTATGCACACTGGAGCTTCATTATTTATATGTGAGTGGATTTTTTTTATTTTAATAAATTTTCTTATACTTCTGCACTAATTGGAGCTTATTATTTTGTTTCTACATGACATGTGCCTCTAATAATACTCTGCTTGTATAGACCTTTGTAGTGAGGTCTATATTATCTGGTAAGAGGCTGTGTGGTTGGGTGGTGGCGGTGGTTATCCCACTGAAATAGAAGATCCCCCTATTCCTTTCCATTTATATCTCTGGATATGGACTTTGTTGAAATTTAGCGCTGCACCATTTATTGATACTATTGACATTCAATATTTGACTTTGAAAGTCAGCCGTCAGTGCTAGGACAGTGGGAGATTGGTATAGTCTTCTGCCTATGTAGGAATTATACTGTATTAGAAGACCAGACACTTATAGGTACAATAAGTGCAGAAAACACTAGTAAAATGTTAGACTGTTATTACAGCACAAGGCAACAGATTGGAAAAGCAATATCTTGTGTTGGCTAGCAAAATACTGCAATTTCAACGATGGGTAAACAGGTACACAGACAGCATCCTGTATGTATCATGCAGAGGAATTATTGTGTTAATGGTTACTTTTAAATGAATTTATGATAATAACATGTTACATAGTTAGTCACTATTCCACCCGGTTCAACCAAAAAAAAAAAAACGGTATTGAAAACCCAACCATACAATCCCATATACACAATCCTATACCCGCTATTGATCCAGAGGAAGGCGAAAATAAACCCCAGCAAAGCATGATCCAATTTGCTACAGCAGGGGAAAAAAATTCCTTCCTGATTCCCCTAGAGGCAATCGGATATTCCCTGGATCTACCTAAAAAATAATTTTAGTACCCATTTATATTATGTACACCTAGGAAATAATCCAGGCCCTTTTTAAAGCAATCTAGTGAGCTAGCCAGAACCACCTCTGGAGAGAGTCTATTCCACATTTTCACAGCTCTTACGGTGAAGAAACCTTTTCATATTTGGAGACGAAATCTGTTTTCCTCAAGACGTAAAGAGTGCCCCCTTGTCCTCTGTTGACCTTAAAGGGAACAACTCAACACCAAGTTCCCTATATGGACCCCTTATGTATTTATACATGTTGATCATATCCCCCCTTAATCTACTCTTCTCAAGAGAGAATAAATTCAGTTCCTCTAATCTTTTCTCATAGCTGAGGTCCTCCATGCCTCTTATCAGATTGGTTGCCCTTCTCTGCACTTTCTCTTCGGTTCCCCGATATCCTTTTTAAGAACTGGTGCCCAAAACTGAACTGCATATTCCAGATGAGGTCTTACTAATGATCTGTACAGGGGCAAAATGAATCATATCTCTCTCTGGAGTCCATGCCTTTGTTAATACAAGAAAGGACTTTGCTTGCTTTGGAATCAGCAGCTTGGCATTGCATGCTATTATTAAGCTTATGATCTACCAGAACACCCAGATCTTTCTCCGCTATGGATTCCCCCAGTTCTACTCCACCTAGTATGTATGATGCATGCATATTCTTAGCCCCCAAGTGCATAACTTTACATTTATCAACATTAAACCTCATTTGCCACATAGTTGCCCAATGAAACAGTCCATTGAGGTCAGCTTGTAAGTTGGAGACATCCTGTAAAGAAGTTATTCCACTGCAAAGCTTGGTGTCATCTGCAAAGACTGAAATGCTACTTTTAATCCCAGACCCTATATAATTTAAAAAGATATTAAAAAGTAAGGGTCCCAACACTGAACCTTGGGGTACACCACTGATAACCTTAGACCATTCAAAAAAAGAATCATTAACCACTACTCTCTGAATTCTATCTTTTAGCCAATTTTCTATCCAATTACAAACCGATCTTTCTAAGCCAGTAGACTTTACCTTACACATTTGCCATGTGTGGGGAACTGTGTCAAACGCTTTTGCAAAATCCAAGTATACTACATCCACAGCCACCCCTCTGTCCAAGGTTTTACTTAATTCCTCATAAAAAGAAATCAGGTTTGTTTGACAACTTCTGTCTTTCATGAATCCATGCTGTCTGTTGCTTAAAATATTTTTTTCCAGCAAGAGCTCATCTATGTGGTCTTTTATTAAACTCTCCAATATCTTCCTGACTATAGAAGTTAAACTAACAGGTCTATAGTTACTTGGCAAAGACTTTGATCCCTTTTTAACCACTTGCCGACCGCTCACATGGGTACTACTGCGGCAAAGTGGTTTGTTATCGTCCATTGACGTAGACCTACGTCGATGGACTCCTCCCCTTGTGGGCGGCGCGCGAGCGCCGCCGGAGGCTTGCTCCCGCTGTATTCAGTTACAGCGGGAGTCGGGCCAGGGGAGGAGCGGCGGTGATCACCGCCGCTGTTCCCCGATCGTCGGGGATCGAGTGTGGAGATCCGCCCGCTTGTGTAAACAAAGCGGGCGGATCGCCTAAGTGACAGGCAGGGTCAGATTGCAGGATTCAGCATAGCTGAACCTGCGATCTGTGCCTGTGTCCCATAGTCCCCTCCCCCCACACACGTTAGTAAGCACCAGGCATACATTAACCCCTTGATCACCAATAAAATTAACCCCTTCCCTGCCAGTGCCATTTTTACAGTAACAGTGCATATGTATAGCACTGATTACTGTAGTTATGTCACTGGTACCCCCAAAAGTGTAAAAAATGTCAGTCAAGGGTCCGATCTGTCCGCCGCAATGTTGCAGTCCCACAAAAAAAATCGCAGATCGCCGCCAGATCGCCGCCATTAGAAACATAGAAACATAGAAACATAGAATGTGTCGGCAGATAAGAACCATTTGGCCCATCTAGTCTGCCCAATATATCTGAATCCTATGAATAGTCCCTGGCCCTATCTTATATGAAGGATAGCCTTATGCCTATCCCATGCATTACTAGTTAAAAAAAAAACAATAAAAATGACATAAATTTCCCGTAGTTAGTAGCTGCGATAACTTTTGCGCAAACCAATCAAAATACGCTTATTGCAATTTTTTTTACCAAAAATATGTAGCAGAAAACAAATTGGCCTAAAATGTTAAAAAATTTAGATTTTTTAATTTTTTGTTGGGGGGAATTTCATATAAAAAAATGTGAAAAATATTGTTATTTTTTCAAAATTGTCGCTTTTGTTTGTTTATAGCGCAAAAAGTAAAAATCGCACAGGTGATCAAATACCACCAAAAGAAAGCTCTATTTGTGGGGAAAAAAATGACATACATTTAATTTGGGTACAGCATTGCACGACCGCGCAATTGTCCGTTAAATTAATGCAGTGCCGAAACGCAAAATATGGCCTGGTCAGGAATGGGGTAAAATCTTCCGGTCTTAAAGCGGTTAAAAATATGCTCATTGAGAATTTTTTTGTCAAAGACATGTAGCTAAATACATTTTGGCCTAAATATATGACAAAAATTGAATATATTGGATATTTTTTAACTGTCAAAGTAGAAAAATATTGTTATATTTTCAAAATTGTCGCTTTTTTTTATTAATATCGCAAAAAATTAAAATCGCACAGGTGATCAAATACCACCAAAAGAAAGCTCTGTTTGTGGGAAAAAAAGGACTTACATTTTGTTTGGGTATGGCGTTGCATGACCGCGCAATTGTCAGTTAAATTCGCACAGTGCCGAATCGCAAAAAAGTGGCCTGGACGTAAGACAGCAAAATCCTCCGGTGGTAAAGTGGTTAAATATAGGCACCACATTGGCCCTACGTCAATCCAGTGGTACTATTCTAGTCCTTAACGAGTCCTTAAAAATTAGAAACAAAGGCTCAGAAATTACAGCGCTCAATTCTTTTAGGATGCGTGGATGGATGCCATCTGGTCCAGGTGCTTTATCCACCCTTATTCTGTCTAAATATTTCTGGACCATATCACTTTTGAGCCATTGTGGATCATTTGGGGCTGTGTCAATACCATCCTCATTATGGTCATGAGCTCCCCATGCTTCTTGGATATACAGAGCTGAAGAAAGTATTTAATAAATTTGCCTTCTCTTTGTCCCCAGTCACCCACTCCTGATTATTTTGTAAAGGGCCTACATGCTCAGACCTAACCTTTTTACTGTTAATATATTTGAAGAATTTTTTGGGGTTTGTCGTATTATCTTTTGTCGTTCATTTTCAATTTTTGCGCCCCTGATTTCCTTTTTACATATTCTGTTATATTCTTTGTAACAATTAAACAATGATAGTGTTCCCTCATTTTTATATTTTTTTAAAAGCTCTTTTCTTTTTATCTATAGTTTTTTTTAACTTTTGCCGTGAGCCACATAGGTTTTATTTTTAGTCTTTTAAACGTATTAACCATGGGAATATACTTTGCAGTGAGTTTGCATAAAGTCTTTTTGAAAAATTCCCATTTCTGTTCTGTGCTCATCGATGCCAATATTGCCTCCCAGTCTAAATCCTGGAGAGCAGCCCTCATCTTTGAAAAATTTGCTCTCTTAAAATTAAGTGTTTTGGTATTTCCTGTTCAGTCATTTACTTATTTATTTATTTTAGATAAGAGCATATCATAAAGTTTAATGTAATTCCTCTCTTTTCACAAACATGTTTTTTATTGTGGCTCTATCAGTAGAATGTAAAGAAAAAGGGGTTTGAATAAGCCCCTTTTTCTAGATGGGATGGTGACAGGCCATTTTTAACTTTAGAGAAACCATTTTAAGAGGGCTTTAACTAGGCTTAGCTGTTACTAGGGTAGATTAGGCATACAAGGTTATGTTTGGTTAAAATAAGCCCCAATCGTATTAGGTTTTCAGTGTAGCTAGGGAGTTTAGGCTATCATCCAGTTATAACCTGTTTTCTTCCCGCCTTCCAGAGCCTGCCTGTGGGTTATAAAAAGGGGACTCATTCGCATAAGCCGTCACTCGCCTCAGGAAAGAACTTTGTGTCAAGTACCAGCTTTCTGCCAAGACTGAAAAAGAACTTCGTGTTAAGTACCAGCTTTCTGTCAAGACTGAGCTCTTTGCTTCGCGGACTTTCTCAACTTACTTTCCCACCAGAAACAAGAGGGTCTTCGTGTCAACTGTACCGGTCTCCTGTCACCTTCGTCAGCATGAGTCTTCTCCGCCGTCTCATCGAGTGGGCCGGTGAAGAAGGGGCCGAAGAATGGATCAAGCGATGTCTGGCCATGCCGTCCGTCGCGAGTCAAGATGCGCTTCTGGAAGATGCCATTCGTCCTTCACCTGTGACGGAGCCGGTCGCCGGGTCAAGTCGCGGAGCGGAAGTCGTCAGCGGCAAAGGTCGGAGGTTATCGCCGTCACCGGTACCGGAAGAAGACGTTCGTGCGGAGGACCTGCACAGAAGAGGCTCGCGAGGACGTTCCAGGGAAGATGCCGTCCCAGCGAAGAGGAGGCGGGCTCCACGCCGCCGGTTCTCGCCATCCAACGACGCCGGACCGGAACGGGAACAGACGGCACGTCTGCCGTCGAGCGGAGCGGAGAGAGGCAGGCCTGCCTCTCACACCACCGGAGGTTCGTTGGCTACAGCAGCGGACGCAGATCGGCGTCTGAGGGTTCCGGATCATCCGCCCGTCCGAGGGCAAGGTGAGATTATCAGCACTTCTTCATTTCAGGCCACGCTAAGGGGGTCACGGTGTCCCACCCGCTCAGATTCTCAATGTATGGCGGGGATGCTTCCGGGGAGTCAATTTCTTCTGCACAAACAGCCGGTGCCCTGACTGATCTTTTTCAGTGTTTTCTTTCTAACTTTCAGGCTATTCTACATGCTAACGCTCCTTCACCTGCCTCTACCACCCCTTTGGCTAATACAAATGTATCTGCTGTACCTGTATCATCTAATGTACCTGTATCTTCCACACCTGTGGTTACTATGCCTGTACCTTCTCACAATGTTGTGCATGAATCTTCTCCTCTGGATGTATGGGCGCCATCTAGTGGCCTTTTAGCTATCAACATGCAATCGGCAGTTAGTAATCCTATCCCTAGCATTGGTTCTCCTCCTGTACCTCCTACTTCTGTCACCTTGGCCAAGACACAGAATCTTCCCGAGACATGTCTTAAAGAAGCACTTACATGTGAATTGTCACCTTTAGGTTACCATCTATCAGATTCCATAAAAGATAAAATATGGAGTGGTAAATTTATTGACCTGCTTTCTCTTCTTCCGTCCGTGAAGGAGTTTGTGTCTAAAGGTGATAGAAAGGAGGAGGAGGATAGGAGACGCCCAGTAACAAAAACTTTTAATAATTGGTTGCAGGCATTTTTTATCTATGCTGCTGTGATGTGCGAGAAACACCCTTACAGAAGTATTGGGTTGTTTCAACATTTAGACATTATTTTGGAAGCATATAAAAACTTTGGCGGTACGGCTTGGTTTTCATATGACGTAGCCTTCCGTCAGAAGTTGTCAGTTCAACAAAACTTAAAGTGGGGAGTTAAGGATGTCAGCCTTTGGCTGGATCTTTTTCTGCCACAAAGGTCCAATTTTAGTAGGCAAGCCTTTTCAGGGTCACAGCAGCAGCCCCCTGCTCCTTCCTTTCGTAAAGGAGTCTGTTTTTCTTACAACGATTCACAGTGCAAGTGGCCAGGGACATGCAAATACAAGCACGAATGTGCTTTTTGCGCAGGGTCCCACCCCATCGCTAAGTGTTTTAAATAGATGCACAGTACACAACAGTCAGGAAATTTTTCAAAAAGCCATAACCCCGGTAAAAAATTCACGAAATGTTGCCGTGGCATCAACAATTCCCCGACAGGGCGAAGGCCACCCTAGTAGCTGAGGGTTTTACCGACGGGTTTTATTTGCCTTCTTTTATGGGTTTTGGTTGTACAGTTGTAAAGAACCTTAAATCTGTTGATCACCTTGAGGACATAGTAATCGAGAAAATAAATAAGGAATTGTCTGCAGGTAGGTTTTCGGGTCCTTTTGTTTCCCCCCCGTTTCCCAATTTCAGGATATCTCCGCTGGGCATAGTTCAGAAGAAGGAACCCAATACTTATCGCCTTATCCATCATTTGTCGTTCCCCTTTGGGGGGTCGCTGAATGATGAGATTGGTGAGGATGAGGCTTCTGTTCAGTATTCCTCTTTTGAGGATGCCTTGGTGATCTTGAGGAAATTGGGAAAAGGTGCGCTTCTAGCAAAGACTGATATCAAATCTGCGTTTCGTCTATTGCCGGTTCATCTTGATTCTTTTAATTCCCTGGGTTTTTTCTTTTTGAATCATTATTTTTTCGATAAATGTCTTCCAATGGGTTGTTCCCTATCGTGCTTCTATTTTGAATGCTTTTCTACTTTTTTAGAGTGGGTAGTGCCCATCAAAGCTGGTTTATCTGATATCGTCCACTATTTGGACGATTTTCTGTTCATGGGTCGGGCGGATTCCGCTGACTGTTTGCATCTGCTTGAGACATTCTTTGGTGTGTGTAAACAGTTTGGGATTCCTTTGGCGCATGAAAAAACGGAGTGGCCTTCAACCAGGGTACAATTTCTGGGTATCACTATTGATACAGTTTTAATGGAGTTTAGATTACCGCAAGAAAAAGTTGAAAAGTTACAGAACAGCTTGATTATGATGATTCGCAAGAAAAAGACGACGTTGAAAGAAATGCAATCTTTGTTAGGTCTGTTAGCTTTTGCATCCTGGATCATACCTTTAGGTAAGTTGTTTTCTCGAAAGTTATATGCAGTAATTTCTGGTTTGAAATCCCCCTCTTCACACATTCGATTGTCCTCTGAAATTAAGGAGGACATACTGGTATGGTTACAGTTTTTATTCTATTTCAACGGAAAAGCAATCTGGCAGGAAGAATTTATCACTGACCAGGATTTTTGTCTGTTCGGTGGGTTTCGCCGCCATTTGGCGCACTCACTGGTGCGCTGATTCTTGGCCCGACAGATGGCAGCAATTGGGTTACACTCGCAACAGTGTATTGTTGGAGCTTTTCCCAATTGTAGTTGCACTTGAAATTTGGGGTCCCCATTTTAGAAATAAACGTATTTTGGTTAGAACGGACAATAAAGGGGTGATGTTTGCGATTAATTGTCTTTCTTCCAGATCCCCACCTGTCATTAAATTATTGCGGTACCTTGTATCCAAATGTTTGCGTTTGAACATATGGATTAAGGCTACTTTTGTGCCTGGTAAGGACAACTGTGTGGCAGACTCTTTATCTCGTCTGCAGATGGAGCGGTTTTTTCTGCTATTTCCGGACGCGGACCGGACGGGTTGTCTTTATCCAGATCGGCTTTGGGACACAGTTTAGATTTGGTCTCTCACAATATTGCAGTTTCGCTCGCCCCGTCCACGCTGGCCGGATATCAATCGGCCTGGGATATTTGGAAATCTCATTTGTCATCAATTGGCGTATCGCATGGTTCTTTTTCTGAGGTTTTGGTTTTATCCTTTTTGAATTTTTTATTCACCAAACGGTACTCATGGTCCCACATTAACAAATTATTGGCGGGTATTTCTTTTTCCGTTAAATTGGAGAATCATCCACCTTGTTCTTCCTTTTTTTCGGTGCGACAGGCTTTAAAAGGCTATCGGAAGTCGAATTGGCGCCCTGATCGCAGGGAGGCTATTACCCCTTGCCTTTTGAAAAAGTTGTGTTATGCTACTAAATACATATGTTTTTCCAATTATCGGTTATGTTCAGGGCAGCTTTTTCGCTTATGTTTTTTGCGGCTCTGAGGATATCCGAGCTAATCCATGATGTCAGGTATGGCAATTCCGGTTTGAAATTTTCCGATGTTAAGGCCCATGTTTCATCAATCAGTATTTTGCTGCGGTCTTCCAAGACAGATCAACTTGGTGTCGGTAAGTGGGTGCATTTACACCAGTATGTGAATTCAGAGATTTGCCCAGTTTTATTATTAAAACGTTTTTTATCGATCAGGTCGATCGAGGATGGTTCTTTGTTCATCAGAACGGTAAAAGTTTAATTAAATATCAGTTTGATGCGGTTTTAAAAAAATGTTTGAAGTTTCTGCGAATGGATCATTGTTGTTTATCTTCTCACTCCTTCAGAATTGGCGCTGCCACAGAAGCTGCTAGGTTAGGAGTTAATGATCAAGTATTGAAGAATATAGGTAGATGGAAAACGGACGCATATCGTACTTATGTTCGTCCTAACACTTCTCATTGATATTTCAGGGCCCCAATGCTTGTCGACTTGGATCGTTGGCCACTCTTTTGTACACTGGGCTCGAGCAAGGGCTAGGAGACGCTGCTATTCTGAGAACATTGGTCTGGACCCGCTAAATTTTCGTGTACAGTGGTTTAGCAATCGGGGCATACATTGGGCTGAATTTCTACCTGAGATTTGCAAATTACTAGAAGTTCTTCCCCCTCCTGATGTTATGTTAATTCATCTAGGGGGGAATGACATTGGGAAATCTAGAACACTTGACCTCATTTTTAAAATTAGGGATGACTTAAGTTATCTGAGGTCTGCCTATCCGGGAACTAGGTTTATTTTTTCCGAAATTATCCCCAGACTACTGTGGTTCAAACATAGTCACCTCAAGCCGCTTGAAAAAGTTAGGAAAAGACTCAACAAAGCAGTGGCCAAATTGTTAGGTGGGGTCGGCATCTTTTCTTTCAGACACTGCGAGCTGGAAGGCGGAATTCCCGACTTTTATAGGCATGATGATGTTCACTTATCCGATCTGGGTCTCGAAGTTTTTAATGCAAATCTGGGCACCTGTATAGAAAAGGCCGCGTTGTGGGGTGGTGACAGGAGGGCGTGAGCCTCCTGTCTTTTGGATATTTATTTGAAGTTATTATGATTTGGTTTGACCTGGATTGTAGTAATCGGGTCAATTTTATGTATACTGATGTTTGAAGTGTTTAAACAAGCATTAAACGGCCGCGGCCTTTTAAATTCCAGATTGGTGTGTGGTGTCATCATTTATTTAGAATAAGCTAAATCTAGTATTGAGTCCTGTCTGCCATCCCATTCAAACTACATTAGAATAATTTGACACATGTTGTCCAATCACAGTATTTTTATAAGTAAAAAGTATGTAAATTAAGTAAGTAAAAATCTGCAAAAGTAAATGCCATGAATAATAAAAAAAACCAGCTTCAAGCCTTGGAAACTAGGTGCTATGATCTCTGGCTGCTAACAGCAGAGCCTCTTTTTAATCAGTTTTTTAGATTTTCAGTGAGATAAATAAGGTATGAAGTAAGCATAGGCTGCATGTATAATGGCAAAATATGGTTTCCTCCATGATAAGCGATAATTACAAACTACATATAAAAGCAGAGATTGTCATACACTTTGATTAAACTGATATGATTCACACACACAGATAAAGAAGTCCTCACTGGGGGTGCATGTGACATAGTGATAATGCAGGAGCACAATTTGGGAAAAACTGTCACCCCAGAAGAGGAAGTTAGCGCTTCCAAGTGTAGTATGTCAGCAATTTTATTAAAAGGAAACGGTTAAAAACACTTAGAGGATTACAGAGTAAACCTTAAAGTTTTGAAGAAGGAGCCTCTGAACATGCTCCAAAACTAGTCACTTCTCCTTTGCTTATGTAATTTCCGCCCCCTGTGTTCCATGGTGGTTTCAGGAAGTATGGCAGCCATCTTGCTTCTCCAGACCCTCATCACAGTGACAGGGAAGACCATCTTAGGAGGACTTCATACATTGATAAGCCTGTTTACTCTTTAATCCTGTAAGTGTTAACTTTTGCCTTTTAATAAAATTGCTGACATACTGCACTTAGAAGTGCCTTTCTCTGCATATTTTTGTCTAGCAAGAGCCTGCTTCTTTCCTGTAAGTGCTGCTCAAGTGCCTGTCAGCTTGCTATCCTGCTGTCTTGGATGAACCTGAATGTACAATATATAGCACCTGGAGGCAGGGCCGTTTGAAGGAATTTGGGGGCCCCAAGCAAAATCAAAATGGACATGGAGGCCCCCCCCCCGCACACACGCAAAGCCTACAGGAACCACAACAAAGCCATACAGTTTAAGTTCACCCACACTTTATAAAAGTAAAAAATGAGTACAGTGCAAATACTGCTTGAAAAAATATTTGAAATTTGAACATTTTCAACAATTGAACATTTGCAAAAAACCCCACTGTACCATAAAATCAAATATACATTAAAACGTGCACAATAACTAAATCTAACATACTTACACACACACACTCACATTAACATTTTTCAGTTCTGTGTTGTGAGGCCGGCCTGTGTGTGTGTGAGGCGCGGCGCGCAGCGTTTATGTTTTGGGTTTTTGGGATAATGTCAGGGGTCAAGTCCTGAGAAAAAAAGTGTGGGAACTCACCCAAGATCCCATCCCCCACCTCAAAAATAAAAAAGTATGTGTGTATATATATATATATATATATATATATATATATATATATAATATATATGACTACACACACCTTTTAGTGAGGGTCACTTTAGCAACATGGTAACCAGTCGCAGGCCTGTCTGTCTGGGACAATTTTGACAATTTTCACAAACATGTTAAGATCAGCGTTTTTTTTTTTTTTTGCTATAAAATTTCTTAGAACCCCCATTATATATTTTCTGAAGGCCCTGGAGAATACAATGGACATTGTTGCAATTTTTTATGTAACATGAAATTTGTGCAGCCATTTTTAAAACACATATTTTTAAGGAAAATATTCTACTAAATGCAATTTAGTGCACACAAACACAATATAATACCCATTTTTTCTAAAATATAAAAGATTGTATTGAGTAAATAGATATCAAACATACTGTATCATGCTTTAAAATTTCATATGCCTGTGAGATGGCGATAAACAACAGTATCTAAAATTGTCCATAGGCGATGCTTTAAAAAGCCTTTCCAGGTTATCAGTGTACAGTTAAATGTAAGCTTTGGCGCTAGAATTATTGCTTTTTTTATGTTTTTTTTTTTTTCATTCAACTTTGTTGCTATCACAAGGGTTTAATAACATCCCTTGTGATACATTTTGCAGTTACAGGTGCTCTTTATGGGGAGATCTGGGATCTTTTAGGCTCCTGATCCCTCCTCTGCCCTCCAAGGCAGCTGGTGAAACAAAGATCAGTTTGGTTGGCTGCTTTCCTGGCTGGTACCAAACAAGTAAATACAGACCTGAATCTGGAAGTGACAAAATCCTTGTAGCTTCCAGCTTTATTTTTCACAGAGGAGAGAAAAAAACATGTGTTCCTTCTTCTCCTTTGTGCAATGCCAACCCAACCTGTTGGAATGGGAGAGCCCAGGAAAACAGGTGCAAGTGGCGGCTGAACATAACCATGGGGATCATTTTTGCTACACAAAAAGCATCATGGCCACATCATATAGTATCCATCCTCTGCTGTTTTGCAGTATAAGGGTGAATGTTTGGGGTTGGTAAAAAAATAAAAAAAATATTTTTTTTTCCACACCCTAAACACAAGTGTAAGGGGCCCATTCACATGAAGTGTAGGTTGTGTCTCCTGTGCAGACCTGTATTTTACCAGCATGGGGATGCACAAAGTATTGTGGGCGTCCACGTGCCAGCTTCCCATTCATTTCTATTTGGACCTGCACCCACACCTACCTGCATGTTAGAATAGGACCCAGTGTTTGTACCCATGCAACTGCGTTTCCCAGTAGAAATGAATAGGACACTGGCAGGCGGATGCACACAACACTTTGTGCATCCCCATGCTGGTAAAAGATGGCCCTGCACAGGAGACACATATCTGCAGCGCCAAGTGTCCCTAAAAGGGCCCTAAATGAGGCCTAAGAATGCTTTTCACTGTCCTGTGATCATCATCATTATCATCATGATAATCACACAATACAGATGCTGTGGTTCAATGCAACTGCACTGTGTGATTAACATGATGATAATGATCACATTTAGCTGCTGTATCATCAATCATGTGCAACAGAGGCATGGCATAGGTGAAGAAGCTGTTTTTTTAGTGACAATACCTTATTTAAGCAACATTCACTGCAGACTTGCTGGTCCCCACTTTCCTCATACTGTCCCTCTGTGCTTTGATGGCTTTTGGCTGCTGCTGATTTCCCCTCAGCCTGAGCCTTCCCTCTCCTCAGCACTTACTTGCTGAAGGAGACACGAGATAGTCAGTGAAGAAGCTGCTGACAGCCTCTGCTCCCTGTCACAGATATCACTCCGCCAGGACCGGAACTTTCTTTTCTTTTTCGGGGAATGGGGTACTGAATGGTGTTAATCCGCCTGACCACAGGACTTAGAAAAAAGCCTCCGGGGCCCCTCTGAGTGAACTGATGGGGCCCAGGATATATGCTCAGACCACATGGGAGCAGCAGGGAACTCGGCAAACAGGCAGAAGCAAAAAAAAAAGTGCCTGCACTTTGGATGCTCTGTGAAACCTACAGCTGCTGGCCGGGCCCCCTACAGAAGGTAATGGGAACTGCGTTCCTGCTGTGGAAAGAGTGCAGGAACGTCGTTCCCATGCGTTCCCGCAGCCGGACTCGAGCACTGGATAATGTCAGTCTGTGTCTTGGGTCTTGGGGCCCCAGACCAGCTCGGGGCCCCAAGCAATTGCTTGTTTTGCCTGCCTTGACGCGACGGGCCTGCCTGGAGGCGTCTTCTAGCAGAAGCACTTATTATTATCCATAACAGGAAATGCCTAATCAAAGACCTTTTTGTCAGGATCACAATTATTTTAATAAAAGCTGCACTTTGTTATGGTGAACATTTTAAAATATTAATTGTGCATAGGTGGTTTCCTGAAAGTGTACATTTTGTCATGAATTCCTTCTGAAATCTTCCTGATACAGGAGGTGCCTAGGCACTCCTGTACCTGCAGCTTTAGAGCTATACTGTATATCTGCAGTGTGAGATCTACTGTATTGCTACCTCTGACTTCTAGTCTAAGGAAACTTGGTAGTGAGATTTAATGAAGTAATTGATTTGCTTATTGTTCTCCCTGCTTGAGATTCTGACATAAGAAATCAAAACACTGCCACTATAAGGCTTGTTTCACACCAATGTGTTTTTTTCAATGCTTTTTGCAGAAATGCATTTTATTTTTTTAACATGGTTTCCTATGGAACATGTACACGTTTTTGTGCCCCTGCATTTTTGTAAAGGGTCAGGGACTTTTTTCCCCACAAAATGCAGCGTTTTACCTGTAATAGACTTCAATAAATCTGCATCCAAAACGCAAGTACTGCGTTTTTACCGTGATTTTACAGCAATTTGCGTTAAAAAAAAAAAAGAATTGCTGGCAAAAAAAAAAAATAGTTAAGAAAATGGCGTGGAGTCCTCCTCTTCGGGTCTGGTATGGATTTGGAGGGGACACCCCCATGCCAAAATGTAAAAAAATGGCATGGGGGTCCCCCCCAAAAGTCATACCAGACCCTTATCTGAGCATGAAGCCCGGCAGGTCAGGAAAGGGAAGGGATGAGCGAGCGCCCCCCCCCCCTCCTGAACCATACCAGACCACATACCCTCAAGATGTGGGGTGCAGTGATTTGGGCCAGGGGGGGCTCTGCCCACCCCAAAGCACCTTGTCCCCATGTTGATGATTAGTGAAAACAATGGCATGGAGTCCTCCCCTTCGGGTCTGGTATGGATTTGGAGGGGACACCCCCATGCCAAAATTAAAAAAAAAAATTTGGCATGGAGTCCCCTCAAAATCCATACCAGACCCTTATCCAAGCATACAGCTCGGCAGGTCAGGCAAGGGAGGGGACGAGCGAGCAGCCCCCCCTCCTGAACCCTACCAGGCCACATGCCCTCAATGTGGGGGAGTGCAGTGATTTAGGGTGGGGGGCTCTGCCCCCATAGCACCTTCTCCCCATGTTGATCTTCGGGTGGGGGGCTTATCAGAATCTGGAAGCCCCCTTTAACAAGTGGTCCCCAAGATGGTACATCTACCCATTCACCAAAAATGTAGGTGTAGTGTGACAAAAGACAATAGACAGTTTTTGACAAGTCCTTTATTAAAAATGTCTTCTTCTCCCCCCCACTTCTTCTTCCCCGGTCTTCCTCCATCTTCTTCTTACCCCACTTCTTCCTCCGGTCTTATTCTTCTCGGCCGCTGTTCCCACAGCCGGAAAAAAAATTAACGATCCTCCGTCCATCCTCCATGACATCATTCATATACCCTGCCCCCTTGTAAACTTCACAGCCTGGGGCATGATGGGTATGTGAGGTCACAAGGGGGCGGGGTCTCTGAATGGCACAATCCGATGGCCACGCCCCATAGTTATATATGAAATGTGTGACATAGATGCGCACAGACCGGCGGGGCACAGCTTCGGAGGAGGGTCTTTTTTTTAGTTTCAGCGGCTAAGCGGAGGCAGGGGAAGAAGAATACTGGAGAAAGAAGACAACCCAAGGAAGAAGTGTGCGAAGAAGAAGACGGAGGAAGAATAAGAAGACCGGAGAAGGAAGCGGGGAAGAAGAAGAGCAGAGGAAGGAGAAGACATTTGTGTGCTTTTATAGTTCATGAACTAAAATTTCTGCTATATTCACTCATTTATGTATTTTTGTATGTAAAGAAATATATGTAATTTATGTTGTTCATGCACGTGGCACTTTGGGATACACATGCACAGATTATATAGTGTTTTTCCTTATTTCTTTATTATGTATGCTATTTTTTGATTTTTTGCACTTAGAGTCATGAATTCAGATATTTTTATGTAATTTAGCATATGCACTAAGACACTTTAAGATACACATGTATAAATTTAACAGCGCCTGACTTTGCACTATTTTCAGCATTTTTAATAAAGGACTTGTCAAAAACTGTCTATTGTCTTTTGTCACACTACACTACTTTTTTGGTGAATAGGTATGGGTACGATGTACCCCATACTCATTCACATGGGGGGGCGGGATCTGGGAGCCCCCTGTTAAGGAGGGATTCTGGATTCCGATAAGCCCCCCGCACCTGCAGATCTTGACAACCACAGCCTAGGGTTGTTGGGAAGAGGCCCTTGTCCCCATCAACATGGGGACAAGGTGCTATGGGGGCAGAGCCCCCCCCCCCACCCTAAATCACTGCACCCCCCACATTGAGGGCACATGGTCTGGTGGGGTTCAGGAGGGGGGGCTGCTTGCTCGTCCCCTCCATTTCCTGACCTGCCGGGCTGCATGCTCGAATAAGGGTCTGGTATGGTTTTGGGGGAACCCCACGCCAATTTTTTTTTTAATTTTGGCGTGGGGGTGTCTCCTCCAAATCCATACCAGACCCAAAGGGGAGGACTCCATGCCGTTGATTTCAAGAATTGTTTTGCCGGCAATTCTTTTAGTTACATTCAGCTGATGGCTCATCGTTTGTTAAGGGCGTGGTAGCCGGCTTCCTGGCCCGCTTCTTAGCAACCACCTATAAACTGTGAATGTAAAACCCCAAAAAAAGCCCCACACAAATTTCAAAACGCAAATCGCTATAAAATCGCGTTAAATATGCAGTTAAAAAAACGCAGAAAGCACAGTAAAAAGCACTGCTGAAACACTTAAAAGCAACATAGATGTGAATCGAGCATAAAGATGGCTGCCAACACACAGAACAAAGCATGGTAAGTCAGTATTAGGGGAAAGGAGGGAGGCCTTTTTTTGGGCAGAGCTTCCAGAGATCAGTCCCTCTTTAATGCTTATTTGAGAGTTTAGTGACTGGGTTTATATCTACTTTAAAAACACCTTCCCCACTAAAGCCTTAGACTCAGGTTGCCTTATACACAAAAAATTAGAAACATGCATAACTATAGAAATATAATATCAACATTTACTGTATAGCTGAATATGAACTATTAAAAAATGTACGGAAAAGCTCTTTAACCTAAGCTAAGTCATGTTCTACTGTTTATTGTGAGTAAAAAAAAAAAGGAAGAAAAATGTTACTAAGTGTATAAACAGTTGTGGATGTATTTGTGAAATATCCACACTAAATCAGAGTATGAGCCTAGGGATGGCTGTGATTTACCATCCACAGTATGAGGCATTTTTCACACAGCAATTGGGCCTCAGACCAAAGGCTGGCAGATTTTGGACAACTATCAGCATTTCTCTAGGAACAGATTTCATCTGATAAAAGCAATAAACTTTGTATTGTGGACACCGTGTCCTGTCCCTGCAGCATCAAGTAGAAAGCCAATTGTTGGGTTTTGCGGTACGCTGATTTCACAATTAATGAGATTAGCAGCAGGCAGCAGAGAACATATTAGACTTTTTTTTTTTTAATAACGTTTAATAGACTATCTAATTTTCATGTTGCACTTGATATTTAAGAAATAAAAAAATGCCACAGTATAATTTAATAGTCAAAGACTGCAGAGTTATCAGAGTGTTCAATATGTGATTGTAAGTCACAACATTACAATAGTCATCAAAAACAGACATGAGTATTTCACAGGCATGTAGCAGAGTTTTGTAAACTGTGTCTGATCTGGTTTAAACTGCTTGAAATTAGGTAAGTATTTTAAAGGAATATGGCACCAATCTAAAAACAAATAGTCTTTTAAAAAAAGCAGCTGTCGTATCTATTTTCTTCCGTTAGCAGGCAGTGAAGTTCACGTATCGCTGCTGGAACACAGCGCTGTATACTGTATATAGCTGATGCTACATACAGCTTATTTTACACACACAGCCGCTGCATGTGTTAAGGAAAAAAAAAGTTTGTTTGGACCAGCTTGGTTCAAATTTACTACCAGTATATAACGTTCACTAAAACCTGAAGTTAGGCTTTAATAAAGTTAAAAAAGATGGATGTCCATCATATTCATTCTTTCATAACTCCGGCAGCTTTTCTTCTAGAGGAGGCAAGTTTGTAATAGAGATGTGTTTGGGTTCGCTGCCGGCTTCTGTTCAGGGCCAATTTTGAATGTTCACAGCTCTCCTGAACAGCAAACTTATTGGCACATTTGCCAAGGCGTAAAAAGCGAACTCCCATAATGCTTTGCCTGACCTGTGAACTGTATGGCAGTGGAAAAGTATGGCCAAAAATGGGACTTGGAATAAATATTGGCAACCTTCCTTTTAAGGTCAGCTATCTCCCATTGGCCTTTTGTCAGTGTGTGTTGGAGATGAAGTAGTGAGGGACAGCTGACAGCTTTGTGAAGGGAAGATAGTTGTTAGTGTTACTATACTAGTGTATCTACAGAGCTATACAGTGCTATAGTCAGTGCTTTGTATTGCCACTGCTACATTACCATGAATTGCAGTGGGGTGGGCTACGGAGAATAGAGTGGGTGAACCCCATTCCCATAGTTTCTGTGCTGTTCAGTGCTCAATTGCATATTTCATGGGGGTATACACCATTCCTTGTGTGCAGAAAATAGACCCAACAGTCCTTTTTGGGAATACCTTTGGGAATACTTTTTTTGTCAGCAACAACTTCTCCTGCTGTTTAGCCACTGCTTGTTGCCTTTCCCTTTTTTTGGTGGGAGTATTTTCATTTAGTTTAAGCATTTTTTATTCTCTGCAAAATTTATGTACGTTTTTTTTTAATTATTTTTTGAGGGAGGTATATTCTATGTTTGTATGTCTTTTCATTTTCTTGGGTCCAGTCTTGCGGTTCAGTTTACTGTACTAAATCACTGCAATGACAAATGCACCACAGCACCACATACTCGATCCTCTTACTAAAAAAAAGCTGCTAATAAAATTAGCCAATCCCCTATTGTCATTATGTCTGGGAGACCCACTGGGAGAAGCAGAGGTTCTTCAAGTGCAACTGTTAGAGGGTGAGCAAGTTGGGCATCCACAGGGCAAAGCGTTTGTCAGACCACACCTTTGAGGTGGAACATGTTTCTTTTCTTTTTTTGGCAGTGATCATGCTATACAGTAGGGAAAACATGGATAAAGATAAGTAAATACCAGACCTTTATCATCCTCCATCTCTTTCTTCCAGGCACAGACTACAATTGTATTTTTAGGCGCTGCAAATTTGTCCCCTTCTTCCTCTTCAGCATCTAATCCTGCCATAGCCTCCAAAAATGGCATTGAGGAATCAAGTTGGCTGAATTATTTGAGCGCAAAATCAGTCAATTACTGCAGGAGTATGCACAGCAATTAATTTAATCAGATTATTAGGAAGAGAGCACACATAGCATAGAAAAAGGGGACAATGGGCAGGGAGAAGCAGTTGCCAGTAATGTTCCTGCCACTACAGCTTACTGTCAAGTGGGTTTGAGTGATAATGAGGATGGGGATGATGAGTTAGCAGACTGTACCTGGGTACCAGAGGATGTGGAGGAGGAAAGAGAAGGAGAGATCCTGTACTGTACCACAATGGCAGGGCCCAAGCAAACATTTTTTTCACCAGAAGGCCATCCCTACCCTGCACCAGCATGTTGAAGGTAAAGTCTCATTGTCACCTGAGCATGTGGCCCAGCAGGCATGGGCAGGGAGTATTATATCTCCTCATGGCCACCTGGGTCAATTTGCTGGCAGCAGGAAGGATTCAGGATGGGGCAGCGCACTGGAGCTGGTGGTGCCACCCTATGTCATGATATTTGGTGACGGTAACAGCTCAGTCATCTCTACCACTTCCTCCCCGTTGGGCTCATCTGACAACTCTTCAGAGGCACTAGTATAACCCAAGCTAAAAGTCTATGCAATGGCTCATGTAAAAAAACTGCTACTGTTTTTCTGCTTGTATACCTGGGGGGACAGGGAACACATTGGGACTAAGATTATCTCAGCTCTTCACATGCAGGCTGAGAGGTGGCTTACCTTATGCCAGTTGTGTGTGTACTCCAAAAGAAAATTGTGATGCTTGGCACCTTGCTCCTGCGCTCAGAACCTGGTTCTCAAACACCCTCTGTCACGGGACTTTCACTTGGCATCCCCAAATGGCTAGATTATGCTGCCCTCTATGACCAGGGTGGTCGATTGACACTGTAAACATAAACACAAAAGAAGAGGGCGCACCAGCAAACAAGTGATGTAAACCAGCATATCAAATCCGACTGACAATGTCCATAATGTTGGAGTCCACTGTCTAAGTCCAGGAAATCGGCTCAGCCTTTGAAAGGGGCCTTTGGATTCTTGGCCTGTAAAAACGTGTGCATTCTGTTTTTCCCAAATGCATATTAATACAGATATTTGCTATACTGTCTCTGCAGTATGTAGAATATTCCTTCTTCTCAAAGTGAAAAATAAGCACTTTATTATTTTCTTTGTCCTCAAAAGCTGCACGAGATACGTTTTTTATGAAATGAGGCTTCCCTGAATTTTACTACAATTATGCTCATGCATAATTGTGTGTACCATATTTCTTCCATTTTATTGATAAAAATTTATTTTCATTTTTATTGACACTCCGAAGCTAAATGGAGATGAATTAGAATGATTGCATGTGCTGTATTGTCATTTTACTTCTACTGAAATAAGAAAAGGATTGTAGAAATGCTGTGTGTAACATTTTACTTCTATTGAAACCTAAGAAATATTGATTATACCTTTTTTTCGGGGTCCTTACAACATAATTGTGAACATGGTTTAGCTAATCAGGTCAAACATAAGTTGTGAAAATGTTATGTATGTCATGTACCAAACAGAGATATTTTAGATTATATTTAAGTTACAATTAATCAGATAGGGGTTCTGTCAGGGTTTGGATTTAAACCTGGGACCTCTGTTGTGTCTGGCAATGACTCTTCTCGCTGAGATGCTGAACATAACCCTGTCTGATCCATTGGACAACCGTGCCTTGTGCCTTGAATCCTGCTGAACCTTGAACTCTTTGCTCCACCCATGAACTTCCTGCTGTAAGCCATTTTTGTGCACTTCCTGTTTGCGAGATTATTGTGCTCTCTCCAGTCAGTATCTCCCTTTTGTCTTTCCTCCTGCCATCCATATTTTTGCTACCTCTCGTTGCTGACCTTTACTTGTTTCTTGACTACACTTCTGCCTGATCCCAACCTGGAACTACTTGTTACCCACCCTTGGCTTGTTTACTGACAACGCTTCTGTTTGATCCCTACCTGCTATATCTGCTACTGGACCCACCAGGAGGTGAGCAATCCTGAGGACCATGACCTGGTACTAACACGCAGCAAAACCCATCTCCACCATCAGGAGCTCTGGTGAACATCGGTTAGTGTTCGACTCCACACCTCAGGTGAGCCTACTTTCCCCTACTGCTATAGCTACTGGTCTCTAAGCCTGGGCCCTGATCGTGACAGGTTCTGAGGCTTTATATACGTCTGGGATTTATATACATTCATTAAAATGTAAAAATGTATTCCAAGTACATAGTATGTGATGACAGAATAAAATGATGCTGTCCCAGAGAATCATACTGTTATGTAAACTCCATATAGTTTAAAGGCATCGTCAAAGCATATAGTTTGAAGAATAAATGTTTTCCCCATGTAACCCTTGAAGTTAAATAAAATAGTGGGCCCTCTCCCAGGCAAGTGATATTTATTAAAAAAAAAAATGTTTGCATTGGTACACATCCTCTCCCCACCCCCAATAACTGCCCCTGTCCCCATTAACTGTTTCTGTCAAACCTTACATTGTTTTGAAAGATATCTAGCACTTATGCTTTTATTTATTTTTTTATTTTTTTTAACCCATCCAAGGAAATACTCCTACTACTTATATCACAACTGACAAACAATTATGTCTGTAACCATTGCATTGCTATCCTCAACCCTGCACTGTGATGTGTTAGAGCTAATACATAATCCTGCTTGTGTAAACATTTTGTATGTAATGGGATAATGTTGACATAACATCTGCAATAAAAACTTTCGGTTGTATTTGGCATGTGCCCTTTGGTATATGATTTGCAGCCCCCGGGCTTTAGACGTTTGGGAGGATTGATTAAAATAATAGCATTGATCTCTACTATCCTCATGTAACATGTTCCCAGTTTCATATTGTCTTCTGCAGCATATCTCCAGCCACAAATGTAGCATATCTACACTCTCTGACTCTCATTTCCCCTATTAGGTCTGCAGTTTCTGACAGTCCTCACAAACATTACATACGGTATCTCACAAACGTGAGTACACCCCATTACATTTTTGTAAATATTTTATTATAACTTTTCATGTGATAACACTGAAGAAATGACACTTTGCTACAATGTAAAGTAGTGAGTGTACAGCTTGTATAACAGTGTAAATTTGCTGTCCCCTCAAAATAACTCAATATACAGCCAATAATGTCTAAACCACTAGCAACAAAACCCCTAAGTTAAAATGTCCAAACTGGGTCAAAAGTGTCATTATGTTGTGTGGCCACCATTATGTTCCAGCACTGCCTTAACCCTCTTGGGCATGGAGTTCACCAGAACTTCACAGGTTGCCACTGGAGTCCTCTTCCACTCCTCCATGATGACATCACAGAGCTGGTGGATGTTATAGACCTTGCGCTCCTCCACCTTCTGTTTGAGGATGCCCCACAGATGCTCAATAGGGTTTAGATCTGGTGATATGCTTGGCCAGTCCATCACCTTTACCATCAGCTTCTTTAGCAAGGCATTGGTTGTCTTGGAGGTGTGTTTGGGGTCGTTATCATGTTGGAATACTGCCCTGTGGCCCAGTCTTCAAAGGGAGGGGATCACGCTCTGCTTCAGTATGTCACAGTACTTGTTGGCATTCATGGTTCCCTCAATGAACTGTAGCTCCCCAGTGCTGGCAGCACTCATGCAGCCCCAGACCATGACACTCCCACCACCATGCCAGACTGTAGGTAAGACACACTTGTCTTTGTACTCCTCACCTGGTTGCAGTCACACACTCTTGACACCATCTGAACAAAATAAGTTTATCTTGATCTCATTAGACCACGGGACATGGCTCCATTAATCCATGTCCTTAGTCTGCTTGTCTTCAGCAAACTGTTTGCAGGCTTTCCTTAGAAGAGGCTTCCTTCTAGGACGGCCGCCATGCAGATCAATTTGATGCAGTGTGTGGTGTATGGTCTGACCCCCTATCCCTTCAACCTCTGCAGCAATGCTGGCAGCACTCAAACATCTATTTCCCAAACACAACCTCTGGATATGACGCTGAGCACGTGCACTCAACTTTTTTGATCGACCATGGCAAGGCCTGTTCTGAGTAGAACCTGTCCTGTTAAACTGTATGGTCTTGGCCGTCCTTCTGCAGCTCAGTTTCAGGGTCTTGGCAGTATTCTTATAGCCTAGGCCATCTTTATGTAGAGCAACAATTCTTTTTTTCAGATCCTCGGAGAGTTCTTTGCCATGAGGTGCCATATTGAACTTCCAGTGACCAGTATGAGAGAGTAAGAGCGATAACATCAAATTTAACACACCTGCTCCCCATTCACATCTGAGACCTTGTAACAGTATCAATCCACATGACACCGGGAAGGGAAAATGGCTAATTGGGCCCAATTTGGACATTTTTACTAAGGGGTGTACACACATTTGTTGCCAGTGATTTAGACATTAATGGCTGTGTGCTGAGTTATTTTGAGGGGACAGCAAATTTACAATGTTATACAAGCTGTACACTCATAACTTAACATTGTAGCAAAGTGTCATTTCTTCAGTGTTGTCACATGAAAAGATATAAAAAATATTTGCAAAAATGTGAGGGGTGTACTCATTTTTGTGAGATACTGTATATTTAACATTATGTGCGGCCCTTTGGTGAGGGCATGGGCCGCATTTAAATTAGGAAAAGGAAAAAGAGAACTCTCCTTTAAATAAAAATAGAAGGAAACCAAGTAAAAACATAGTAACCCTGAAATTCAAAGTCAGTTGCCAAGTGTCAGCTATAAATGCTGGCAGTGTTTACCAGCTATAAAATAGTAAGTACTTAAACAACTATAACTGTATCTTCATAATGTCTAGATCCATATTTATTATTTTACTTAATGTGCAATCAAGTATGTTAAAAAGTTGTGATACTATAAAATATCTTTGCATAAAATTATAATGAGAGGGTAAATGCAAGTAAAGGGAATTGCCATATTGGTAACCACCAATTTCAGCTTAAAGATGGTGAATTATTGAAGGCTGATTTGAACCTGCTTCACCCTGTCATTGCCTTTGATCTGATCTTCACGCTGCAGTAATTTTCCATTTTAACTGGTTTTGTCAGAGATGAGAATATTAAGATAGCAAAGTGCTTTTTCCCCGTGTGTCTGTGACAGAGAGGCAATTTCCGCTAATATAAGCAAGGAATTACATTACAAACAGTGAAAATCAAAACATGACCTGGGTTAGGCCAAACTTGTCACTCAGTGGCTTGGTGTGTGCTTGTGGAAAATCTTCTTTCAAAAGGTTTGCTGCAGTTTTCAAGGTCATCAAAACAAGCAAGGGCCATTTACTATAAGTACAAATATCATGTATTCATTTTTGTCCTGCCTATTTTTTTTTTTTTTTTAAGGGATTACAGAAAAGTTAGGAAAAAAACAAATGCTAGAAATAAAATATTTGAAATGCTAAATGTGTCAGCACTCAGCAGTTGTTCTGTGCTGTTTTTGTAATAGTAAATAAGATTGCTAATGCCATCCCAAATGGTAGATAGATTGCTGCCCAACAGCTGAAGAGAAGCCCATCATTAATAGAATATCAATTACTTACAGCTGAGCTGCATACCTGGTCACTTGTTGTTATAATTGATGTTTGGGTCATTGATCCCTCTTGATTGCATTATCATTGTGGTTAGCTGTGGATGAGCTGAAGACAAGAGCTTAGACACAAGACGATTTATGAAGGTCAATACTACTGCTTAGTATGAGAAATTATTCCCTGCTGAATGTGCCTTAAGCTCTCAAGAGGCATTTTTCTGTTTTCACAGCACAAAATAATTGTCTTCTGTGAAACAATTTTGTGCAATGTGCTGGAAGATTACAAAATAAACAGACTATGTACATCAAAAGCAAACAGAGCAGATAAATAAACAAATACATAAAATTATTTAAAAAAAAAAAAACATATCAGTGGGCATCTTTTCTGGAGGTTAAGATGCTTTGGTGGCAATGTGTGGAATTAATACTATTCTGTTAGGTGCAAAAGTGTGCCCCCACAAATGTTATGCATTCTTGTATATGTATGGTCACCTGTGTTCCGCAAATAGATGGAAAGGGGTAATTCTATATAGGTTGTACTATGCAATATAATGATACTACATGCATACAATGCATAAACTCATCATTTTATTGTACGTGTTGGAATAACACAAATGCATAACTTGTGGATAGTTTGAGAATAGTACAAAATGCACTGTACCAATTAAACGACTCTTTGGACCACTAGAAGCTATTATCTAAACTCAAAAAACATATTAAAATAAGCCCAGTGTTCAAGGCCACTGGATGTTCCTTATTTAATATCCAGAAAGCTTCCCTGATTAGAAACTAGTGGTCTTGGTTGTTCGCCCTAGTTTTTTTCCTTTTATTTTTAATCATTACTGTTGTTGTTCATGGACTTAAGGATTGTTCAGCATAAAATATACTGCAACAGGTTCAGTTTTTCAGATCCTCTTATCATTTTATCCCTATTATCATAAGCCTATAATCATTGTTGGTGACATACATTATATGCAAATAATAAAGTCTCTGTTAGGGAGATGAATGGATGCGTCATCTGATTGACAGCGAAACGCGTCTAGCAATTGGCCAAGCGGACTGCCACATTACATCCGGCCAGTGGAGCGCACGCTGCGGGAGCAGCGAACCACCGTGCCGTGTCTTATATGCTCAGTTACTTATTATGTTTGTGAGTATCATTCTTGTTTACTCTAATAAAATTTATTAAAATGGTCTTCACTATGGATGGTTCTTTTTTACATGAGGAAACTCTGGATTAACAAGCACCATCAAGGATCTTTTATCGGCATTACGGATCCCTATGCAAAGAGTGTGATCACCATTACATGCCTTTTACCAAGCGCATTGTGGTAAGTAGAAAACCACAAGGGGGATATCCCCATTTAAGCACAGATTAAGCACAGAAGCACTAGATCTGCACTTTTTTCATGGACTTGAATATGGACTTTATTTTTATGTATTGATTTTTCATGAATTTTTTATGAATTTGTTACAAATTCTGATGCATCACTTCTTAATATTTATATGTGATATTTACACATTATACGTAGTTTTATTCACTACACAGATGGTTGAAGCAGCACTGCAACACTGAGTTGACATGATTTAAATAGCACTAGCACTTTATTTGCAGCAAGCAGCTTACGATTGCACAGGCACCTTTACTATTTTTTAAACCATATTTATGGTTTAGCACATTTTTAGCACATATTTCTAGCACTTATTATGTAATTTATTCACCATAAGCGCAAGGTTTTTATTGTTATACAAATAATAATTGCAACCCACCTCAATAAGATCAGCCAAGGACTAACTAAAAAATTTCCCAGGGTCCTCTCAACTTAAAGAGGGTTACTCATTTTCATGGTGAGAAGGATTTTCTTCCACATAAATTACTGAAATTAATTTTTCTGCAAATAGCAGGAGATACCAAGGGTACACAATACATTCTTGCAGTGTTAGTGTTACTAAACCCAGATCCCGCATTCACTATATGTGGTCTCTACAGTACACAGAAGATGGAAATGCAATTATTTTAGTAAATATAAACTGATAAATATCTTTTATAATCAGCTGTATATAGCAATCAGAGCAATCTTGGACCTTGTATCAGTGAGTGCTGATAGATTGTAGGAGGAGTTTTCATTTTTCCCACGATTGTCCTATCAGGCTTCAAGACCCTTAATTCTTTGTATGAACATGTCTGGACAGTGCTGGTTGGCCCTGTGATGATCACATGTACCCTCCCAAGAAAAAAAAAAAATCATCCATCAAATCAAGATGTGACATTTCACCCACTGTGTTCTTTGTTGGTTACTGGGCATGGAGGAGGAGGGAGGGACTGGGCTGTCATTTAGGATCTGTATACATGTCCAAATGTGTGATGTCAAGATCATGTGGCCTGAATAGCTCAGCAAAAACCAGGAAATGTCATCTCCAGCAATAGAGATCAAACTGAGCAGGTGCAGCTGAACTACACGTATTGTGCTTATCTGGACTTGTCCAGAGTGGACTTGCAGGAGGGGGAGGATCTGTGCATACAGGATCCCACAGCCTTTTTACACAATGCAGAGGAATAATCACTTAAATTACACAGTAAGTATAACAAGCATGCTATTCTGCATCTACAGGTAGATTTTACTGTTGTGGGTTTAGTATCACTTTAATGACCGGCTAACCCATTGCACATTTACTGTTGGCTGGTAGGGATACCCATCACAGAGAACAGCTAATAGAAAATACCATATGTGGGAGGGACAGATCAAAGCCTAACACAGCAGTGACGTCTTAAAATGTGTTTTTTATAGTATCACCCATCTCTTTAAGACAACAAAAACACATGGGGGTGCGCCTCTTAGTGCAATATTTAAAAGAAGTTTAATGGAATAGTCAAAAAACACTCACATGTGTTCCAAAAGAATGTGCATAATTAGTAATATCAATAGAGGGGTTACTCAGGTTCCAGGTCGGTAGCCAGCCACCACTGGTGGTGTCTGATGGTGCGAGCTGGATCACTGCTTATCGGATGTAGAAGAGGACTTCTGCAACCACTATGGAACGCGGAAGTGATGTCACTTCTACAGTGTTTACAGAAGTCCTCCTCTACATCCAATGAGTGGTTACCCAGCTCACACTGTGAGATACCACCAGTGGCAGCTGACGTCTGACCTGGAACCTCGGTGACCCCTTTGTTGATCCTACTAGATATGATACACTAGATAAATTCTTATGGAACACGTGATATTTGGCTGCTTCATTAAAGTTCTTATAAATATTGCACTTAGAAGTGCCCCCCCTGTGTGTTTTTGCAAATGTTAAAATGTTATACAGTCTACAAACTATGTAATGTGATAATGGATTTTTTTATTTTTATTTTTTAAACTAGTAATGACGGAGATCAGCAACTTATAGCGGGACTGCAATATTGCAGCAGACAATCAGACACTAACTGACATGTTTGACACTTTGCAGGAACCAGTGACACTAATACAGTGATCAGTGCTAAAAATATCCACTGTCACTGTACTAATGACACTGGCTGGGAAGGGGTTAGAAATCTAGGGCGATCAAATGATTAACTGTGAGCCTAGCTAGTGTTTGTGTGTACTATGTGTCCTGCTTTTACTAGGGGAAGGCATGGATTCTAGTCCCTGCTTTGCAGGGACACAGAATCCACGCCTTTCCCCCGTCAGAATCGGAATCTGCCTTGTTTACAGATCCCCGTTCTGTGTTTACATATGATCAGTGGGCGCCGGAGAACATTGAGTCCCTGGGACCCGCAGATCAGTCTCTGGTGTGAATTTTCACAGCAGAATCGGCCTGCAGGCGGCGTGCACACGCCCCCTACAGGTCAAAGTCCAGAATCATGTAAATATATTGTGACAGGAAGTCAGGTAAATCTGGGAATGTAGTCACAGGCAGAAGATACATTTCCACCTGATTTAGAAAGTTCACCAATTACTATAGGGTGTTGGCTACAGAGCTAGCCAGCAGGAAGTTGAACAGACTTCAGCTGTTCAGAATGAGGAAATGAAGGCCTCTATAATTTGTCCAAAGGAAGTCCTATTGATTGCTGCCTCCGGAAGCTGCCTACTGTCGCCGTGTGGGCTGGGAGAGGAGGACAGACAGATGAGTGCCTCCCGACAAGCTGGTGAGCATGGGAGAAGACCCCCTGAAGTGATGTGCGCTAAGGAGGGTAAACAAGTGTAAAGACTACTCGAAGTGAGGTCTTGGATCGTTTCTAGGTGAAAAGAAACCAATGGACATTTCCTGTGTGAAGGGGAAATTAAGTAAGATTGAAGACTTCTCAAAGGTGAGGACATGGACTGTTTTTCTATGTGGAGAGAAAACAAAGGGACATGTTCCATATGAAGAGGAAAAGGGACATGTTAAATGAACTGTTTTCTGTGTGAAGAGATTATAAATGAACTATTGATGGTCTGCTGTAGGATCAGCAAAGTCTGCCCAACAGTAGGTTGGGGACAGACTCTTAGGTAGGTTCCAGTGTGAGAAGGTAGCCGCCCACAGAGGCAAGGATTTATTTTCTGTTTTTTTTTTTTTTTCTGTTTTGACGCTTGCAGTCTGGTGAAGAAAATTGCCTTAATAAACCAAACTGTTGTTTGCAAGCACTTATCGGCTATTTCTCTGTGAAAACACACCCCCCAAGGGGTCATCCACACCCGCCACCGAGCTAATCCCTCACATATGGTGGAGGTATGCAGTGGGCAGAAGCAGAGATCCCTGCAAAGAAGTGCATATGTTTGATGAACTTTGTCTGGTGCATGAGATTGCACAATCTATGTGTGCAGGAGAGAAGATCCTGAAAAAAAAAAAAAAAAAAAGTGTTTTAAAGAGACAGCTGTCTCAAAAATTTTGATGAACTGTGTCTGGTGCAAGGGACTGCACAAACTGTGTGTACAGGAAAGGAGATCCTGCAAGAGAGAGAAAAAAACTACTAAGTTTTAAAGAGACAGTGGTCTTAAAAGTTTTGCTGGACTGTGAAAAATGTATTGTGGAGTGACCGAAGATGGGGCGGTCAAAGCGCCTGAAAGATGCAAGGATCGCTGAAATGAAAGACCGGATTCTATGGATGGAGGGGATGCTACCATCTGAACCAGCCCCATCCATGCCTGAACGGAATCGGCTAAAGAGAAAGGTTGTTGTCCCTAGCAACGCTGGTGTAAATGAACGGTTATGGAGACACAGTGTTGAAACAACTGATTATATCAAATGCAGCTCAACAGCAGGCAAATGCGGATTTTCAGCGGAGCTTTGCAGCTCAACAAAAGGCTCATCAAGAGAGCATGGCAGGCTAGAAACAGAGACGCCAGCAGCAAATGGAGGCCATCGGTATGGAGGAAACCGAGTATGTGTGCAGGGCTGAGCTGGATGTCGTGCAACGGAAAATGGAAGAAAAGGAACAACCCCTGGGTGTACAGTTACAGTGGGAAGAAACCACTGCTCTTCTTTTTTCCGAGTTGAAAAACCCTAGAAAGCCTATAATGGAGAAAGATACCATCCTCATGGAAAAGGAAATTGAAATTCAGACTTTGCAGAAGCAAAGTATGTGTGAAAGGTTGGAGTTGCGTAATCAGCTGGAAAAAAGTCTTCAGTGTTTGGAAGCTACAAAAATAGACCTGCAGGGGGCGCAGGAACAGAATGTTGCTCTGAAAACGACATTGTCTCTCAGCGACAACGAGAAAAGTGAAAGAGAGGCTAAATTACTGAGTACTGTGTATGAGCTCACCACTTTGAGCAATGTGGTAGATGAATTGCGTACGGACTGTGAAAGTTGGAAAGGGGAAGCCCAACGTGTCCAGCAGCAGTTAAAGGAGAAAGAAGCCTGTGTGGCAGAATTACAGTCTCATTCCCAGAAACTAGCCAATGAGGTGAAGGCTCTTTTGCAGGGAAAAGGAGATTCGGAACACAAGAGAAAAAAAATAGAGGCACAGCTGCAGGAATCGCAAGTCAAGGTGTCAGAAGGTGACCGAGTGTGTGCTAAGCTGTCAGAGAAGGCAAACCGACTGCAGGTTGAGCTGGACAATGTTACAAATCAGCTTTCTCAAGCAGACAGCAAATCTAGAGAAATTGCGGAAGATTTTTCTATCTTGGAATCGCAGCTGCAAGACACGCAGGAACTCTTACAGGAAGAGAGATGTCAAAGGCTGAGTTTTAGCACAAAGCTCAAACAAATGGAAGATGAGAAAAATGGCTTCCTGGAACAATTAAAAGAGGAGGAGGAAGCAAAGAAAAACCTATCAGAGCAAGTCGCAACATTGCAAGCTCAGATAGCGGATATGAAAAAACGCATGGAAGAAAGCGTTGGTTCATTAGAGTGTGTTGAAGATGTGAAAAAGAAGTTTGATCAGATGCTTGGTGAGGAGAAGACTGTGTCTGCAAAATATGCAGAAGAACGCGACCGTGCAAAAACAGAGGCGCGTGATAACGAGAGCAAAGCCCTGTTCTTGGCTCGCTCCTTGGAGGAAGCTCTAGAGTGTAAGGTTGAACTAGAAAGAGTTAACCAACAGCTGTGTACAGAAATGGAAGATTTGGTCAGCTCCAAGGATGATGTTGTGAAAAGCGTTCAGGAGCTAGAAAAGTCTAAGCGAGCCTTAGAACAGCAAGTAGAAGAGATGAAGATTCCGTTGCAGGAACTGGAAGAGGAATTACAGGCAACAGAGGATCTGTCCCAAAGAGGGGATAGTGTGCCTGGTGCAGTTTTTAAAAGGATCAGAGTTTTGGGGTCTGTCCTGAGTGAGCCTCAGAAATGTGATGACATGTGGCTTGAATCACCCCTTTGGAATAAACCATTCCTTCAAAAACTTCAAGCATTGGAAAATGTATCATTAGAACTTCAGCAAACAAAGGAGCTGTGTAAGAAATGTGATGATTTCTCAGTTCAGGCTGAAAACCTAGTGGAGAAAACTAAAGCGGAGAAAACTAAAGCAAGTGATATAAATCTGGGAGAAAAAAGCAAACGCCACCTAGTGGAGAAAACTAAGGCTGTTGATGAAAACGTGAAGCAAATGAATTTCAAGTGCCTTTCAGGGAATATTTCCAAAATGGAACTGGTGAAAGACAGGTGGCAGAAGTTTGATCGTGATCTTGAGATACATTCCATGTGGAATTCAGATAGAGAAAAGGAACTAGGTGACCTTGAGCGGTCAAATAGTTCAGCAGAAAGTGCATTGAAGAAACCTGTAAAAGAATGTGTTGCAGTTCCATGCTTCTTCACTGATGCAGAGAGAAAGTCTATAATGGATACCACCCAGATCGCTGGGTTCAACTGTGTTGTTGCCTTTGACCCATATGTTGGTGGAAGGAAAGTTGATGATGTCTCTGGAAAAATGAACAGGGGTCACTTTGAAGAAATGTGTGACAGCCTGTTGTGGCAAATGGAAGGCCCTCTGCACAGCATCTTAGAGCAAGCTAAGCTCAAGAAACAAAGAGTCAATGATTGTATACAGCTGTATGGGGAGGCAACTCAAGTCACAGAGGGACGTCAAGAGTCCCTACTTGGAACAAAGCTTAGTGAAGCAGAGGTTCTCAAAGTTTTGTGGAAAACATTTATGGATTGCAGAGAGAGGCGGCTCAAGAATGTTGAAGACATTAAGACTAGCCCAGTTGAGTTGCCTATGGATCACGGTCCTCCATGGCAGATAGGACAAACTTGTATGCAAGACAAACTTGAGAAGGAGCGAAATGATGCCAAAAATGCAGTTGAGGAATGTGTATATGAGATGAGAGACAAACTGTGTGACATTTATGAGAAATCTGTCAATGAAGATGACAGAAACAGTTTCATTTGGAAGCTTGAGGATAATAGGAGGCTTATCAGTGAGAGTCAGCAGTGCTTGATACATGCGTGCCTGGAAATCTGTGTCCCAACCCTAGGGTTGAAACAAGAGGGGGGGGGGGTATGTGACAGGAAGTCAGGTAAATCTGGGAATGTTTTGAGACAATGGGGCACCCAAAATGTGAGACAACTGTGTCCTGTATTGCCTGGACACATAACCGTCAAGAGACCTTTTGGAAATCTAATTGGTCTCAAAAAATAGGAGGGGAGCCACCACAGCCAAATGCAATAGTACAAAATACAAATTAAGGGGCCATAGACAACCCCTTGGAACGGCTGCAAGAAAGGGATGCTCAAACCAACTCAGTGAAAAAATGAAAAAACTTTATTAGGATCAGAATTGAGACATGATCTAAAATAACCCCATTATGGGGAATACATTACAAATATCAACAGGCTCAAAGATAGCAACAGAAAACATATATGACACATAAAAACAACGACACACTCACACAAGGCCGGCCTCACACATTCTCCGGAAGATCAAACCAATGGGAACCTTGGCAAGCCGCATGCACTCCTTACGGAGTTTGTTGATGCGGTGAGCTCAGGGATCCATAGGTTAATCATGCCACAATATAAACTTGATCAAGATGTAATAATAAACTGAAAATGTACCACCAGATAGCAAGGGATCATGACCTTCTTTCATATTACCATTTTAGCAACTCAGCACTATACGGCTATCATCATATAATCAAGAAGTTCAGTCATGGACTATATAATTCATTGTTAAATTCCAGCAGTGTACTTAATAGCAGACTAAACTCTCACATCAAGATAGCGGATGCTGATAATTTTAGAATTTTCAAATTAATTTCACCATGAGGGAGGCGGTGTCTAAAGAAATATCCGCAGACCAAGTAAACTGAATTGAAGTACATAGAGCCTATCCCGTTTTGATCGGGGGCAAATTTGTTATTCAGGAGGGGTTATATAGTTCCTCTTGTAAATGGGGCAACATTGTCGAGCCAACAGACGTTCCTCTGGAGCAGAAAGTCACTTGTATTTTCAGAAATTTGCAAGGTACGGGAGCAGGGGAGAGACGCAGTGCAATGGATTTTCTGCGCAGGCTCACACCATTACTAGGCTGTATCCCATGGAAATGAATTTAACCATGGGCCAAATACTGGCCTTCCGTTAGTTAACAGGTATCACCTGAGTGTCCATAGACAGCTTGGTGGTCATGGCCTTTTCTCTATCCTCCTATCAATGTATGATTTCATGCTCACCGTTCATTTAAGGCGTTTAAATCAGATAACCTTCTGCTCGTTTTTTCTGGGTAGCGTCTTGGTAAAGGCTCGGCATCTAGCTGCGGCTCCAGCCAACCTCGTGGGGACGGCGTGTTCCAGGTTTGGGACCGAACTTCCGCGCCGTGAGTAGGAGCTGGAGCGCATTGGTGGCTCTTCCGGGTTGTGCGGGGCCGGGGTGTGACGTCAACGCGTTTCGCGTGCGTGACGCACGCTTCGTCAGGACGTCATTGGATGGTTTGAGGGGTGGATAAATAGGGAGTTAGCGTGATTGGCTAATGCCAACAGGTGACAGTACTGCAAGGACTCCTCTATCACCACCTTCTACCTCAATTAAAAACCGGATGGAAGATCTCCATCTAGTGGTAAAAAACAGGTAATGCTCTTCAAGCTTTTATTTACAACTAGACTGTGGCGTGACTCCAGGACTATTATCGATGATTACCTGGGCTTCACGATCCCAGCTAAAGATACAAGGCCAAGTTCTGGTCGATCTACATGGGACTTATCATAACAAATTTAAAACACTGGATGATATCAACTCTATCTCATTCCAAACCTCCTCAAATTTTTAACATTACCATTAGTTACATTGTGACAGAAATCATAGGTAAATAGAGGGATCACACAATAAGGCAAGTACAAAAGGGCGATGGTTGAGTTATCCCAGATCAGGGTGAACTCCGCCAGGGACAAAGGTGTATACTGAACTTAACCAGTGAGTATATCAACCCGGGCTAAGTAGCTGTTTTTTAAGGGGGGGTTCCCCTATGGACTATCAAAAGCGTACTGGTGGGACAATGGCAATATAGGCGTGGTCACATTCAGGGTAGTAGATTTTAAAATTACTCTCCATTACATTTTCATATATAGCCTGATCTTTTTTCTCTCTGTTTTTCCCTCATCATTTGCCTTATTTAGCCCTTGATAACCCACCCTTAATCCTGGGGGCTGTGTATGATTATGCATATCTATGGTTCCAGAAATATACTGAGACTCATATCAGTATTCAGTCCCAAGGGTGTCAAAGTCTTTAAGCGGAAAATCCAGGCTTTTTCTTCTTTAAGAAGAACTTTATCAAAATCGCCTCTTCTGGGTGATATTTTTAAAGCCCAGAAGCCCATTACTTTGAGGCCTGTTGGGTCACTCCTATGCTTTTCAGCGAAGTGTAGGCCAATAGGAGTCTCCTCCTTGAGGCGTACACTTTTGAGGTGCTCCCCTATTCTGATACGTAGTTGTCTTTTCGTCTTCCCTACATACATTTTATGACATGGACACTTTATAATATACAGAACTCGGGAGGTGGAGCAATTTATAAAAGATTCAACATTGTACTTTGCCTTAGATTGTGAATCAGTGTAGGTTTGTGTTTTTTTTACATGAGGACAAATCTGACAGTGGCCACACGGGTACATTCCTTTGAGAGGTTGTAGTTCAGTGAGCCAATTTGACTTCGTAGCACGTGTAAACTCAGAATGTACCAGATGGTCATTGAGATTCGTAGCTCTTTTAGCCGTTAACAGTGGACGTGGTCCTACTATATTTTTTAATAGTTCATTATTTTGTAAGACATGCCAGTGTGATTGGAGGATTTGTCTCACATCATTCCACTGGCAGCCATATTTTGTAATTAGGCGCGGTAAATTAGGGTTTTCTGGTTTAGATTTAGTTTGATTCAGAAGCTCCTTTCTATCCCTAGCTGCCGCTTTTTTCTTTGCTCGTTTGATCATCCGGTGTGAGTACCCTCTCTCACGGAATCTCGCATATAGCTCTCTAGATTCCCGTAGGTAATCCACACCGGATGAGCAATTACGTTTTATGCGAAAAAATTGTCCCACAGGGATCCCCATTTTCAGGCTAGTGGGATGATGGCTGTCGGCCCTTAGAAGGGTATTGGCCGCTGTTGGTTTACGAAAAGTGGTAGTGGTTAATCTTCCATCTTTTAGCTCAATATTTAAGTCCAGAAAGGAAATAACTTTCCTATCGACTGTATAGGTTAATCGAATATTTCGCTGATTGGCATTGAGTTCGAGCATAAACTGCTCCAGGTCGAGTGGTGTACCTGCCCAGACCATGAGCACATCATCTATGTACCTCAGCCAGGTCAAAGCATGGCTGAGGTACATAGGTGAGGTGTACACCACTTCTTCCTCCCACATACCAAGGTGCAAGCAGGCATACGACGGTGCCCAGGGGGCCCCCATGGCTGTTCCTCTAATTTGCTGAAAAAAGCTGTTACAGAATTGGAAAACATTGTTAAGCAAGGAGAATTCGAGTAACTCCAGGAGAAATTCATTTTGTGGGCCCAATTGTGGGAATTTCTGCTCTAGGAAGTGATAGACTGATAGTAAACCCCAGGGATGGGGAATAGAGGTATAGAGGGATTCAACATCTATACCAACAAGCAGGACTGTAGTAGTGAACTCGAGGTCCTGGATCTTGTTCAGGACGTCCCCCGTGTCTCTCACATACGAGGGAAGGTCCAGAACAAGATCCCTGATCAACGAGTCCAAATATTTTCCAATCTTGTCCAGTGGGCCCCCACAGGCCGACACTATAGGTCTGCCCGGGGGGTCCACCGGATTTTTGTGTATTTTTGGTATGACATAAAAAGTAGGGATGTTATATTCTTGTACCTGGAGATATTGTTTTTCTTTGGTAGTAATTAGCCCAGCTTCATGTGCAAATTGGAGCTTTTTGTTTATATTGCAGACTAGTTCTGGTAGTGGATTATGTTGGAGTTTTATGTAGGTGCTGTCATCTGATAGGAGACGTCTTACTTCTCTCTCATAATTATCAGCAGTTAACAGCACCACATTGCCTCCTTTATCACTTTTTTTGATAACTATATCATTAGCCTTTTTTAGATCACGTAACGCAGCTCGTTCTTCCCGTGTGAGATTGTCGGAGGAGACTGAGTCCCAATTTACCTGTTTGAGGTCTTCTTCTACCAATAATAAAAAGGAGTTTAACCATTTGTTAGCACAAAATTTTGGCATCTTAGTGGAGCGTATGTAGATGTTACTTTTTCTTAAATTGTCGCTATTTATAGGGGACTCCTCCTCCTCCGAGAATTCACCGGCTTCGTCTAACAATGACTCCAAGGCTGAAAGTGCTTCTACTTCTTTAGGGTCTAGCTGTACGTCATTACTGCTTCCACTCCCTCCGGCATGTATCAATCTGTAATACACTTTCCGGAGGTAGAATCTGGGAATGTAGTTACAGGCAGGAGATACATTTCCACCTGATTTAGAAAGTTCACCAATTACTATAGGGTGTTGGCTACAGAGCTAGCCAGCAGGAAGTTGAACAGACTTCAGCTGTTCAGAATGAGGAAATGAAGGCCTCTATAATTTTTCCAAAGGAAGTCCTATTGATTGCTGCCTCCGGAAGCTGCCTCCTGTCGCCGTGTGGGCTGGGAGAGGAGGACAGACAGATGAGTGCCTCCCGACAAGCTGGTGAGCATGGGAGAAGACCCCCTGAAGTGATGTGCGCTAAGGAGGGTAAACAAGTGTGAAGACTACTCGAAGTGAGGTCTTGGATCGTTTCTAGGTGAAAAGAAACCAATGGACATTTCCTGTGTGAAGGGGAAATTAAGTAAGATTGAAGACTTCTCAAAGGTGAGGACATGGACTGTTTTTCTATGTGGAGAAAAAACAAAGGGACATGTTCCATATGAAGAGGAAAAGGGACATGTTAAATGAACTGTTTGCTGTGTGAAGAGATTATAAATGAACTATTGATGGTCTGCTGTAGGATCAGCAAAGTCTGCCCAACAGTAGGTTGGGGACAGACTCTTAGGTAGGTTCCAGTGTGAGAAGGTAGCCGCCCACAGAGGCAAGGATTTATTTTCTGTTTTATTTTATTTTTCTGTTTTGACGCTTGCAGTCTGGTGAAGAAAATTGCCTTAATAAACCAAACTGTTGTTTGCAAGCACTTATCGGCTATTTCTCTGTGAAAACGCACCCCCAAGGCGTCATCCACACCCGCCACCGAGCTAATCCCTCACAATATGTTATTGGGCCCACAGTTGCCACCCTGTAGCAGTAAAACTGCTATAGGGCAGTCGCTAAGTGGTTAATATCTCTCCACAGTTTGATGCACAGAAACAGTCTATCTTTTCTTGTTTGTGAAAAAAAAAACATTCTGGTGCTGTCCTTCTCATCCTTGCTGTACTACTAACGCTAACCAAGCAAGAAGTACAGTGTATATATATATTTATACACTGCAATTATTTCTTTTTGGTCAAACGTGGTGTCCATATGTCTGCTTTCAGTCTACCTATCTAATTATATATGTAAGGTTCAGTAACCAACAACACATTTTTGGTGTAATTTACTCTTATTTTCTGTGTCTCAACATATTACAGAAAAATAAATATAAAAAAAGCGAAAAAATATAAAAAAGACAACATAGACCAAGGAAAAAGAACCATTGAAAACAAAAATGTGAAAAATATGTGTACATTACAGTATGCATAATCAATATCACTATTTGCAATCAAACATGACATTAAAAAGCATAATTAAAAAAATAAACACCCCAAAAAAAGCTTTGTTTATATACATATAATGCAAGTTTTTATTTTTTTTCACATTTTTTTAGGTGTATTTTGTCAATTTTAGATAATAAGATTTTCGATAATAAGAAAAAGCAAGATCAAAAATCAATTTTTTTTTTTACTTTTAGCGCTGGGCACAGTATTTGAACATTTTTTTTTCCACTATTGTCCAAAAAACAGAAACAACAAAACAATACATCAAAAATATGCAAAAAGAAAACAGTAAAGTGACAACTTAAATGACTCATTCATCAAATCATTTTACTATCTCTGTGTTTAATCAATGGTCCTGTGTGTTTAGGTAACACATTATAGGTCACTTTGACTTGAGACTGAGTGCTATTAATAAAATGGATGAAGGAGGTTGACAAACAAAGCAATTCATTAGTGAAAACATGTCAGGAGCAAGAAACATTTATTGGCTTAACAAACTGATGTCTCAGAGCAATGGGAAGCACCTGGACTTATTAATGATAAATATGGAGTAATCAAGATTGTTCTTAAAGCCTTATAGTTACATAGTTAGTGAGGTTGAAAAAATACATCAGTCCATCCAGTTCAACCTATGATGTGTGTGTGTGTGTCCGCTTTTAACCGTACATTGTATACCCCTGTATGTTGTGGTCTTTAAGGTGTCCATCTAATAGTTTTTTGAAACTATCAATGCTCCCTGCTGATACGACTGCTTGTGGAAGAGAATTCCACATCCTTACCGCTCTTACAGTGAAGAACCCCTTACGCACTTTAAGGTTAAACCGCCTTTCCTCTAGTTTTAGTGAGTGGCCACGTGTCTTATTGTATCTCCTTTCTCTGAATAGTTTGTTCCTTATGCTCGGGTCACCAGTACAGTATTTGTACATTGATATCATATCCCCCCTTAATCGTCTCTTCTCCAGAGAGAATAGGTTCAGTGCTTGTAGCCTTTCCTCATAGCTGATGTCCTCCATTCCCCTAATTATTTTTGTTGCCCTTCTCTGGACTTTCTCCAGTTCCAGCACATCCTTCCTGAGGACCAGTGCCCAGAACTGGACAGCATACTCCAGATGTGGCCGGACCAGAGTCTTGTAGAGTGGGAGAATAATCTCTTTATTTCTGGAGTGAATCCCCTTTTTTATACATCCCAGTACTCTGTTGGCTTTGCTTGCGGCGGCTTGGCATTGCATGCCACTGCCAAGCTTGTTGTCTACCAGTACCCCCAAGTCCTTTTCCATCCTAGACTCACCCAGAGGTTCCCCCCCTAGTGAGTAGCTTGCTTTCTGGTTTCTGGCCCCCAAGTGCATTACTTTACATTTTTCAACATTAAATCTCATCTGCCATGTAGTTGCCCACCCCGTTATTTTGTTCAGGTCCGCTTGCAAGGTTTCCACATCCTGCATAGAAGATATTGGCAAGCCCAGTTTACTATCATCTGCAAATACTGAGATTGTACTAGATATCCCCTCCTCTAGATCATTTATGAATAAATTAAACAGGATTGGTCCCAGGACAGAACCCTGGGGGACCCCACTTTCCACACCCGCCCAATCCGAGTACTCCCCATTAATCACCACCCTCTGTACTCTCCCCTGGAGCCAGTTCTCTATCCAGGTACTCACCTTATGGTCCATACCTACCTTCCTTAGTTTGTACAGTAAGCGTTTGTGGGGAACGGTGTCAAAGGCCTTTGCAAAGTCCAGATACACCACATCCACAGGCTTTCCTTTATCTAGGTGGCAGCTCACTTCATCGTAGAAGGTTAATAGATTGGTTTGGCACGAACGATTTTTCATGAATCCATGCTGATTTCTACTTATAATACCGTTTTCATTACTACCGTCTTGTATGTGGTCCCTTAACATCCCCTCCAAAATTTTGCAGACTACTGATGTTAGGCTGACCGGCCTATAGTTACCCGGGATATATCTCGGCCCCTTTTTAAATATTGGTACCACGTTGGCTTTTTTCCAATCAGCTGGCACCATACCCGTCTGTAAACTATCCTTAAAGATCAAGAATAATGGCTGAGCTCATTAAGAACCCTCGGGTGCAAGCCATCCGATCCCGGGGATTTATTTATGTTAAGTTTCTCTAGTTTAGCTCCGAGTCTATCTTCTGTTAGCCATGGCGGCACTTCCTGGGGTGTATTATTTAGTTCGGCCTTACAAGCAAGGTTCGTGTAGCCCCCCGATTCTTTTGTGAAGACTGAAGAGAAGAAATCATTTAACACTTCCGCCTTTTCTCTGTCCTCAGTGGCCATTTTTCCTTTAACATCTTTTATGGGGCCAATGTGTTCTGGCCTCGCTTTCCTACTGTTTATATACTTAAAGAACTTCTTGGGGTTCTTTTTACTCTCCTCCGCTATATGTCTCTCGTGTTCTATTTTAGCCGCCCTGATTTCATCTTTACATTTCTTATTGCACTCTTTGTAATGCTTAAATGCTGCCAATGTCTTGTATTTTTTGAAGGCCTTTTCTTTAGCACTAATATACATTTTTATGTTGGAGTTTAGCCACCCAGGGTTTAGTTTTGCTCTTTTAAATTTATTTCCCTTTGGAATGCACTGGCCAATCCCCCTGTTAAGTATGCTCTTGAAGCACTCCCATTTTTCCTCCGTGTTCTATGTTCCCAGGGTTCTATCCCATTTGATATTTTCTAGCAGCGAGCGCAGTTTAGGGAAATTGGCTCTTTTGAAATTCAGTGTCCTTATATTACCCTTGTGTTTCCTATTACTGTAATTAATACTGAAACCAATTGACCTATGGTCACTGTTTCCTAAGTTGTCCCGTATTTCTATATCCGTGAGCAGGTCTGTATTGTTGGTAATCAGTAGGTCAAGTACCGCATTGTTTCTTGTCGGTGCATTTACCATCTGACCCATGAAATTGTCCTGCAAAACATTTAGGAACTGCCTAGCCTTGGCTGAGTGCGCGGTTCCTTCTGCCCAGTCTATATCTGGATAATTAAAGTCCCCCATTATAATGACATTTCCCATCCTTGCTGCCAATTCTATCTGTAACATGAGGTCCGCCTCACCCTCCTCCCTCTGGTTGGGGGGCCTATAGCATACGCCCAATATTACCTTCCCCACCGTGCCTTCCCTTTGAAGCTCTACCCATAGGGATTCTGCCTCATCCATAGCTCCATTATTAATATCATCCCTCATATTTACCTGTATACTGTTCTTAATATACAGACATACCCCTCCCCCTTTTTTACCTTCTCTATCCCTGCGATAAAGGGTATACCCCTAAATGGTCGCCATCCAGTCATGAGAGCTGTCAAACCAACTCTCAGTTATCCCCACAAAATCTAAGTCCTCCTCAAACATCAGCAGCTCCAGCTCTCCCATCTTGTTGGCCAGGCTTCTGGCATTGGTATACAAACCTCTTAATTTTGATCGGTTACATATATCCTCATTTGTTGTTATTAGGCTGCTCTCTTGATTTTTCCCCATACCCACCCTGGGTATGTGAGCTCCGAACACCCTACCGCTAATGCCCCCATTTCTGCCCTCTGAAACTTGCTTTCCACTGGCTAATTCTACATCTGTACCCTCCCCCCCGTCACCTAGTTTAAAAGCCCCTCTAACTTTGTGGCCATCCTCTCACCCAGTACGGCTGCACCCTCCCCATTTAGGTGCAATCCGTCCCTACCAAAGAGCCGGTGGCCGACTGAGAAGTCGGCCCAGTTCTCCAGGAACCCGAAACCCTCCTTACTACACCAGCTCCTCAGCCACTCGTTAACTTCCCTAATCTCCCACTGCCTCTCTGGTGTGGCTCGAGGTACAGGTAGTATTTCGGAAAATACTACCTTGGAGGTCCTAGTCCTCAACTTAGCGCCTAAGTCCCTGAAATCGTTTAGGACTCTCCATCTTCCTCTGCCTATGTCATTGGTACCCACGTGTACCATGACAGCTGGGTCTTCCCCAGCCCCACCCAATAATCTGTTCACCCGATCCGCGATGTGCCGAACCCGAGCGCCCGGCAAACAACAGACTGTTCGGCGCACACAGTCTTTGTCACAGATTACACTGTCTGTCCTTCTAATAATTGAGTCCCCTACCACCAGCACCTGTCTTTCCTTTCCCTTTCTCCCGGCCTCACTGGAGGAGTTCTTCCCCTGGCAGCTAGGGGCATCACTCTGCTCCAGCAATGCTGGTCCCTGACTGGTTTCCCCAACATCACACAACGGGGCGTATCTATTGGGGTGCTCCAGCCCAGGATCAGCCTCCTTGACTTGTCCCCTTCTACCCCTCCTAACTGTCACCCCTCTACTCTGCTCTGATGCCTGCACCTCCAATACTCCGCCCACCTCTGTGCAGACCCCTGTCTGCACCTGACTGGTACGATCCTGGCTCTCCTCCGGTATGGACATTCGTCTCAGTGTTGCCAGCTGCTTCCCTAGATTCAGGACCTGAGCTTCCAGGGAAGCAACGTGCTTACATTTTTCGCATTTGTATTTGCCCTCGATCACATGTCTGAGGAACGCATACATATCACAAGATGTACACCGAGTCGCATCTCCACACCCGCCGGGCATTGTACCTACTAATCTAATGGGGATTCAGCGATTTAAGTCTATCCTATGTGGCTATTTCCTGGCTTCCTAACGCTACCTTCTCACCCTCTGGTACTCCGCTACACTCGCTTGACACTCAGTTGCACAACACTCACAATCTCACAGCCCGGTCAGTCGCACAACACTCAGTCGCACCGCCCGGTCAGACGCACAACACTCCCAGTACACTCAGGTAGCAATAGGTACTCCCAGACACTCAGGTAGCAATAGGTACTCCCAGACACTCAGGTAGCAATAGGTACTCCCAGACACTCAGGTAGCAATAGGTACTCCCAGACACTCAGGTAGCAATGGGTACTCCCAGACACTCAGGTAGCAATAGGTACTCACAGATACTCAGGTAGCAATAGGTACTCACAGATACTCAGGTAGCAATAGGTACTCACAGATACTCAGGTAGCAATAGGTACTCACAGATACTCAGGTAGCAATAGGTACTCACAGATACTCAGGTAGCAATAGGTACTCACAGATACTCAGGTACTACACTACACCCTCAGTCACTGTTCAATCTAAGTCACCAGTCTTACTTACCTAGTGTGTGTCCTTTTAAGCCTGTCACTAGCAGTTCCTGACGGTGAGTCGGTCAGTCTCCTCTCAGCACCCCGCCTCCCTCGGTCACTTCCCTGTCAGCTAGTCTCCTCTGCTCCTCTCTGTGGGGTGGGGAGGGGGGTTCCCGCACCGCAAGAGACGGTTTACTGCACGACGCCCGCAACAAGGGGGGGGGGCCCGCTCTTACTTCGGTGGGTGGGGTCTTAGCACCGGACACCGCCGCCGCAACAAGGGAGGGGGGGTTATCGGTCCGCTTGCCGCCCGCTTCCTTTCAGGGGGGAGGGGGGTTCTAGCCCGGACGCCGCCGCTCTTCTGAGGGATGGGGGGGGGGGGTGGGGGGTACTCAGTCCTTCAGTCCCTCTTGGTCCTCCTCTGCCGCTGCTGCCGCCGCTCCGATGATCCTCCTCTTCAGTCACCGGACACCTCGGTTCCCCCGAGATCTCCCGCCCTGGCTCCCCCGCAGCACCTTCTCCTCCTCCTCTCTCTGCACACAGCACACGCTACACACAAGTTCCTGCTTAAGACCCCGTTCACACTTGTGCGACTTGTCCTGTGACTTGGGGCTGCAGAGTTGCATTACAAGTCGTACTCCATGATTTCTAATGAGTACTGTTCATATCTGTGTGACTTCAAGTCGCAACAACTTCAAAGTAGTCCCTGCACTACTTTTGTCCTACTTTGATGCCTTTGAGGATCATAGACCTCAAGACTACACAGGCATTGCTTTAAGGCCAGTCAAAATCACGGCAAAAAATTGCGACAAAATCGCTGCAAAATCCCATAACTTTTAGGTCTCACAAGTGTGAAAGAGACCCTGCCCAGAATGCTTTAAATTGCTTGCCTGTTTTTTTTTTTTTTTTTTTTTTTGTAATTTAACCTTTCATAAACTAGAGAACTATTTCACTAAACTTTTGAGAATCCTACACTTCAAATTTCGAAGATAACAAGGTTTTCCAAATTTACTTTATAAAAATAATAAATATAATATAATATAATATATAAACAATCTGTGCTAGCATTATCTTGGCCCTAATTGCAACGCTAGTAGCGAGACTACCCAGTTTCAGTTTATGCCTTCCATCTCCAGCAGTATCGGCACTCAGGGGAATAAATGTTGTGCCACTCACCAAATCTATTGAGCCCAATGTATTAGAGATCAAAAATATGCATGAGAATCAATTACATCACAAACAAGACTCTAGTGGGTCTACTGAAGGGAGGAAAAAGCAGGAGCTAAGGTTGGAAACTCATCAGAAAGTATAACCTCACTACATTCTAGACGCCAGTATGCATTTACAACTCCAAACAGCCAGATTGAAAGGATCCTGAGTACTTAAATAATCCCAAGTGATAGTTCTTACAAACCCTCACCCTAAGGACAATAAGGCACAGTAGAGAGCTAAAAAAAAGTGCAGCGTTTTGATATTAAAATCACAAAAAAAAAAAAAAAACATATAAAACCATAAATGCTGGCTTACTTAGAGCTAGAGGATTGCATATAATGTCAGGGTCCCAAAGCATGGCAACGTCCCTTTTTTTTTTTCTTCAGGGCATGTGGCTTGAAATGATTCAGTATTTAGGATGCTCGCTCACTGCCCACCATTTCCTGGTCACCCAGTCTGCATGCCTGGATAATGATCTGGTATGGATTTAAGGGGGGAACATCACCTAAAGCCAACAAACTATATAAAAAAACAACAACACAGGGTCCCCCTAAGAATCCATACCAGACTCTTTTGAGGGAGTTCAGCCTGGCTAGCCAGGAAAGTGAAGGGCAGTGAGTATGCACCCACTCCTTTTGAACCATACCATGCAACATACCCTTGACATTAGGAGGGTACCTTTCCAGGAAGGCCCCTGGCAAAGCATCTTGTACCCATGTTGATGGGGAAAAGGGCCTTTTCCAGACACCCCTGACCTAATGGATGTGGGGGTATGTAGGGTCGGTGGAGCTATTGGAGTGAAAGCCCCTGTAAAAATAAAGAGGTCCAAAGATATCTAGCCCACCCTATATGAATGATTATGGGGTACATAGTACCCCTTGATACTCATTCACAAAAAAAGGGAAATAGTAAATAAATACAGAGACACTAATAGTAACAGTCTTTTATTAAAAAGAGTCCCACGTGATAAATCTATCATCGAGTTTTGTAGATCCATCATCAATCAGATCGATGCTTTGATAACCTGCTGTTGCCTAACGTGAGAGCAGCAATGCTGATCCCCTCTCATCACTAATACTGTTAGGAATGACAATTTCTGGGACTGCTGGAATATAAACAATCATGGGTTAGGGATAGGAAAGGGAATACCAAAAAAAGAAGGGAGATATATTTAGGGATCTGTGATGTTAGTAGATGCTTCCATTGTAAGTTCCAGAACAGAAAAGAAAAAGAGCAATTTTCTTCTTTTTACATCTATTTAGGAACAGAATGTCCAACCGACAAACATGTAACCATTTCTTGCATAATAGAATTTACCTTTTTAACCCAGTCTTCAACAGAAGGTGTCCGTGTTTGTTTCCAAAACAGTGGAATCAATCTTTTAGCCACAATTAGCAAATGGGGTGTTGCTTTTCTTATAAACCCTTACAGATTCCCAAGTGGCATGCAGCAAACACTGTGCTGACGCATCATCAATCTGAAAATTGGTAATGTCAGAATTACATTTCTTATTTCTGTGCTATACTACTACATACCTGTACTATATGGTCTATTTTTTGTAAATTCCCACCAGCTACGAAGTGCATGTCATAGCCCCTCCAGCGTCTGTCAAGGACCAAGGGATATACTAAGGCAAGTGTCTTAAAGCTGTTGTAACCCTAAAAAAAATGGATCCTGTTCCTTTAAAGCATCAATAACAACACAGTTTTTGTGCTGTGTTATTTGGCCCTTTCTATTATCTAAAATACCTGGCTGATCCTGCCTGGTTCTGCCCTCCCTTTTGTTAACTGACCACGTTTATCATGGCTTCTGAGCTCCTGATACGGTGGTCAGTTTACGTGTCTCCATCATCCGCTGTCTCTCCTCTCTCCCCCTCCCTCCCTGCCTGTCAGCTATGTCAGTGACCACCCCTCCCCTCCCCTCCTGCAGCTACAATAACTTTGTCATGCACATAAGATCTCTTGTGTTAGAGAAGGTTCTATGCTTCAGTGTATGTTCTTTGTAAAAAAATATGCTGCTTTGTTCCTTATTTCATAGCCCTGCTCGGCACTCACGAGACTGCCTGCCGCTCTCCTCCTCTCCTCCCCTTCTCCCAACTGATGTTAGCGGGGGATTCTCAGCATCTCCCTGCTGTAGCTGTCAGATCAGGAGAGGAAGGGGGCAGTCAGGTGAGCACTGAACGGCGCTATGAATTAAGGTACAAATCAGGATATTTTTTACAAAGAACATACACTGAAGCATAGTTATCTAGCACAAGGGACTGTATGTACATTACAAAGTGGCTCTACAACCACTTTTCAGAGTTCCAGCCTGTAAAAAAAAATTAAATTAAGTCAGCAGCAAAACCAACACCAGGGTGCTTTTTCTCCTACTGATCAGTAATGCTGGGGCATTCTACCTCCCGCTCCACTAATGCTGGGGTATTTTTTTTCTTCCACTGACCAGTGATGTCAAGGGCACTATATTACACACTCCTCCTAATCCCTACACTCAAAACAATTGGCGGGTCCCAGCAGACATCAGCGGGACCCGCAGATCAACTATTGCTGTCCAAATTCCGCCCAAAACTCAGAAGTGCAAAATCATGTATATAATGTATATGTGATTCTGTACAGTGTGTCCACCCTGTAGCAGTAAATCTGCAATAGGGCGGTCGGCAAGCGGTTAACATTTGACTTCCTCCTTAACCTAATCTTGAAATATAACCTGCAACACTTAACCTGACCTAAACACTCCATTCACACCTCTGGCAGTCTGGATCAGGGGCGAAATCGGCGCAACTCTGCCTGCGGCTCCCAAATTTCCTGCAAAATTCGGGACACGCTTGTGATACCATTACTTTCAAAGACACCCCTAATTGTGGTGCAAATATTGTGCAAACAGAATCGTGGGACACATGTCCCCTAAAAGAAGTGGAACTACTTCTACTGTTTGTCTACAGTTTGGTTTGTATTGTTGAATTTTCATCGAAGATACATCGTATGTGATCCGCACAGCAATGCTGTGTGAATCACATGTGATGTCTGGCATCCCACTAGTATGAACCATCCCTTAATGTGTACAGTTTTCGTATGATTTTCGTTCAAGAAATATCAGATACGAAATACTGCGCATAATCAGAAACAACAAATAACAAAAAGAAGACTTAGTCGTAGGAGAATTTTAGTACATTATTTCTATCCTCTATTCTGACTTGCTCTGAAACATTGAGTAAAATCGGCCAATCTTTCCCCTGACTTTCTCATAGTGTGCAGGGGGCATTAGGCATCGAATCTGCTGATTCTTGCTGCTGTTTTTGCCACCTGTGAGTGGCTAACTGTGGCTGCTAAGCCCTGTAAACTGCAATGACAGGTTGCTGGTGGCTGCAGCTATCCATGGCTGTCTGGACAGCCAGTGATTATCTGATCAGTAATGCTGGGGCATTCTACCTCCCGCTCCACTAATGCTGGGGTATTTTTTTTCTTCCACTGACCAGTGATGTCAAGGGCACTATATTACACACTCCTCCTAATCCCTACACTCAAAACAATTGGCGGGTCCCAGCAGACATCAGCGGGACCCGCAGATCAACTATTGCTGTCCAAATTCCACCCAAAACTCAGAAGTGCAAAATCATGTATATAATGTATATGTGATTCTGTACAGTGTGTCCACCCTGTAGCAGTAAATCTGCAATAGGGCGGTCGGCAAGCGGTTAACATTTGACTTCCTCCTTAACCTAATCTTGAAATATAACCTGCAACACTTAACCTGACCTAAACACTCCATTCACACCTCTGGCAGTCTGGATCAGGGGCGAAATCGGCGCAACTCTGCCTGCGGCTCCCAAATTTCCTGCAAAATTCGGGACACGCTTGTGATACCATTACTTTCAAAGACACCCCTAATTGTGGTGCAAATATTGTGCAAACAGAATCGTGGGACACATGTCCCCTAAAAGAAGTGGAACTACTTCTACTGTTTGTCTACAGTTTGGTTTGTATTGTTGAATTTTCATCGAAGATACATCGTATGTGATCCGCACAGCAATGCTGTGTGAATCACATGTGATGTCTGGCATCCCACTAGTATGAACCATCCCTTAATGTGTACAGTTTTCGTATGATTTTCGTTCAAGAAATATCAGATACGAAATACTGCGCATAATCAGAAACAACAAATAACAAAAAGAAGACTTAGTCGTAGGAGAATTTTAGTACATTATTTCTATCCTCTATTCTGACTTGCTCTGAAACATTGAGTAAAATCGGCCGATCTTTCCCCTGACTTTCTCATAGTGTGCAGGGGGCATTAGGCATCGAATCTGCTGATTCTTGCTGCTGTTTTTGCCACCTGTGAGTGGCTAACTGTGGCTGCTAAGCCCTGTAAACTGCAATGACAGGTTGCTGGTGGCTGCAGCTATCCATGGCTGTCTGGACAGCCAGTGATTATCTGTAGCAATCACTGCTGGACGCAAGTCCCTATGCAAATGTAGTCTAAAGGGGGGCACATCAAAATATGTGTAACTGCAACAAGGATGCAGTTACATTTTATTCTTTAACCTAACTAAAAATATACACTTAACACCTAAAAGTATCGTAAACCTTCTTACCTGCACACTGTTTTTCACCTGCATAAGATGTGCATTGATCATGTAGGTATATGGTGCCATTTGGTGGCCTGTATGCACAGCCTATAGTAGAGTCAATTTTCCCGTGGCATTGTCAGAAATGCTTGTTTTTGTTCAAACTTGAAGCATGCTGCATGGCACTTCACAGGTAATGCATGTTCTCTGTCTGTGGTCAAGGAGATGACACTTCTTTTAAGAAAACTATATATCCCACAATCCCTAGTTCTCTTAGTCTAGCACTGATTCAGGTCTAGTAATCTGATACAGCCACAAACTGGCGAAAAATTCACCGACACAGAGAGCTCAGTGTATTTCTCCCTATAGCCAGCTGTTGTGACAAAATGGACTAGTTCAAAAGCTGAAATGTTGGAAGTACTGGCACTAACTGGTGGTGCATGCACTTGAAGAAAAGCCTGCAGTGGATATACAGGACTTTCCAAGCTGAATAATGCATTGGCTGAAGCTGCAAACATTACCTCCCGGTCTTCACTGAAGGGAGGCCAAAATGTGGGTACTTGCACCCTCCTACAAATGGACTTTCACATTCTGACCATGTATGTTCATTTCTTATCAGCTTAGGATTGGTCGATCTTATCAAGACCCAATCAAAAATATGAAACTGTCTATAATACCATTCACAATTTTGAAAATGTTACTGGATTTCTGTATAAACTGTGTTAAAAAGTAAGGTAAGCCTATAACTTTGATGATTAGACATGGATGAAGTGGAACATATTTTTCAATTTTGAAAGCCAGAGGTATGCATTAAACATCATACTTTAAGTATTTGAATTTGGCTTTTTATAATATTTAACAACAAACCAAGCATCGATAATTGATTTTTCTTAGTTTATGAAAAAGCTATTTTTCAGATCGGATGTCATATGTAAGATGCCTTTATTACCATCATAATTTAATTTAAATAAATAATAACTATTTTAAAAGGATTTTGTCCAGTTTGTCAGAAAATGATGCCAAAAATAAATAAGTGATTTATATGATTCATATTGAATACCAAGGCTTACTAATCTGATTTTAGAGTATGCTACTTTTTGGTTAAAAGGTTTTTCAAGATACGTGTAATTTCCTGTAATCATTTTTTATACTAAACCTCTATTATACCCTGCACACCCTCTGAATTTCAAATCATGTTGATCGTAAGCATATAAATACTGACTGCTGAAATAGGAAGAAGGTATAAGGAACAATGACTGACTTTTGCAGTTGATATCCATCACTTGCTTCAGTTAATGACAACACTTAGGCCAATGGACGTAGCCATTAGTAATTGGTCAGGCATGCATGTACTACATGAAAGCCTCACAATGTCTTCTGAGCTTTTTAAACAGAAGTGCCCTAGTTGTGTAAATGTTCCTTTTTTAAGCCTTAGGGAGAGGAGGGAGAGTTGTGGGAAGCAAAAGAAAATAAAAGTGAAATGGCAAGGTTTCCTAAGCTTTAGATTGATGTGTTCCAAAAAAATGTCAGTGGCGGCTGGCATTGGTGAGGAATAATTGCCCAGGACCCTTACTCACTTGGAGGACCAGGGTACAAAGTGGAAGCTCTATGTTCCAGCATCCAGCACTGGATCTGTGTCAGCACTCAAGAGGGGAGTGATCTCTTGCTTAATGCTGGCTGCATAGTTCCAGCGTCAATGTCATCTGGCAGCTAGAAAAAGTATTGAGGAAGCTTGAAACAGAGAGTAACTGCTTGAGCATTAATGCTGAGACATTCTTCCTCTCACTGACAGTGCTCTGCGGTCTTTTCCTCCCACTGACACCACTAATGCTGTATGCAATCTTCCTCCCACTGGCATAACAGATGCTGGCACCCTCTTCTTCCTACAGAATGACTAGTGTTGAGGCATTAGTTCTCCTACTGACAACTGATGCTGGGGAATTCTTTCTTCAATTGACAACAACATCAGGGTGCTTTTTTCTCCTACTGATCAGTAATGCTGGGGCATTCTACCTCCCGCTACCACTAATGCTGGGGTATTTTTTTTCTTCCACTGACCAGTAATGTCAAGGGCACTATATTACACAATCCTCCTAATCCCTGCACTCAAAACTGTATGTGGTATATAATATTGTCCTGGCTGTCTATATGCTTAGGTCAGCTACCGCTAGGTACCAAAATGAAGAGTGATCGGAAGTCTGGTAATTGCATGTTACTATTTCTTTTCTACATTTGATTATTTTTTTTTTTATTTTATTAACATGGTTTTATTACTCTCACAAGGGATTACTTATATCCTTAGACCCTGTCCAGGGCTTCTTGGCTTTTTGGGGGCCAATTGAGTAATTAGATGAACATAAAGCCACACTTGACTTCAAATAGTGAACTTCAACACACTGCACTGACATTTTGTTATTTTCCTTTCTATCTGCTGCTGAGGGGGATGTTGTGGCATATCCAGCCTTAAGTCTGGTACACACTTTTAGTTTTTTTTTTTTGTTCAACCCAGCAGACTGAATGAAAAAAATAAAAATGAAAAGCTCAGGAGGTGATGTCCCCCGCTGAGCTATTGTATTTTGACTGGGGAATGGCCCCCGCCAGAACACACCAGACAGTGCTCTCAGCCATTAGCTTAGAGCACTGGTAGGATGCCGATCGGCAGGCCTTTTTCAGTTATACCTCTTGTAATGTCTCGGCTGTGTGTTGCCTGAGGTACACAGCTTCACATCAAGTAATAACCAAATTTCAATGAAAGAAGCGCTGGTTTCTTTAACTGATGCAACCTTTACTGAGATATAATCCATACATGTGCCTTTACATATGAATAAGTAGATATGTGGTGGACATGAGAGTGGATATGATAGTAAAAGTGATATTGATATTGTGTGGTAAAACCGTAAAACAAACATATGAAAGACAGGTATAAGTATGGCTATTCAACATCATACATTATACATAGTTATACAGAAGATAGGGACTAACTAACATGTGCTTACTACATACTGGAACACATATTATCTATAAAAATGTCTAGCATACACAGGCTGAATAAGCAAAACCTTTACTTACAGGCTTTTGGTGTTCATCAGGTTTGAAATAGATTAGCTTCAGAAGTCCTAAGGGTCTGTTACCTATGGTAGCTCAGGCTGGAATGCATAGACAAGTTTAAACTTGCCCAAAGCAGTAGGGAGAAGACCCGCCCCTAGGCTACAAGAAAATGGAGGGTCTTAAACACTGCTGAGTGCCAAGTACAAGATATACAGTGCAAAGGCAGCACACCTCTTCTCCTGAAGCTCGCTGAAGCTGGGCTTGTGTGTACGGTCCTTTAGTCCTAAATCATTCATTTCCATATTTTTATCTTTTTGAAACTTGGCTTTTGCCCCTGTCTTTTGGCTACCTCTGTATCACTCTTGACACTATGACAATATTATTTTAGTTGTCTGTGTCATTTCATAACTTATTAGTATGTGTTTGCTCTAGGACAATAGATTATAACCTGTTTTTTTTTTTTTTTTTTTTCCTTGCATGGAAACCTGAAATTTAGATAAGCCCTTATTTCAGTTCAAACTATAGCTAATCTGTGACAATACCACATGTTTTTAGCAAAGCAGAGGAACAAAGTTTGAACACTAGCCATAAAACATTATGCCACACCCGCATTTGTCCACATCCACCTCACCCCAAGTGCATTTTTTTTTAACAAACTGTTATCTCTCCTAATTGTTTGAAAAGTTGGTAGCTATGTGCAATGTACAACCCAACCCATTTCCTATGCCCAAATGAGGGTAGAATTTGTTGGACTGCTCCTACACCCATCTGATGCTACAATTTTTTTTGTATTTGCCTTTAAATGGTATTTGAAAAAGTCATTGTGCCCTAGCTCTACTCCAATATGTTCTTTGGTAAGCTGTAATGCAAATGACAGAAGTATAGATTACACTTCACATTCTTTGTCTGGATATGGGCAGAGTTATTTATGCAAGTCCTGCACACATTTTTCCTAAAGGCTTTCAGCTGAACACACCATTGGCAGATGACAGACCCCAGCAGAAATATGTCCAGGACAATGTGTTTTTTGGACACGGGTTGTGAAGTGCCCAGCAGCTGTTTCTGTTGTATCACTGTAAATATACCTTAGTGCTAAAACTCAAAAAAGTTATAGAAAATGTAAAAGCAAAATTAAGAAGTCTTTATGTGTTGTTCGGTGTCACATTATAAGTCATTAATCTTAAGTATATTTACTCTTTAAGGCACATTTTTACATATCCATTACATGTTTACATGCTTGCTGTTTTTTCCATTATTGCATTACCTACAAAAAAAAATCCCTCTAGTTATTATCTGTATTTCATTGCAATCAATCTGACTGAAAACTGCTGAAATAAAATCTCAGCCACACAGAATGCACAGTGTTTTTAAAGAGTCTGGCCTGACTAGTAGACCTGCAATGAGAGTGGAAAGCAGTGAGCATAACCACTGTATAACAGGAAGTAGAGACTGAATATTTAATATGAAATACAGTTACCTCCTCCTTATATATACAAAACTACAAATGATATGTACAAAAAAAATTAAATATAGTATTTCTTTGTTTCTAAATCTTTTGATTAATGTATACAAGCTTTTGTTGAATTTGAGCTACAACTTGTACAAATGTCCGTCAGTCAGTAACAAGCAGCAGAACTGCATGTTGCAAACACATCCATGTACATGCAGGTCAGTTCAGCTTTCTTTTAAACATTTAGAAAATTTGAAATCTGGGGCTTTATGCAAATTAAAAAAAAAAATGTTTAAATAAAAAAAAAAAAATTATGCAAATTTAGTCAAATTTTTACGTTTTTGTTGGTGTGTACTGTAGCATGTGTTTACATGTTCCCAAAGGTGAACTAGTAGTAAAGCATAGTGGCAATTTGACCTAATCTTCTAGTTAATCTATTTAAGGTGTACTGACGTAGAGTGGGCAGATTGTCATTTTCAGCCTTCCCGCCCCTAGCCTTGGTATGTCTTGTGTGGTTTTTATGCCTGATCTTGTAATGCATGATAAAAAGGTCTAGCTAGCCAACTGGGGTAGGAAGAGTGGAAGCAAAAAAAAATTTGGCCTAAGGGGGCAGGAAGTAGAATTTTGTTCATGTCTGCAGCAGGAGGGGTTTTCAACGATGGAAGTTAGCCTAAATTAGCATATCAGAATGCCATAGATTTTAGAGCACCTGAGTTGATCAGAATGAGACCAGAGCTGATGAGCAAGAACCTAGAAGAACTTGCTATGGCATATTAAAACTTTATGGCTACAGTTAGGCTTTCCTTTTATGTTACAATGATAACACAGAATTTCTTAATCTCCATTGTCATTAAATTAAAATTCTAGCATGTTTTTAAGTTGTGAGATGTGTGTAAGTGGAAATGTCATTGGGATTAAAGTGGAACTTTGTATTTTTAGAACTGAAAGTTTGAATCTCTTAAAGGCTTTCATTGTTGTATGTTACACCTTTTGTTTTTATTTCCTATCCAAATAACCTCAGGAATTAGGAAATCTGTTCAAGGGAGACACTCGGGCTGGATACACACTATACAACTTTTGTTGTTAGATTTCCTTTAGATTTACCTTCAACTACGTAGTAAAAGGGCCTGACTGATTGCATACAAATTGAAAGTGTTTAGGTTTGACCTCATATTATATAGTTTTGGTAAATCTAATGGAAAAAATCTAAAGAAAGTTGTATAGTGTGTATCCAGCTTAACTGCAAAAAAACATATTTGTTAAAATAGAGTAAACAAGTGTTTTAGAGCCAGTTCACATACAGGCGTCCCGACTTCCCGGGGCGACCTGTGAAGTCGCGGTGCACAGCTCGCACCGCGACCTAGGAGCGGCATGCACGGACTTCATATCATTGAAGTCAATGCAGGTCACTCCAGGTCGACCCAAGGTAGTACAGGACCCTTTTTCTAAGTCGGAGCGACTTGTGTCGCTCCTATTAGAACGGGTCCTGTGCTACTCTATGGCAGGCGACCCACGGCGACTTGTCAGGCGACCAGGTCGCCTGACAAGTCGCCCCAGTGTGAACGGGGTCAGAAGCTCCCAAGTTTTCATTGTTGCCTAGCTTCCCATTTGGGAGATGTCTCTTTACTTCCTCAGCTGAAAATATCAGGATGAGGAGTCAAGAGAAATCCTCCTAGATAGGGAAGATGGCTAAAAAAACAAAACAGTGGTTTTAAGCCTTACCTACTCTATTGAAAACTAAAAGAAAAGATTTGTAATCTTACTTTAACACTGAAGTCTAGCTTTATCTCAACATAAACTAGGAAAAAACACTTTTATGCAAGGTTCACACTGAGGGCAGGTTTTAAATCGTGTAAGTGCAGCTGAACTCGCAAAATTTCAAACTGGCATCTAAGTCCGACTTCGGGGGCGATTTGACAGACATGTGTGTGGGTTTCTGCACAGATGTCTATTGAAATCACCCCTGAAGTCGCCAAAAGTAGTGCAGAAACTCCTTTTGGTAGTCAATGTGGTGCCCCAAATTCAGCGTCACACCAATTCGGTTGGGGCTATTGCCTGCAATTTGCCACGTCAAATCGCATGTAAAATCGGCCTAATGTTAAAGTAAGCTTAGGGCAGTTCAAATTTCATCAAATTAGGGTGTGACTTTCTGTAAATGGGTTTGGCTGGAAAGTGAGTGCTAGATAATTATATTTCTATACAGACTGCTAAAGGGGAGATTTAAATAAACAAGACATGATACAATAGGAAAAGTATTTCCCTTTCAGGCAAAATTACAGTCTTGCAACAAATACTGATGATATATTCCAAAAGTGCAGCTCTAAATCAGAATAAACCATATATAATGAGCAGTGAAATTCATCATAACAATAAATACACCATAAAAATGTCTGACCAGTAATTAAGCTTACAACTTTTAGGAAAATATATACAATGTGCAATTTGTGCTTCACACAACAGACATAAAATGATCATGAAAACGCATGTAATGAACAACCAATATTCAGCAGCTCATATATCAAACAATCTGGGATCAATATCAGTGAAAAACATCTATAGATATATGTTTCGCAAAGATAGACATAACATGTGAAATGCAGTTATCCAGCTCCAGGGCTTGCAAAAGGTTCTGTGATGACAGGAAACAGAAGACACATAATGCTTACCAGAGCAGATACCCTATTGAGAAGCCTTAAGCGCTTGTAGGATTCAATCCCAATGCACCAAAAGGCAGGACTGCTGGACCCCCTCTTACCAGATTATCCCCATATAATTTATAGGGGTCTACCTTATTTGAGGCATAAAATAGCCCCTAATGTGATTAATTGTCCTACCAAACCAGTCTTTTTCCAAAATATAAAGGGTTATTTGCCCTGTCGCAAATGTGCAATGTGCCCTCTTAATGAACTTAGAGGGAGAAAAATGGTCTATTTTCAGTCCCAGCAGACATTTAAGGTGTGCAATATCAATTATTTTATTACTTTTTCATAAAAAAAATGTGGTATATTTTCTCCAGTGTCTGTGCGGCCTGCATTATGTAGGCTGTAGGACATGACCTTTGCTGGTACGACTCAGAGAGCATATAGGGAAAATCAGATGTGGGTTTTCAGGGCATAGTGTATCTAAGGACTATGCCAAGTGTCAAAATAAAAACCATCTGGGTACTATTTCCACAGCCATTAATAGGTTTACCCTGCAGTGGAGGGGGAGTCACCTGAGACGGAAACTTTCTAGGCTGGAAACCCATTGGATATACAGTTTGAAAACATACACCCTATTCGGTTTAAATATCGAATAAGACGTGAAGTGTTTCATTAAAACGTTAGTATTACTGGCAGGGATTAGGTTTTTAAAGCACTAAATGTGTCTAAAAGTTTGTTAATTTATATCTATTCTGTTTGCCAATTTATATTCATTGTGTACTGTATGATTTTAGTGTCATTAGATAGATGTATCCAATGATTTTTTTTTTTGCAAATATATGGAATTAATTTTTCGGGATTACATTATCTTTGAAGGAGTCGTCTTTCATTTGCTGTTTGAACTCTGATTAAGCAATGGGGCTTTTTAATTTTTTTAATACACTGTACAGTTTTGCCCTTTGTTTAATCTGTCTGTGCATATGAGATGATTACCATATATAAACAGCATATTTTGTAAAAAGGTTTTTTATTCGGACACAATATGGTCCTAAGCAGCATCTGGAACAATAGCACAGTTGGAGTCTCATTTCCAGTTAGCATAAAGTGGAGGGAGAATTGCCTTCTGTGACCGCAGCATTTATGTCTCTTGTGTGATGCTGTCACTTAGCCACTCCCCTGATAACACCATTGTATGATGAAATATAATGGGTGGCACCTGACGCAACCTCTTCATGCCTTGAGGACACTGGCTAAAGGGTCAGTATTGCTTTAGGCTGTGGCATTCAGTCAGTGCTTGGCACCAAGGCTTTTCATTGTAAGTGCAATACTTGTTTTTAATAAAGAGGTTTTATTTATTTACTACATAAGGAGGTCTGGTTCTCTTCTCTGACTTTCTATTAAATTAGCGGAATTTGGTAGCAGTGTGGAGCACTCCTGCCCTTTTGTTGTATTGGGATTGAATCCCACAAGTGCCTATGGCTACTCAATAAATAGAGCGTGATGGATCTCTGGTAAGTAGTGTGTGTCTTCTGTTTCTTGTCATCACAGAATTTCTTGGAAGCCCTAGAGGTGGAATGCTGCACTTCACATGTTATGTCTATCTTTCAGGAACATACACTATATTACTATAATTATTGGGACACCTGCCTTTACACGCACATGATAGAACAGCTTTGGGATGAATTTGAGTGGAGACTGCGCTTGTAGAAGAATGGTCAAACATTCCCATAGACACTCTCCTAAACCTTGTGGACAGCCTTCCCAGAAGAGTTGATACTGTTCTAGTTGCAATGGGGGAGACAACTCAATATTGAACCCTACAGACTAAGACTGAGATGCCGTTAAAGTTCATGTGTGTGTAAAGGCAGGCATCCCAATACTTTTGGCAATATAGTGTATATCTGTAGATGGTATTCACTGAGATTGATCACAGTTTGTTTGGTGTATGACCTGCTGAATATTGGTTGGTCTTTACAATTGTTTTCATAATCAATTTATGTCTGTTGTGTCAAGCACAAATTGCACATTATATACATTTTCCTAAATGTAGTAAGCTTAATTACTGGTCAGATATTTTTATGGTGTAGTTATTGTATTTGATGAATTTTACTGCACATTATATATGGTTTATTCTGATTTAGCACTTCACTTTTAGAATATTTCAAATATCACTTTTGAAAATGTTCAGTTTGAGTTTTGTATCAAAAATTCAGTGCTCGCTGCTTGTTTTATACGGGTTAATATAAATCTAAGCACGGATTGTTACATTTTCTTTTAATGAATACTGATGGCAACCAGTGGCAGATGAAGTTGACACAATTAGAAACCCTTATAGTATTCACATACAAAATAAAAACCTACTCTATTCTTGAGAATACCAAGCAGTTTAAAGTGAGAAATAGATTGAAAAAAGGTAATTGACTTTGATTATATTGAATATGAAAGGCCACTGTGGTGACATCCCTTTTTGTTAATAATGCCTACGACATAAAAAGCTATTTTGTTTTTTAGTTTGTTTTAAGAGAGGTAATGTAAACTAAGTAACTTGAATAGCAATGAATAATAAATCCTACTTTCTTATTCTTCATGAACATTCCTTAAACATGGAATGACTTTGCACCTTATAGGAGAAAGTCGGACTCTGTGATTGTTGCAGGTCAGTGATTCAGTGTTGATGCCAGAGAATTAGCATGTCAGCAAAGGCAGCCTATATAGCTACCTTTTGACAATTTATGTAACAAAATGATATTTAGTAAAGGGGCCTTAATTCAAAAATGAATATGTGGGACTGTTAACCATAAAAATCTACGCACAAGGTTATAATAGGAATAAGACATTTTGCTTCAGTTTATTACAAAATATTGTGGTATATTCATATTAGGAGTAACTGTATATTCATGTTTAGGGAGAGGCAGCTAATGACTCCAATAACTTGCCTGAACCTGATCTAACCCTTAAGCATGTCATGGAAGCTATTCATACTTGCCAAACTTCTTTGACTACTCAGACAGACTCAGTTAAAATGGATTTATCCATTTTGCGACATGATCTCCAAAAAATCCACACCAAAGTAACTGCTGCAGAACACATATTAGCAACATGGAAAATGTTGTTAACCCATTACAAGCTGAGGTTGGCTCTATGCATAATATTCTTTTCGATCATGCCTCCAAACTGAGTGACTTGGAGGATCGCCTCAGGCGCAATAACCTTTACTTTATTGGATTTCCTGAGGGGTTGGAGGGGAGAGAACCGGAACATTTTATGGAGAATTGGCTCAAATCTGTAATGAACCCTGACACACTCTCTCCTTTTTTCGCCATTGAAAGAGCACTGGAATACATCAAAAGTCGCATGCAGAAAAGCATCTGGAATGCATCCAGACTTCATTTTCTATGGTGTGAACTGGCCCTAAAAGTTCTATATTTTACACTATATATCTGTAGCACCCTACAGGGAGGTGCTAGGAAAATGTATAGTGGGCCTTGTCTGCTTAACAGCATGGCCATGATTTATTTTGGTTAGGGTGTCATGGTTTCCAGGTGTGCCTGCTGAAGGGGAAGTCTCCCCACTCGCTCCTGTGAGAGGCTTATCATAGGGCAGTGGAGGAAGCCCAATCAGGGGACACATTCAAGCTTGTAACGACCCCAGAAGGCAGATTATGCTGCAAAGGATTCTGGGAGTGGGTATAAGTTTGGGGGAAGCGCGTGACCCAGTGTCTTTGGCGGGAGTAGAGTCCCGGGAGAGAGAGAACAGCTGTGTCTCCTTCTGTCTGAGGAAGAGGATGTTTCGGGGTGTCACTCGGGAATACAGAGAGTGCTGAGTTGAGCTGAGGGGATGCGGTGTGCCGAGAACCAGGGGGGAGAGCGAGAGGGGTTCAGTCCCAGGAAAGCCTACACAGGTCATAAGTACTGAGGATTGCGCCTGGGGGTCTGCCTGGAGAGTGAGAGGAGACCACTCCGGAGGAGGTTCTGGGATCCAGTGTCAGCTAGCAGTAAAGGGGGTATCTAGGTTGAGGGCCCTGAAGTAGCAAAGGGGGTACATAGTCAGTGGACCCTGAAGAGCTAAAAGTGTAAAGGGGGCGCCTGCGGTTTGGGGCCTGAATTGTGCAGTTGCAGCTATACAGTAATTCGAAGCAAGCTACCTCAACCCAGTGCCAGGCTGGAGAGAGCGGTCAGGGACTTTGCAGTGCAGCAGTGTCATTAGTTCTATGCTTCACAGTCCTGAGTCTTCTGGACCTAGAGTCGAGGATTCACCACTTCAGTAAAGATACAGTGTGTTCTAAGCGTCAGTGAGCGCTGGCTAGCGTCGGCTGGCGTCAAGGCAGCGTTAACAGACATTTTCTGGATAAAGTGCTGAATTGTATTTAGTTAAGCCTAAAGGAGTACCCCACTCATTCCCTTCTCCCATCCCCTTTATTACAATAAAACCACAAAAACCAAGATGCCGGAGTTGTCAATGTCTCAGTTCTCACACCCAGGGTCACAGCTCACATGGGCTGGAGAGGTAACTGGTAACAATGGCAGAGCCACATCAGGTCCAATGCCTGGAAAACCTGCTACATATCTATATATGAGGTTTCCCTAAATGTTTATGTTAAAAACATCATAATTTGTTGTCTCACATTCTGAAAGAAACATGGGTCTGCATGTGGGTACATTGGAACAGAATGGGAGACCAATGATTATGACATTGTGCATGTAACCATTATTATTTATGTAATGAAATTGTACAGTATAGGCATATTAATCTTATTTTAAAAATATAAGTAATAAGGTTAGTTTCTTTGAGTATAGTGCAAGGAAATGGATATACTTCTGGATCATGTTTCTAAAGAAGCAGATACTAATTCACGATATGCATAGCACTTATATCTACCATCTGGAAATACCCTCATTATCATTACATACAAGATTATGAATGTTAACAATGCTAACCAAGGACTGTAAAAATAATAGAGATCATTACCAGGGTGCCCGTTTAATGCATTAAAAACAAAAAGAAAAACAGGCAGCACATGTATCTTTTTAGTGGTCTGTCAACATTCAGCCTTTTCTTCAAGCAGTAGGCTTAATCAACAGAAAGAGAGAGCAAAAGAGAGAGTCATGAGCATCAGTCAGCTCACATATACACTGCTCAAATAAATTAAAGGAACACTTTCAGTATAGCAAGTCATTTAAACTCCGGGATATTTATCTGGTCAGTTAAGTAGCAGAGGGGGTTGTTAATCAGTTTCAACTGCTTTGGTGTTAATTAAATTAACAGGGGCACTAGATGGGCAACAATGAGACAACCTCCAAAACAGGTTTTACAGGTGAAGGCCACTGACATTTTTTTCCCCTACTCATCTTTTATGACTGTTTTTCACTAGTTTTGCATTTGGCTAGGGTCAGTGTCAGTACTGGTAGCGTGAGGTGATACCTGGACCCATAGAGGTTGCACATCATCCTGGATGGCACATCAGTACATGCCATTGCCAGAAGGTTTGCTTCTGGCAATGGCCTTAACCCATCAGCAGGACCGGTTTCTGATCCTTTGTGCAAGGAGGAACAGGAGGAGCACTGCCAGAGCCTTACAAAATGATCTATAGCAGGCCACTAGTGTGAATATCTCTGACCAAACAATCAGAGACTTTGTGAGGGTGGCCTGAGGGCCTGATGTTCTCTAGTAGGCCTTGTGTTCAATGCCCGAGACCGTGGAACTCGATTGGCATTTGCCATTAAACACCAGAATGAGCAGATCCGCCACTGGTGCCCTGTGCTTTTCACAGACGATAGCAGTTTTACCCAGAGCACATGTGACAGATGTGAAAGGGTCTAGACAAGCCTTGGAGAATGTTATGCTGCCTGTAACATCGTTCAGCATGCCCCGTTTGGTGGTGGGTCAGTGATGGTCTGGGGAGGCATATCCATGGAGGGACGCACAGACCTCTACAGTCTAGACAATAGCACCCTGACTGCCATTAGGTGTCAGGATGAAATCCTTGGATCTATTGTCAGACTGTACGCTGGTGCAGCGGGTCCTGGGTTCCTCTTGGTGCATGGCAATGCCCAGCCTCATGTGGCGAGAATATGCAGCCAGTTCCTGGAGGATGAAGGAATTGATGTCATTGAATGGCCCCCCATGCTTGCCTGACCTAAATCTAATAGAACAACTCTGAGACAATATATTTCAGCCCATCCGACACTGCCAGGTTGCACCTCAGTCTGTTCAGGAGTTCAGTGATGCCCTGGTCCAGATTTGGGAAGAAATACCCCAGGACACCATCTGTCATTTTATTAGGAGTGTGCCCTGACGTTGTCAGGCATGCATACAAGCATGTGGGGGTCGTACCATTTTGAGTTGCTGCAATGAAATTTTAGCAAAATGGACTAGCCTGCTGCATCATTTTTTCACTTTGATTTTTGGGGTGTCTTTGAATTCAGCCCTCTGTAGGCTGATAATTTTCATTTCCATCAAACAATATGGAATCTTTTTGTTCCTAACACATTACTCAGTCCAAATTAGTATAGATATCCAGCATTATATCTTTCCCCGTTGATATCTGATGTGTTTTAAATTTTTTCCTTTAATTTTTTTGAGCAGTGTATAAAGACCTGTGGACAGCTGAGACTAATAATAATGTTTGGCTGCCAGGGAAGGTGTGGACCTGGGAAGGCAGACTTTATCCCAACTAAAGCAACTGATAACAAAAGCAACACCAAAATCACACATCAATCATCTACACGTACTAAAAATTGTATACACACATGCTCCCTTTTTTCTTTCCTGATAGACTGGCTGGCTAGTAAATATAAAATGTGATTAAATTAATAAAAAGCACACTAATGAAGGCTGATGCGGTACTATAAACAGTTTGGCTCTAAATCAAAATCATAGTAGGACCTTCTGGCCTGTCTTAATGACAATTCCTTAATGGAGCCCTGTGCCAGTCAAGGGTAGTAGAGAAAAATGACTGAAGCTAAATTTTTTTAATATAAAACTGGAAAGTTACTGAACAATACATAGCTTGTTGTATTTCTATTTATACATTTCTACTGCTTTCTGCTTATATGCTTACACTACATTTGTCTCAATTATATCTGAACTTCTATTGTTATTATGCAATTAGACAAATTAAGTTAGTATGCTTATGTTAGTCCAAGATCTTAAAAAAACAAATAACAATTTGTGGGTTACCGGCAATAAATAAAAAATACTTGTGTCACAATCTTTTAAAATTTCAGATCCAAATACATTATAATAGGTGAATGAAAGTAACCACAGTAGCACAAGCAATTTGAACTTTGAGTGTATATCATAAACACATCTAACAGATACTTAGATAAGTATGAGATCAATCCCTGTAGTTTTTGGAGAACTGACTGCAAAACACACGGGTTGATTTACTAAAACTGGAGTGTAAATCTGGTGACGCTCTGCATAGAAACCAATCAGCTTCCAGTTTTTCTTGTCAAAGCTTAACTGAACAAGCTGAAGTTAGAAGCTGATTGGGTACCATGAACAGCTGCACCAGATTTAGCATTTTCCAGTTTTAGTAAATCAACCGCACAGAGACCTCCTTGCATAGGTCCAAAATATCATGTTCTTGTCATAGCAACATTAAGCAAAATCTTGGTTGTTGATTACATGGCTCATACATCTCAAAGAAGAAAATGGGAAGGATTAAGAAGCATGTTTTTTAGGGCATATTGGTAACTTTCTCATAAAACACATGCTATTATGTGTTTAACCTGACCATTTATTTAACTCCATGTGCCACAACATGTAGCAACAGGGGTGGACTGACGACTCATGGGACCCCCGGGAAATAGGAGGTCATAGGACCCCCTGTGTCTCTGCCAACACATAAGCCACACCCACACAAAGCCCCACTAACATATTGCACTGCCCACATTACAAGCGTTTGTGGCAGCCATCCTTCACATATTGCAGCTCAACTGCACAGAAGGGCCTACCAGTGGAAGCTCTTGAGTCCTCAAGTTCAAGAATGGGCCAATGCTCAATTCTTGACTGCAACTTAGGCTTATGGTGATTCCTGTTGCCATTGCTGGGAAGCAACCAAATACTTGACAGGTTTAAAGGTGGAATCCATCTGAGAACCTGTCAGTTGCCTGACGGCATTCAAACCATACCTCTGGGACCTCAATGAGCCTGATCATTACTAGTGATGACATGAACCCCCCCCCCCCCCCCCCTGTTCGGTTTGCACCAGAACATCTCGATTCTAGGGAACAAGCAAACTCTATCAAAGACTATGGGACATGAAGATGAAAAATCAAAAATCATTATTTTTAAAGGCTTATATGAAAGTTATTGCCATAAAAAGTGTATGGGGACCCAGGTATTGCCCTGGGGGACATGTATCGATGCAAATTTTTTTTTAAAACAATTGTTTTTACAGGAGCAGTGATTTTACTGATGCTTAAAGTGAAACAAAAAAATTGAAAAATTCCTTTAAATATCATGCCTGGGGGGTCCCCTTAATGTGCCTGTAAAGTGGCGCATCTGTACGATGTATGTACCCTGTTGCAGCAATACTGACATTTCTAAAGGAAAAACTGTAATTTAAACTTGCTCGCAGCTGTAATGTAGTGTCATCTCCCGGCAATACAGATTTAAAAAAATGGCATAGAGCCCCCCCCGTCTAGGCCATACCAGGCCATTCGGGGGTCTATCAAGCCCATGTCTAATCATTACCATTTAATCATTACCTTATTGCAGCTCAGCTGCATAAAGGAGGCATTTAAATTTCTACCCCAGCATTGCCTGTGTGGTAGTTCCTAGCTTCTTTCCTTAGAAGCCACTGGGAACTTCCAGGTTTAAACATGGCCACTGCACAGCAGACATCTGTATGATGCAACCAGTGGCATTTTGTGAAAGCCATTGGCCTGTGGGCAAGATCATTTTTGGGCCATAATGCCAGAGAAAAAAGTGTGGCATGCTAAGCACGCCGCAGCAAAAATTGGGTATGATTTTCAGGGGCTGTAGGTAGCGCCTGCTGGTTGCATAGTATAGTAATGATGCCCAATGATTGAGGGGATAGATGCCTTGTGCACTCGGCTCCTTTTTGCTAGGGTTTCCAACCCCCCAACAACTTCATGGGAAATCTATTGACAGAGCAACTTTTTTTTACTGAGAACCTGAGATATAAAAAAAGCTCCTGTTAGAAACGAAAAGGGGAAGAGGGGGGTGGAAGGATAGACACAGAAAAGGAAGAGGGAGGAGAGATAGGAATAGGAGGGAGAGAGAGAGATGGGGGAAAATGGGAAAGTAGAAGAGAGATGGAGGAAGTGGAGAGAGGAGGGATGAAAGAGAAGGGATGAGAGATGAGATGGGGGCTGAGAGAGAGGGAGTGAGAGAGAGGGGATGGGTGTGGGTAAGAGAGAGAGAGGTAAGAGAGAGAGAGGGGGGTGAGAGTGAGGAGGGTGAGAGTGGAGGTGTGAGAGAAAGAAAGGGGTGAGGGGGAGAGGGGGTGAGAGAATGAGGGGGATAGAGAAAGCAAGAGAGAGAGTGGAGGATGAGAGAGAGGCATGAGGGAGAGAGAGAGAGAGAGAGGGGTTTAAAGAGAGAGAGAGCGAGAGGGGGGGGGTGAGAGAGAGAGAAAAACAGAGAGGGGAATGAAGGAGAGCGTGGGGGGGGGTTGAAGGAGAGAGGGGATGAGGGAGTGAGACTGGTGAGAGAGAGAGGGGCATGAGGCAGACTAAGGGGGGGGCGAGGAAGAGAGGGGGTTAGAGAGAGAGGGGGGATGAGGGAGAGAGAGTGGGAGATGAGGGAGATGGGGGATGAAACTTGAGACGGAGTGAGAGAGAAGGGTAGAGAGAGGGAGACAGTGAAAGAGAAAGACTGGGATGAGATGGGGGTTAGAACGAGAGAGAAAGGGGTGAGAAAGAGAGGAGGGAGGATAAGGGAGGGAGAGAGAGGGGTGTCAGAATATTTATACTGCTCTGATATAATTTATGTAAATAAGCAAAGATCTGTAAGTTAGGAGAATCTCAACTTATTTCCACAAATCAATATGTATTGAGTTCTTTTTAATGGATTAATTTATTTTTAACAGCATATACCAATCTTAGTGAATACAGTCTACAGTAGGGAATATATAAGTATATTTATTCACAAGGCATGTATTCACAATAAATGGTTAGACTTGAGATGACACAAAGAGATAACTTTGACATAAAATACAAACTTAAAACAATAAATGCAATGTGATATGTAGCTCAATGATGAAATTAAAAAGAAAGCAAGATTACGTTTTCCCCAGGTATAGTAGAAACCATAGATAAGTATTCTATATAATCAGACCACAATTGTCTGCGAATTGCGCAGCCAACAGTCACTCCCCTGCAGTTGGAGTGAGAATAGGTTATGCAAAACAGGAGACTAATACGCTAATATTGCGCTAAATCTGATATTATTAAAAATGTATAAAAACAAAAATCAGTTTTTAGAGAAAAATCTAATATGGTTCATACGGCTGGGACTGTAATCTCATTACCCTTATATATGAAATATAAAACATATAAGGAAGGAAATAAACGATATTAAATAATAATCAAATAAACAGCAAGGTATATTTACCACACTTAAGATGGCTGCTAGCTTAAAATGGTCATTACCAGAGTCCTTAAATGGCTGCCTTCCCAAAATGGTGGCCAGTTAGGGAGGAGTAGGAAAATGGAAGAGAAGGAATTTGGACTTTATTGGCACCGGTATTAAAATTGTATATTTTTATTGAAAAATTCACAAGAAAACATTTACGACAGAGACAGAAGAGAAATATATAAAATGACAAACATACAGTTTACATACAATGAAATAAGGCGGCAAAGCCTCAAAACAGTGTGCAAATCGCATAACCTGCTAGGTAATGATAATTGTAACAACAATCACATATATTACAGAGTAACCTGTATTCATAAGGCGGCCATAGAGAGGGATGGTGACCGTCTCTAGAGGTCGTCTGTACAATGTGGATAAACAGATGTTAAGTTGAATCCCAGTTGCCCTACATGTTTCGCTTAACATAGTAAGCTTCCTCTGGAGCACGTGGTGAAAACAAATATCTGAAAAGAGCTTCAGGTGATAAAACTTTGTAATAGACTAAGCCTGGTGGGCTATAAAGAGTAACGAGGGGGTCGGTACGTTGTGGTTGGAGCAAACTGCCTAATACATGTGCCAAAAGTAACATGGAAAATAATTTGTCATATGACATAGATCCTGATAGAATCAAGGACTCCCTGTCATAAATACCCGATCACAAGAAGAATTGTATGAAGGGGCCAGATGAGAGGGGAACCCACGGCATCCAAATCCAAGTGAAGGAAGGCGAGGTGGGTACACCTCATATGCCTAGAACCCTGGTATGTTCAGGCAAGAGTTTGCTCCTGATCCAACCGGGGGGGTGCACACGTGGTCGTTGGATCGGGAGCGGTCATAAAACTTTAACAAGACCTACACAAAAGTTTCTAAAATGAAATAATTAGCTTCAACTAAGGAAAATTATTATGTGAAAAATATAAAACCAAAATGTGGTATACAAAGCATTCCTAAATATGCATATATTTTACATAATATAATGACATAATTATTGCTAATATTTTTTTTACACATGATATAATGTATCTTTAAAAAGAAATATACTGAACTTATTGTTCATTGTAAAATAAAGAAAATCACGAAGACATCACCCCTTAAAACCTGGTGCCATCCTGGCTAGGCTTTTATCAGGTGAAATTTCAAAAAGTCCCATTATTTACGATTTAAAGGAATACAAAGAAAATCTGTTGACTTTTCAAGACTCTCTGTAAAGGCATATTGCAAAAGAACATGAACTTTTAATCACCCCTATACAAGATCAATGCTATGCTGTTCAGAATCTCTCTGTATAGGACTGAATATACATGGCCTTTATAATTCTATTTTTCTTTTATTTAATCTCCCCAATAATCCTGACATGGGCATGAGGCAGAGACAGGGGGTGAGAGAGAGAGAGAGAGAGAGAGAGGGAGGATGAGGGAGACGGGGTGAAAGAGAGTGGCATGATTCAGAGAGAGAGAGGGGGGTGAGGGAGTGAGGGAGTGAGAGAGAGAGGATGAGGGAGAGAGAGAGGGGGGTGAAGGAGAGAGTGAGAGGGGTGAAGGGGAGAGGGGGATGACAAGGAGAGGGGAAGAGAGAGAGTGGGATGAGGTTGATGGGGGTGAGAGAGAGAGAGGGGATGAGGGAGAGAGCAAGGGGGGGTGAAGGAGAGAGCAAAGGGGTGAAGGAGAGAGGGGGGTGAGGGAGAAGGGTGTTGAGGGAGAGAGACAGGGGTGAGAGAGACAGGGGTGTGAGGCAGAGGGGAATTAGGGAGGGAGGGGGTGAGAGGGAATGAGGGAGAGAGAGGGAGATGAGGGAGAGAGGGGTGAGAGAGAGAGGGGATGAGGGAGAGAGCAAGGGGGTAAAGGAGAGAGGGGGTAGGAGAGAGGGATATCATGGAGAGAGGGGGTGGGAGAGATAGAGAGGCAGAGAGAGAGGGGGATGAGGGATAGAGGGGATTCGAGAGAGAGGGGATTCGAGAGAGAGGGGATGAGGGAGAGAGGGGATGAGGGAGAGAGGGGATGAGGGGAGAGAGCGAGGGGATGAGGGGAGAGAGCGAGGGGATGAGGGGAGAGAGAGAGGGGATGAGAGAGAGAGGGGGTGAAGGAGAGAGGGGGATGAGGGAGAGAGAAGCAGGAGGTGAGAAAGAGAGGGGATGAGGAAGAGAGAAAGGGGCATGAGGCAGAGAGAGAGGGGGTGAGGGAAACAGGGGGTGAGAGAGAGAGGGGATGACAGAGAGAGAGGGGATGCGGGATAGAGCAAGGTGGGGGGGTGAAGGAGAGAGGGGGGAAGGGAGAGAGAGAGAGAGAGAGAGAGAGAGGGATGAAGGAGATAGAGAGGGAATGAGGGAGAGAGAGATGGGGGTGAATGTTAGAGGGGGTGAGAGAGAGAGGGGATGAGGGAAAGAGCAAGGGGGGTAAGGGAAAGAGCAAGGGGGGTGAAGGAGAGAGGGGATGAGAGAGAGAGAGAGAGAGAGAGAGGGGGGGATGAAGGAGAGAGAGAGGGGATGAGGAAGAGGGAGAGGTGGGTGAAGGAGAGAGGGGGTAAAAGAGAGAGCGGGGATGAGGGAGAGAGAGCGGAGGGATGAGGGAGAGATAGGGGGGTGAAGGAGAGAGGGGATGAGAAAGAGAGAGAGGGGGTGAAGGAGAGAGGGGATGAGGGAGAGAGACAGGAGAGAAGATAGAAAGGGCATAGGGCAGAGAGAGAGGTGTATGCTCAATTATCCTTGCGGAGGAACTCAGGAGAAGTGGAATTATTTGGATATACCATTATCTTGGGACCGAGTGCGTCTGACCTGGTGCCAGTTACCATTGGAGATATCGTTCTAACCTGAGCTTCCAGTTTGGTCTATGCCTGTTTGACCTCTCTTAATTGGGGGTCAAGAGTTCCGGTAAGGAGACATCTCCACTAGAGCACGTGGTTTCTGCAAGAATGAATAGTTAGGAAGTTCTTTGGTGTTGGATTTTCTTCCTTTTTCCACTAATAATTGGCTTTCATGCACTCATTTATGGTCTTTATGGACTTTGTTTTCTATTAAGTTCTCATTTACATGTTTTCATATATTGTTTTGGCGCTGTATACAATTTTGTTATTTTAGTATTTGGTCTGATTTATCTATGTACTGTCTGCCTCCTAGTGACCGAGCGCGGCTATTTCTCTTCTTTTTTAGAGGTTCAAGAGGTGGCTAGTTACCAAATCTTCCAATTGGACATGAGTAGTGCTGATGGTTTCAGAGGGATTTTCCCATTTATGTTTAGTGCTCTTGAAACGTTCCCTGTTGTAGAAGGGAATATTGGCTTATGTCAGCATAGAAGATGCAATGTGCACTGAAAATAATATTTCCTTGTATTTATTTAAGTTTATTATCTGAATATAATAAACTTTTATTTTAATTGTCTCAGGAATGGGGCGTGGCCATGGCATGAGAGCAAACGGATGTGTTTGAGCAGAGCTCCGTGAGGACTGCTTCTTAACACTACTCCTGCAGCAGCTAACCCAGTGATAATCTCCCACAATGGAATGCCACCAAAGCAGAGACAGTCCCCACAGCCACAAGGGGACACCCCAGCTTCGTTCCAGCTCACTGGATATTTATTTTTCAGGAAGGGCGACCCAAGATGGCGTGGTTGCACGTGCTGCCTCCCCGATCCCTTCTTCACAGCTGCCATCAGCTTCACCTCCTCCCTCCCACCTCACCATGCTCCTGCAACACCCTGTATAGAGGCCTGGACCTGGGAGAAGCCCTGGGGTATAGACCTGCGATCCCACATTATGTCCCTCCCCACAAAGACTGACTTTGAGAGCTTTGCAGCCATAATGGAAAAGGCCCTGAGACAGGACATTGAAGACCTGCAAGCTGACACAGCTCACCTAGGGGTGGAGTAGAGTCTCTGGAGACCTCCATGGAAGATATTACTCCCACTTTACAGCCCCCCCTGCAGGCACATTGCAAAGTACAGGATCAGCAGATTGACTCTTGCTTTCTATAGACATTCCAGACAGGCGCACTTCCCTGGAGAGTCCTGTCCTTGCCCGCTCACAACCTTGGCAGCCTGTTCACCACAAGGGCTGGAACAGACCTCGTTATGGCTTATCCCACTTGGCTGGACTGACGCCTTTTTCCTCGGCAGCTTCATGAATGACTTTCCTGGATTTTCCCCCCTTTTTTTTCACTGCTCCCCCTTATGGTTGTTGTTGCTGCTGCGGTCAATTTGCATGCACATCTGGGACTTGGATGTGCTTCTTGGCTGATGCAGGCCCACCCCCAATAGGTCAACTCTTCTGAGTTATGTTCCCTATTCAGGGAGAACTGCAGTGCACTGTTTGACACCACCTTTGTGGCCAGGAGGCCAGGTGGCGACCACTGTGCCTTTGTTACTGATCTTTCTTGATCGCCTATCAGGCATTCTGTTTTTTGTATGTTTTGTTTGAGTGTTGTTTTCTAGGTTTCTATTTGTGTTCTTTGTCTCCCCAGCACTTTCTGGATCGGGCAGCTAAAAATCTCTCTCCAATTCTAGGGGCCCCGGTAGTTTTCCACATACCTGTCCATCATGGCTTCCCTGAAGATTGTGTCTTACAATGTCCATGGCCTGGGTTCTCCATGTAAATGCAGTAAGTTGTGGCTTGAGACGAAAAGACTAGGGGCACTAATCTTTTTTTTACTGGAGATACATTTTCGTACCGACTCAGTCCAAATTCATTCCCACGCATTTGTACAATCAGTGGTACCTTAGCAATTCACCCCGGCCTAAATCGGGTGGCGTGGTATTTGCAATACATAAACACTGCCGCTTTGTCCCCTTAGATCACTACGCTGACCCAGGTGGTAGGTTTATTTTCCTAAAGGTCTCTATGTTTCAACGTAAACTCACTCTGGCTGCTGTGTATGCACAGAATACCTGGCAACTTGCGTTCTTGGACAGTGTTTTGGAGTCCCTTTCCTCATTTCAGGAGGGGCAGTTGGTTCTGGGGGGGATTTTAATGTAAGCCCTGATCCGCAACTGGACACCTCCTCTGGCCATTCAGTACACTCGTTTGCATTTCTCAAACACTTCCGGAAGTCCATGCATGCTTATCATCTGATTGAGTGCTGGAGAGTATTCCATCCTACTGCTAAAGATTTTAGCTATTATTCTTCCACTCATAATGTATATACACTAATTGATCTCCTGTTGGTGGATCAATATTTCCTGAGGTCTCTCCCAATCGCGTCAATCAGATCTCTCACCATTTCTGATCATGCCCCTATCTCCATCTCCCTCGCTCCGCTGTCCCAAGACAGTGGACCTGGCGTTTAAATGAGAATCTTCTAGATGACACTGTAGCGCTGAAACAGGTCTCCAAAACCATTTCCCTATATTTTGTGGATAATTTACCGGGGAGGGAGACGGGAAAATGGGGATAGCTTCAGTATAGGAGGGGCACAAAGCAGTGGTTTAGGGGGGAAATGGATTTCCCAGGGCTCCAAGCTAAAAGAAAGCACATAATGGGGAATTCCAGTCCTTACTGTGGAAACTTTGAAACCGACATTGGCAACGGAACTTTAATCCCTTAGGGAGGAACTTTCTAATCTTCTAGAGACCCGTATACAGGCTCAGTTGCGAAATGTATCTCATACATTTTTTTGAGTTCGGGAATAAATGTGGGAGCCTTCTGGCTAGGGTTCTTCGGCATCAACACACGTTGGGACATATCCACAAACTCCACAACACCTCAGGTTCCCCGGCCATACTATCATCTTAAATAGCAGAAGCTATTTGAGCTTATTATGCTCAACTTTACCAGCTCCCTGATATACTCGCCAGCTCCACGCCTTCCCCCAATTGGTTTGCTAATGCCTATTATTGCAAATTTCTTCCTCTTCTTTCTACCCACATGTGTTTGTATTTCAATGCTCTGGCTTCAGGAACGCATACTCCTAAAGAAGCACTGTTAGCTTATATCACTGTCCTCCCAAATTAAGAAATGGACCCAACTGTCCCAAATAGCTATAGACCGATCTCACTGCTAAACACATATATCCAGATACTAGCGCGGGTCTTGGCGAATCAACTTAAACCTATCTTGTCAACTGTAGTACACCCAGACCAAACAAAGTTCATAGCAGGGAGGGAGGCCAGAGGCAACTCCAATCGTGCAATCCAGCTGGTTCACTGGGTGAACTCGCAGGCTGCCAGTCCACCCTGCCTTCTACTCTCTACTAATGCTGAGAAGGCATTTAATAGGGTGGACTGGACATATCTCCAGGCTGTACTAGCCAGGTTGCGTCTCTGCCCTAACATGCTTATGTGGATATAGGCTTTGTATAGCTCCCCAGAAGCTTGTCTCAAGGTAAATGGAACCCTCTCTGAATCATTTCCCATATAGAATGGGATGGAGCAGGGTTGTCCCCTGTCCCCACTAATCTTTGCCCTTACCCTAGAGCCATTGTTAAGGATGATTCATTTGAATCCTAACATTAAGGGATTCAGTGTGGGGACAACAGAACACAAGTTGTCAGCATATGCAGATGATGATTTATTTTATGTAGCTGAACTGCTGATCTCTCTCACTAATATAATGGCTGAGCTACAGAGATTACATTCACTACCAAAGTTAATATTAGTAACTCAGAGATTCTGCCTCTTTTCATTCGCTTGGATTTGCGCGCTCGGTTACAAGCCATCTTTTTTTCACATGGTGTCATACTTCCCTAAAATATTTGGGACTACATCTACCAGCCCAATACTCACAATTATATACTAGTAACTATGCTCCCTTGCTCTCTACAATCCGAACAGACTTGCTAAGATGGGACTTGCTCGTGGATGGGCCGAGTCAGTATACTAAAAATGAATGTGTTGCCATAGATTATTTTCTATCTACACATGGTGCCTTTAGCATTACCTAGATCTTTCTTCTCAACCCTCAACAGTTTGTTTTTGAAATTTACCTGGCATGGCGGAGCCCCTGTGTGACCCTCTGCACCCTGCAACACCCTAAGAGGTTGGGGGGGCTGGGGGTACCTTCCCTCCGTAAATAATATGAAGCGATAGTCCTACAGTGGATACTGGACTGGCATCATCATGTGAACACTAAATTATGAGTTTCCCTAGAGAAAATTTTGGCTGGTCATAACCTGTCCCATGCCCCTTTGCTTTCCTGGGAGTATTGGGGACCTTAATGATTTTACATTACCTATCACCGGCCATGTACTGAGACTGCGGGACTCTTTGAATGCTCAGGGGCTATTGTCTTCCCCAGTATCTCCTCTTGTTCCATTGGGGTGCTTCCCCTGGTTCACTCCTGGGGAACATCTCTCCTACTTTCATTCATGGGCAAGTGATGGGGAGATGCAATGTGGGAGGTTTGTGCAGGATCAGGGCTTGGTCTCCATGGACTGGCTCTGAGACCAATTTGGCCGTTTCCCATTGGATGACTGGCGCTATAGACAATTTCCCCATTTTCTCCGCAGTTTGCCCCAAGCCATCAGACCCCCATCCTCCTTGATGTCATTCGAGAAACTGTGTAAGTCAGATGCTCCCATTCCCAATTATATTTAATTCTATGTGATGCTACAGTCAGCAAAGTCTAGGGGTTAGCCAGTCTACATATGGGAGTAGGAGAGAGACTTGCAGCATACATTCACAGAGGCCCAACTGGACCATCTATATCGCCTTATTCATGTAAGTTCTGTGGACACAAAGATTCAGGAGAACATTTTTAGGTTGCTGATCCCATGGTATAGAGTTCCTGCTAAAATAGCCCAGATTTATCTGGAAATTTCTGGTGCCTGCTGGAGCGGCTGTGGGCATCGGGGCACTTACCTACATATATGGTGGGAATACTCAAGGCTCCAACCATATTGGCAAGACATCAGAGCCCAGATCAAGGTGATAATAGATATTGAGATTAATGACTCTCCCTTAGAGTTCTTACTCCATGTGCCATCCATTCCTCTCAGCAATTATCGTAAGTTAGTTTTGCCTTTTTTTTTAAATGGCAAACGCAGCCAGGCATTTGATCTCTGTTCATTGGAAAACGGTCCATATTCCTGGGCTAGCTGATTGGATCTGCCTGGTCAATAATATAATGACAGTATAGGAATGAGTGATGACATGTAAGGGTCGACATGAAAAGTTTTATGGTATTTGGGCCACCTTGATACATTATACTTCCACTGTTCTACAGGGTCCCTAGCCCACTGCCTCCAGGCCCTCTACACTTTCACAGTAATTTATCTAGTTTATCCTGTTAAAGACTAAGGATGATCGAACTTTTGAAAAGTTCGGTTCGACCAGAACACCCGAATTTTCCAAAAGTTCGGTTCGGATTTCAGAACCCCATTGAAATCAATGGGACCCGAACTTCGGTAATCAAAAAACACCATTTTGAAGCCCTAAAACCCAATAAATGCCCCTAAAAAGTGCCTAGGGTTCTGGGTCATGCCCCATTAACTATTAATCACACAAAAAAAGTTCTTAAAAATTGTCATTTTTGATAAAAAAGCCAATTATTGAAAAAATTAAAAAAAAAAAAAAAAGAGAGATTTTTTTGATTTTTACAGAGCTGAAACTTCACAGGTACACCTTTTAGACCCCCCAGACACAAAATCACACAAAAAAAGTTCTTAAAAATTGTCATTTTTGATAAAAAAGCCAATTATTGAGAAAAAAAAGAGATTTTTTGATTTTTACTTTGGATTTCAGATCTGGGGGGTCTAAAAAGTGTACATGTGAAGTTTCAGCTCTGTAGCATGTCCAGAACCAGAAAAAAAAGATCGTTTGTATTAGAAAACTTTCTGACAGGGGGTTTGCTTCGCTCCTGTAACACCTTGCCGGTTTAATAGAAGGCATTTTTTTGGGATCTTTGCAGTCAGGAAAAACATCTGAACTTGTGTATAGTGGTACTGTGCACAAGTTCTGATGTTTTGCCTGCCTCCAAAAACCCCCAAAAAATGCCAGCAAAAACACACCTGGGCATTTTTTTTGACGCTAGCGTTTTTTTTGGCATTTTTTGGGTTTCTTTTAGGCAGGCAAAACATCTGAACTTGTGTATAGTGGTATATATACACACATACATATATTTATATACACACCTAGACATATATAGGTGTGATAGTAGCAGAAATATATTACTGTAAATGATTTCATTAGCGCAAGCATATATTTCTGCTACTATCACACCTATATATGTCTAGGTGTGTATATAAATATATGGATGTGTGTATATATACACCACTATACACAAGTTCAGATGTTTTGCCTGCCTCAAAAGAACCCAAAAAAATGCCAAAAAAAAACGCTAGCGCCAAAAAAAATGCCCAGGTGTGTTTTTGCTGGCATTTTTTGGGGGTTTTTGGAGGCAGGCAAAACATCAGAACTTGTGCACAGTACCACTATACACAAGTTCAGATGTTTTTCTATTAAACCTGCAAGGTGTTACAGGAGCGAAGCAAACCCCCTGTCAGAAAGTTTTCTAATACTAACGATCTTTTTTTTTTCTTGTTCTGGACATGCTACAGAGCTGAAAATTCACATGTACACCTTTTAGACCCCCCAGATACTAAATCCAAAGTAAAAATAAAAAAATCTCTCTTTTTTTTTTTAAGTTTTTAATAATTGGCTTTTTTTTATCAAAAATGACAAATTTTAAGAACTTTTTTGTGTAATTTTGTGTCTGGGGGGTCTAAAAGGTGTACCTGTGAAGTTTCAGCTCTGTAGCATGTCCAGAACCAGAAAAAAAAAGGACTGTTTGTATTAGAAAACTTTCTGACAGGGGGTTTGCTTCGCTCCTGTAACACCTTGCCGGTTTAATAGAAGGCATTTTTTTGGGATCTTTGCAGTCAGGAAAAACATCTGAACTTGTGTATAGTGGTACTGTGCACAAGTTCAGATGTTTTGCCTGCCTCCAAAACCCCCCAAAAAATGCCAGCAAAAACACACTTGGGCATTTTTTTTTTTTTGACGCTAGTGTTTTTTTGGGTTCTTTTGAGGCAGGCAAAACATCTGAACATGTGTATAGGGGTATATATAGACATATAGCAGAAATATATTACTGTAAATGATTTCATTAGCGCAAGCATTTATTTCTGCTACTATCACACCTATATATGTCTAGGGGTATATATTCAGACATATATGTCTATATATACCCCCTATACACATGTTCAGATGTCATGTCTGACATCAAACATGTCCTCAAAAAAGCACTGGCAGTGGCAGCCCCTGCAGCATAAAAAATGCTTGGCTTGTGAGAAGCCATATTCCAGTTCCGAAGCTATTCAGAGAAATGATCATTTCTCTATAGCGGTCACCCTGCTATGGAAGGGTTTTGTCACCCTGCCATAGCAGTCACTGCCAGTTAACCCTACACTACACTACGGTCCCCTGACACTTAACACTTTCCCTACAGAAACAAAATTTTTGAAGCTAACTAAAGTGTAAAGGAGCACTCTAACTACACTAGATATCCCTTTCCTCACACTAATAAATAGCTAAATTACACTTTTAAAGTAAAATTAACAGAACTGCTTCCACTCTCTTCCATGTCCAGTATAACAATGCTAGGAATATGGCGGGGGCGATCTTATATACTGGGGGGCGTATTCACTAATGATTGGTCTAGGGACCCCCTAGTCACTCCAATCACATTCCTAGCATTCTCCTGCCCCCTCAATTGGCTTTTGCTAATGGTTCTGGTCCAATCACGGGCTTTTAAAGCCCATTTCCTGAAGCATTGCATTTTGGGCGGTTCTGGTTGCCGAATTCCGAACTTTTTGGGCAAAAAGTTCTAAATTCGGGCCGAACCTCAAACACCCAATGTTCGGGCCGAACCGATGGTGGACCCGAGCCGTTCGATCATCCCTATTAAAAACTAGAGTGGACTTGCGTTGATCCGTATTATCCATAATATTTCAGTTAGCAACTTTATGCTCTCATTTAAATTGCTGGTTGTTCTTTCCTTAATTTGTTGGTATTTTTGGAGCTCAACTCCCCCCCACTCCCTTTTTCTTTCCGTTCCTTTCTTCCCTCTCCGCCCCCCAACCCCTTACCTGCCCTCACCCTTTAATACCTTCCCTTCCTGCTCTTGTACATGGGCTCTCAGCTCATGCATGGTACAACAGTTTATAGCACAATCCCTAGTGTTTTTTGGGAATTAAGTAGAATAATTATATGATTCACATGGTCGGATATACCAATATGCTCTTGTTGTCAATGTCAAGCCTATGTGATTTATGACCTTTGCCCTTTTAGGCTCCTTTTCTCCATTTTCTATATGCTGAATGTTTGTGAAAATCAAAACAAAGATTACTCAAAAAAATTGTCTCAGGAACTGGAAGTTAAAGAAATCATTCAATGGGTAAACCTGTTCAGATAATAACTGCAAGATATCCACTTGCTTTGGAAAGATCTCTTATTATTTGCTGCTGTTTCTCTGGGACAGGAAATGAAGAGAACTCTTCTTAACAGAACACAGAGGAAAAAAAACTTGGCAGAGCAAGTTTTAAGCATTCAATACTCTATCCAAAACTAAGAGAAATGTTTTGTTTTACATATAAATTAATGACAGGTCACCTTTAACTCTTGGTCAGTGCTTATTGGTAGTACTATTCTGGTGGGCTTAGACAAAAACATTGTTTTCTTTTTGTTAGGGCAAGTTTTCGTTTTCCTGCATAAAAACAGTGATCAACAAGTATAATATTTATATCTACCCTATTTACCCATTCTGTTAAAAATCTTTATAGATGAACAAGCCTTCTAATCAAATTTGCGTTATCAGACAATAAGCAAGGATATTCACTAATTTATGTTTATTTCATTTTCTATCTATGCTAAGCATAATGTATAATTCTGAAGTAAAAAAGGAGTTCAGTTTGTTTCTTTTTGCTGCGCATTGCTGTCTAATGGATTTGCTTTGGTGCCAAGTATAATATTGCCAAAAACACAAAGACATTTTGTTTAATTAGTTTCATTGTGAATTGAGCCACACTTGAAAAGAGAAGGTCAGTGCAGAACAGATGCAGAAGACTCAGCTTTGTTATATTGTTCTGGAATGAAGGTTATGAGAGAATGTTGATTTATGTACTGATTAATTGCCTGTTTTTTGGATTAAAGGATACGTTCACCTTTGCATAATAAATGCACATTGTTTTTCTGCAAAAATATGTGCATTTATAACTTTTTCCTGCAGGAGCCTGGAAATCATTGCACCTATGATCAATGGATTAGGAGTGCAATGTCAAACTTTTGCAGACAAGTCCTGCAGCTTTCTGCTCACACCTCCATATGGGCCAGGCCCAGACTGGGACAAAAAATAGGCCTGACTGAGTAGCCCATACCAGGGGTGGACTGACAATTCTTCAGCCCCCCAGGCAAATGGAGATCACAGAGACCCCTGTGACCCTGCCCAAACTCAGGCTACACCTACACAAAACCCACCTACATATTGCAGCTAAGATGCATAGAGGAGGCATTTAAATATCAACTGCAGCATAGCCTGCTGGAAGTCCCTGGCTTTTTTCCAAAGAAGCTGCTGGACACTTCCAGGTTTAAAGATGCAGCCATCTTTATGATGCATCTCCGGGAGTTTTATGAAAGCAGTGGGCCTGTGTGCAAGATCATAAGTTGGGCTCTAAAGCTAGAAAAAGAAGAGCGCTACAGCTAATATTGGGTGTGGTTTTTGGGGGCTGAAAGTAGCACCTGCTGGTTACATAGTATGGTAAAGATGCCTGATTATTTAGGGGTTGCCTTGTGTGGCCATTCGTCCCCATTAGCTCCTTCCTGACAAAGTTGCCAACTTTTTCTTACAACGAGAAAACATGGCAAATCTACTAACAGAATGCATTTTTACTAAGAACCTGAAATTTGACAGAAACTCCAATTAGAAACTAACAGGGAAAGAGGGGTTGGAGGGATAGAGGCAGAAGGGGGGAGGGGGAGGAGAGATAGGAATAGGAGGGAGAGAGAGATGGGGAGATGGGAAAGTAGAAAAAGTAGGAGAGAGATGGGGAGGAAGGGGAAAGAGGAAAAGGGGATAGAAGGGGGTGAGAGATGGACAGAAAAGGGGTGAGAGAGAAAGGGGGGTGAGAGAGAAAAAGGGGAAGAGGGGGTGAGATAGGAGGGGAGAGAGAGAGAGAGAGAGAAAGATGAAAAGGGGGGTGAGAGAGGGGAGAAGGAGGGAGAGAGAGAGAAAGAGGTGGGAGAGAAAGAGACGGGGGGGGGGTGAGAGAGACAGAGGGGTGTGAGAGAGAGTGGTGTGCGAGAGAGGGGGTGAGAGAGAAAGGGGGTGTGAGAGCTAGAGGGATGTGAGAGAGAGGGGGGTGAGAGAGAGGGGGTGAGAGGGAGAGATGGGGGTGAAAGGAAGAAAGCGGGGGAGGAAGTGAGAGAGAGAGGGAGGTGAGGGGGTGCGAGAAGGGGAGTAAAAGGGAGAGGGGGGAGAGATGGGGGTAGGGAGAGAGGGGGGAGAGAGAGAGAGTGATGAGAGAGAGATGGAATGACAGAGGGGGTAGGGAGAGCGAAAGGGGGAAGGGAGAGAGGGTGCAATCAGTATGTCTGCTATTCACAATTATGGCTTGTCCCACCCTTATATATGTTAGGTATCTGGTAGCAGAGCCTGATATGAGAAATGCCTCTCTTACGCCTCTGACTTGGGGCATCTGATAGTGTGAACAGAAGGCGCAGGACTGCAGAGTGGCACAAGCGCCTGTAAGTCTTGCTAGCAGAGCAGGGTCCACGCCCGGCAGGTTGGTCATCAGAGGTCTTTTTAAGAAGTAGGCAGGAATGGTGGCATCTGTTGAGCGGTAGACCGAAGCAGGCTGGTACTGGCAATAGCAGACAGGTGAGGTTTATACTGGTAGCAGACAGAGGCTAAGCAGGCACTGCTGATAAACAGGTAGGTCCTGGCCACAGCAGAAGGAATAGCAGAATCAGGCAAGCAGGGTCATAGACTGCCAAGAAAGATCAGGTAGAAGGGTACAGGCAATTGAATGGTCAAGGTACAAGCCGGGTCAGGAGCCGATCAGTGGAACAGTAGCAAATGGATCAGGCAGAAGCGGTGGTCAGGAGGCAAGACGAGGTCAGTACAGGCGGAATTCAGGGAGTAGTCAGATGAGCCGGGTCAGCAACTGAAAACAGAAATAAAGGATCACAGGTTCTCAGGTAACAGAAGGCTGAAGACAAAGCAGCACTGAATTTGAGCACTGGCTAAATTTAAATAGCCCATTTTTTATGAATTTATTTTTTATTTTAGCATTAATAAAATTACTTTAAAAAAAAAAAAGAGCATACCAACGTGCACTTGTATGCGTACAAATATTTGTGCACGCATGTGCATAAGTATTAGCATGTGCCCAATTCCTATGTATATGAGAAGAAATGTGTGGATTAGCCTGTGATGATGCATAGAAGTCCGCCCAGAGGAGCCATCTTGTCCACTGGCATGCCCATCCTGACATTTCCCCCGCCCAATGGGCAGCCTCCCGATGGCCAACTGAGCTAGTTTCCCCCGGATGGCTATGATTGAATGCTTGGATAAGTCTCTCAGCATGGATATTGCTCTCAGGTTCCCAAGAATTCTCCTTAGGTCCATACCCTTTCTAATTGACTAAGTACTGGATCTGATTCTGTCTTTTCCTGCAGTCCAAAATTACCTCTACTTCTTACTCCTCCTCAATATTTACCATTACTAGCTCAGGAGAACTACTATTCCATTCAAAAAAATGGATCAGGCACCGCAGACTTCAGTAATGTTACAGTATATGAAAAACAGGTTGAATTTTAAGGGAATCTGGTAACACAAACTAATAGGCAACATATTTGGATTTCTTCTTCACAGGAAATGGTCCCACATATTTAGCACATATACCACAAATATAGCAGTGTGGCCATCAGATGGAGGGAGTTCAACAATGAAGCCCATTGATATAATTTTCCATGGTCTATGCCTGGAATCAGCAAAAGTTTCAGCAGACCCCGAAACTTAGCTCTGCTAGTCTTGTTTCGTATACACATAAAACAGGTCTCAACATACTTTTTACAATCTTCCCCTATATATACTGGGAATATTTAGATGCTGCTTAAGTAGACTGTAGTTGGTGTGTATATTGGTGTGTATATTAGTATGACTATGGCATAGACTTTGACTTGAGATGGGATTGTTCTGAATGGCTCACACGATGCTCATGCTTCTTGCTAAAGGTAAGGTTTTTGTGAGGAGTTGGTTATTATGGATACTCTTGTGAATGATTGTTCCAAATACATGAAAACATGGGAGCTCATAAATATCAAAACAGAACTCTGGATATACTCTACTGCGCATGGATCAATCCGAAATTGAGAAAATGGTTATCAGTTCTCTATTTTGTATAAGGATTGCATTCTAACCAAAGGTGATCTATGATTATAAATACACACATTCCTCATGGCCATGGCAAAACATTGTATCAGATCATTAGGCAGTAAAGCCTTATTCTGGCTCTGAACTATTAATACAGATTATTATATATAACCTTTGTTTTTGTCCTGACTCCTAACTATCCACAGTCAACATGCAAATAAAGGGGAAGTGTCCATATTTCTGTATTTGCTCTCAAAGGACAAACACGATGAAGGAGATCTACACATTATCATAGTAGATCATGGTGTACGTTTAGTAAACTGAGATAAGCCGAGATCTGGATGATCACGGCTTGTCTCAGAGCATTGCCGGTTTAAATTACTGAGAAGAGTAGTGGAGAACATATTCTTCTCTTCTCTTCTCAGTACACAAACGGCTTGCATTCACTGCAACAGAAACGGCCAGTTTAGTAACACATGATGTTACCTTATCACTGTGCTTCTCTTTGAAGATCTCCTCTTCCTGCTTCTCCAGCTCAGAGGTGGAGAATCAGGGGGAGAAGCTGTGTGATTAGAGGAAGAAGACTTCTTTCTTCCTATATATCAGCACCAGTGGGTTCAAAATGAATGTATATATTGTATGTATGTGTGTTTGTGGGTGTATGTATGTGTGTATATATATATATATATATATATATATATATATATATATATATATATATATATATATATATATATATATATATATATACACACATACAGACTCCCAGTACAGACCCCTCAGTAAGCCCCCTCCCAGTACAGACCCCACAGTAAGCCCTCCCACCTAGTACAGACCACTTAGTAAGCCCCCTCCCAGTACAGACCCCACAGTAAGCCCTCCCACCTAGTACAGACCACTTAGTAAGCCCCCCTCACAGTACAGACCCCTCAGTAAGCCCTCCCACCTAGTACAGACCACTTAGTAAGCCCCCCCCTCCCTCCGACGTGTCGTGGCCACCCTAGATCAAATACCACCAAAAGAAAGCTCTATTTGTGGGGGGGGGGGGAAGGACATTTTATTAGGGTACAGCGTCGCACGACCGCGCAAATGTCAGTTAAAGAACGCAGTGCCGATCCCAAAAAACGGCCTGGTCATTCAGCGGGTAAATCCTTCCGGTCCAGAAGTGGTTAATAGAATTTAAATCATTTCTTCCCGGTTAAAGCTATAGAAATAAAACAAGAAAGTGCCCCAAAACAAAAAACAGGAAGAGGAATTCGCACCCACATCCATATTCAAAAAAGTTAACAATCTCAGCTGTGTGATAAACAGCCAATCATGAGGGAAGCAGAAAACAGTAGGAATAAATGCAGCCAATGAGCGCACAGATTCAGTCACCCAGCCAATCGTGGAAACCTAGAAGGTTCGGCTATCCGGATTCCTATGTTGGCAGCGCAGGCCGCAACAGCCAATAAGTAAAGGGAGACAAGGAGCAGCAGCCAATCAGCTCAGCGCTATCATTAAACCGCTGCAAAGTTCGTGGCGCTTCCTGTCAGTGTAAAGTTCGGTGTCCCGGTGTGCCCCCCCCTGTTCCTGGGTACCTGAAGTAGTAGACATGGCTAAGCCCGAGCTGCCTAATGACCTCCTCCTTCTTCAAGCCCGGTGGCAGAGCCAGGCACTCCATCCTCCACTTCTCCATCCAGCAGCGCTCACTGTCCTCCTACACCAGCATGTCCCACTCCTGCCGCCTCTCCCACAGTCACAGCGCCACCTAGCAACGCCGTACCCCTCCGCACCCCGAGCTCCCAGCGGAGGGATACGCGCTCATATACACAGCCAGGGATAGCCGGTGATGCGGCCAGCCAGGGGGCGTGTGACGTCACGTGTTGACGAGTCGACGCCTTTCACGCAATTCGACGATTTTTAGTCGTCGACGTAGTCGACTACGTCAATGCGTTGTGGCAGCCCTAATATATATATATATATATATACATATACATACACATACACACACACACACACCAGTACATACAGTATATATATATATATATATATATGTATATATATACACATACACATACATACATACATACATATACACACACAAACATATATATACAGTGGGTACGGAAAGTATTCAGACCCCCTTAAATTTTTCACTCTTTGTTATATTGCAGCCATTTGCTAAAATCATTTAAGTTCATTCTTCTTCCTCATGAATGTACACACAGCTCCCTATATTGACGGAAAAACACAGAATTGTTGACATTGTTGCAGATTTATTAAAAAAGAAAAACTGAAATATCACATGGTCCTAAGTATTCAGACCCTTTGCTGTGACACTCATATATTTAACTCAGGTGCTTTCCATTTCTTCTGATCATCCTTGAGATGGTTCTACACCTTCATTTGAGTCCAGCTGTGTTTGATTATACTGATTGGACTTGATTAGGAAAGCCACACACCTGTCTATATAAGACCTTCCAGATCACAATGCATGTCAGAGCAAATGAGAATCATGAGGTCAAAGGAACTGCCTGAAGAGCTCAGAGACAGAATTGTGGCGAGGCACAGATCTGGCCAAGGTTACAAAAAGATTTCTGCTGCACTTAAGGTTCCTAAGAGCACAGTGGCCTCCATAATCCTCAAATGGAAGAGACGTTTGGGACGACCAGAACCCTTCCTAGAGCTGACCGTCCGGCCAAACTGAGCTATCGGGGGAGAAGAGCCTTGGTGAGAGAGGTAAAGAAGAACCCAAAGATCACTGTGGCTGAGCTCCAGAGATGCAGTCAGGAGATGGGAGAAAGTTGTAGAAAGTCAACCATCACTGCAGCCCTCCACCAGTTGGGGCTTTATGGCAGAGTGGCCCGACGGAAGCCTCTCCTCAGTGTAAGACACATGAAAGCCCGCATGGAGTTTGCTAAAAAACACCTGAAGGACTCCAAGATGGTGAGAAATAAGATTCTCTGGTCTGATGAGACCAAAATAGAACTTTTTGGCCTTAATTCTAAGCGGTATGTGTGGAGAAAACCAGGCACTGCTCATCACTTGTCCAATACAGTCCCAACAGTGAAGCATGGTGGTGGCAGCATCATGCTGTGGGGGTGTTTTTCAGCTGCAGGGACAGGATGACTTGTTGCAATCAAGGGAAAGATGAATGCGGCCAAGTACAGGGATATCCTGGACAATAACCTTCTCCAGAGTGCTCTGGACCTCAGACTGGGCCGAAGGTTTACCTTCCAACAAGACAATGACCCTAAGCACACAGCTAAAATAACGAAGGAGTGGCTTCACAACAACTCCGTGACTGTTCTTGAATGGCCCAGCCAGAGCCCTGACTTAAACCCAATTGAGCATCTCTGGAGAGGCCTAAAAATGGCTGTCCACCAACGTTTACCATCCAACCTGACAGAACTGGAGAGGATCTGCAAGGAGGAATGGCAGAGGATCCCCAAATCCAGGTGTGAAAGACTTGTTGCATCTTTCCCAAAAAGACTCCTGGCTGTATTAGATCAAAAGGGGGCTTCTACTAAATACTGAGCAAAGGGTCTGAAAACTTAGGACCATGTGATATTTCAGTTTTTCTTTTTTAATAAATCTGCAACAATGTCAACAATTCTGTGTTTTTCTGTCAGTATGGGGTGCTATGTGTACATTCATGAGGAAGAAGAATGAACCTAAATGATTTTAGCAAATGGCTGCAATATAACAAAGAGTGAAAAATGTAAGGGGGTCTGAATACTTTCCGTACCCACTGTATACTGTATGTACTGGTTATATATATATATATATATATATATATATATATATACTGTATGTATATATACTGTATGTACTGGTATATATATATATATATATATATATATATATATATACACACTGTATGTACTGGTTATATATATATATATATAGTATGTGCTGGTATATATATATATATATATATATATATATATATATATATATACATACACACACTGTATGTACATATATATATACTGTATGTACTGGTGTATATATATACATATATATATATACTGTATGTACTGGTATGTATATATATATATATATATATATATATATATATATATATATATATATGTGTGTGTGTGTGTGTATGTATATGTATGTGTGTGTGTGTGTATATATATATATATATATATATATATATATATACACACTGTATGTATATATACTGTGCATGTGTGTGTGTATAGATATGTTTTCATGTGTCAGAACATGTCATTACGAGTTCTTTTAAACTTTACTTTTACTTTTTAAACTTAGGGGCGGCTGTAATCTCACAATATCTCGTGAGATTACAGGCAGTCCACCCAGTTATACACAGCTCTCGGGCAGTTCTCAGAGAAAAAAATTCTCCTCTGATCACCCTGTGAGAAGTGAAGTTCTCCGCCTTCTAAACTGGGTGCCAGAGGAGATATTTTTTCTCTGAGAACTGCCGAGAAGTGAACTGAGAGAAAACTTCTCAGTTTACTAAACGTACACCCATATGTGTTGAAATTATGACAGCACCACTTTTAAGCCCAATGGATTGCTTTTTGCCACAATAAAAGACACAATAGTAGCCAATGTGTTTCAGAGGCTTTCATTACCCAACATTCTGAGCTGCCTCTGTTACAGAACTGAGGATGTTTCTTGAAGTTATGGTCCAGTGTTCCACCAACACTTTAACCATGGTAAAACACAGGAATTGGTGGCATGGGGTCATCAGCTCAAATGATCATGAGATGCTCCACTCTGCCAATGACAAGCAACCCCAAAAAATTCCACATATACTAGTAAAAAAAAAGCTGAGTTATACTTACTGGTAACTCCTTTTCTAGTAGTCTTCCAGGACAGCCCATGAGACCTTAGGGCTCTTCCCCCAGGGACAGGAAACACATTCCAAAATTTAAATAAAAGGCGGTCCCTTCAGTCCTCACCTTCAGTATTTCATGAGAACCGTAGGACATTCTGTAAAACATACATATATAGATATATATATACACACATATCATACATTATACATAATACCAGATAAACCAGGTGGGAATCCGGCTGTCCTGGAAGACTACTAGAAAAGGAGTTACCAGTAAGTATAACTCAGCTTTTCTCAAAAACGTCTTCCAGGACAGCCCATGAGACGATGAGCAAGAAACTTACCAGTCTAGGGAGGGACTACTGCCTGGAGAACCTTTCGACCAAATGCCTGTTCCTGAGAAGAGAGGCGGTCCAGGCGATAATGTCTAATGAAGGTCGAAAAGTTAGACCAGGTAGCTGCCTTACAGATCTGATCTGGTGAGGCACCGGCCCTTTCAGCCCAAGACACGGACAAAGCTCTAGTTGAGTGTGCATTAATGAAAGGTGGAGTCACCTTCTTCACTAGATAGGCTTCTGTGATAGCCTGTTTTATCCATCTTGCTAAGGTGGCCTTAGAAGCTTTTTCCCCTTTATGGGAGCTGGAAAACTGTATAAATAAAGTATCACTTTTCCTGAAGGTTTTAGTCACCTCCAGGTATCTCAGAAGGGCTCTTCTCACATCTAAACAACTGAATTCTTTTTCCTTATCGTTATTTGGGAAATTACAAAATGTAGGAAGAACTATGTCCTGAGTCCTATGAAAGGAAGAAACTATTTTGGGCAAAAACCCTGGATCTGTTTTTAGCACAATCCTGTCATCAAAAATCATGAGAAAAGGTTCTCTGATTGAGAGAGCCTGTAGTTCGCTTACCCTTCTAGCTGAAGTTATAGCTACTAAAAATAAAGTTTTTAGGGTGAGCAATTTTTCTGACAAATCTTCCAAGGGTTCAAATGGACTGGTTACCAAAACCAAAGAGGTGGTCGCCTGTGAAGGGAAGACCACAGAGGCGTGACTTAGAAGTGAGATCCCCTGACCATGTCTTGAGCCATAGGCTTCGTCTGGCTGTGTTAGCCAATGCTGAGGTTCTTGCTGCCATTCTTACAGCTTCAGCTGAAGAATCCGCTAAGAATCCTACTGCCTGAAACAAGAGTGGAAATTACTTTATAATCTGTTCTCTTGATGTTCCGGCAGATATGTGCGCTTGGATCTGAGATAGCCATAACTCTAGGTGTCTGGCTATGCAGGTGGATGCCAGGGCAGGTTTTAAACTCATAATGGAGGCTTCCCAAACCCTACGTAATGTGGTGTCAGTTTTCTTATCCATAGGGTCCTTTAGTGACCCTGAATCCTCAAATGCCAAGTCAGTTCCCTTGGATATTCTGGCAAGAGAAGCATCCAATTTGGGGATTTTGTTCCAGGGCTGCTCCTTACTGTCGTCAAATGGATACCTCATTTTCAAGTTTCTAGGAAAGAAAGGTTTCTTATCAGGTGAATTCCATTCCTGTTTAATTGTATCTAACAGGGAGCTATGCACAGGGAACACTCTAGCCTGTTTCTTATGACTGGCGTACATAAGGTCATGCTTAGAGAGCTGCACTTTCTCCTCCTCAATCTCTAGAGTGACATATACCGCTTTGAGTAGGTCATCCACATCCTCCAAGCTCAGTTTGAAATTGGAGTTACCATAGGAATTATTTTCTTTAGGTTCCTCCTCTGACCCTGATCCCTCCACAGAGGAGTGGGAAGATTCTGATTCTTCCTCCTCAAAGCCTTGTGATGGCTTGGTCAGGGATACCGGGATCTGAACTGAGGTGGGGATCTGGGTTGGTGCCTGCATTTTTTCCATCAGAGTTCTGAATGAACTGAACGTGTTTGTTAGTTCATCTCTCACTGAGGACAGCATCCTCTGGGTAGAGACTGTAGGGTCATCTCTGACCAGATTTTCTATGCATGCCCGGCACACTGTTTTGTTCCAAGAGGAACTTAATTTTGCTCCGCATACAGCACATTTCTTTTTGGGGGCCTGAGGTGGGATTTTGTCCTGAGCCTTGGCCTAAAAGATAAGATACAAAAATTTACAGTTTTTAATTTAGGGATTTGTGCCCCCCCCCCCTCCTCCCGCTTTTCCCTTCCACCTCGTGGACAGAAAAGAGGGAAATGGTGCTCTTTTAACCCAGCCCTTACAAACATTTAGAGAAAGGGAAGGAAAAAGACGGAGTTCCTAACAGGTACCTGCAAATAGGGTGTACATATCCCCCTTGCTTACCTGAGAGGTGCTGATGCCAGAGCCGACTTCCGCCGCCTGTGCGGTTGCTGCCGTGGTGTCCATCGCTCTGTATGGTGGTCCCAGCAACTGCTGTTTCCCCTAACATCGGTCGCCCATTTGAACTCTCTGTTCTCGCCTTCGGAAACTGGAACGAGGGTTTCCGGCACCCGCGGATGTCGTCACTGCGCCGGAAGTAACACTGTCACTTCCTGTGAGGCCAGAGTGGACGCGTCTGAGTTCCGCCCCCTCCGCTTTTGGCGCCAACTTCAAATTTCTTCGAAGTTGGCGGTTCACGGGTACACAGCACTGCTGCTCCAAGGAACCTGCCGAAAACGGAGCGGACTCCCCAGCGCTCCACCAGACAACATCCGTGGTCCTGCCGAGTGGCCAAGAGAACAGGAGACAGTGGTCAGCCCCTATTGCGGCACTTAAGGGGTACCGCTATGGGCAAGAGGAGATGCATCTTTCCAAGTCTTTCCGTGGACAGTCCAGGAGACCGGGAGTTTCAGTTCCAGGAACATGTTACCCCCTGACCGGAGGAAACACTAAATACTGAAGGTGAGGACTGAAGGGACCGCCTTTTATTTAAATTTTGGAATGTGTTTCCTGTCCCTGGGGGAGGAGCCCTAAGGTCTCATGGGCTGTCCTGGAAGACGTTTTTGAGAAAAAGGGAATTAAAAAACAATTGTGAACTAAACACTACAGAAAGATTGCAATAAAATGAACTGCCTTACATAATGGAGGTTCCAAAGTCCAGGATATTGTAAATTACAAACTCCCATTAAAATGGTTTTAAAGGCAGAAGGTCTTTTTTTTATACAAAACATTTTGTAAGCAGCTTCCCCCCAGTCCCCCCTTATATTTACCCGAGCTTGATCTTGATCCAGCTGTGCGCACGAGAGTATTGGCTCTCTCTCTCCTCACTGGACAGAAAGGAAGCAGCGGGAGCCATTGGCTCCTGCTGCTGTCAATCACAGCCAGTGAGCAAAGAGCAGGGGGTGGGGCCAAGTCACGCTCTATGTGTCAATGGACTTGCTATGGGGGCACTTGGCAGGGGGGAGGAGCCAGAACCACTGGCTTGAGACAAGAGAAGAGGAGGATTGGGGCTGCTCTGTGCATAACCATTGCATAAAGTAGAGAGGTATAACATGTTTGGATTTTTTAGGTTTAAAATTACATTAAAGTGGGGCTCCAGACTCCTTCAGAAAAAATCTAAAAGTCACAGCTATAAATACTGTAGCTGCTGCCTTTTATTACTAGGACACTTACCTATCCACGAATCTAGGGATGTCTTCACCGGAGCTCTCGGGTGCTTCCCGCCAAAATCTTGGCTGAGGAAAACTGGAAGTGAAGCCTTGCGGCTTCACATCCAGTTCCCTACTGTGCATGCGTGACGTGCAATGTGCTTTGTGAATGGCCTGGCAGCAGGGGAAGGAGGAGGAGAACCAACTTTCCAGCTGAGTCAGCCGGAAGTGGGAGAGAGTACCTGTCAAAACCAGGCACTTGCTCCCCTCGAAAGGTGCCAAATGTGGCAGCAGAGGGTGCAAACAAGTGGAGCTTCCCCTTTTGGGTGGAGCTCCACTTTAGGGGGTTATCTGACAAAAGGTGAGAATGGTGTTGTGTACAGAAGGTAAGATGATTGATCCAAAGGAATACATCGCTGCTTTCGGATGAAGTACATAATAACTATTTACAATACAACTTTTCCTGTATATTTTATTAATTTAGTTAATTCTGTTGGATATTTAAAATACATCTTTTTTTCATGTCTCCTGTGTTCTGAGCATAAAAGCCATACTCTAATGTTACACTCAGGCTGTTCCTCAACCCTTTGCAATAAACAAAACAAATGATTCTGGGTGATAGTCATCTGTAATGATTAATACATCCAGTAAAGGGTCATTAATTTTTTTGTTTCTAAATTTTGCCATCCTATTATGTACAGTGGTCATTGTGAAAACAACTATCTTATTCATTAAAGTATTATGTCGCAATGTTGCCCTTTTATTTTATTTTTGCCAAAGCAGACCCTCTTATATTCTGTGGCATCATAAAACAAGACCAGCAGCACAAAGCCAGTGCAAGTTATCTAAGTTATAGAGAATGAATTATGGGTAAGGTAGTATCCCTTAGCTCATGTCAGCTCCTTCAGAGCCTACTGTTTTATTCGGCTATAAAAGTTTAAGTGAAATGACATTAATCACAGAGAGGCTTTCTAACACCTTCACTTATTGACTGCCAGAAGAGAAGACACTTACACATTCCGCAATCTACCTTCTCAGTATCTGCAGCAAGAAAAATAGCCAGCAGAAACATTGTGGAAGGATAGCACATTCACATCAATTTTGAAGCCAATGACATGTACTGTTTTCTAATGCCTCAATATATACTGAATATGCACCCCTATTTATTGATGTGTACTGCTTCTAGTATAGTATTTTTATTATTAGCATGCTATTATTATGGCATGTTAATAATCACATCAGAAGTCATTGTTGTTGTGTTAGGAGTTCTAGAATGTTGAGAAATTTTCTGCCCCTTCCTCTTCATCTATGATAAGTTGAACAGAAATAGGCTGGTATCATGCTTATAACCACTAACCTGCAAATTAGATACTTTTATGCTTAAAGTGATTGTTAAGTCTAATTTTTTCCCCTATAAAAATGACAAACATTTTATACTTACCTTCTCTGTGCAGTTGGATTTTCACAGAGCAGCCCAGATCCTCCTCTTCTCGGGTCCCTCTTCTGTGATCCTGGCCTCTACCTCCTGTTCAGTGCCCCCACAGCAGGCAGCTTGCTTTGGGGGCACCCAATCTGAGTCAATGCTCCCTGTGTCCATTCAGACACATAGCTCTGTCCCCCCCTCTCTCCTGATTGGCTAGCTGTCTTTGATTGACAGCAGCGGCAGCCAATGGCGCCACTGCTGTGTCTCAGTCAATCAGGAGGGAGAATCTCGGATGGCTGAGACACTCGCGGACATCACTGGACAGAGAGGGACCTCAGGTAAGTATTAGGGGGACTGGGAGGGGCTGCTGCACACTGAATGTTTTTTTTTTTCTTAATGCATTAAGATAAAAAAAAACTTCTGACTTTACAAGCCCTTTAATTTGCAAAAAAAAAAAAAAAATGTGAACATGAATAGTACGTGAGGAAGTCAAGACCTGATTTCTGTTTTTTTTTGTTTTTTTAAATCACTGTTGAAAATGTTTAATATGATATGACCCGGCAACAGTCATGTTCTAAATGTTCTAATGGGTTAAAGATGTAGATGTGCAAATAGGTTTTTTTTTTAAAACCCAAATCTGTTTTGTTTAGCGTAGGGAAGGATAATAACCTCTTTGTATTGCCATATTACACTTGGCATGCTGTACTGCTAGAACACCTGCTGGTGGCACTGTGGTCTCTGGACTTAAAGTGGAACTTTATCTATAATAGTTGTAAAGCAATTAATGTTCTTTAACAAAAGAACATACATTTCACATTAATAATTATGTTGCACAAATTAGTGGGTGCTGTAAATTGCCAGCATTGTCCCTACTTCTTCTTGCTGGAGGCCACCATTTTGGTAAAGCGCAGAGCAGTCACTTCCTTTTTGGAAACTCTCCGCCTCCCCTTGGTCTCAAACACTATATAGCACTTTCTTCAATTAAATTATATAAAATTGCAGCCTTGATTATATGTCGGGGCTCAGAGAGGAAATCTGACAGAAGTGTAAAGCGCCATGCACACTAGCGTTTTTTTTTTTTTTTTAAGCTCCTAGAAGCTATTAGATTTTTTTCTGCTCCTAGAAGCTAAATAGTGTTATGTGTCCATGCAAAAATTTGGATACACACTATACAATTTTCTAAAGATTTTTTTCCTTTAGATTTAACAAAACTACATCATGGTCACATGATGTTTGTTATTTTGGTTTAGCGCTGCAATTTTAATTTTTTTCAAAAATCTCCCCTTGCCTAAATATTTGGCCTGTATGCCCATTCACATTGTATCCTTTATCTGCTTGACTTGTATATTTTCTATCTATCTTGCTTCACTTTACCTTTATTCCCTGCTAGTTTGTGTATTTAGTTAGTTTGATAGGTAGTTAGCTTCTCACTTTGCAGCCTTGTTGCACTTTTTTGGTTATTTGGTTTTGGTATGCATGTACAGGCGGCCCCAGGGTTACAAACATCCGACTTACAAACGACTCCTACTTACAAATGGGGGGGGAGACAACTGGAAGTGAGGAGAAATCTACCCCTTGGAAGGGAAATTCACTCCTGTAAGAGTTCTCATGGGAAAAAGGTGTCTCCACTGAAACTTTATCACCAATCCTTGTTTCCACAACTCAAAATTTTCAAAATCCAGTTGTCATAAAGGACAGAAAGTGAGGTGAAATATTCTGAACAGGGGTACAAACAGCAAAACGAATGTTACAGGGGTGTTAACTCACTTCCTATACCAGTGTCCAGAATGTGAAAGACCCCCCCCCAAAAAAAAAAAAAGCTACAGAAACAGCAATAAAAATCAAATAGGGCTTCTAACCTTCCCCCTACTCTGTCCAAATAGAAAAAAAAGGTTTTGGTTGGAGTTGTGCTTCTAGTTGGAGCTACACCTCATGTTTCTATATTGTTATTTGGAGATTGTGTATTGCAAGGTATTATTCCCCTGCCGAGTGTTTAATATTAGGTAATTTATTGTTTTCTTTTTATTAAGTAGTTTATTGTTATCCGTAATGTCAGAGAGACTATTTCATCCATCTTCCCTTATCTGGCCATGGTAGCCAGGATCTGTTTGAATGCCAAAGGTCTTGGTAATGCTTCTTGCTCCTTTTTCCATAAAGAAACCACTGTGAAGCTGGCCATTATTACATCCCTGATCCCCCAGTGGACTTTTGTTAGCGCTTATGAACAATTCTCTTCAGAAAGAAGAACCAGGATGTGCTGTTTAGAGTGTTTTTACTTTAATTCAACTTTAATTGCCTTTAAAGTGATACATAGTGTTACCATAGCTAAATACCCCCAAGTTCTTCTTGCCTGTGTGATGTAAACACTCTATTATTAATAACACCTACCATACAGAGACCTCTATCACCTTTATGTAACCTTTTGTGCTCATCACTATGAAAATTCACTTTACATGTAAAGAAATGTGAATGGTTACATGTATCAAATGTAAATGAATCACACTAACTGACACTTTTTGTGATATTAGTAAGTAGCATAGAATAGTTACACTGTGAAAACAAGGAAATAACAAGGGAAATGCTTGCAAACACTTGGCAGGGAAAATCCAACTGTAAATTTAACAACTTCAATACTAGGCACTTTCACCCTCTTTTTGCCCAGGCCAATTTTCAGCTTTCAGCGCTGTCGTACTTTGAATGACAATTGCGCGGTCATGTAACACTGTATCCATACAACTTTTTTATCATTTTTATTTTGAGACAGATAGAGGTTTCTTTTAGTGGTATTTAATCACCACTTGGTTTTTTATTTTTTGCTAAAACTAACACAAGTAGTTAAGTAATTATTCTCCTACACTGATGTGCCCTGACAAGGCTGCACTGACGGGCACTGATGAGACAACACTGAAAGGCACTGATGATATGGCACTGATGAGGAGGCACTAATATGCAGCACCGATGAGCACTGATAGTCGGCACTGATAAGCACTGATAAGCAGCACTGATGGACACTGATGGGCGGCACTCATGAGCAGGCACTGATGGGCCTGAAAGGCATCACTGGTGGGCACTGATTGGCATCACTAATGGGTACTTATTGGCATCATTGACTGGCACTGATTGGTATCGCTGCTGGGCACTGACTGGCATCACTGCTGGGCACTGTTGGGGCTGCAATGATAATCAGGGCATTGGTAATCAGTGCCCTAATTATCTGTGCAGGACTACGGCGTGAGGAAATGCCACTGCTTGGGTCTCTCCTAACATGCTGTCAGTGTGAGGGGAGGAAAGCTGATAACCGGCATTTCCTTGTTTACATGTGATTAGCTGTGATTGGACAATTGTCCCAAGTTCGCAATCGTCGCGAGAGTTGGACAACATCATATGATGTCATCACAAAACGAGAGAGCGATCTTGCATCCGTCATTTTACTATATGTTGGGTGGGAGGTGGTTAAAGAATGAATAGATCAATTAGTTGGGCATCAAACATAGGTTATTTAAAACCACTAATTTCAGAACAATCATTTTATAGAAGTGACTCTTGCTGAAACAATATTTTTAATGAATTGTAAAAACTAGGAAGAAAAACAATCATCAAAAAGACTAAACTAAATTAGGTCCAACTGGAGGTTAAAGAAAAGAAGTAAACAGATCAATTCACAAAATAATTCTGCACTATTAGGTTGTTGATTGTAGACAAAAGATGAATCTATGTACAAGATGGTTGGTTACTACAGGAACTTCATGGCAAACCTTTGGACAAATTACATTTTGCAAATTGTAACAACGAAGAATAATAAAATGTGTCCTAAAACTGCATTCATTGCATTGGGGTTGGTATACTAAAACCAGAGAGTGCAAAATTGTGTGCAGCTCTGTAAAGAAAGCAATTAGCTTTCAGGTTTTTCTCTTAAAGCTTAACTGAACAAGCTGAAATTAGTAGCTGATTGGCTACCATGCACAGCTGCACAATGTTTTGCACTCTTCAGTTTTAGTAAATCAACCCTATTGGTTTTTGTTAGAAGTTCTGTATATAGCCCTACAGAACAAAAAGTGCACAGCCCACATGGGCTTTGCTGCTTAACTGCAGACAGGAAACAGGACATTTATTATTAGAGAAAAGACATAGAGTTTACCCATAGATGCAGCAACAAACTGATAAACACTGCAGTCTACTGGCTGATATAGTTGTTGCGCAAAATACACAAACAATGTATTCCACATGTTTTGCTCTGTGCATTTGAACCTGACCACTTTATTGCTTCTTTCTTTATTACTTTTTCCATACCGGTTAGCTTTATTACAAGTATTTATATAGCAGCAACAAATTGTATGCAGTGGTTTTCATATTATTGTACGTTGACATCAGTCCCTGCGCTCAAGGAGCTTACAAGCTAAGACCCCCTAACTCACATTCATACATACACATACAGGGGCCAGTTTAGACTGGAGCCAATTAACCACTTCCGGACCGCCCACCGCATATATACTGCGGCAGGGTGGCCCAGCTGCACAAAATCACGTATAGGTATGTGATTTTGTGCAGGGGCTCTCGGGGGCGCGTGCGCCGCCAGAGCACCGCTCCCTCTGTGCTTCGACACAGCGGGGACCAATCAGCAGGCCACATGCAATCGTTCTAGGGAATGACAGAACAGCCTTATACCTATTTAAACAAGGCAGTTCTTGTGTTTAAGCTAAGCTGAAACACAGATCTCTCTTTTCTTCTAGCACATCCATCCCCCACACAGTTAGAAAGCATTCCCTGTTAACCCCTTCCCTGCCACTGTTATTTATACAGTAACAGTGCATTTTTTTTAGTACTGAATACTGTATTGGTGTCACTGGTCCCCAAAAAGTGTCAGTTAGTGTCAGATTCGTCCGCCGCAATGTCGCAGCCTGGCTAAAAATCACTGATTGCCCCCATTACTAGTAAAAACAATAATTAAAAAAAAAAGTCCATAAATCTATCCCATAGTTTGTAGATGCTATAACTTTTGTGCAAACCAATCAAAATACAATTATTAGGATTTTTTTTAACAAAAATATGTAGCAGAATACAAATTGTCCAAGATGATGAAAAAATTCGATTTTTAAATTTTTTTTTGGGAATGTTATATAGCAGAACGTAAATATATTGTTTTCTTTTCAAATTTGTCAGTCTTTTTTTGTTTATAGCGCAAAAAAACAAAAACCGCAGAGGTGATCAAAGACCTTCAAAAGAACGTCTCGTCATTATTTACACTACACTGCCTTTTTTGGGTGAATGGGTAGCCTGATTTTCGCCTGATTTTCTTCCTCCGATCTTCTCCCTCCGGTCTTCTTCGGCCGGTCTTCTTTCTCCAGTCTTCCTCCTCCGGTCCTCCTCCGATGATGTCTTCCGTGATTATGACAACTCCGCTCTTTGCAGCTTCTTATATAGCCATGGGGGCGTGGTCACCCAGTGATGTCTCCCGGAGACCCCGCCCCCTATGTCGTCACCTGATGATGTGTGCCGACATAAGGGGGCTCCGGGTGATGTCACTGAGTGGCCACGCCCCATGACTATATAAGAAGCTGCAAAGAGCGGAGCTGACATAATGTTCTATCAGTCAAGTTCCTCCACCCCAAACTCAGTCCACATCTTTATGAACCTTGCTTTGTGCACTGGTGTGCAGTCGTGTTGGAACAGGAAAGGCTATTCCCAAACTGTTCCCACAAAGTTGGGAGAAAAAAAATTGTCCAAAATGTCTTGGTATGCTGACGCCTGAAGAGTTCCTTTCACCGGAACTTAGGGACCAAGTCCAACTCCTGAAAAACAACCCCACACCATAATTCCCCTCCGCCAAATGATTTAACAGCCATTTAGAACTGTTAATTATACTGTACTGGTATGTTTCAGGTTGTTTAAAGAAGGCAAGTAACACTTATACCTCTGTAGATATGCTAATATGACCTTATTTTCTGTTGTGCTGTTGATGGGGATTGCACTGCTAGTGATGTCTTAGGCATTTTTCCATTGGCACCAAATGCAGCATCAGAACATCCAGTACAAGGCCTGCAGTCTGACTTTTCTCCAAGTTTATGGATTGGCATCCAAAGCAGAAATTCAGCCGGAAACTCGATAATTCATTATTATTATACAGTAAAACCTTGGATTGCGAGCATAATTCGTTCCGGGACCATGCTTGTAATCCAAAGCACTCTTATATCAAAGCGAATTTCCCCATAAGAAATAATGGAAACTCAGATGATTCGTTCCACAACCATTTTTTCGTAAGTCCTTCAGTTTATAGTCCATATACAAAGATTATAGCATTGCGATAGGTTGTGTAACCATAAAATGTGCATCCAGAAATAGCCGCTTCCACAAGGGGATTAGAAGCAAAATCTAGCAGAGCTACAGAGTATTAAAGAGAAGAGAGGCGCCTCTAAGTGTAGCAATATGATTCCATTTAATGAAGGTACAACATTTAGCAACTCACATGGTTGATGAATAAACCAGGCACATCTAAGTATGCAGGCATCCGGGGTAAAGCTGTCCACATAGACTATCTTCTGCACCATCGGCTGCCAGTCTGTAATCCTGACCGGGAAGACCACCCTGCAGTAAAGCGATCTGAAAGCGAGGGGCAGCTTGGAAGGGATGACATAGATGGTGGTGCGGAGGATGGTCTATGTAGACAGCTTTACCCCGGATGCCTGCATCCTTAGACGTGCCTGTTCCAATCATCAACCATGTGAGTTGCTAAATGTTGTACCTTCATTTAATTTAACCATATTGCTTCACTTAGAGAAGTTCCTCTCTTCTCTTTTATACTTATTTTATACTCAGCTGTGACTTGAGGCTACTTGTATATCAAGACATCGCTTGTATATCAAGTCAAAATTTATTTGAAAATTTTGCTTGTCTTGCAAAGCACTCTTAAACCAAGTTACTCTCAAACCAAGGTTTTACTGTACTTCATTTGGCTACATCATATACACAAGATTAATGCTGACCTGTTTCGGTCATTACAGACTTACTCATAGTTCATTGCTATGAGTAAGGCTGTAATGGCCGAAACATGTCAGCATTGATCCTGTGTATATGATATAGCCAAATAAAGGATAATACTAAGGAGCTATTGAGTTGACGGCTGAATTTCTGCTTTGGATGTTCATATAGGGGAGTGGGGATTCCCCTGCCTTAACCCTTAACCACTTGCCGACTGCGCACAGTATATTTACTGCGGCAATCAGCCCCTCACAGGCAGAGTGACGTAGATCTACGTTGCTAGCCTGTGAGGGTCTAAGGAGCAAGCGCGCGCCCCCGGAGGCGCGCTCCCCCGTGGTTACGGACCCCCCGCGCGTGTGACCGGTGGACCCGATGTCCGCCGGTCACTCAGCGATCGTCGGGGGAGAGGGAGAAAGTCAGGCGGCTAGTGTAAACAAGCCGCCTGTCATTCTCCCCTGTAGAAACACGGTTCTACTATGTAGGACCGTTGATCACTGTTTCTACAGCTCAAGCCACAGCCAATCACAGTTAGAATCACGCCCCTAGGGACACACACAGCCTCTCCCTCAAAAATAGAGTTAACCCCTTCACTACCAGTGTCATTTTGCAGTAACAGTGCATATGTATAGCACTGATTACTGCAGTAATGTCACTGGTAACCCCAAAAGTGTCAAAAATGTCAGTCAAGGGTCCGATCTGTCCGCCCCAATGTCGCAGTACCGCAAAAAAAAAAAAAAAAAAAATCGCAGATCGCCGCCATTACGCGTTAAAAAAAACCAACAAAAATGACAAAAATCTTTCCCTTTGTTAGTAAACGCGATAACTTTTGCGCAAACCAATCAAAATATGCTTTTTGTGATTTTTTTACCAAACGTATGTAGCATTAAACAAATTGACCAAAAATGTTAAAAAATTTTGATTTTTACTTTTTTTGGGGGGAATTTCATATTAAAAAATGTGAAAAATATTGCTATTTTTGCAAAATTTACGCTCTTTTTTTGTTTATAGCACATGATCAAAAAAATCGCACAGGTGATCAAAAACCACCAAAAGAAAGCTCTGTTTGTGGGAAAAAAAGGACATCAAATTCGTTTAGGTACAGCATCGCACGACCGCGCAATTGTCCGTTAAAGTCACGCAGTACCGAATCGCAAAATAGGCCCTGGTCAGGAAGGGGGTAAAATCTTCTGGGGCTTAAGCGGTTAATATCAGCAGGTATTTCTCAATTGTGCGGGTATTTTTTGTTTATATATAGACTGGCATGGCATCAATGTTGCATGCACAAGGCAATGACAAGCATAGCAAAGTTGGATAAAACAAAGTATGTGCTGAGCTGTTGGACACTGATAGGAAGCACAACTGCTAAGTGCAGTTTTTGTGACACTAAGATATTTAGCATCATCGACTATTCATGTAAAACTTACAACAGTTCTGAAGCAGAGATAAATTATCACTTCACACAAGGCAGATGGTGAAAATGAAGTAGCACATTAAAAGCAGGGATATTATTTTTCTGTAGACCTTAATTTAGACATTATTGTTCAGTGAATGTGTTTCTGTTATTCAATGTTCACAGCTATTAAAATAAATAAAATTCATAATAATCAAAGTAAACATAATTTAAGATCTCAATAGCATTAAAGTGGGTTAATGCTTTGTGAGCACCTGGCAGATTTTTTAATAAATCTCTCAGTTGTAAATGTTCCACAAAGGCTATGACTATTTTTTATCTATTTGGAGCTTGCATTGTTCCCTCTGTAAAAATGTCATGTAATATGTCATTTGGCCTGTAGATGTCAGTGTTTAGCTTGCTGAGCCCTAGTTTGCTAGCGTTAGTCCATATCAAACTGCAAAAAATGCATATGCAATACTAAGGCAGATATTTGGAAGTACTCACTGAAGAAATAGAATGTTAATCTTCAGACATGTATGCTCCCTCCTCTAGTTGCAGTATTTGATGTCTCTTTACTATTGCTTTAGTCTTAAAGTGGTATGAAAGTCATATTTTGTTTTCCTAAATCAAATACTAAAAACTTACCATGGATTTTTTTTTTTTTAAGACTTCCTCCTTGAAGCTTCCTTTTGAAATTGTCTCTCAGGCCACATTGCTACCTTCCTGTTACATGTGTACCCACTGTGACACTGGGACACCAGAGCTCTGATGAAGAGGGGCCGCTCCTGAAACTGGTCAGTGGTTGTGCATGCTGGAGGCAGTGGCTGTAAGCTTTCTAACAGGAGCCACTACAAGGATTTTTTTTATGTACAGTAGGAGTTGAGCAGTTCTCTTCCTAGATGCTTTTTTATGTGATATAGCAGGTCTATAAAGAATGTTTTACTATTTTAATTTAATTTGAAATTAAATTAAATTGTATTTCCTTTTTTTTTTTAATAAAGCGGTAATGAAGGTGTCACACGATGCTTGTGCACTTTGTTTGTTCTATACTAATGAGTTTGTAAACTACTCTATGTACTGTACTTTTTCATTATTGGAAAAGCTGGAAATGAGGACAGTAAAACAGCCAATATAACTCAACAATGTACAGTTTATCATTGGTCCTTTCCATAGGTTAGCGGCTAACATACACCCTAAAAGATTTTGTGATTATGGTTATTCCAGTACTTCATGCTGAGTACAAAGACCAGAGTAAGGCGAGGTTGTATTGCAGCCTGGAATTAGAGATTTTTTACAAATTTAAACACAAGTATTTTGTTTTCATATGAGTTCAGATTTTTTTTTCAAAAATTATAATATGGATTTTATAAGGACATCAGTAATAGCACGCAGTAATAATATCAGCAATAGTATCAGCAATAGTAATCAGTAATAGTAATAACCACTTCAGCCCCGGAAGGTTTTACCCCCTTTATGACCAGGCCATTTTTTGCGTTACTTTAACTGACAATTTCGTGGTCCTGCAATGCTTTATCCAGATAAAATTGATGTCCTTTTTTTCCTATAAATAGAGCTTTCTTTTGGTGGCATTTGATCACCTCTGCGGTTTTTATTTTTTGCAATATAAACAAAAAAAAAACTCGACAATTTTGAAAAAAAAAAAAATATTTTTTACTTTCTGCTATAAAAAACATTCCTAATAAAAAAATCAAAAAAATCTAATTTCTTTATCAGTTTAGGCCAATTTGTATTCTGCTACATATTTTTGGTAGAAAAATTCCCAAAAAGCGTATATTTATTGGTTTGTGCAAAAGTTATAGCGTTTACAAACTTTGGGATAGATTTATGGAATGTTTTTTTTTATTAGTAATGGCAGCGATCAGCGGGATTAGCGGGACTGCGACATTGCGGTGACCACATCTGACACTAATGGCGCTTTTCCACTGCATAGAACCGTACTGGCTCGGCACGCTTTTGTGCTTTTCCACTGCGGTACCGCATGGTATAGGGTCGGAACGGTTCGGTACGGTACGGTATAGGTTTGCTTTTCCACTGCATGGAACCGAACGGTACGGTACGGTACAGCTCTGAAAAAACAGTACCTACTCAATTGTGGTTCCAACAGGTACCAAACTGGTACCATATCCCACAATCCTTTGCATGCAGTCACTACTATAGCCACTGATTGGTCAGAGAATCACACCCACCCCGTTGTTATCCCACCCACTTAACTTTAGTACTACTTTAGTGGAAAAGCAAACCTATACCGTACCGTACCGAACCGTTCCGACACTATACCATGCGGTACCGCAGTGGAAAAGCAAACCGGGCCAAGCAGGGCCGAGTAGAGCTGAGCCGGTACTAGCCGGTACTTGCAGTGGAAAAGTGCCATAAGTGACAGTTTTTGGGGACCAGTGACACCAATACAGTGATCAATTCTAAATAATAAGCACTGTTACTGTATAAATGACACTGGCAGGGAAGGGGTTAACATCAGGGGCTATCAAGGGGTTAACTGTGCTCCAAAAGAATGTTTTCTAACTGAAGGGGGAGTGGACTGACTGCAGGAAGAGAGAGATGTGTTCCTGATTACTAGGAACACACAACCTCTCCCTTCCTGTCTGACAGAACACCTGTCTGCCTTGTTTACATAGGCAGACGGTCATTCTGTAAAACCCCGTACACACGTACCGATTGTCGGCCGCAAATATTCGGCCGCCGACCGATCGGCCGATTGTAGGCTTGTTAGTATGATGCTTCCGACAGCCGACAGCACATTTTCGGCCGAACAGAATCTGTCCTGCAGGCATTCAAATTTTTGTTGGCCGTCACCAGAACGGCCGATTGTTCGCCAGTCAGTACAGAATTCGGCCGACAATCATCAGATTTGCAAGACTGGGCATGCTCAGAGAAGAAAAAAACACACGGAAAGTTAACCATCACATGACATCACTTCTTCAGTCGGCTGTTGTTGGCCAACAAAATTCGTGTGCAGTCTTTTGCATTTTTCAACAGACACGACAGCCCTGGACAAAAGACGGCCGATCGTTCGGCCGACGATCGGTACGTGTGTACGGGGCTTAAGTCTCCTTGACAAACGCGGGAGGCCAGCGTTGTTTGCGGCTGCTGGTCCTGCGGACTGGCTCCTGCTGTGTCTAATTACAGCGGGAGCATGGCTCTGGCGGCACGCACGCGCTTCCTAGAGCCTTAAAGCAAAATCACGTACATGTAAATGATTTTGCGCTTAAGAGCCGCCCTGCCGCAGTATATGTATGGTGGGCGGTCCTTTAGTGGTTAATGAAGTTCTTATTTTAAAGCAGAACCTCAGACAAAACAAAAAGATAAAAATGAATAGCCCATTCAAAGATAAAATAACGTATATGTATGTATAAATGCAAGTTAGGGACCTTAGATTGTAAGCTCCTTGAGGGCAGAGACTGATGGAGCTCCTTGAGGGCAGGGACTGATGGGAATGTACAATATACAGTGGGTACGGAAAGTATTCAGACCCCCTTAAATTTTTCACTCTTTGTTATATTGCAGCCATTTGCTAAAATCATTTAAGTTCATTCTTCTTCCTCATGAATGTACACATAGCACCCCATACTGACAGAAAAACACAGAATTGTTGACATTGTTGCAGATTTATTAAAAAAGAAAAACTGAAATATCACATGGTCCTAAGTATTCAGACCCTTTGCTCAGTATTTAGTAGAAGCCCCCTTTTGATCTAATACAGCCAGGAGTCTTTTTGGGAAAGATGCAACAAGTCTTTCACACCTGGATTTGGGGATCCTCTGCCATTCCTCCTTGCAGATCCTCTCCAGTTCTGTCAGGTTGGATGGTAAACGTTGGTGGACAGCCATTTTTAGGTCTCTCCAGAGATGCTCAATTGGGTTTAAGTCAGGGCTCTGGCTGGGCCATTCAAGAACAGTCACGGAGTTGCTGTGAAGCCACTCCTTCGTTATTTTAGCTGTGTGCTTAGGGTCATTGTCTTGTTGGAAGGTAAACCTTCGGCCCAGTCTGAGGTCCAGAGCACTCTGGAGAAGGTTTTTGTCCAGGATATCCCTGTACTTGGCCGCATTCATCTTTCCCTCGATTGCAACCAGTCGTCCTGTCCCTGCAGCTGAAAAACACCCCCACAGCATGATGCTGCCACCACCATGCTTCACTGTTGGGACTGTATTGGACAGGTGATGAGCAGTGCCTGGTTTTCTCCACACATACCGCTTAGAATTAAGGCCAAAAAGTTCTATTTTGGTCTCATCAGACCAGAGAATCTTATTTCTCACCATCTTGGAGTCCTTCAGGTGTTTTTTTAGCAAACTCCATGCGGGCTTTCATGTGTCTTACACTGAGGAGAGGCTTCCGTCGGGCCACTCTGCCATAAAGCCCCGACTGGTGGAGGGCTGCAGTGATGGTTGACTTTCTACAACTTTCTCCCATCTCCTGACTGCATCTCTGGAGCTCAGCCACAGTGATCTTTGGGTTCTTCTTTACCTCTCTCACCAAGGCTCTTCTCCCCCGATAGCTCAGTTTGGCCGGACGGCCAGCTCTAGGAAGGGTTCTGGTCGTCCCAAACGTCTTCCATTTGAGGATTATGGAGGCCACTGTGCTCTTAGGAACCTTAAGTGCAGCAGAAATATTTTTGTAACCTTGGCCAGATCTGTGCCTTGCCACAATTCTGTCTCTGACCTCATGATTCTCATTTGCTCTGACATGCATTGTGATCTGGAAGGTCTTATATAGACAGGTGTGTGGCTTTCCTAATCAAGTCCAATCAGTATAATCAAACACAGATGGACTCAAATGAAGGTGTAGAACCATCTCAAGGATGATCAGAAGAAATGGAAAGCACCTGAGTTAAATATATGAGTGTCACAGCAAAGGGTCTGAATACTTAGGACCATGGGATATTTCAGTTTTTCTTTTTTAATAAATCTGCAACAATGTCAACAATTCTGTGTTTTTCTGTCAGTATGGGGTGCTATGTGTACATTCATGAGGAAGAAGAATGAACCTAAATGATTTTAGCAAATGGCTGCAATATAACAAAGAGTGAAAAATTTAAGGGGGTCTGAATACTTTCCGTACCCACTGTATATGTGTAAAGCTCTGCGTAACTAGACGCCGCTATATAAGAACCTGCAATAAAAAAATAAATAAATAACATAGGTTGCTCTTGCTTCTATGTTTGCCTTCCCCAGAGATTGTTCCTGCAGTACTTTTTCCTGTCACTAGATTTCACAGTCTAATGGCCAGCATCATTCAGCCTACTTTTTTTTGAGCCCAGGTAATCCTGGACCTGCCCCAACCTGTGACTGGACAGTGAAAAGAGAAGGAGCACAGTGATGAGCTCTTCTCTTTGTCCTTCTGACTTATCTTACTATCAACATGTTTCTTGTCTGCACATGCATCTATTGGCTTCTTGTAATATTTTGTCCTCTCACAATCCAGCCCTGCTATTCAGAAACTGCAAAATATTTAGGTCAAATTTAGGTACTTACACTGCTTGCATTTAATGATGTATTAATGATTACAGAGCTACATTTTAGATTTTATATCCGTCTAGAGTTCATCAGTGCCTGTAATTCCTGGATGCTATTGATTTAGTGTTCAGTTTTTATAGAAGCCTGATCATCAGGATGTTGCATTGCAAGCAGTGCATTTATGTGTTGACCAACCTCTAAAATATAGCAATGGTCAGGAGAGCTGGCTAATCTTTGTCCAGGCAGAGGTCATAGTATAGTGGTATCATGTACATGATGTTTTAAGAGTTGATTAAAGGATACAGATGTGTCAGGCATGATAACACAGTAGAACAGTCATGACTAAAACTAGAAAAAAGTCTGGTGACACCAGTAAAGCTTTGTATATTATATGGTTCGATACCATCATTGAAAATGGTACATGTCAGCTTTATATGGCAGCCATACTACCTAACCACAATGCAATGTCCAGTGTCCAGTCCTCATTGAGGATTATACTGCTTTTTAATGTCAGAGTTCGGAAATCAAACTAGCCAGCCATTTTTGTTTTGGATAGAGTGGAAAAGGTTTTAACATTTATTAAATTCTCATTGCTCTCAATTTTTCTGTTGAAAAGATTTCCCTTTACTTCTCGCCAGGGGAGGAATTGATGAGAAACCTCTTTGATGGGCACATCAACAATAACACATTGTAGAAGAACGAGAAAGGGTTAGAGAGTCTCACATTGTTTTTATTTCTGTGACTTCTACACCCCCCCCCCATTTCATGCATGTGTGTCACAGGAACAGGAAGTAATATAAAATCTTCCAGTGGGGTCACAGATGAACATAAAAACCTGGCAGAACTGTTAGGTGTTTCTCACTCTATCAAAATCTAAAAAAAATCTAGGCTGAAGTTAAAATTACATACACTGTTTAAAAAAAATTAAAGGAACACATTGAAAACACATCAGATCTCAATAGAGAAAAATATCATGTTGGATATCTATACTGCTATGGATTAGGTAATGTGCCACATCATTTAATGGAAATTAAAGATTAACTTATAGAGGGCAGGATTCAAAGACACTCCGAAAATCAAAGTGAAATATCGATGCAACAGGCTGGTCCATTTTGCTGAAATTTTATTGCAACAACTCAAAATGGTATTCAGTAGTCTGTATGACCCCCCATGTGCTTGTATGCATGCCTAACAATGTCTGGCATGCTCCTAATGAGACGACAGATGGTGTCCTGGGGTATTTCCTCCCAGATTTGCACCAGGGCATCACTAAGCTCCTAAACAGACTGAGGTGCAACCTGGCGGCATCGAATGGACTGAAACATAATGTCCCAGAGGTGTTCTATTGGATTTAGGTCAGGGAGCATGGGGGTCCATTCAATGGTATCAATTCCTTCATCCTCCAGGAACTGGCTGCATACTCTCTCAACATGAGGCTGGGCATTGTCATGCACCAGGAGGAACCCAGGACCCACCGCACCAGAATAGGGTCTGACAATGGGTCCAAGGATTTCATCCCAATACATAGTGGCAATCAGGGTGTCTCGCCTTTAGAGGTCTGTACATCCCTCCATAAATATGCCTCCCCAGACCATTACTGACCCACCACCAAACCGGTCATGCTGAACAATGTTACAGGCAGCATAACATTCTCCACAGCTTCTCCAGACCCTTTTATATCTGTTACATGTGCTCAGGGTGAACATGCTCTCATCTGTGAAAATCACAGGGCGCCAGTGGCAGATCTGCTAATTCTGGTATTAATGGCAAATGCCAATCGAGCTGTTGGGCAGTGTTGGGCAGTAAGCACAGGGCCCACTAAAGGGTGTTGGGCCCTCAGGTCACCATCCTGAAGTCTGTTTCTGATTGTCTGGTCATTTACACTAGTGGCCTCCTGGAGGTAATTTTGTAGGGCTCTGGCAGTGCTCATCCTGTTCCTCCTTGAACAAAGGTCCTTCTGATGGGTTAAGGACCTTCTATGGCCATGTCCAGCTCTCCTAGAGTAACTGCATGTCTCCTGTAATCTCCTCCATACTCTTTAGACTGTGGTGGGAGACACAGAAAACCTTCTGGCAATGGCACGTATTGATGTGCCATCCTGGAGGAGTTGGAATGCCTTTGCAACCTCTATAGCAGGGGTGGGGAACCTACGTCCCGGGGGCCGTATGCGGCTCTCAAAGTCATTTGGTCTGGCCCCCCATGCAGCTGAGTCTGTGTCTCTCAGCTGATCTGTCAGAACGGAGCCAATGCTTCCTGTACAGTTCTGGCTCCGTTCTGACAGTCTGAGTGAGTCACAGGCGGAGTGATATCAAATGCACTCCGCCTGTAACCAATACAGGAAACATTGCCTCTTCCTCCAGCGTGGCGCCGCTGCTAGCCAGCATTTCCCGCCAGCAGCACACACAGCAGTACCAGCCAGAGCCAGCAGTACCAGCCAGAGCCAGCAGTACTCACAGCAGTACCAGCCAGAGCCAGCAGTACTCACAGCAGTATAAGCCAGAGCCAGCAGAACCCACAGCAGTATAAGCCAGAGCCAGCAGTACCCACAGCAGTATAAGCCAGAGCCAGCAGTACCCACAGCAGTAACAGCCACAGCCAGCAGTACACACAGCAGAACCAGCAGTACCCACAGCAGTACCAGCCAGAGCTAGTAGTACCCACAGCAGTAGCAGCCAGAGTCAGCAGTACCCACAACAGTACCAGCCAGCAGTACCTACAGCACAGTACCAGCCAGCAGTACCCACAGCAATACCAGCCAGCAGTACCCACAGCAGTACCAGCCAGCAGTATCAGCCTGAGCCAGCAGTACCAGCCAGTAGTACTAGCCAGCAGTACCCAAAGCACAGTACCAGCCTGAGCCAGCAGTACCCAAGGCAGTACCTACAGCACAGTACCAGCCTGAATCAGCAATACCCACAGCAGTAAAAGCCTGAGCCAGCAGTACCAGCCAGCAGTACCCACAGCACAGTACAAGCCAGGAGTACCAGCCTGAGCCAGCAGTACCCACAGCAGTACCAGCCAGCTGTACCCACCAGCAGTACCAGCCAGCTATACCCACCAGCATTACCCGCCAGCAGTTCTTTTCAAAACTTACCACAAAGTCGACTGCGCTCCAGACTGATTGACGCAAACCTGGAAAACCAGTTGCGAGTAGCAACATCATCAATACCAGCTAACATCACACACCTCACCAAAGAGAAGCAGTTGCAGCCATCACATTAGGGGTGAGTTAATTAAATGTTTGACCAAATAGAACAGGCACATTTTTAAGTTTATAATTTTGTACGGCCCCCAAATGATTTTATAAATACCCAAATGGCCCTTGGCAGAAAAAAGGTTCCCCACCCCTGCTCTATAGGGTCTAGGTATTGCCTCATGCTACCCATAGTTACACTGACCCTAGCCAAATGCAAAGCTAGTGAAAAACATTCAAAAACATGAGTAGGGAAAAAGATTTCAGTGGCCTCCACCTGTAAAACCATTCTGTTTTGGAGGTCAACTCATTGTTGCCCATCTAGTGCCCCTGTTGTTTATTTCATTAACACCAAAGCAGCTAAAACTGAATAACAACCCCCTCAGTTACTTAACTGACCAGATCAATATTCCAGGAGATTATTTGACTTGATGCTATACTCTGATTAAAAAGTGTTCCTTTAATTTCTTTGAGCAGTGTATAAAACACTAATTATGATATTATACATTTGGTTTGGTACTTTACAATGTCATTCTGTACAGGAGTAATGTTGGGTCTTCAATGATTTTCCTGACGGCAATATATCATGACAGTAGTGTAAAATGTTAGATACATAGGTAATTTAATTAGACATTATATGAACATTCCTCAGTGGTTTACAAAGATTGAATTGAAGCCATGAAGATTCTCCATAGGATTCACACAGATTAGAACAGCATGGATGTCCCTGCTTCCTAAAATGTAACCGTGTAATTAAAAAGTATGGCTTGTCTATGATCAGCATCAAAGCTGTGTTAAATGGCTTGTTGATAAGCTGGGTTACAGCGACCGTAGCGCTTACCGGATAAGCAGGGATCCAAAGGCTCAAGGTAGCTCATGCCTGCTTGCAAACAGCTTTCCTCATTGTTAAGATGCAGTGTGACACGTACACAATAATAAAGAACTACAGCTTAATTATAACAGCAGGCAATTAACAGTAAACGCCAGACTTCTTCCTTCTATCCACAGGCCGTGCACAGTATTACATGTGCCATCAGGTATAACTTAGCTCCCATTTCCCCATAATGCATACTGAGGCTTTAATGGAATAAAAAATCGAATACACAAGTGTTATTAGTTACACTGCAATATATTCGCTTCACTTTCAGGAGTTGCCTTGCTTTAGGATTAAGCAAAATGTAAAAAATATAATCCGTGTGCATTCTATGCTAGCCCTGAACATACCCTACTGTATTATTGCAATCCTTTTTTATCTTATGTGTTAGATCAGGCACCTGAAATAGTGCAATCATGTTCATTAATGTGTCCAATAATATATGTACAGTTTGTGCTTTTAATGAGCAGCTTGTCTCTTAGGTTACACTTAGATTTAAAAATAATCACTTACTAAATGTGAATCCGAATGGGTAAATGTTATTTATTAGACAAGATGAAGACTACCTATACTCTTACTTGTCGCTGATGCTGTGTCTTTTCCTAATATGCATATCCACTAATGATGTGTCTTTCCCTAATATGCATATCCACTAAGCAGCACATCAGGGGTTTCCCTGCTCTATTAGAGGTATGGCAGTAAATTGGTCAGAATTATTCAAGTAGCTTAGGGCCCTGTTCACACCTGAGCATATTTCAGTTTGTAAAACGCTCATCTCGGAAGTCTCAAAATGCCCAACAAGCAAAATCCCATTCATTTCAATGGCCCCTTTTTAAATCTGAGCATTTTGTCTCCAGAAGAAAAACGCCTGAAGCTCAAAAAAGTACATGAGCTTCTTTTTTGGCTGATTACAAGCGTTTTTGTTAGATGTCAATGCCTTCCTCCAAACACCTGCAAAAAACGCCTGAAAAAAGCCCAAAAAAAAAAAAACGCCCGTAAAAAGCCCATAAAAAAGTCTGAAAACGATACGCTCAGGTGTGAATGGAGCCTTATGGCCTATGTGTGTTTTGGCAATCTCTAGAAGATCTTTGTTATTATTTATAGTGCCATTTATGTAGTTACAGTAGATTGTTCCACATTGTGCATTGGTTTTGTTGCATTTATGGGCAGGTTTTGATTAGCCAAAAGAGGTCATGTGTCTATAGCCTAAATAGGCTTTTGTTATGGAAAAAGAGAACCTGATGAAAGTGTTTATGAGCTCATCTATCCAGGTGTAGATTTTTTGCAGGGACAAGGATGCCCCAGAGTGAATACTGCCTTTTGCACTCAGATAATGCCATCCTCCAGAGTTATGCCCCGTACACACGTGCAGATTATCTGAAGACTTTTGTCTGCAGACTTACCAAAACCATATAATATGCGGTCAAACCTAAACACTTTCAATTTGTATGCAATCCGGCAGGCCCTTGCACTACATAGAAAAGGTAAATCTGAAGACAAAAGTCTTCAGATAATCTGCACGTGTGTACGGGACATTGGATAGAAACTTCAGCTGTCCTAAAAAATAGCTTTCTTTACAGGTTTCCAATATAAAGTGAAATTCACCGTAGCCTATACACATTTTTTCTTGGGCCCCACAATGGTATGTTTTGTTACCAGAATGCTTTGCTACAAAGCAATGGCACCAATAAATAAACATTTCCGTCTCAGCATGTTTGGCACAATTTGGTCATCAGAGGCTCTCAACTTGTGGTATGTATGCTCTAGTGGGGGTACTTCAGGGTATACTTCTGACAGGGTCAACGGGCATTTCTGTAGGTTTAAAAAAAAAAACGATAAAATATAGATATATTAATTTTTATATAAAAAAAGATTTTTCTAAGTATTTTGGGTATTTTAAAAATTAAAGTTAATTTAACAAACATTTCACATATTTAGAAGGTAGTAGCAATAAAATGTGTCAAGAGGTACTTGGGATAAATTAAGATACAACATGGGAATTTTGTAAATATTGCTTTTAGGAAAGATACTTGTTTTTTTTTACCTTTTTTTTGGCTCTTCATAGTGAAAGAAAGCACCTAAAGTTAATTCACAATTGTGCCTATCACACCATAGTGCACAAATGTAAAAATTCTATGCGTTCTGGTGCACTGTGTTGTGATAAATAATGCAGGTGCATTTTTTAATGAATTGAAGTGTTTTTCAAAATGAACCTGCTCCCTTGGGGAAACACGCTTAACTGCACAAAATTTGTGCATGTGTCATATGAGAGCTGTTTTACCTACCAGTTATGCGTATATTTTTTAGAAAAATTATGTATTTTTTAAATCAACAACTAACATACAAATTAATTATGCCTTGAAATGAGCCTCCTATAGTTCCCCCATTAGAATCAGGATAAAGAGAAATATGCTTACTGGATCGAAGCGCACAAGGTACACTCATAGGTGTCCTTATACAAAGGTATATGGATCACATGAGTAACTTCAATGAATTCTAATCCATTGTCAAGTAAAATGGTCCTTAATATATAATTGTGTATACAGCTGTTTGCCTAGAGTTTAGCTCTTCATCTATATGATATCGCTCCACACATTTATACATTGGAAAAAAATGATAATGTGTATGTAAATCCAATCACTGAGCTCTAATATATGGTTCATTTTTGTTAATGCAATTTCAAAAGTAATTTTTAATAATTTAAAAGCTAATGTCCAGGAAAACACCCTGCTTTTTCCTCCCCCTCTCTCTGCTGCACAAGCTCTACAATTGCATAAAAAGTAATAATGTATTCATGATTACAGAGCTGCTTTACCTTATATCTTTTATATCTGCCACACTACTAAATTATATGTGTTGCCATGCATTGCGTTTGTATGTTTCATCTTGCATTACCACAAAGCCCATAAGGCCCACTTACTTCTTTGTCAAACAGTAATTTGGTTTGTGTTAAGGCAGCCTATTGCAAATAATAGTCTTTCTATGCAACTTAATGTGCTAAAAAAAAACAAAAAAAAAAACACATGGACCTTTCTTTTTTTGCATGCTACAATGCAGATGTGTTGCCCTAGTGTGTTGGAGTTCAAAATAAATGACAATGGAGTGTCTAATTGATCCTTAGGGTTACATCTGCTTTAATAGTTTATATCTGTCACGCACATTCAAATAAGACATTTGTTTGCTATGTTCTTAACACACTCTGCCGTATTTCAACACAGAAATGACTTTGGTAATTGATATTACCTTATTCTATTCAATTCTAATTTTGATTAAGTAGAAATTTATGGACAGATGTTCATGCAATCACAGTGTTGCAAAATTAAAGCAATTTTCTGATATTTGGAAATGTGCGCACTATTTGGCTATGTCGATCAAAGCACTGCTGGGCACCTGCCACTTGTGATTTAAGTGCTGACATCTTTCAGTGCTTCAGTGCTGGAGGCTATTCAGGACAGAGAGGTCTGCCTTGTCAACTCAGACTGATTCTGCAACCCTCACTCAGAGCATCGCATGGTGCAGGTAGCACTTTACTTACTGCTAGCATGAATTGAATCATTTGGCCCAAAATATGTACAGTTCACTAGGTGCCAGGGAACTCTCTGCACATACCAGTAGCACTTCCTTTTGCTGTTTTTGTTTATGAGGCTTTAACCATCTGCCTGCTTGCTAGATTCAGACTTGAGATCACCTCGTCTTTCTATTTCTTTGAACATATCTTAATGTTAAACAGATGATGAATAGGAGTAGAGGTGATATCACATATTTCTGACATTTAGCAGACTGATATTTCTTATAAAATATACCCATATGTACTTTATTTATAGCTATCAGACAGTGGAATAAATTATTGGAGATGCATGGATGACTTTTTTGTAATAGGACATGTACTGTTAACTTTCCAGATAAAAATGCCAAGATAGTAGTCTGACTAATCTCAATAAACAACCATTTTGTCTAGCTGGAGGATAAACCTAATGCATTCTGTATGCAGTTCTACGAAGTTGAGAAAAAATGGAATGTTTTTTTTAACCATCTGGCTAGCATCTCCAGGCAGTCTGCTTGGGGCAGATTTATCCTTATCTAAATACTTAGATAATTTATATCTAGACTGACAAAACTGTATCACATTTCAAAGTACTGAAATGTATATTGTACATGTGTTGCATGAAAGTGATGCTGCCCTAGGCACATACGAATGATAATTTCCTTTTTCATGCTCCTTCTATCTTGTTGGTAGTTAGTTTTCATGATTATTGTCATGAAATTAAAATCAGAATTCCATATTAGAGGCAGCATGCAATCTGACCTATATACAGAGCTATCATCAAAGCCCAAATGAACACTCTGTATATATCACTGTAATGCAGTCAGACTGCATATATATAGTAAAAAGATAATGCAGCTCTGTATTTATTTTTTTGTAGTTTCTATGTGCTGCAGCAAGGGTTAAAGTGGTTGTAAACCTCTTACCTGAAAAATTAACTTGCCTCAATCCAAAATTACCAATGTGATTTCTGTCTACTACCTCCTTCCACCCCTAATTGCATGAGCCCTTTATCACAGGCCATGCACTCCAAATAATGGAGGATGGAAGCTCAAGTACATAGCCTGTTATTGAAAGCCTCAGCTGTGTATGTTCCCTATGAAATTGTGCAGAGGGGATCATGTGTGATCATTCCCTCTACTCGAGTCTCAGATTACACCCAACTTTCCCCACCCCTTGCCTCAGGAAAATCAGAAAAGCGGTGTAAATTCTTTATTGCAATTGTCTGTAGAGATTGCTGCAGAGAAACAGGTACAACGCAAATAGAAAGAATTGTTTCACCTCTCTGTATCACATGAGGTGAGTCACTTCACTGGTTATTTGTAAGGCTTTACAACCTTTATAAACCTTGTGGTGGTAGTGTGTTGGAGAGTTGGAACTCTACCTAGAAACACAGCATAGTGGCCTGAGTCACCAACAGTCCAACCCCCCTGAACACGATTCAAATCAACAAGACTCTCACTCCCTGCTGATTAGCAAAAGGTTTGGCTTGAAATGGTTCATGGAATAGATGCACACAAGTTGACTCTTTACTAAACACATTTAAGTGGAATGAAGCATGAAGGAGAACAGACAGAAAGACAAATAATTTTAGGGGTGCCCTAAGGAGTTCACAGGGCATGTTTGCTGTGACCAGAGTATTAAACTTCATTTTTGCTAGCAGCACTTTCCTGAATTAACCACTTGCCGACCGCCGCACGACCATTTACTGCGGCGGTCAGCCCCGTACAGGCAAAGTGACGTAGTACTACGTCGCTAGCCTGTGAGCCTCTAAGGCACGCTCCTGCCCCCGCTCGTTCCCTAACATGCGCGTGTGACCGGCTAACCCGATGTCCGCCGGTCACTTGCGATCTCCCGCTGGAGAGAGAGAAAGGCAGGCGGCTGATGTAAACAAAATAGAAAGAGACGAGGACCAATGCGCTACCTGAGGGGTCCATATGTAAACAAAGCCGCTTGTCATTCTCCCTGATCTAACTGCAGAGATCATACGATCCTGCTATGTAGGATCGTATGTCTCTGTGGTTACATCACTAGCCACACCCCTTTACAGTAAGAAGCACGCCCCTAGGGACACACTTAACCCCTGCATCACCAATAAAGTTAACCCCTTCCCTGCCAGTGTCATTTTTACAGTAACAGAGCATATGTGTAGCACTGATTACTGTAGTAATGTCACTGGTACCCCCAAAAGTGTCAAAAATGTCAGTCAAGGGTCCGATCTGTCCACCACAATGTCGCAGTCCCGCAAAACAATCGCAGATCGCCGCTATTATTTGTTAAAAAAAAACACCAAAAATGACAGAAATCTTTCCCTTAGTTAGTAAACGCAATGACTTTTGCAGAAACAAATCAAAATATGCTTATTGCGATTTTTTTTTTTACCAAACATGTGTAGCAGAAAACAAATTGGCCTAAAATGTTAAAAAAAATGTTATTTTTACATTTTTTTTCTGGGAATTTCATCTAAAAAAATGTGAAAAATATTGTTATTTTTTCAAAATTGTCGCTTTTTTTTTTGTTTATAGCGCAAAAAGTAAAAATCGCACAGGTGATCAAATACCACCAAAAGAAAGCTCTGTTTGTGGGAAAAAAAAGGACGTCAATTTCATTTGGGTACAGCGTCGCAAGACCGCGCAATTGTCCGTTGAAGTCACGCAGTGCCGAATCGCAAAATAGGGCCTGGTCAGGAAGGGGGTAAAATCTTCCGGGGCTTAAGTGGTTAATGTGCAAAGTACTAAAATACATTTACTATTAATAAATGGTGTACTTTGTGTCATTATCAACTCAGTGCTTTGTTTAACATGTGGTCCTGCAGTGTACAAAGCCAAAGACAGTGATGCCTTGCTAAGTACAGTAACTCATAGCAACCATACAGAATTCATTTTACTAAGTTGTAGTGTAAAAAATATTTTTTTGATTGGTTGCTATAGGCTATACATCCCGCTTTTTACTTTTCACTTTTTTGCTTTACTGAACAAACTTGTACTGTGTACTTTATATTTCTACTTAAGCGCTTCTAAAAGGACAGACAAGAGTTAAAATTGCTAATCTCCTAATGACAATGGTATTGGCATCTTATGTCCTATAGATTTTTTTGACTAACATCTAGTACTTTCTGTACTTGGACAATTTTTTCTCCATCACCTTCTTGACAGCACACTAAAGTCAGGAAGACACTTGGGAACCCAACTTACACACAAAGATCTATACTATGAACATTAATCACTGAAGAAAACAGCAGAAAAAAGACATTGAAAGACTGATGTATCGCTAAAAATGCACAATCCAGCTTTATTTCACAGGAGCAAACAGAATTATAAAAAGCTTTGCAGGGACATCTATAACTCGTGCGTTGTGATTTGCACTAAGAATTGTCAGTATGGTGTACATTTTACTATAATGTTCTCATGATATCTGCTGTATAGTCCACCATATCTACCATATCATGGATGAAAAAAACACAATAAATGTGAACCTATGCTTTCTCGAAATTGGTAATGTTGGGGGTAAGATGATTTTAGGTAGTATCATATAAAAACTACCAAAGCAGAATAATGTATACCAGGGGTGTCAAACTCAATTCCATTGCATGCCACATCAGCATTATGGTTTTCCTCAAAGGGCCATTTGTATCTGAAAGGCTAGATGTCCAGAGCACCCCACTCCCCCTTACATCAAGAGCCCCCCCACCATCAGAAGTCAAGAGTTCCCAAATCTTACCCCCCTTACCTGCTGCCTGGAAAAAAAAACTGGGGTAGGAGCTTGGATGCAAAAGGTGAGGGTCTGGAGGAGAACCAGAGGAGGGTGGGAGTCAGCTGCCTGAGTCTGCTGAATACTGAGATCAGAGGAGGCAGAGACAAGGGGGTGCAGGATCTTTAGGAGTTCTATCCTCCTTTTCTGCCAACTGTTGAGGTGGGGCCAGGGAGGACCCACTCCGTGACTGAACAGAAAAGCACAGGATCTGTCGGAGGAGTTCTGTACTCCTCTCTGCTGCCGTTTGCTGAGACAAGGTGGGGCAAAGATGAAGGGGGTGCCGTAGCTGCAGGAAAGGTGCTAGGGCCACATGAAATGGCATGGAGGGCCCGATTCGGCTCGCGGGCCTTGTATTTGACATATGTGATGTATACTGTGAAGAATGCAAAGAATCAGCAGAATGAATTTACACAAAGTAAACATGATACCTTTATTATTAGTACATAAATAAATGTGTATGTCATGGATTGCAATAAAAATGTAGATGTGCTGTCCCTTTAAATTATATCTCTCAATATGAAACAAATTTACACTGTACCTTTAAAATTACACTACATTCAATAGAACACATATATTGACACCATACAGTGGTACAAGTGCCCAAAACAAATGGTGCAGTGAACAGTCCACTAAATTAATAGTTGTGACACAATCTTATAAACAGGTGAACCAAAAGTGTCAGCAATCCTTAATGTAGTCCAAGTGCTCCTCCACCACAGAAAAACTGCTATCTGCTTACTGGAAAAATAGACCCCAAAAGTTAAGAGGTCAACAGTCTTTGGATGTGGAATACAACCCAAGGAGCATCCCAGTCGCCATACAGCAAGGAACACCAAATCTTCAACTCCCCCTGCTTTAGATGTTATATGTAAGGGAAATAACAGGCTCACACAGATAATGGTGCCAGTACAATATTTGATTCACCTTAGAAAAGAGATTGGAGGAACCATAGTGCATTACCTGTGTAAGGAAGCTAATTACTGGATTAGGAGAGTTATTGGCCAACAGTATTTGTGTATCAAGCAAGTGTAGCAATCAAGATATGAACTATGTCATAGATTGATCTGGGAACTTTATATTAACAGTGGTTGGTGTGGGTTCCTTCAAAATATGGGGTCTAGTGAACGCCTGGTTTTCCCTAGAGTCTTGCAAAGCGGTTGGAATTTTTCTATATTTCCAGGGTGTGGCTCCAAGTCTGACCCACTAGAGGCAGCTAATGAACTGATAAATCAAACCCCTCTGCAGTGGCAAAACATTATAATTTTTTTTTTTGTACCGTTTATATCTATACCTATATATAACAAAACACCTAACCAAATAATGCCAGAGCATAAAGAAAATAAAAATGTTACAATGTTGTTGGGAATATATCGACAAGTTCCTGAGTGACCTTTATAGAACATTTTTTAATTACACACGGTATAATTCTGGAAGGCATCCACACTGATGAACATTTTTAGAAAGTTAATAAGCATAACATTATGGGATTTGTTTATCAAAGTCCCTGCTACGAGAACTAATTCTTGGCTGCAAATCTGTGCATTAACTTTTTAACTTGACCTATTTATCACATTGAAAAAGTGCTAAAGGAGATAAGGGTGGGATAATTGTAATTTTAGCTAAAAAAAAGTCATAAAATAAAAAATGTCTATAATTGTATATGTGTTTTAACATAACTATGTTATTGAATTTTTTTAAGCAGGTACACACTTAGGACAATCTTCCCATTAAATATAATTGGTCATATTATTAGACTTAAAATAATATTGGCACCTACATTTTTTAAAACTTAAAATAAGACATGTCCCCTTTTCTGAGGGTACCAGCCCAAAACACCAGGAAACTTATATTCCCATGGCTGAAGGGTCTGCAATAAGGATGATCGAACTTTTGAAAAGTTCGGTTCGACCAGAACACCCGAATTTTCCAAAAGTTCGGTTCAGATTTCAGAACCCCATTGAAATCAATGGGACCCGAACTTCGGTAATCAAAAAACACCATTTTGAAGCCCTAAAACCCAATAAATGCCCCTAAAAAGTGCCTAGGGTTCTGGGTCATGCCCCATTAACTAATAATCACACAAAAAAAGTTCTTAAAAATTGTCATTTTTGATAAAAAAGCCAATTATTGAAAAAATTAAAAAAAAAAAAGAGAGATTTTTTGATTTTTACTTTGGATTTAGTATCTGGCTGGGGGGTCTAAAAGGTGTGCATGTGAAGTTTCAGCTCTGTAGCATGTCCAGAACCATGAAAAAAAAAAAGATAATTTTTCAGTAGAACAGGGATGTGGGTCGGGACCCTCCTTTAACTTTAACACCTATATGATCTTTTTTTCTGGTTCTGGACATGCTACAGAGCTGAAACTTCACAGGTACACCTTTTAGACCCCGCAGACACAAAATCACACAAAATAAGTTCTTAAAAATTGTCATTTTTGATAAAAAAAAGCCAATTATTGAAAAATTAAAAAAAAAAAAGAGATTTTTTGATTTTTACTTTGGATTTCGTATCTGGGGGGTCTAAAAGGTGTGCATGTGAAGTTTCAGCTCTGTAGCATGTCCAGAACCATGAAAAAAAAAAGATATTTTTTCAGTAGAACAGGGATGTGGGTCAGGACCCTCCTTTAACTTTAACACCTATATGATCTTTTTTTCTGGTTCTGGACATGCTACAGAGCTGAAACTTCACAGGTACACCTTTTAGACCCCCCAGACACAAAATCACACAAAAAAAGTTCTTAAAAATTGTCATTTTTGATAAAAAAAGCCAATTATTGAAAAATTAAAAAAAAAAAAAAAAAAAAGAGATTTTTTGATTTTTACTTTGGATTTCAGATCTGGGGGTCTAAAAAGTGTACATGTGAAGTTTCAGCTCTGTAGCATGTCCAGAACCAGAAAAAAAAGATCGTTTGTATTACAAAACTTTCTGACAGGGGGTTTGCTTCGCTCCTGTAACACCTTGCCGGTTTAATAGAAGGCATTTTTTTGGGATCTTTGCAGTCAGGAAAAACATCTGAACTTGTGTATAGTGGTACTGTGCACAAGTTCAGATGTTTTGCCTGCCTGCCTCCAAAACCCCCCAAAAAATGCCAGCAAAAACACACCTGGGCATTTTTTTTTTGACGCTAGCGTTTTTTTGTCATTTTTTTGGGTTCTTTTGAGGCAGGCAAAACATCTGAACATGTGTATAGGGGGTATATATACACATATATGTCTGAATATATGCCCCTAGACATATATAGGTGTGATAGTAGCAGAAATATATTCCTGTAAATGATTTCATTAGTGCAAGCATTTATTTCTGCTACTATCACACCTATATATGTCTAGGGGTATATATTCAGACATATATGTCTATATATATACCCCCTATACACATGTTCAGATGTCATGTCTGACATCAAACATGTCCTCAAAAAAGCACTGGCAGTGGCAGCCCCTGCAGCATAAAAAATGCTTGGCTGGTGAGAAGCCATATTCCAGTTCCGAAGCTATTCAGAGAAATGATCATTTCTCTATAGCGGTCACCCTGCCATAGCAGTCACTGCCAGTTAACCCTACACTACACTACGGTCCCCTGACACTTAACACTTTCCCTACAGAAACTCAATTTTTGAAGCTAACTTAAGTGTAAAGGAGCACTCTAACTACACTAGATATCCCTTTCCTCACACTAAAAATAGCTAAATGACACTTTTAAAGTAAAATTAACAGAACTGCTTCCATTCTCTTCCATGTCCAGTATAACAATGCTAGGAATATGGCGGGGCGATCTTATATACTGGGGGGCGTATTCACTAATGATTGGTCTAGGGACCCCCTAGTCACTCCAATCACATTCCTAGCATTCTCCTGCCCCCTCAATTGGCTTTTGCTAATGGTTCTGGTCCAATCACGGGCTTTTAAAGCCCATTTCCTGAAGCATTGCATTTTGGGCGGTTCTGGTTGCCGAATTCCGAACTTTTTGGGCAAAAAGTTCTAAATTTGGCCAAACCTCGAACACCCAATGTTCGGGTCGAACCGATGGTGGACCCAAACCGTTCGATCATCCCTAGTCTGCAATAGGCTGTCTACATGTCTTGGGGATATGATCCTGCATGCATCTCAGCACCTCTCCTAAAGCCCCAATGCCTTACAGTTATAGACATCAGGTTCTCGGGCACCAGGTATGGTTAGCACAGTGTTTGTTTGCATGGGAGTTAGGTATGTACTTTACCTGTATAATCCACCTGCCCTTAATGGTAAGATCAAGTTTTGACTTTTCTCCTTGGAAAATAGGAATGATAATGTATCAATGAAACTAGTGATGGGCCGAATACCCCTTGTTCGGTTCGCAAAAGAATACCGCAAACAGGACAAAAGTTTGTTCGAACATTCGAACTCTATTGAAGTCTATGGGACTCAAACCTGAAAAATCAAAAGTCCTCATTTTAAAGGCTTAAATGCAAGTTATTGCCCAAAAAAAGTGTATGGGGGGGGGGTCTGGGTACTGCCCTGTGGGACATGTACCAATGCAGGAGCAGTGATTTTAATGATGCTTAAAGTGAAACAATAAAAATGAAAAATCCCTTTAAATACCATGCTTGGGGGGGTCCCCTTAATGTACCTGTAAAGTGATACATTTGTACAATGTATGGAGCCTGCTGCAGCAATACTGACATTTCTAAAGGAAAAAATGTAATTTAAACTTGCTCGCGGCTGTAATGTATTGTCGGCTCCTGGCAATACAGATAAAAAAATGAAAAAAAAAAACAGCGTAGGGTGGTCCCCCCCAGTGCCTTTGGATCTGATATGGATTTGGATCTGATACACCAAAATTATAAAACAAAACGCGCAGGGCGCAGGAACGGGCCCTGCTGTTAAAATTTGATACAAAATTGAAATTGCAGGTACTTATCATACAGATGCAGGAAAATTGGGCCTTGAGTGTTGGTGGTACCTGAACACTGCAACCCCTCACAGTTACTCTTGCTGGTTGCAAGAACGGGCCCTACTGTTAAAAATTCGATACAAAATTCAAGTCGCATGTACTTGTCATACAGGTGCAGAAGGACGCACTAGCACCTGCAACAAAGAAGGGGGAGAACTAATCTTGCATGTATATAATACACTTCAGTGGCCCCGCTACAATCACAACACAGCACTAAACTGACTGCAGGACACTGTGTAACTTAAGAATCAGCAATGGCTGATATATATATATATATATATATATATATATGTGTACTGCTGTGGCAGATATATACACTGGACTTGGCTGATATATATACTGCACTGGTTGATATATATCCTACAATAACTGATAAAAACATATACTGCACTATCTGATATATCCTGCAATGGCTGATAAATATATATATATATATATATATATATATATATATATATATATATATATATATATATATATATACTACATTGTCTGATCTATTAATATATAAAATGCACAATCCACTAACTACCTGACTAATCTCACTCCTATCTCATCCTCTAACACACTACACACGGCTGCTGTGTAAGCAGCCTTATATTATATAGTAGTGTGTGGCGTGAACTTAGCCCCTGAGCCATGATTGGCTAAAGGCACCCTGCCTTTGGCCAATCATGGCTCTGACAGGACATTGTGCTGTGATTGGCCAAAGCATACAGGTCAAGGTGCATGCTTTGGCCAATCACAATCATTGAGTGAGCCAATACAATGCATGTGATCCAGCCCTTAAAAAGTGAACACATCTATCATTTATTGAGTGAAGATTCAGAACTTCAGTAATTATTTTTCCTTTCATTTTTTGGAAGTGGCCTTTGATTTTTTAGAAGTGGCCAGCAAAAAGTACTGCACACGGTACTTTTTTCAACACAGAGCAATGTGAGGTAATCCACTGCCAATCCATTATGCAGCAATGCAGCAGCTAGTGTGAACCAGTCCTTAAAAAAGAAACCTTTTGATATTGGTTTGTAACTATGCTTTGTTATGGTACCCTCACGCTACTTCTAAAAAATGGAAGGAGAAAAAATACTAAAGGAGTTCTGAATCTTCACTCAATAAATTATAGCTGTGTTTACTTTCAATAACCGATCATGTGAAAATAAAATACATAAACTGAAATTATCCCTTTTTTATATGTTTGGATAATTATTTCACAGTGAAGGCTTGCAACGGGGTTTAGTTATAGTAATATAATCCTCTAAAGAAAAAGCATTGGCTTGACAAGTAAGCAAAAAATCTCAATGCTGACTATACATGGACAAGAAATGATTATTGTTACACTAAGCAGACTACAAACAGACAATAACAACAATATGTGGGCAACAAACAGGCAATATGTGGGATGCAAATTGGCAATCATGACATTCCAAGGGTAAGAAACAGGCAATTGTGATAATGCATGGATGATATAAAAGGGTCAATCATGATGAAAATGTGTATGTAATGTACGGGCAAAAAACTGGCAATTGTTACATTGCATGTTCCTAGAAAATGTGATGGCATTTTTTGTCTTAAGAGCATAATAAAAAGGAGTTTCTCCAGCACGGTACTCCAGCAGGCATGTAAACCCATTGTACCATTTAACACTGCTTTTAAAAATATATATTTTTTTTATCTTGCACTGTGACTAAATTAAGAAAATTTATTGAAATGTCTGACATTTCACTGAAAATTCAGCAAAGCGAAAACTCTCAATTTCACCCATCCTATAGAAAAACTATTAGATGTTTCATTCAGATGCCTCAGCATATTTTCCTCTTAAAATTGTTGGTTCTCACACCATATTTGGAATGTTAGCACAAAGTGTATCCCCTTGGTTCCCTGCTGACATCATTGGATTTAATACTATATTTGGAATGTTAGCATAAGGTTACTCCCCTGGGTTTTCTGTTGACATCATTGTGTCCCATATCATACTTGAAATGTTAGCATAAATTGATTCACCTGGGTTCCCTGCTGACACCATTGAGTCTTATATTATTTTTAATACTGCTGTTAATTGTATGATTATGTTTTTAATGGCACAGATTTTTATTTTGCATTTACACTAGATCACTATTATATTGTTATACTTTAATATTTGTGATTAAATAGAAAAAAAAGTGGATATCTTTACAAACCAGTAAATAAATATAAACTGTAACTTGCATGCAAAATCTTTTGACTAGCAGCAAATATGTTTCATGATGCAGATGACTAAAAAGGCTAATTGTCATGATGCGCAAATTACATCTTAGGGCTCATTTAAAGATCACTGCACATTTCCATGCCTGAAAGCTGTAAATGTTTTGAAATCTCAAATTAAGACTTACACAGATAGTTTGGTCGGTCTCACATTTATGACTAAATTAGATATAATAAAGCAAATATTGAAATATTTTCCTTTTCTCTGCTGAACAACTGCATTTAAAGGAATTTGCTAATATAAGCTGTCCAGTGTCCACTAACAGAAGATCAGGATTGGAGGTGGCTTCACAAAGCCACCTAAAAATGCTGACCACACTGGACAAAAGAATTTAGCTGAAAAAACTGTTATCATCAAATGAATTACCTAAAGAATGATTACCTCTGATACCTACAGGCACCTGTAAACATGGCTGTGTTTGGCTAAAAATAAGTCCTACAAATATTAACTTATATCTACAGTTACAGTGACCATAATTAAGTTATTAGTTGAAGCCAAAAAAATATATAAATGGAAAGTAAATCTATCTATCCATGCTTTGCAATTGACCTCGCTTTATCTCCATAGTTACCTTTTCTACTGTTGCTGCATGCAAAAATTTCACTTTATATCACTAAAGTGTGTTCTATAGACTTCATTTCATTTTTTTACTCTAAATTATGCAGCAAATCCACAGATAACAGAAAATAGACAATTGCAGTACCTTAATCTTCTATAAAAGCTTGACAGTCACAAGTGATGGCTATTTCCATTGATACCTGCATGTGCTGGAGACCCTCCTTTCCTTGAGAACACAACGGAGATCTGACAATAAATCTGCCTCAATTAACCAATCAAATCAATCATTCTCTAGTGAACAACTAGATGAGAAGCTGTGCTTAGATCCTAAAATATCTATAGAAATAGCAAAATAGTTCTTAGGCGATGATCAAATAATGTGAAATTAGCAAAATGAAGGTGCTACTATGTGCTCAAAAATAAATCATAAATTTGTCTGAACAGAAAAAAGTGAAAAATATGTAATAAACCTAATAGGCTTCCTGATGATGCACAATTGCAAAATGCAGTGAGGCTGTGTGTCCGCCATCGTTGGTATCCCTTCGGGCCTGTCCTCGGCTTCAACTTCCGGTCATTGGAATGCATGCCGATTCAGAGCGCGTAGTGGATTGCACTATAGGCTATTTGTGTTGGTGCTGACTATAGCACCATTAAATGTGCACATTTTGTCATATCTATACTGGTATATATACAGTACATTAAATGCTATGCTATGATACTTTTTTTTTACTTTCCCTGGCTGTTTTTTGTGAAACTTTATGAGAGAGAGTTATCTGGGGAGTCAGGGTTGGTGAACCCTTTCCACCGACACAAGATCTTTGGGTCTCAAACTATTAACTATTGTCGGAGAAGCAGGAGGCTGGTTTTATATAGATGGTTGGTAATTGTGCATTTTATAGACACGATTGGTGGGGCACTATAAAAAGGAGTTTATGATTAGCGCACTTTTATCATGGTGATTGGAAATTTTTCAAGAATTGTTTTGATTTGAATGGGACTTTTTGTTTTAATTTTTTGTATGCTTATTGCATTTTTTTTTCACTTTTTTCTGTTCGGACAAATTTATAATTCATTATTGAGCACATAGTAGCGCTTTACTTCACATATTTCACATTTTTGAGCTGTGTAGCTGCATTAAGAGAAAAAATATATACTACTCTAATAGCCATCACATTCTACTGCTCTCCTTTCTCTTTTTTTTCCATCCCTTCTATCCTTACCTTTTTAAAGACTGCTTTGTTATTATTTACTTTCAAGAAGGTATTACTTTAAGAAATAGTCTGTCTACTTCAATTAACTCCTTTGCACGGTTCTAAATCTGGTTTCCGTATAGCAATTCTTCATAAATAAAACATAGCAAAAATCCAATAGTAATGGGGGAGGTTTCAAACAGATGCTAGAGATACTTCATCATTAGTAGTACAATGATGGCTTTTCCTCTGATCCCTTATGAACAACTCATGTAGTATGAAATCAATTAGTTTCATATGTCTCTTGAGCAAGCATTTTAAATGTAACTATATAAAGGTTATTGATTTCATCGATTTACCAGAATCTTGCTTTGCTCTGTAATAGTCAGCTCCAGCAGACTAACCTGCTCACTATAGACAGGAATTTTAAACCTATTACAGATTGCTTTGACTAAATTTGTGGAAGCAGCACAGGCCAAGTATCATGTATAGAGAAGCTTTAAATGTGAAAATGCCTTAGGGGTTGTATGACTCCTGTACCTGCATAATGCTGATTTCTGTCTCCCAGCATTGCATTCTAGCTATGATGCTCTGTGATGCCTTCCTGATTACTCTCAGACCAAAACTAAATTATTCAGTATGGCTGAGGTTTTCATTAACGAAGGGTTTCTTTAAATCCATATATTGCATGAGCCTAATCCTACATGAAGACAATGTTTTTTGCTTTTCTTAATATTTGAAATTACTTATATTCTGCCTAATATTATCTCAGGATGACTGTATTTATTATCCATGGATGTGAAAAATATTGATATTCTCTAAATTGTTGACATGACCATCACAGATACTGCAATGTGACCCTGGAAAATGAATTAAATATACACGGTGCATATAAGGTACAAAAAAGTTACAGTGATTTCCTTATCACCTTTTCAAGTCAGCCAAAGTTTTTATTAATTATTAATTAAATATTTTTTTTTACATATAGTATTTTTACCAAATCACATCTTAATCTCAGGTAGCCTAAGCAAATATTACAACAACGCATACAGTGATAATATGCATTAAGAACCACAGGTTTGCCATATTGTCTGATTCTCCATATTTTGCTCATTTACAATTTTAACTTAGCAAAGTAAAGGTTCACTTTCAAAATTGTATGTTCACTTTGCACAGCAAATGATAATAAGTAAGGTGAGCCTGACTTTACACGCACATGAACTTTAATGGCATCCTAGTCTTAGTCTGTAGGGTTCAATATTGAGTTGATCCTCCCTTTGCAGCTATAACAGCTTCAACTCTTCTGAGAAGACTGTCCACAATATTTAGGAGTGTGTCTATGGGAATGTTTGACCATTCTTCCAGAAGTGCATTTGGGAGGTCGGGCACTGATGTTGAACAAGAGGGCCTCGATTGCAGTCTCCTCTCTAAATCATCCCAAAGATGTTCTATCGGGTTGAGGTCAGGACTCTGTGCAGGCGAGTCAAGTTCCTCCACCCCAAACTCGCTCATCCATATCTTTATGGACTTTGCTTTGTGCACTGGTGTGCAGTCATGTTGGAACAAGGAGGGAGCATTCCCAAACTATTCCAAGAAAGTTGGGAGCTTGAAATTGTCCAAAATGTCATGGTATGCTGACGCCTTAAGCGTTCCCCTCACTGGAACTAAGGCGCCAAGCCCAACTCCTGAAGAAAAACTCCACACCATAATCCTCCCCTTTACCAAATGATTTGGACCAGTGCACAAAGCATGGTCCATAAAGACATGGATGAGGGAGTTTTGAGGTTGAGGAACTTGACTGGCCAGAACTTCCCGCTGACGAAGTCCTGCCGAGGATGTAATGCATACGGTGGAAGATCTACGTGTTATGTCCCCATGATGTATAGCCTGTATTATGAGCGCTCGATGTTGCTCTAGATGTTGCTTTGTTTTTTTCTGCATATACGCCACAGATGGATTAATTTAGTCGTTTCTGAGTGTCCACTGGAGAAATTGTATCCCCATATTGGGGTAGGCGCATTGAGACCATATTGGTTATACCAAAGAGGCGAGCGGCTGCTTATGTCTGTGGTGGAGGGAATTGATTTACATTGACACCCACATGCCTGAATTGGAAGCACATCCTCACAGTGGTCATTAATATGGGGACTTTTAAAGATTTGGAAACCTATATGGACTTACGAATCATCAATTTATGAATTTTTCGATAAATATATTTTATCTTTTATCATTCATTATCTGTTTGCGCTGCATGATTTGAGTTATTATATACTGTATTATCGAGGTGTTATGTTTTAGCCTTGGAGTGTTCAGCTTGCAACGCACTCGTTTATACATAAGGATTTGCGCTGAATATATATTTTATTGTTGAGCATCTCCATAAAGCTGGTCAGCAGAGGGAAGCATGAAGCTCTCTATAACTTCCTGGTAGAGGGCTGCGTTGACTTTGGACTTGATCAAACACAGTAGACCACCACTAGCAGATGACATGGCTCTCCAAATCATCACGAGCTGTGGAAAATTTTGCATTTAATTTGGAAATCAAGGTCTGGAGGAGAGTCTGGAGGAAGAGTGGAGAGGCACAGAATCCAAGTTGCATGTGGTCCAGTGGGAAGTTTCCACAGTCAATGATGATATTTTCAGTAAACTAGATTTCTATAACAATGGTGGACAATTGTCACATAGATGTTAAATTCTGATAACCAGCAACCATCATAAAGAAGTCCGTCATAAAATATATAAATTAAATTCTTTTGACCTTGCAGGTCATTTTTTTATTTTGCATACTTCACCGATTTTTAACTCATACCAATTGAACCTTGGACATATTTAATTTATAGATTTAAGCAGTCTATATAACAGTCTGAAAACAAGTTAAAAAACAACTTACTTCCTGAGTTCTTCTTTTGTAATAATTATGTACAAACAGGTATATGCAGAGCAGCACAAATACTTGGAATGATAGAATTAAGACACAATTTAGAACAAAAATGGAACCCCAGTAACTCTAAAAAAGATGCTTTCTGATTTGTGGAGAAATAAAATTCTTTGGCCTGCTGAAACATTTTTAATACACCAAAATACAACACCAGGCTTGCAACCCCGGTCATAACTGTACTACTACTACTACTACTACTACTACTACTACTGCAGTAGTGACACAGAGGTGCAGTAAGGCACCAGGAAATCGATACTGCTTGATGTTGGTATATGAAGAGACTTCATGTGATGATCTGTCTTCAATGCAGTGCAGTGGGAAAGGTAGGTATATAGTTTTTTTTTGCAGGAGTGATAGAGCTTTTTCAGAAACAGTCCATTTTTGTTTGCAACTTAGTTGAGCAACAAGTCAATTTTCATCCCAGAATTTTAGGCTTGTGCACCTTTCTTTATCTGCAACACCTTGAAAATGATTGCTGCAGACAGATTGTGGGATTTTATATGTTACATAATTCTGTTGATCAGCTGCTTCTTGCAGGGAGGACTCACTGGTGGCTTGGAACACTTCTAGGGGGTTAATCCTGGGGTCCAAGACTGGGACAAGGGGTGGAGAGGGGCAGAAGGGTCACGTGCCCTGGGCACAATGTTGTTCTGTAGGTGGGGGCATACAGATCGCTCCATTCTCCAGCTGCCTCATCAACCACTTAAAGACCACCCACCGCAGATATACTGCGGCAGGCTGGCTCTCCTGTGCAAACCAACGTATGGGTATGTTGGCTCACGGGAGCGGGTCTCGGGCACGATCACGCACACGCTCTCTAGCTCTGCAGCTAAGCAATGGCGATCGCTGCAGGGACTGACAGAAGGCAGTGCGCCGTTGTAAACACGGCAAACCGCTTATCTGTCACTGATTGAAACAGGGCTCCTGTGTTCCTGTTATTTCAGAACACAGAAGCCCTATTTCCATCCACCAAGTCTGGCCCCCACACAGTTAGAATCATCCCCTAGGTACACATTTACCCATTTCCTGCCAGTGTCATTATTACAGTAACAGTGCATATTTTTAGCACTGATTACTGTAGTAATGTCACTGGTCCCCCCAAAAGTGTCAAAAATGTCAGTTAGGGGTCCAATCTGTCTGCCGCAATGCAGCAGTCCCACCAAAAATTGCAGATTGCCGCCATTACTAGTAAAAAAATAAAAAAATAAAAATGACATAAATCTTTCCCGTAGTTTGTAGACGCGAAAGCTTTTGCGCAAACCAATAAAAATACACTTATTGCGATTTTTTTCCCCAAAAATATGTGGCAAAATACAAATTGGCCAAAAATTATGAAAAAAAAATAGATTTTTACATTTTTTTATTGGGAATGTTATATAGCAGAACGTGAAAAATATTGCTTTTTCAGAATTGTTGCTCTTTTGTTGTTTATAGCGCATAATCAAAAAACACAGAGATGATCAAATGCCGCCAAAAGAAAGCCCTGTTTGTGGGAAAGAAAAGGACGTCAATTTTATTTGGATACAGTGTCGTACGACCGTGCAGTTGTCAGTTAAATTAACGCAATGCCGAATCGCAAAAAATGGCCTGGTCACTAAGGGGGCAAATCCTTCTGGTCCAGAAGTGGTTAAAAAGAAAAATAGTGCAGTACCACTCTTGTCAGGTAGAGCAGTCAATGATAGCTGCTGGAGTGAGGATTCTGCTCCAATAGCAGCCCACTGTGGGTGAAAAAGAGGAGTGCACTCACTAAGAACACACCTCATTCTCAGTACAAGTTCTTCACTTGCTGATACAAATGCTCTACCACCCACTTTTTTTTACAGCCATGCTGCACTGTAACACCCTTGACTTGCTTCTTTCACCAGAATTTGAATATGGCCAGGAGAGAAGACTGCTGTCCCTCCAGGTTGGTCCACAATTCAGACAGCCAGGTAATCACTCTCTGACAGTGGCAGGCTGCAGTGAGGCAATCTACGTTTAGGGTCGGACCAGTAGACATGGCTAATGGAGGCAGACTGCCTAGGGATGGGCTTGTTTAGTTACATACTTTATTTTTATATATACTATATAAAGCTATCTAGCTACAGTATTAAAATATATCATAAAATTCGTTTTATTTTTATAATTATGGGGGGATCTATAGTTAAAATATTACCCAGGGCATTTTTTTTGGCTTGCAATAAACACATATTTACTTTGAATGCTAATTTTCTGGTATGTCACGGGATGTGTTCCTACACATTTAGGTTACATAGTTGGTAGGTTGAATAAAGACACCAGTCCATTCAGTTCAACCCGAGTGTGTGCGCATGTGTGTACAGTATATGTATGTCACTACCATAATCAACATCCCTGTACATTGTGTTCACTGAAAAACACATCAAAAATGTCTTCTTTAGAGATGTAAGATTAAATAGTTTCCCCCCAATGCTAGAGTCACAATTCAGAGATCTGTACATTGTGATCATATCCCCTCTTTTTTTTTTCAAACAGTGAGATTTATTAAAGTTTCAACATAAAACAACAAAAATAAAGAGAACTGTGCGAGTACAGAAAAATGGTCATCAAGACAAAAGTCAAGAAGGTGCTTGAATAAAAGGCAATACAAACATAGCCATATATCAGGAGCCATATAGGGGAACGGTTCATAGCAAATCACAGTAACAGTCCTACGCACAGGTGTCCGGACACTGTACCCATCTATCCCAAATTTTGTCAAACTTGAGGGGGCAACCTCTGTGTTTGTATAGCAGTCTATGAAAGGGGATGACATTATTGACCTCTCGTATCCACATGCTAAAGGCAGGGGGGTGTTTCCGCATCCAATTTCTGGCAATTAACTTCCTAGCGATTGAAAAGTGTTTCCTGCAAGAATATAGTAAGAAATGTATCCATGTCTTCATCTGGATATATGCCTAGAATACATTGCTTAGGGGAAAGTTGTAGGGGAGATCCCATTTTGTCATGGAGAAAGGTGACTACCTGTTGCCAAAAACCCCGGAGTTGAGGGCAACTCCAAAGCAGATGGAAAAAGGTACCAGTTGCAGTGCGACCCATTGGGCAGCTGGGATCAAAGCCAGTCCGGTATCTCGCAAGCCTAAGGGGAGTGAGGTATGAACTGTGAATTATGAAGACCTGGGTGAGTCGGTCAGACACCCTGGGGGAAACTTTCTGACATGTCTCAAGTGCCTCCCCCCATTCCTCGTCCTCCATTTCCCCGGCATCTTGCTCCCAGTGAGCCTTAAGAGCATAGGCTAACACAGGGGAGGAGGGCAAGTGGAGCTCTGTGTAAAACAGGGAGATCAGATGGCTGGACTCATTATTCTTAATAATTTCCAAAACCGGAGTGGCCTCAGTTCTGGGCGGGCTATTGGCAAATTGGGTGCGATAAGCATGTCCGACCTACAAATATCTATAGAACATGTGGCTGGGAAGAGAGAAGCGTTGATCATATCCCCTCTTAAGTGCTTCTTCTCCAGCGAGACTAGGTTTAATGTTTGTAGTCATTCGTTATAATCAAGGTCATCCAGTCCACTTATCAGCTTTGTAGCCTTTCTCTGGTCTTCCCCCAGTTCAAGGACAACCTTTCTCAGGATTGGTGACCAAAACTGGACAGCATTCTCAAGATGTGGCTGAATCAGAGTTTTGTAAAGTGGTAGAATTATAAAACCCTTTTCAGTGCAGGCTAATAGTTTGTTGATCCTGCTTACTGCAGCTTGGCATTGCGTGTTATTGGTTGATGATTCTGTGATCTCCTAGGACCCCCAAACCCTTTCCATCTTTGATTCCCTCAGATGTTCTCACCCAACGAGTAACTAACATGCATATTCTAAGTTCCCAAGTGCATTACTTTACATTTTTCAATATTATCCATTTCAAGACTGGATTGCTTCACACCCTTCCTGCTTAGGCATGTTTTCAGTCTCATTTTGAATGCCAATTACTCAGTCATGCAGCACTTTAGGGAAATTATTTGTATTTAATTTTTGGAGACAGATAGAGCTTTATTTTGGTGGTATTTAATCACCACTGATTTTTTTTTTTTTTAAAAAAAGACCATATATTTAAAAATATATATATTTTTTTGTTATAAATATTTACAAATAAATAATATTTCTTTGCGAATGCAGGCCACAATGTATTCTGATTAATTTTTTGCTTAAAACAATAACCCAAATCAGTGTGTATTATTTAGTCTGTGTGAACATAACATATAGTCTAGAAACTATGATATGCAGTATATATTAAAAAAATTGATCAATCATTACGTACTGTCTGCTCTTTTTTCTTGAGGCTCTTTTTGTAAAGTAGAAAGTTTAAAGGTATTTAGTAAGACACATGATGAATTTTTTTGAAGTTGTATTTTATTGGGAAAATACAGACATTTTTTCCCCCCCACAAAGTTGTCATTTTACCAAGAATAGACATACCTACAATGACACCCCAGAACACATTCTGCTACACCTCCTGTGTATGGGGATATCACATGTGTGAGAGTTCTTCACATCCTAGATGCACAGAGGGGTCCAAAATCCAATCTATGGGCATTCAAGGAGCATAAATAATGCATCTAATTTCTTGACTACCTATCACATTTCTTGAGTCCCTGAAGTGCCAGGACAGGAGAAACACCTGAAAAATGACCAATCACAGTGATCACAGTAGTAAACAATGGCTGTATGAATGACAGCCTTTCTTTACTACTGCTGACTGTTATTGCAGTGATAGTTAACAGTGAGCCCATGGTACAGGGCCAATGACAGCAGCCCTTTAGCCTGATCTGTAATCTGCTGTTTTCACAGATAGCACCACTGGCCCCCAAGGGTTCACACAAGGTGCATGAGCAGAAGGACAAAGGGAAGGATATGTCTTCTCAGAATAGTGCTTGTTCTGCCCAGCTGTATATCTGCAGTGGCTTGGGGGGAAGCAGTTAAAGCTCATTGGTCATATAGATGCTCATGCCTCTATTTTAACTAGGTCTTCTTGCAAATTTGTTATACCTTGTTGTGAAGTTATTGCCTTGCTAACCCCTATATTGTGTATAAACAAGTTAAACAAAATCGGTCCCAAGACAGAGTCCTGTGGTACCCCGCTAACAACTTCAGATCATGCAGAAAATATGCCATTAAACACTACTCGCTAGTCCCTACCACCAGTCTTCTATCCAGATAAATACAACATCATCAATGCCAAAACACCTTAATTTGTAGATTAAGCATTTGTGGGTTACTGCATCAAATACCTTAGTGAAATCTAGATACACTACATCCACAGGCCTTCCTTTGTCCAATTTTTAGCTCACCTCCTCAAAGAATGTTAAAAGTTTGGTCTGCCAGGAACAGCCTTTTATAAATCCATGTCGCTTACTAGTAATGATTAACAATTTTCATCTGCAAATTCTTGTATATGGTCCCTCATCATTCTTTCTAAGAGTTTACATACTATTGATGTTAGGCTGACTGGTCTGTAGTTTTCAAATAATTTTCTCGGCCCTTTTTTGAATATTGGTACCAGGCCTTTTTTTCTCGGGGAACAGTTGCAGGTACCAAACCTTTCAAATCACCCCCTTATCTCCACCCCTACCCACCTACGAGCACTATATTTTAGTTAAATCTCCCTACTTGCCCCCCCCCTCCAGTACTGCCTCTTTTAGAGATCATTTTGTGGTGCTAAGTAATTTGCATAGAAATTGTTTATGATAACAAGAAAAGTAGTAAAATAGATCCCTCAGAAACAATAGACCCTCCCTCCACAAAAAAAGATTCCCCTCAGTGACAATAGATCTCTTAGCAGTTAGGAACAGAAGACCCACCAGCACACCCCAGCACTCCTTGCCATTACATACATTCAGTGCTGGAGGTACTGTATGTGTTCCCACTGAAAAAAGCCCTGTTGGTACCAGGTTTGCTTTTTGCCAGTCAGTTGGTACCATTCCAGCTAGTAGGTTGTTCTTAAAAATTAGGAACAATGGTCTTGATTTATTCACATCAGGTTTTTCTAGTCTTTTTTCAACACGGGTTTCTGTCAGCCTCAATGGTAAATTCAATATAATCTTATTAACATTACTGTCTTGTTTACTATACCCCTCCTTTTTATTTGTATAAACTGAAAAGAAGAATGTGTTTAACACAGTTGCTGTCTCCCTTTTGATTAACTAAAGAAAATTATATTTCAAGGGAAGTTGCATTTTGCAAGGGAAGTTCCCAGAGCTTAGTGGGGAACACATTAAAGTGTTATGGTAGGAAAATGTTGTGATTCAGCTTTGACCTTTTGAAAGAATAATAGGCAAGACAAAAAGGGCATAGTAAGCTGTGAAGTTTCATGTACTGTAAGTAGAAAAAGAAAACACAATTTACCTGTGCTCAAATTTCAATAGCTTGTACATGCATATGATTTATCAGGTGCTAAAGGGGTGTGACCACATGGTAAAGCGGTAGTAAACTCTTTAAAAAAAAAAAGTTTCACCCTGCAAGGCAGTATCATAATGTGCTAATATGCACTGCATACTAGCACATTATGAAAGACTTATCTTAAAACAAAGACCTCCAGCAGCACGCTGTCACTGCTGACAGGGCTTCCATCTTCACCTGGTCTTCCTTTCAGGTTCACGGATTCCGGCCCCATGCATGCACGCAGGAGTCTCGGCCACGGCACACAGCTCTAAAGAATGGCACGAGTATGATGTTTCTTCAGAGCACATGCGCCGGTGACGTCACCGCTGCTGCTCGCTACAATATCTCCTAAACAGTAAACTTGTTAGGGGAAAAAAATGCGCTGTAAATGATGAATAAATAAAACTATAAATTTAGAAAAGTTGCAACTTCACTGCGTGATACAAGCACAATAAGCAAATATAAATAGAAAAAAGAGTGGCGCTAACAACTATTAAAACATAAAGGTAATAAACTATCAATTAGAACAAAAGATTAACATGTAAAAAGTCCAAAGCAGATGATAAAAATTCCCCATTAGTGGTACAAGAGGAAGAGGTGGGGGTAATACTCAAACAGGACTTCGCCACAGGTGATTCCCCATCAAAATGTCATGCAACTTATATCAATCCCCGTGTGTAGTTGACCACAGAAAGTACCGCCACCTTGAAGAAACAAATACCTGCTTACCAGCAGTACTGGACCTTTTTTTTAAAAAAAGGCCAGTAACACTTTTGGCTGAATACCCTGCCAGGGCCTTTAAGAGATGTTTCAGATCACTGGGGACAGCTGAGAAGTCATCTTCACGTGTGGCAAAGTCCTGTTTATATACTACCCCCAATTTTATCATCTGCTTTGGACTTTTCACATGTTCATTTTTTGCTCTAATTGATGTTTTATTACCTTTATGTTTTAATAGTTGTTAGCACCTCTCTTTTTTCTATTTATATATCCTGAACAGTGCATGTTTAGGAGATCATAATTTTACCTACTACTAAGTTTTATTATAAGCTTACCTGTAGGTAGAAAATAGAAAACCCTCCGCACACTGCTATATACCCTTTCTATCAAAATACAAAACATGGATTTTTAGTTCACACATATTGCAATATATGTTTAGGCTGGCCAGCCGTGTCATTGTAATACCTCTATGGCCAGTCCTACTCTGCTCTGCAAACACAAATGCTAATGTGGACACAATTCAAACAGGTTTAAGCTGATCAACTGTGTCAAAGTATTCCCTCTTTGGCTCTGCAAATGCAAATGCTATTGTGGGCACAATGCAAACATGCAGCAAACAGTTAAAAAATGGAGGAGAGCAACTAGATTCAAGCCTTGTCACTGACCTGCAATGCAACAGAAATAAGATATACCTGTGCTCAAATCCCAATAGTTTGTGCATGCATATCATTTATCAAGTGTTAAAGGGGTGTGAGTACATGTTAACACTAGAAATTCTGGATAAACCCTCTGCACACTGCTATATGCCCTTTCCAGCAAACCTGGCAATACAACACAGAGATTTTTAGTTCACACATATTGCAATACATGTTTAACCACTTGCCGACCAGTCACGTTGACTGTACTGCGGCAAAGTGGCTCGATTCCGTCCAGCAACGTAGACCTACGTCGCTGGGCTCCTCCCCCTGTAGGCGGCGCTTGCGCACCGCCGGAAGCGTGCTCCCACTGTTTTCAGTCACAGCGGGAGTCGGGCCAGGGGAGGAGCGGCGGCAATCGCCACTGCTCTTCCCTGATCATTGGGGAATTGAGTTTGGAGATCCGCCCGCTTGTGTAAACAGAGCGGGCGGATCTCCTAAGTGACAAGGAGTGACAGATTGCAGTGTTCAGCATAGCTGAACTTGCGATCTGTCCCTGTGTCACTCAGTCACCTCCCCCCACACACGTTAGTAAGCACCAGGCATACATTAACCCCTCCCTCTCCAATAAAGTTAACCCCTTCCCTGCCAGTGTCATTTTTACAGTAACAGTGCATATTTATAGCACTGATTACTGTAGAAATGTCACTGGTACCCCCAAAAGTGTCAAAAATGTCAGTCAAGGGTCTGATCTGTCCGCCGCAATGTCGCAGTCCCGCAAAAAAAATTGCAGATCGCCGCCATTACGCGTTAAAAAAAAAACACCAAAAATGACAGAAATCTTTCCCTTAGTTAGTAAACGCAATAACTTTTGCGCAAACCAATCAAAATACGCTTATTGTGATTTTTTTTTACCAAACATATGTAGCAGAAAACTAATTGGCTAGAAATTTTAAAAAATTTAGATTTTTACATTTTTTTGGGGGGGAATTTCATATAAAAAAATGTTCAAAATATTGTTATTTTTTCAAAATAAACGCTCTTTTTTTGTTTCTAGCGCAAAAAAAGTAAAAATCGCACAGATGATCAAATACCACCAAAAGAAAGCTCTGTTTGTGGGAAAAAAAGTACGTAAATTTAGTTTGGGTACGGCGTCGCACGACCGCGCAGTTGTCAGTTAAAGTCGCACAGCGCCGAATCGCAAAAAGTGGCCTGGATGTAAGACAGCAAAATCCTCCGGTGGTAAAGTGGTTAAAGGATAAGTCCACCCTAAAACTAAAATACCTACATCAATAGATCTCCACATTCTAACACTAACCTATCTAGCCCTGTGAAGAAGAAATCAGTATACTTACCTTTTTTAAAGCCGATCCTTCTCAGCCTCGGCTTTGATGTGGAGGTGGGTGCAGAAGACACAGCCGACAATAGAAGCCCCATAGTAACTCTATGGGTGATGTGACATCTCATTAATTTCACAGCTATTGCCGGCCGTGTCCTGTGCAGAGCTTCCGCCGCTGGAGATCGGGTCAGAGCGGCTTCAAAAAAGGTAAGTATACAGATTTTTTCTTTACAGGGCTAGATAGGTTAGTGTTCGAACATGAAGATCTATAGATGCAGGGATTTTGGTTTTAGGGTGGACTTATTCTTTAAGCTGGCCCACTGCGTCAAAGTAATCCCTCGATGGCCAGTCCTATTCTGCTCTGCAAACACAAATACTACTGTGAACACAATTCTAACCAAGGGCAAACAGACACAAAATTGCATTTGAGTTTGCAGAGCAGAGTAGGATTGTGAATGAATGATGTTGAAATGTTCAAATGACAAACTCCACATTATTCATGGATTGTGTTTTGCTCTGCCAATGAGATTAAAGTTGTGAAAGTATATGTCAAAAGCAGTCAATTGAGAGCACAACACAAAGCAAGACATGCATGAGATCCACTGCTGTTAACCAACACTCTTTGCAGCAAATGCAGATGGTAAGAAATGAGAGATTTACAAATGTTTGGTGCTTACTAGGAATGAGCTGAGGTGTGTTTGGACATGAGTCTGAACTCTCCTGATATATTCTGCTGGGAAGCTGTCAAGGCAAACCGCCAATCATAGGCAGCTGAGATATTTCCCACCCTGCAGCCGAACATATGCAAGGGCCATGTATACATGCAGCTGTGGGGTGGGGAATGCCTACGCCACCTGACTCGTGTCCGAACACACCTCAGCTCATCACTGGTGCACACCGTTGAGCAACTACAAATGTTTTGTGGGTAGTAGCATTGCACAGACAGAAATTGGACTAGCTCTTGCTACTGCACTACTAAGTGCATGTGTGCTTTTGTGCCACCGATGAACTGGGTTTTCAAACCGGTGCTTATCCATCAGTAGGCTCCATTCACAGAAGCAGATCGCATGCAATATGTAGGTGTCTGGACACAATATTCCTAAATATCACATGCGATCCTGCAACTGTACATTCACTATGCTGTTTTGCGGTATTTTCAGTAAACCGCTCAAAACTGTCATTAAATACCTGTTACCCATAAGTTATATTTTGAGATTTCTTGTATCTCAGATATGGTTTGGGTTAAATGAGAGTTCTTTGACCATGAGGGAAAGCTTTAACACAACAACAGAAATATATTGGTAACTAGCAAGGAGGCCTAAACTAATCCACAGCAATCTATCTATAGTACAGAAAAGAGAAAATAACCATAGGATAAATGAATGAATACAGAGTATGATATTAAAACATCAAGATACAAACAGCCAGACAGACAAAACATAGGACAGGCATTTAGATATAAGTTTCAAAAAGTATTGACTGGAAATCTCCTTGCTTTTTTGATCTGTGTTTGCCCTTCTAGTGCTTCTTACTGTTAAGACCAGTTATAGGTGGAGGAGGTGACCACTTTTTGCAACTTCGTTTTATATTGGCCAGGCAATGCACTGACACCTTTGCTGCCATTGTGCAATGTGCTGGATGTTCAGTGTGACCCTGCGCCTTTAAGGAAGGATGGGTTCCCTCCAGTCACCTGTCCTCCATCTATCTCATCAGAATGCATGTGCTCCCATTGTGGAGACTCTTTAAAGGTAGAGTTAGGGACTGCAGATATCAGGATGCCTTGCCGTTGCCTGCAGCTTACGCCTGTATTTGAAAATGTGTGCAACTAAACCCCTGCTTTTAATGCATACTGTTAGACAGGTTAATTTGGTTGGTCGCTGGCTGGTTGGTAAGTAGTGACTGCAAATCTCCTTGCTTTTTTGATTTAGATATAAGTGCAAGAGGTATATTCCATAGTTACCATGCTCATGAGAGCTTCCTTCTAGTCTGGTATTTCAGACACTTCTCCCTTCCAATCATTAACTAATATATACCTACCTCTCATAGACTTGTTTAGGGCCATACTGATTGGTGGAGCTATCTTATCCCTCTCTTTCCTCCGGGTGTATCTCATGCAGGATTGGACAATTTCCCCATCCCCTATATTTAGCATAACCCAGCCCCTGGATAGCGCCTTCTTTCTGGGGGGGGGGGGGGGTAACAGACAGTCACCGTCATTGCATAACTAAAGATAGCTTCTTTGAAGTGAAGGCAGCGATAACGAAGGTAGTGAAACAACCTGTTAAATTATTACCTCGGTTCCGTAAAGTCTGTGAAAAGGAACTTATTAAGGTGTTGCCCTTTCTCGCATACAAGTTTTTACGATAGGTAACTAGCGATGGGTAACACATAAATTTAGCCCAACCTAACATTCATGCACTTCAAAAGGACTTGGTAAATCAATTCCTAATGCCTGCAGACTGGGTTTACACAAATGGGTACATTTAACTTTTATCAACTATTAGTAAAAACCAAAACCCAATATCTCATAAGTATATATATATATATATATATATATACAGTGGGTACGGAAAGTATTCAGACCCCCTTAAATTTTTCACTCTTTGTTATATTGCAGCCATTTGCTAAAATCATTTAAGTTCATTCTTCTTCCTCATGAATGTACACATAGCACTACATACTGACAGAAAAACACAGAATTGTTGACATTGTTGCAGATTTATTAAAAAAGAAAAACTGAAATATTACATGGTCCTAAGTATTCAGACCCTTTGCTGTGACACTCATATATTTAACTCAGGTGCTTCCCATTTCTTCTGATCATCCTTGAGATGGTTCTACACCTTCATTTGAGTCCAGCTGTGTTTGATTATACTGATTGGACTTGATTAGGAAAGCCACACACCTGTCTATATAAGACCTTCCAGATCACAATGCATGTCAGAGCAAATGAGAATCATGAGGTCAAAGGAACTGCCTGAAGAGCTCAGAGACAGAATTGTGGCAAGGCACAGATCTGGCCAAGGTTACAAAAAGATTTCTGCTGCACTTAAGGTTCCTAAGAGCACAGTGGCCTCCATAATCCTCAAATGGAAGACGTTTGGGACGACCAGAACCCTTCCTAGAGCTGGCCGTCCGGCCAAACTGAGCTATCGGGGGAGAAGAGCCTTGGTGAGAGAGGTAAAGAAGAAGCCAAAGATCACTGTGGCTGAGCTCCAGAGATGCAGTCAGGAGATAGGAGAAAGTTGTAGAAAGTCAACCATCACTGCAGCCCTCCACCAGTCGGGGCTTTATGGCAGAGTGGCCCGACGGAAGCCTCTCCTCAGTGTAAGACACATGAAAGCCCGCATGGAGTTTGCTAAAAAACACCTGAAGGACTCCAAGATGGTGATAAATAAGATTCTCTGGTCTGATGAGACCAAAATAGAACTTTTTGGCCTTAATTCTAAGCGGTATGTGTGGAGAAAACCAGGCACTGCTCATCACCTGTCCAATACAGTCCCAACAGTGAAGCATGGTGGTGGCAGCATCATGCTGTAGGGGTGTTTTTCCGCTGCAGGGACAGGACAACTGGTTGCAATTGAGGGAAAGATGGATGCGGCCAAGTGCAGGGTATCCTGGACAAAAACCTTCTCCAGAGTGCTCTGGACCTCAGACTGGGCCGAAGGTTTACCTTCCAACAAGACAATGACCCTAAGCACACAGCTAAAATAATGAAGGAGTGGCTTCACAACAACTCCGTGACTGTTTTTGAATGGCCCAGCCAGAGCCCTGACTTAAACCCAATTGAGCATCTCTGGAGAGACCTAAAAATGGCTGTCCACCAACGTTTACCATCCAACCTGACAGAACTGGAGAGGATCTGCAAGGAGGAATGGCAGAGGATCCCCAAATCCAGGTGTGAAAGACTTGTTGCATCTTTCCCAAAAAGACTCCTGGCTGTATTAGATCAAAAGGGGGCTTCTACTAAATACTGAGCAAAGGGTCTGAATACTTAGGACCATGTGATATTTCAGTTTTTCTTTTTTAATAAATCTGCAACAATGTCAACAATTCTGTGTTTTTCTGTCAGTATGGGGTGCTATGTGTACATTCATGAGGAAGAAGAATGAACTTAAATGATTTCAGCAAATGGCTGCAATATAACAAAGAGTGAAAAATTTAAGGGGGTCTGAATACTTTCCGTACCCACTGTATACACACACATATCTATTTACAGTTGCCAATAGAGATTACACATTAACTCCTCATAAGGCAACATACCACATGAAAAGGGGTTAAAGTAAATTCCCAGAAGCAAATAAATAATTAAATGCATGCAGTATTAAGTAGTGGTCCAGGCATGCAGTATTTAAGGAATCCAAAAATATAATAGCTAATTTTGAGTAGCCTCTGCCTTTTTGGTTCAGTTCTCTCAACAATAATGCAGAAACCTAAATATGGAAATATGGAAACCATTTTTGTTGATTTACCTTAAGTATAACTGAAGGCAAAACTTTTTTTTTGGTGTTGGATAGGGTGGAGGTAGATTAGAACACGTATCAGGTTTTTATTGTTGCCTGTGCCCTCATTAGGAGATTTTCCCTCTCTATATAATTGTCCTGTTTACCATTATCATTGAAAGTAAAAGTAATAAAAATCCCAAATTTTGGGTTGTCCCCAGAAAAGTAATAGACAATTATTTTGGAGATATCTTTGGCTCACAAATTCATAAGATAGAATGGGATTATGAATAGGCAAGTATTCTTACAAAGACGTGGGACTTGAGCTGTTAGGAGAGGGATGTCATCAATTTGAAGGTTTGACAGATGGATACCAGAGTGACACTTTCAAGAACATCAGAGAATGACAAAGGATATTCTCTAACAAGAACAAAAACCTGCTCAAAATAACCTGCCCTGGTTGAGTTTCTCAACCAGGGTTCCATGGAACCTTAGGGTTCCTCCAGAGGTTACCAGGGGAAAACTTTGTATTTTCTATTTGTGGAATAAGGGTATTTATATATGTGTACATTTTTTTATACTATTTTCATTCAATATTTGACATTTTTAAAGATATTTTGTTTTTACCTAAAGTGTTACTAAACCCACAACACTAAAATCAGTCTGTATATGCAGTAAAGCATGCTTGTTATACTCACTGTGGAACCTAAGGGGTTAGTCCTCTGAATTCCTAACATTGTCCTAACATACTAGTCACCTTTTTTCTTTTGTATTAATACATATGCTGCAGGGACCGCACTGACTTAGTGAGGTGGCATATTTCTACAGTTTAAACCATTTACCTCTTTATTAGCAATAACAACTGACAGAAGTTCTAATTCTTCTCCACTGTATCCGTTCCACTGGATATCATATGAGATAAAATACCGCATGGTTTCATGGGATAAATACTGCAAATTTAGATGGAATACTGCATGCAGTATTTTAGTAGCATTTTTTTGTAAATTGGAAAAAAAAAAAAAAAAATGGAAAAAGGCTATGAGCTATTTTACCACAAATTTTAAAGAGGAAAATACCACTTTGTGAATGGAGCCCACAATGATAGTAAATCAACTCCAAAGTGTGCAGAAATGTTCAAAATGGAGGCACAAACATCAGTAGACACTTGCCAGAGGCTTTTTTTTAACTCTTCCACACAGTAAACTCTATCTGAAACAAAAAAGAGTTTATGGTGGACTTGGTTTGCTTCACCATTACAGAATTTGTTTTGTGAATTGATTATATCACATTTCAAAACAGTTTTTATAATGCTTGCAAAGAAATGACAGATGGAAATGGCAATGTCATTTCTAAGTGCAGGTTATTTGTCAGTATGTCTAGCTGTGTATTAGGTTTTGTCATCATTTCAACAAGCATAGCAATTAAAGGCAAGCTTATTTATCTTAACAATGGCTTTTCCAGCTATCCCTACTAATCAATTAATTGCTGGTGGCTCCAACCCAAGTGCATAATGAAGAGTGCTGCATTTTAGTGTAATTTAAGCTCCTTGCCAGAATTATGGTCAATGGATTACAGCATGCTTTCCAAGTCGTGAAGTGAACATTTTCTACTATTTTACTATTTCATAAAATATATTCAATTTAATTGGTTTCCTTTAGATTTAAGTTTTTTAAAGTGCTTGTAAAGTCAAATTTTGTTATTTTAAAATAACACGAATGTAATAGTTACCTGCTTCATGTAATATAATTGCACAGGGCAACCCTATTTTACCTCTTCTAGGGTCCCCCGCTGGTGCTCCTGGCTCCCCTACTGGTGCTCCTGGTGGCACACCTGTGGGCTCAGTCCCCAGCTGCACTGCATGCATCCATAGGCACAGGCAGCATGCCTTGGCCCCAACCCCTGCTCCCCTGCCACAGAATGTCACAAACCCTGTCAGAGTGAGGAGAACCACTTCAGACAGGCGGTCATGGACCGAGTGAGGACTCAAGGAGGTAAGTATAGGGGGGAGTGAGTGGGTGATACAGATACTGGCACATTTTTACCTTAATGCAGGGAAAACATTGAGATAAAAATTGTTTAGGATTTAGAAACACTTTGGCTGTTGTATATTTTAGTATTTAGAATTTTTCTGATGTGCATTTTTAATGTATTTTTTTTAAATTTGGAATTAAAGTTAAACATCATTAACCAAAGTTTGCTAATACATGTTGCCAGCGAATGTATCTACGTCATTTACATCTACGGGCCTCCCAATGCACTAAGATGCAGAAAGAAATGGACATGCATTTTTCAAATTCACTGCACTGCAGTGCTGAGATGAAAACTGACACATTTTGTTTTTATTTGGAGAATTTAGACATATGCTTTTTAGAGCATTGCAATGCGTATGCTAAAGTGTGAATGGGCTCCTAATCAAAACATCAGTGAAAATGATTTATTTATTATAACTGTTGAGTTGAGGACGAGTTACAATCATTTAAAGGTACAAAGCACGAGTTGCAATGTGCTGCAATGCTTTGCAATACACCATAGTGTGTTATAGCAACACTTTTGTGGCACATCCAATACTTGGGATGTTTTAGTACATTGGCAGTCCATTTTTTTCTACGGGCTGCCGCAATGCAATGCTTGTTAACACATGACATATTGGGTGTTAATGCAAGTGCATTAATGTACTACATAAATATAGATGGGCCCTAAATAAAATTTCAAATTATTTTTTTGTATACTGTACATAGGTATAGAACTCTAAAAATGCAATTACTGGCTTGTGTTATTAGCTCAGTGCTCAACTTACCATATGTATTGATACAAGTCACTTTTTTGTTGACATACACTCCAAGGGGTTTGCTTAACTATGTTTCCTAATTAAATCTTATGTGCTGAATATGGATGCAAAACCATCTCTTTACAACATAAAGGTCCTTACAGTAACTTGCTGAATTAAAATGATTCACATTAAGCAAATTAGGGCTGAAATACTCTATTAGTGATGATGACATTAACACTACAACTTTATTCTCTTACTTTAAAGTGGACCTAACACCTAATATATTTTTCACGTTAGATGCATTATGCTAAATAATTGTAAGTATAACACTTGAATGCATTTATTGCCTCTCACATTGATTACGTACTCCTTCTGAAGATGCCTTTGTCTGACTTTATTTCCAGTGACGTGTATTTTAGGTATCATCCACAGACAGCCCCTATTTGCTGGACTGAGAGGCCAGCTCAGAGATTGCATCTATGTAGTTCATGGCTGTATTCACAAATAGCTAACAAAGATCAAGCTCAGTCCTCTGCTGGAGCATCTCAGCTTGAGCCTTGCTACAAATTTACAATGTTGTAGTTTGTTGACTGGGGAGAGGAGATTGAGGCCCACTTGAAGGAATTCATGACAAAAACAATTTTTGTTTTTGTTAATGCTGTACTGCTTTACCAACATTTTTACTATATTTTTAAATTATATTTACTACATTTTTACTTTATTACAAGTAGAGAAATGCTAATATTTTATTGCTTTTATTGGAAAAAGGAAAGTTTAATCTGCAGAAAACATGAAATATTTTCCAAATTACCAAACTAGTGCACACAAAATAAACTGATGAAATTTTTTTTGGTTATACGACAGTAACAGGGCCACATTTAATCTTCTGCACATGCGGACAGTTGGAAGAAAAGACTTTTATGAATCCTAGTCAGAGAAAATATTGTAGATTTGGTATAATGATAATGGGTTCTAGAATGTGGTCATCTTACTTAAAACTTATGATTTTATGATTTCTATCTATGTAAACATTTTTTATTTTTAAGAGCATTAAGAGCAAATAAATATTTCAAGAACCTGAGCTGTGATATAGCATGTTTTGCTTTTATTTATTAATGTTTACTGCAGGGACTTTCAAAAATTAACTGATAGCTATAATATACTAGAAAAGGTAGAGTCAGATTTCGCACCCTAGCTCTCTACAGATGTAGCAGTCTCTACAGATTGTAGCAGTGTCATCCTCAGCTGCTGTATTTCACTGAGAAGGAAATTGGGATGTACCATGGCAAAATGAGTGTATGTTTTTTCCCCCCCTCAGTTTACAATAAAACCATTTTTGCTGTTATAGATGAAAACTAACAAGGTAAATCTTTCACAGGGTTCTTGTATCATTTGCAGAATTCAGGGGTGAGATTCTCTTTCCCCCAATAGTTCCATATTCTCCAACCCATGTTCAGATGTCACCAATCTCACTTCTGCAATAAATTATTGAAAAGTCCAGCTGGAATACTAGGGCTCTTCCAACTCTTCCAAATGGTCGTGGCATGTTTGCAGATCCAGGGAATTTAGTCACAAGGATCTCATAATCAAAGTTTCTGAGAACAATAAAAAACAAAAACAAAATATATTCTACATTTAGATCTAGCTTATCTAGCTGCTTTATATTCTACAGTATGGATTGGAATGTAAGGGAGAGGGATACAAGTAGTGGCTTATGAGGGAGCGGGTTGCAAATTTCATTGTTTGAAGGAACTCACATTTTTATGTGGGTATAGGGTAGAGGGATGCAGAGCATTGGATACAGAGGAGGGGGTTTCAGGAAGTAGGAGAACCCTGAAATCTGTGTAGCCAGGTGTCGCTGGCTCTGTGATGCTCTGCCTGCTCATCCTCCCACCACAGTGTTGCTCACTGAGAGTAGCACAGAGCTGTTTGATCTCCAACTGGTTTCTCTCCCTCTCTCTTTACTGATGCTGATGGGACTGGGTTTGTGTTAAATCCCCCACTCACTCCTGCCCCCTTCCTTTTTGCAGCAATGCTGTGGACCAATCAGGAAAAAAAGAGAGGAAGCTCATGGGACATGTAATCCACAAGGAATGATATACAAGGGAGGCTTATGGAGCTGTGGACTTCAATATCCAGATTACCATAGACATGGGAGAAGAGAGAGTGAGTTTCCAGGTACATGAGGACAGCAGACTACTAAGTGATCTGGACTGTATTCCTGTGTATCAGGACTGGTGAGCTGAAACATCTGTGCTTTGCTCAACCTTGAAAGCAGTTATTGCCAATAAGGACTGCTCCTTACTTAGAAGCCCATCAGCCATCCATTGTACAGTCTTAAAGGGGCAGCTTTACATGCATCACCTTACGAAAGGGGCCCAATGATACCTGGCTAACACCGACAAATAGGTGTCAGGTACTTTGTGAGTGTCTACAGCAATAAACCCGCAAGCTGTGCAAAAAACCCACAACCTATATTAGCGTATAATGGAGAAAGATTTTGGAGGACTAGGGAACAATACATTGAAGAGACAAGAATGCAGTGCGTGATACTTTAAAGTACAATGTGTTGTTAAGTCAAAGATGAGGGACAGAGATTTCCTGGTACACATGCCCTTTATGTTACATTAAATTTTTAGGCCTCATGCACACTTGAGCTCAAGAACATTTGTTTTCCAGTTGTTTGACTTTTCTTTTTGGCTCTAAATGATCTCCATGTTAGCCTACTGTATGTGTCCATGCACATGTAGGCGTTTACAGGAGTTTAGAGGCAGAAACAAACCATCACTTTTGCTTTCAAGAGAGGAGTGTTTTGGCAGAAAATATACTGGACGAGCCTAACGCTCCTAAGCGCTAGGTGTGTTTAGTGCTTGAGCGTTTTTTCATTTCAGTGGCCAGAATAAATTTTATTTTCTTGCCAATTAAATAAATAAATTCTCAAGTGCTTGACATGCCTAAATGTGCCTAAATGCTCTTGCAAAAATGAGGCTTAAGGCCCGTACACACGTGCAGATTGTCGGCCGAAAAGCTTCGGCCGACGACCGATTGGCCGATTGTAGGCTTGTTAGTATGATGCTTCCGACAGCCGACAGCGCACTTTCGGCCAAACAGAATCTGTCGTGCAAGCATTAAAATTTTTGTATGCCGACACCAGAGCGGCCGATTGTTCGCCAGTCAATACAGAATTCGGCCGACAGACAGCCGATTTGCAAGACTGGGCATGCTCAGAAAAGAAAAAACACAGTGAAAGTTAACCATCACATGACATCACTTCTGCAGTCGGCTGTAGTCGGCGGACAAAATTCTTGTGCAGTCTTTTGCACTTTTCAACAGACACGACAGCCCGGGGACAAAAGACGGACGATCGTTCGGCCGACGATCTGCACGTGTGTACGGGGCATTAGGTGCACTTTTGAAGTGGCTTTTTCTCCGGCTAGTAGAAAAACATTTACAAAAGCCCCGGTGTGCATGCAGCCTAAATGTTCAGTGGACAGGCATAACAGACTTTATAAAGTATAGATTGCAGACTGAATAATGTCATTGATTAATCAGATTTGATGAATATATTGTAATTCATTTACTTCGGTGTCAATTACTTTTTCTGGTTAGTAATACATCCCAAAAATGATAAACTGTCTAATGCCAATGATATTTTCTAATTTCTGATATAAAACATATCCAATAAAATAACATTTCTTTACTGTTATGATCACTGTAAAGGCGATGTGTTTGAACTAGTGATCGACCGATTTTGGTTTTTCGTTGCCGATACCGATATTTTGGCCATTGCATAACGGTATCGGCCAATATTGCCTGATATTTTTGTACATTTAAAATTTTGCAAAATAAACATAAATTTCGACACAAATCTGTTACTGAACATGTAAAACTTTATTTATTAACATTTTTAACATTACAGACTTATTCTTCAAGACTACCTCTGCAGTATGGCATTCACTGCAACTACTGCAGTCAGTGCAAAACTGCTAGAAAAAAAGCTAGGCAACACAACAGCCTACACAGTGGATTGGACTGGAGTCAGTAGTGATTTAAAATTATTGCAGCAGTGAGTGGCGCTCTACTGCAGCAGTAGTCCACTGACTCCAATCTACGGTCTAGCTTTTTTTTCTAGCAGTTTTGCACTGACTGCAGCTAGACAAAAGCTAGACAGTGGATTGGAGTGGACTCAGTGGACTGGTGGACAGACACTCCTACTACACTTTCAAATGAATACTCCCAGTTAAGTAGAACAATATTATAGTGCAGAAAGCATAACATTTCAGCATGTTCACCAGTTAAACAGCTTCTTTTCTTTTCATAAATTGCTGCCACTTCACTAAAAACACCCTCACTTGGTACCGAGGAAAGAGGAGCAGAAAGGTATCTTCTAGCATTAGAAGCAAGTCTTTTGTAGTGTGCCTCATTTTCTTTCCACCACTGAAGAGGATCACTTCTTCTGTCAATTACTGGTTCCTTCAAATAGAGATGAAGTTCATCATCCAGGCTCATTATTGCAGATTCTAACTAATCCTCCGCATGAGGCCCCAATAAAATGCTGAACATGGCATCTATTTGACCACAATGAATTTTCTCTTCTGTCCGTTGTCTTTTTGGACATTTTTTCCTGCATCCTGCTCTTCCACATCAGAAACCTTCTCTTCTTGACTTTTCTTTTCATCAGGAGGAACCTCCTGCACCTTCTGTTGAACTTGAATCTCTTCTGTCAGCCATTGTTTTGCCTTGGCCAATACATCATCAGAGGAGAAAGGATGGTTCTTGTATCGAGGATCCAAAAGACATGGAAGCACAACATTTTTATTCTCCTCGTGCTTCTCAAACTGTTTGGCGAGGCTGTCCCTCATGGCCTGCCTACATGCTTTAATGCCACGTGTGTTGGATCCTTCATTTTGTTAAAGAAGCATCTTCAGCACTCTCACACATGGGATGACAGAGGACACAGATGAGTCGTAATGATTCACCTCTAGTGTCACTTCCTCAATGGGTAGAAGTGTCTCAATAATCTTGGCTACTATGTCCCACTGATCAGCAATAGGGCACGAATGTAACATGTGTAGCGTTGAGTTCCATCGTGTTGGAACAGCCTGTATCAAGTTGTTTTTGGGTAGGCCAAGGTCTTCCTGAATGCACCTCAGTCGCTGCTTGGCAAGAATAGAATGGTGGAAATGGCCTGCGCACTTCTTCAGCATGCTAATAATGTCGAGCAATGCTTTCTGGTTTAACAGACCATCATTTACCACAAGTTGGAGGGTGTGTGCCATGCAAATTAGGTTTGACACTCATGCAAGGCTCATACCTTTAACAATATTCGCTCCGCTGTCTCGCAGCACAAGCATCACTCTGTGATTCCCCATTCTTCTAGCATGTCTAGAAACATTTCTCTAATGTACTCCCCAGTATGGGATCCTTGCATCACCTTTGTGTTCAACATCAAATGCCTTCTTGTCCATCCACTGTCAATGAAGTGGCATGTAAGACTCATTAGTGATTCTGTTTGTCCTGACCAGCAGTCAGTCGTGAATGAGAGGGATTTGACAGCATTCTCTGGTTGCAGCATAGTCTTTACTTAATGACCTTTTGGTGAATCTTTTGCAGCATTTCAGTTTGATAAAATTTGTCACTCTTCAGTGTGTACCTTGGCTCAAGCATGGACAGCAACCACTTAAATCCAGAGTCAGACACCATTGTATATGGCTGGTTATCAGTGACCATCAAAGATCTCTTTGATCTTTTGATTTTAGCCACCTGTTTTTTTCTGAAACATATCTGTTATTGTTGCCTGGGATAGTGATGTTTCACCTTGTGATTCATTTTGTTTTTTTCTGTGCTGCATTATACAATTCAACATGATTAAATCTTAGATGGGCCCAAAGATTAGACATATTTTTGTTTTTTGCAGTTATTGATACCATGCTTACATTGTTTTTGCACAGTGCTGCTGATTTTCCTGGAGATAGAGAAGAGAAATAGCCCCAGACCACACTTTTAATTTTTCTATCGCCATTGAAACTTGAAAAGACACTAATATAGGCTTAAACAAAATGACTGGCTGGCACCCTTTGTTGGGTAGCTGCCTGGCTGACACCCTGTGGTTGGTGGCTGGCTGGCACCCTTTGGTGGGTGGCTGTCTAGCTGGCACCCTTTGGTGGGTGGCTGGGTGGCTGGGTGGCTGGGTGGCTGTCACCCTGTGGTGGGTGGCTGGCTGGCTGGTACCCTGTGGTGGCTGGCTGGCTGGCACCCTGTGGTGGGTGGGTGGCTGGCTTGCACCCTGTGGTGGGCGGGTGGCTGGCTGGCTGTCACCCTGTGGTGGGTAGCTGGCAGGCTGGCACCCTTTTGTGGGTGTCTGTCTGGCACCCTTTTGTGGGTGTCTGTCTGGCACCCTGTGGTGGATGGGTGGCTGGCTGGCACCCTTTGGTGGGTGGCTGGCACCCTTTGGTGGCTGGCTGGCACCCTGTGGTGGCTGGCTGGCCCCCCTTGGTGGCTGGCTGGCATCATGTGTGGTGGGTGGCTGGCAGGTACAGTCCCAGGGCCTGTGGCTGGCTAGCTGGTACAGTCAGGCAGGGCCTGTGGGTGTGTGGGACTGGGTGGCTGGGTGGCTGGCTGGCACTGGGCTGCTGTGGGTGGTGGGTGGCCGCAGCGGCTGTGTTACACAATGTTCACTGTGTCTGTCACTGGTCACTGTACTGTGATTTTTATAAGAAGTTGAACTAGATCACTCACTGTACCGACCGACTGTGCACAGCATGCAGAGTTGCAGACTCCAGTGTGGCTGTGGCAGGTAAAACACACTGTAACGAGGCTGAGGGAGGCGGCCTAAGAAGGCCGCAGAATCTGCCCAGTGCACGGAGGCACGTGGCGCAAAATACACAATGACGTCACTCCAATATCAGCAATATCGGTAAATCCAAAGGCCGATTCCGAAATATCGGGGAAAGTGCATATCGGCCCCCAATATATCGGTGTTGCCGATAAACGGTCAATCTCTAGTTTGAACTAGCATGAAGGGGTTACATTTATGACAGCTGTGATTGCTATTGTGTGCTGTGATTAACCCACAACTATCACATCGTACAGGGTGCTGTGATTAGCCTAGATACTATGTGATAGCTGTGGACCAATCACAGAATCACAATACTAAGCACAGCTGCTTTGAATGAAATCCCTTCTTAACAGTTGTGTTAACATTGTGATCGGATGATCACATAGCGATTACGTGATACTCTGACTGCCCATTAAGCTGGTGACGTACATCTACATGATTCAGCCTGTCCATGCTGCCATGCCACAGTAAATGTACTATGGCCAGGCAGCAAGTGGTTAATTAACAGTGACAATGACTCTCTGGTTAACATGATTTTTTTAAGTGACCTTTTGCCTCCACAGGACCACTTTAACTTAATAGGTTACCTGTAAAAGAAGCGTTCATATGTTATTCTGGCACCCTGTGTTTTGAAAAGCGTATGCGTTTATCACGTCTGCTAAAGGTATTAAACCATTGGAAGAGTCATATTATATTATACATCCTGTAGTGACACACAAGATGGGATGGGAGAAACCACAGTAGTTGAAGGGGGAGTAAGTATTTCATACATCTGGTAGTGTGGAGTCCTTGCAGCAACTGTGTAGTGGAGAAGCAGCAGCCACCAGGTCACTTTAAAGTTTAACCCCCTTTCTGACCAGGCCCTATTTTGCGATTCAGCACTGCGTTACTTTAACGGACAATTGCGCGGTCGTGCAATGCTGTACCCAAACAAAATGTACGTCCTTTTTTCCCACAAATAGAGCTTTTGGTGGTATTTGATCACCTGTGCGATTTTTAATTTTGCCGCTATAAACAAAAAAAGAGCGACAATTTTGAAAAAAAAAAAAAACTATATTTTTTACATTCTGCTATATGACATTCCCCAAAAAAATTTAAAAATCAAATTTTTTTAACATTTTAGGCCAATTTGTTTTCTGCTACATAATATCGCAATAAGCGTATTTTGATTGATTTGCACAAAAGTTATTGCGTCTACTAACTACGGGAAGTATTTATGCCATTTTTATTTATTTATTTTTGACACTTTTGGGGGGACCAGTGACATTACTACAGTAATCAGTGCTAAAAATACGCACTGTTACTGTAATAATTGACACTGGCAGGGAAGGGGTTAACCCTATGGGTGATCAATGGGTTAAATGTGACCCTCATGCTCACTGACGTGTGTGTGTGTGTGTGTGTGGGGGGGGGGGGTTCTGTGACAGACACAGAGATTGCAGTTTCAGCTATGCTGAATCTAGTGATCTCTTCCTGTCTGTCACTGAGAAGCAGGGCCGGACTGGGAATAAAAACCAGCCCTGGAAATAATTTCATACCAGCCCCATAGCATTATTATACCGGCCCAACAGCATAGCGTCATTATTTTCTTGATCATAAAAAGGGAAAACCATGCATTTTAAAGCACATGTGAAGCGTGTATTATATGTAGATAAAACAGATATGAAATCACATAGGGTTTTATATATATATATATATATATATATATATATATATATATATATGTACATAGATAGATACATACTATACATAAGAGCAAATTCCAGTTAAAAGTGGTGTAATTGATTCACCCCTAGTTTTGAGGTGTCATCAGAGGTTTCTTCAGAGCGATTACCATCTATATATATTAAAAAAGAATAGCGCACACATGCAAAAGAAATGACTATCAAATTTGAAGACAATCCATAAATAAAAATGGGGATTTGGTCCTACCATATGGCCATATCGTGCTCAAGCCCACCACTACGTCAAAGTACCCCATTGTCAGTGGGTCCTACACTATTCATAAAAAAGGGTTAGAGAGGCTGGATTCATCCTTTTTTATGGATAGTCGCTTATTATTCTTTTTTAATATGCATGCCGCTTGGTTCATAACTGCACCAGCTTTAGAAATACATGTTCAGGGTTTGCTCCCCCAACTTTTTGCTTGTTTATTATGTATTCGGGCTGACCAGACTTCTGAGGTTAGGCTGCGGAGGGGTCCAGTTTTACCCGCCCCTGGTGTAGAAAGGCGCGCTCCACCACCCCTACCAAGATCAGTGCCTTCCTATAAAAATGACACCGCCCAGTGCTATTACGTCACTACTTGCCTTCCCCGGCCTAGCTGCAGCCATATACTATACGGGTGCCACCAGGGCTGGTGGAAAGGTTTTTGACACCCTAGGCAACCCCCCCCCCCCCCCAGCTAGGAAGCAGGGCCAAGAGGAGTGAGCTGGGTACGGGCCTCCTGTATGTGGCCCAGGCCCCATCAGTTCAGCAAGAGGGCCCAGGCAGTAGGAGGAATCAGATCATGGAAAAGGGGGGTGACTGGTGCGGCTGGAGGAAAATTACAGGAACCAATCCCCTGTATGGGTCTCCCTGCAGCAGCTGAAAGCTGGTTTTTCCTCCTCCCTCTCCTGCTGCTTTGGTTCTTGCAATTGCCCCCCTCTATACTGATCACCCCCTCCTGTCCATGATCAGATTCCCCCTTTTCCCTGCTGCCCAGGCTCCCCTGTATGCGTCCCCCTTACTCGCAGCGCTGCTGGCTTCATCTTCTCTCCCTCCCACCTGTTTTCAGTTGCTGCAGAGGGGGGGGGGGAGAACCACAGGAGATCTGTTCTAGTAAACCACTGTTGATGACTACTTTCCGCTTGCTGTCCTTTGTGCCCCTACAGCAGCGCTGACGATTCTTCTCTTTTTTTCTGATGCTGGCTGCTGCAGGGTAGGGGAGAATAGCTTCAGGATAAAACACAGGTCTGGTAGGCTATACAGGGCCCCATAATTTCTAACGGCAACCCTGGATGTAGTGGTGAGGAGGGTGATATCAGTGGCAGTGCTGAGGGGGGGTGGGATAAGCGGCAGTGGATGTGGTGATGGGGTGGGATCAGTGGCAGCAGTGGTAGTGAAGAGGGTGGAATCAGTAGCAGCAGTGGTGATGATGATGGTGGTGGTGAGGGGGGGTTGGGATCAGTGGCAGCGGTGGTGGTGGTGAGGGGGGTGGGATCAGTGGCAGTGGTGGTGAGGGGATGGGATCAGTGGCAGCGGTGGTGGTGGTGAGGGGGGTGGGATCGGTGGCAGGGGTGGTGGTGATGAGGGGGTGGGATCAGTGGCAGTGGTGGTGGTGATGAGGCGGGTGGGATCAGTGGCAGCGGTGGTGATGGTGGTGGTCAGGGAGGTGGGATCGGTGGCAGCGGTGGTGGTGGTGAGGGGGGTGGGATCGGTGGCAGCAGTGGTGATGGTGGTGAGGGGGGTGGGATCGGTGGCGGCAGCAGTGGTGGTGGTGAGGGGGGTGGGATCGGTGGCAGCGGGGGTGGTGGTGATGGGGGTGGGATCGGTGGTGGTGGTGAGGGGGGTGGGATCGGTGGCAGCGGTGGTGGTGGTGAGGGGGGTGGGATCGGTGGCAGTGGTGGTGAGGGGGGTGGGATCGGTGGCAGCGGTGGTGGTGGGGAGGGGGGTGGGATCGGTGGCAGCGGTGGTGGTGGTGGTGAGGTGGGTGGGATAGGTGGCAGCGGTGGTGGTGATGAGGGGGGGTGGGATCGGTGGCAGTGATGGTGGTAGTGATGAGGGGGGTGGGATGAGTGGCAGCAGGGGTGGTGGTGAGGGGGGTGGGATCGGTGGTGGTGAGGGGGATGGATCGGTGGCAGTGGTGGTGAGGGGGGTGCAATCAGTGGCAGGGGCGGTGGTGGTGGGGGGGGTTGGATCAGTGGTGGTGGTGAGGGGAGTGGGATCAGTGGTAGCTATAGTGGTGAGGGGAGATTAGTGGCAGTGGTGATGGGGGGTGCCATCCTGCCCACCGCCACTGCTGCCCCCCCATCCTATCAGGGATAAGATCTGTGGGGGTGGTGAGATCAGCAGTGGGCAGTGGTGATGGAGGATGGGATCAATTGCACTGCTGATTACTATACTGTACTTACTTTGTCAGTCAATTCCCCTTCAGCCTTGGTGCCTCTCACACGTGCCTGCAGGGATGCTTCTTCTGATGTCTGGTGGCTGGGTCTCCCAGCAGAGAGCAGAGCTCCTCCCCCTCACTCTATTGGTCATCAGCGTTAGCTGAGACACCTGCACCTTCAGCTTCTCTCTCTGAAGCAATGGGCAGAGACAGAGGATAGGCGGTCTGCAGTGACACTGCTCACTCAGCCAGCCTCCCCTTAGCAGCGAGCAGACAACGGTGGCCAGGCCACTCCCCCAGTAACACACAGCGGCGGAACTTGCGGGCGGGCAGCCGTGAATGGCGGGCGGACGGCCAGAACATGGGGGCTGGCGGCCGGAACTTGCGGGTGGGCGGACGGCCAGAACTTGCGGGCTGGCGGCCAGAACTTGCGGGTGGGCGGACGGCCAGAACTTGGGGGCGGGCAGCCAGAACTTGCGGGCGGCCGGAACTTGCGAGCGGGCGGCCGGAACTTGCAGACTGGCGGCCGGAACTTGGGGGCTGAGTGCTGCTGCTCTCAAAGTGGCCCCAGGGCAGTCGGCCTACCGGGAAATCTCCCGGTATCCCGGTAGGCCAGTACGGCCCTGCTGAGAAGATCTGCCTACTTTGGTTACATAAGTAGGCAGGTCTTCTCTCCATTACCCTGACGATCCGTGGTCGGACTCCCGCTGTGCGCCGCCAGAATCACTAGCAGTCCAGTGATGTAGGTCTACGTGGCTGGACCCAGGGGAGCCGCACTGCCGCAGTAATATTACTGTGAGCAGTCGGCAAGTGGTTAAATAAAGCAAGCAAATATCACAGTTTAACTTAAAAAAAGACAAAGGCAATCAAATTTATATTTAAATTATTTCCTTCTCGAAAAAAGGAACATGTAATTAACAAATTAGGCTCAATGCAACACACAATAAAATCATATTTTATGTGTTGTTTTTTTATTATTTGTTATACAATATGTCTAAATGAGCATGCTTTAAATGTTCAAATACACATTTTTAAAACAACTGCTTGCTTGTTTTACATAATTATTTAAACTTTGAAACTGAATTTTATTACTCAGAATTGTCAAATGGTTTTCTACAGTTACATATACACTATATTGTTAAAAGTATTGGAACGCCTGCCTTTGCACGCACATGAGCTTTAATGGCATCCCAGTCTTAGTCCGTAAAGTTCAATATTGAGTTGGCACACCCTTTGCAGCTATAAAAGCTTCAACCCTTCTGGGAAGGGTGTCCACAAGGTTTAGGATTGTGTCTATGGGAATGTTTGACCATTCTTCAAGAAGTGCATTTGTGAGGTCAGTCACTGATGTTGGGCAAGAAGGCCTGGCTCGCAGTCTCCCCTCTAATTCATCCCAAAAGTGTTTCATCGGGTTGAGGTCAGGACTCTGTGCAGGCCAGTCCAGTTTCTCTACCCCAAACTTGCTCATCCATGTCTTTATGGACCTTGCTTTGTGCACTGCTCCAAATCATTTGGTGGAGGGGGATTTATGGTGTGGGACTGTTTTTACAGGGGTTGGGCTTTGCCTCTTAGTTCCGGTGAAGGGAACTCTTAAGGCGTCGGCATACCAAGACATTTTGGACAATTTCATGCTCCCAGGTTCGTTGGAATAGTTTGGGGATGGCCCCCTACTGTTCCAACATGACTGTTGCACAAAGCACAAAGCAAATTTAAATTATAGGTTGGTATGAATTCCAAATAACATGAAAAATAATCAGTGAGCTGCTAGTGCACTTTATCATGTAACAGGTATACCAATATCACAAATTTCACTCAATTGTCCTTAATCCAAGTTCTCTTTTATCTGTTCCAGCCACCTAACAGGCTTAGTAGGAGGCCAATAGAAGTGTACTTGTTGGACCCTGTGCTTTTTAACATCCTTTCAGTTTTTTTGCATCACCAATCTCATTCAAGCTTTTAAAGCCATTTTGAACCTTTTATTTCCTGGTCCAGATAACAATAAATATGTTCTAAAGTACTAAGCAGGTATGCACCTAAGTACTTTATTTTCACTATTGAGTGTCAAACCTCACTAAATACTGAAATATGTTTTTGAATTGCCCAGTAGCCTAGCAATTAGGATGTAGGATAGTGGTAGATCTTAATTCCTAAGCAACAACTAGCATTCACTAATGTCTCAATAGGCAAGAAAATGGCAAATTATTTACTTAAAAATAAAGAGAATATTTCAGTACTGAGGCATTACAGGTCATAAATACCAACTATTTTGTTCTTTATACATTTTTCTACTTACAATCAAGTTTTTTTTATTCTTTTATTTCTCTATGAATAAGATGACAATTGTCATTAACAGTGACCTTCTGTAACAACTATGATATTCATGAATCTATATAAAGGCTTGAAAGCGATTAGCATAAAAAAAGCGTATGCATTTTTTGCATACAGATGAAATTCTGGCCTAAAAAATTTAAGGAAAAAGTACAAGGAGCAGGTTTTATGTCAAATTCATCCAATTTTAATTCATGTAAATTCCTGTATAAATTCTGAAAAATCAAAACTAACTGTATAAAGAAAAATGTTCTCTATTAAAGCTGGATTGTGAATAAAAAGCAGCTATAGTAAGACACTAGCCTACAGTTTTATAAAAGACTACACATTGTCCTTGTCAAGAGCAAAGATAGAATGAAAGAAAACTATCTTTCCTATTCCTGTGCCAATGGTAGTATTGCGCATCCTTCCAAATAAAGTACTGAAATTTATTTGGAATACGACTCAACATAGGGTTAATAAGCATAATCATCATTGACACAAACTCAGTGGTGGTTTTGGGGTTCCTTGCTTACTTAACTATTATAGGGCTGCCCAAACAGCCCCACTTACTCTTCTGCATGCAACAAAAGGACATTCCTATTTGGGCTTTACTCAATGCAATCAATATAACAACATTGACGTCTCCACACTAATTTGGCTGCCACCCACTTTCCGACCATCTCTACTAGCTCTCCCTTTAGCACATTCTGTTAATAATTGGTTGCAGGTGTTTTCAGTTGTTTTGTAGTGTGTTGTGTGAGAAGCAGCCTGCTTTGCTACTTCTTCTACTGCTTCTCATACTGTATTTCTGATTTTCAATCAATGTGTCTCAATGCAAATTTCCACATTCATTTAAATATCATCAGTGTCGCTTTGTTTTAAACTTAGTGCTCAGGCCTTGGGTATAATGAACAAGGAATTTTTCTCAAAAGCTTAGATGTCAGTTAGCCTGGTTAACCACTTGCCGACCGCCCGCTGCCTTTTTACTGCGGCAGGGCGGCTCAGCTGTGTCCAGTCATGTAGTACTACGTGACTGGAGTGCATGTAGTATTGGCGGCGCACGGAGCTGACACAGCAGGAGGCGGGCCACGGGAGGAGTGGCGGCAATTGCCGCTGCTCTTCCGCGATCATACGGGAAACTGAGAGAAGACCCGCCTGCTTTGTTTACATAAATAAATTAAACCCTCACATTTCAGTAAGGTGTAGCAGATGAAGTAAATAGTCAGCTGATCGCACTGCTGTTTAGTAGGGATGATCAAACTTTTGAAAAGTTCGGTTCGGCCAGAACATCCGAACTTCCCGAAAGTTCGGCCCGGATTTCAGAACCCCATTGAAATCAATGGGACCCGAACTTCGGTAATCAAAAAACACAATTTTTAAGCCCTAAAACCCAATAAATGCCCATAAAAAGTCCCTAGGGTTCTGGGTCATGCCCCATTAACTATTAACCACTTCCATACAGAGCAGTTTGACACCCTTCCTGCCCAGACCAATTTTCAGCTTTCAGCACTCTCACACTTTGAATGACAATTGCTCAGTCATGCTACACTGTAACCAAACAAATTTTTTATCATTTTTTTCACACAAATAGAGCTTTCTTTTGGTGGTATTTGATCACAACTGGGGTTTTTTTTTTTTCGTGATATATGCAAAAAAAGAGCAAAAATTTTGAAAAAAAAAAAACACTTTTTTTTAGTTTCAATTATAAAATTTTGCAAAAAATTAATTTTTCTTCATACATTTGGGCCAAAATGTATACTGCTACATGTCTCTGGTAAAATTAACCCAAATTAGTGTATATTATTTAGTCTGTGTGAAAGTTATTGAGTCTAGAAGCTATGGTACCAATTACTGAAAATTGATCACACCAGAAGTACTGACTGCCTATCTCCTTTCTTGAGGCCCTGAAATGTCAGGACAGTACAAATACCGCCCAAATGACCCCTTTTTGTAAAGTAGACAGTCCAAGGTATTTAGTAAGAGGCATGGTGGGTTTTTTGAAGTTGTAATTTTTTCCCACAATTCTTGGGAAAATGAAGAAAAAAAATTTTTTTCTTTTTTTCCCACAAAGTTGTCAATTTATAAGCTATTTCTAACACATAGCATGTACACAGCAAAAATTACACCCAAAAATACATTCTGCTACTCCTTCCGAGTATGGCGATACCACATGTGTGAGACTTTTACACAGCCTGGCCACAAAAAGATACTCCACGTCCAAGAAGCACCTTCAGGCGTTCTAGGAGCATAAATACACATAAAACTTTCTTACTACCTATCACACTTTTCAAGGCCCTAGAGCACCAATACAATGGAAAAGTCCACAAAATGACCCCATTTTGGAAAGAAAACACTCCAACGTATATTCTATGAGGCATTATGGGTCCTTTGAACATGTCATTTTTTTCCACAGGTTTTTGGAAAATGTGGGAAAAAAATGAAAACTTTTTTTATTTACACAAAGTTGTCAATTTATAGGATATTCCTAACACATAGCATGTACACAGCAAAAATGACACCCCAAAATTCATTCTGACACTCCTCCTGAGTATGGCAATACCACATGTGTGAGACTTTTTCACAGCCTAGCCATATAGAGGGGCCTAACATCCAAGGAGCATCATCATGCATCCTAGCCATTTGCCTAGGCCTATTTTTGACATTTGGTGTTTACAAGCTAAAATCAGTTGTTTTGCTAGAAAACTGCTTAGAACCCCCAAACATTATATATTTTTTTTTAGCAGTGACCCTAGAGATTAAAATGGAGATTATTGCAATATTTTTTATCACACCGTATTTGCGCAGCGGTCTTCCAAACGCAATTTTTTTGGAAAAAATTCACTTTTTTTAATTAAAAAATAAGAAACCAGTAAAGTTAGCCCAATTTTTTTCCATAATGTGAAAGATAATGTTACGCCGAGTAAATAGATACCCAACATGTCATGTTTCAAAATTGCGCACGCTCACGGAATGGCGACAAACTTTGGTACTTAAAAATCCCCATAGGCGACAATTTAAAAATTTCTACAGGTTGCCATCCTTGAGTTACAGAGGAGGTCTAGGGCTCAAATTATTCCCCTTGCTCTAACGATCGCGGCGATACCTCACATGTGTGGTTTGAACACCGTTTACATATGTGGGCGGGGTTTCCGTATGCGTCGCTTCTGCGCGCGAGCTAACGGGGACAGGGTGCTTTAATTTTTTTTTTTTTTTTTTTTACTATTTATTTTATTTATTATTTTTTATTTTTACACCGTTTAACAAAAAAAAAAAGGATCATTTTTATTTCTATTACAATAAATGTAAACATTACTTGTAATAGAAAAAGGCACGACAGGACCTCTTTTTTGTGAGATCTGGGGTCAAAAAGTCCTCAGATCTCACAAGTACACTAAAAGATAGAAAAAAAAAAAAAAAATTATTATATAAAATGAAAAAAAAAAAGGACCTTTAAACCGGTTGCTAGGCAACAACATTTTCCGTAGCTCCGGTCCTCCAAGACCATAGAGTCAAGTGAGGGCAAGCTTGCCCTCACTCGACATCCTGTCTGTGAGGATCCGGGACCGGATCGTTTTCCCCGCTGCTGGCGGGTCCGGTAAGCGGGGAAAAGGACCGGACGCGGCGGGAGGGGGGGGGGGGCACCTCTTCCGCCATCCCAGAAGGGTGATCCCACGGCGAATCCGCCGCTGGGACCACCCTTATCGGAAAGCCAACCGTCCACCGTTTAAAAAAATACCAGGGTTATGGCAGCTATCTGCTGCCATAACACCGGTATTTAGGTTTAAACGGAGGACGTATATAAACCTTTTTGGACTTAGACATGGTGGCTGTATGAAGGGCGACAGGTACTCGGGTACTTTGTTGGGCAGGTGACAGGTACTCTGGTACTGATGAGCAGGTGGCAGGTACTCGGGTACTCCGATAGGCAGGTGACAGGTACTCGGGTACTCTGATGGGCAGGTGACAGGCAGGTGATAGGTACTGATGAGTAGTACTGATACTGATAGGTGATACTGATACGTGATAGGTACTGATGAGTACTGATGAGTAGTGATGGGTACTGATGAGCAGGCGGCAAGTACTCAGGTACTTCAGGCGTCAGGTACTCTGATGAGCAGGTGGAAGGTACTCGGGTACTCTGATGGGTAGGTGACAGGTACTCAGGTACTCTGATGACGGGTACTCCGTTGACAGGTACTCAAAGTACCCGAGTATCCGTCATCAGAGTACCCGAGTATCCGTCATCAGAGTACCCGAGTACCTGTCATCAGAGTACCCGAGTACCCGTCATCAGATTACCCGAGTACCTGTCATCAGAGTACCTGCGTACCTGTCATCAGAGTACCCGAGTACCTGTCATCAGAGTACCCGAGTACCTGTCATCAGAGTACCCGGGTACCTGTCATCAGAGTACCCGAGTACCTGTCATCAGAGTACCCGAGTACCTGTCATCAGAGTACCTGAGTACGCGTCATCAGAGTACCCGAGTACCCATCATCAGAGTACACGAGTACCCGTCATCAGAGTACCCGAGTACCTGTCATCAGAGTACCCAAGTACCTGTCATCAGAGTACCCGAGTACCCGTCATCAGAGTACCCGAGTACCTGTCATCAGAGTACCCGAGTACCTGTCATCAGAGTACCCAAGTACCTGTCATCAGAGTACCCGGGTACCTGTCATCAGAGTACCTGAGTACCTGTCATCAGAGTACCAGAGTACCCGTCATCAGAGTACCCGAGTACCCGTCATCAGAGTACCCGAGTACCCGTCATCAGAGTACCCGAGTACCTGTCATCAGAGTACCCGGGTACCTGTCATCAGAGTACCCGAGTACCCGTCATCAGAGTACCCGAGTACCTGTCATCAGAGTACCCGAGTACCCGTCATCAGAGTACCCGAGTACCTGTCATCAGAGTACCCGAGGACCTGTCATCAGAGTACCCGAGTACCTGTCATCAGAGTACCCGAGTACCTGTCATCAGAGTACCTGATGGGCTGGTGACAGGTACTCGGGTACTTTGATGGGCTAGTGACAGGTGCTCTTTATTGGGGGGGGGGCAATCAGTGTGTTTGGGGTGCACTATGATTGGTAACTAGCTGTTACCACACTCTCTTCCTCACACAGGATCAGTGTGTGAGGAGGAGAACACGGTGACAGCTAGTTACCGTGTTCTCTGTTGACATTTGTGACCGGCTGTGATTGGACACAGTCGGTCACGTGGTAAAGAGCCAATTTCATTGGCTCTTTACCTAGATCGGGGATCGACTCTGTCCGAGGGACCAGCCTCGTCCCCGATCGCTGCTCTGCGCGCCCCCGGGGGCGCGCATTGCAGAGAGAACGAGCGGCTCGTGCTGGAGCCGCTCATGTGATCGGCTGTGATTGACACAGCCGATCACGTGGTAAACAGCCAATTTCTATTGGCTGTTTACCTTGATCAGGGATGGGCTATGTCCGAGGGACGAGCCTCACCCCCGATCGCCGCGCTGCGCGCCCCCGGGGGCGCGCAGTAGCAGCTAGAGCGGGCGGACGTCATATGACGCCCGCCCGGATCCGTACAACCACCATGCCGACGTCATATTACTATGACTCGGTATGGAAGTGGTTAATCACACAAAAAAAGTTCTTAAAAATTGTCATTTTTGATAAAAAAGCCAATTATTGAAAAAAAAAAGAGATTTTTTGATTTTGACTTTGGGTTTAGTATCTGGGGGGTCTAAAAAGTGTACATGTGAAGTTTCAGCTCTGCAGCATGTCCAGAACCATGAAAAAAAAAAAGATAATTTTTCAGTAGAACAGGGATGTGGGACCCTCCTTTTACACCTATATGATCTTTTTTTTCTGGTTCTGGACATGCTACAGAGCTGAAACTTCACAGGTACACCTTTTAGACCCCCCAGACACAAAATCACACAAAAAAAAAGTTCTTAAAAATTGTCATTTTTGATAAAAAAGCCAATTATTGAAAAATTAAAAAAAAAAAAGAGAGAATTTTTGATTTTGACTTTGGATTTAGTATCTGGGGGGTCTAAAAAGTGTACATGTGAAGTTTCAGCTCTGCAGCATGTCCAGAACCATAAAAAAAGATTGTTTGTATTAGAACACTTTCAGCACAGGAGTTTTCACACCTTGCCGGTTTAATAGCAGGCATTTTTTTGGGTTCTTTGCAGTCAGGAAAAACATCTGAACTTGTGTATAGTGGTACTGTGCACAAGTTCTGATGTTTTGACTACCTCCAAAATCCCCAAAAAATGCCAGCAAAAACACACCTGGGCATTTTTTTTGACGCTAGCGTTTTTTGGCATTTTTTGGGGTTCTTTTGAGGCAGGCAAAACATCTGAACTTGTGTATAGTGGTGTATATACACACATACATATATTTATATACACACCTAGACATATATAGGTGTGATAGTAGCAGAAATATATGCTTGCGCTAATGAAATCATTTACAGTAATATATTTCTGCTACTATCACACCTATATATGTCTAGGTGTGTATATAAATATATGTATGTGTGTATATACACCACTATACACAAGTTCAGATGTTTTGCCTGCCTCAAAAGAACCCCAAAAAATGCCAAAAAAACGCTAGCGTCAAAAAAAAAAATGCCCAGGTGTGTTTTTGCTGGCATTTTTTGGGGGGTTTTTGGAGGCAGGCAAAACATCAGAACTTGTGCACAGTACCACTATACACAAGTTCAGATGTTTTTCCTGACTGCAAAGAATCCAAAAAAATGCCTGCTTTGAAACTGGCAAGGTGTGAAAACCGAGAAGAGAAGCCAACCCCCTGAGCTGAAAGTGTTCTAATACAAACAATCTTTTTTTTTTATGGTTCTGGACATGCTACAGAGCTGAAACTTTACATGTACACTTTTTAGACCCCCCAGATCTGAAATCCAAAGTAAAAATAAAAAAAATCTCTTTTTTTTTTAATTTTTTCAATAATTGGCTTTTTTTATCAAAAATGACAATTTTTAAGAACTTTTTTGTGTGATTTCGTATCTGGGGGGTCTAAAGGGTGTACCTGTGAAGTTTCAGCTCTGTAGCATGTCCAGAACCATTAAAAAAAAGGATTGTTTGTATTAGAACACTTTCAGCACAGGGGGTTGGCTTCTCTTCTCGGTTTTCACACCTTGCCGGTTTAATAGCAGGCATTTTTTTGGGTTCTTTGCAGTCAGGAAAAACATCTGAACTCGTGTATAGTGGTACTGTGCACAAGTTCAGATGTTTTGCCTGCCTCCAAAAACCCCCAAAAAATGCCAGCGAAAACACACCTGGGCATTTTTTTTTTGACGCTAGCGTTTTTTTGGCATTTTTTTTGGGTTCTTTTGAGGCAGGCAAAACATCTGAACTTGTGTATAGTGGTATATATACACACATAATTATATGTATATAGACACCTAGCCATATATAGGTGTGATAGTAGCAGAAATATATTACTGTAAATGATTTCATTAGCGCAAGCATATATTTCTGCTACTATCACACCTATATATGTCTAGGTGTGTATATAAATATATGTATGTGTGTATATACACCACTATACACAAGTTAAGATGTTTTGCCTGCCTCCAAAACCCCCCAAAAAATGCCAGCAAAAACACACCTGGGCATTTTTTTTTGACGCTAGCGTTTTTTTGGCATTTTTTTGGGTTCTTTTGAGGCAGGCAAAACATCTGAACTTGTGTATAGTGGTATATATACACACATAATTTTATGTATATAGACACCTAGCCATATATAGGTGTGATAGTAGCAGAAATATATTACTGTAAATGATTTCATTAGCGCAAGCATATATTTCTGCTACTATCACACCTATATATGTCTAGGGGTATATATACAGACATATATGTGTATATATACCCTCTATACACATGTTCACATGTCATGTCTGACATCAAACATGTCCTCAAAAAAGCACTTGCAGTGGCAACCCCTGCAGCATGAAAAATGCTTGCTGGTGAGAAGCCATATTCCTGTCCCGAAGCAACTCAGAGAAATGATCATTTCTCTATAGCGGTCACCCTGCTATGGAAGGGTTTTGTCACCCTTCCATAGCAGTCACTGTCAGTTAACCCTACACTACACTACGGTCCCCTTACACTTAACACTTTCCCTACAGAAACTAAATTTTTGAAGCTAACTTAAGTGTAAAGGAGCACTCTAACTACACTAGATATTCCTTTCCTCACACTAATAAATGCTAAATGACACTTTTAAAGTAAAATTAACAGAACTGCTTCCACTCTCTTCCATGTCCAGTATAACAATGCTAGGAATATGGCGGGGGCTATCTTATATACTGGGGGGCGTATTCACTAATGATTGGTCTAGGGACCCCCTAGTCACTCCAATCACATTCCTAGCATTCTCCTGCTCCCTCAATTGGCTTTTGCTAATGGTTCTGGTCCAATCACGGCTTTTAAAGCCCATTTCCTGAAGCATTGCATTTTGGTCGTTTCTGGTTGCCGAATTCCGAACTTTTTGGGCAAAAAGTTCTAAATTCGGCCGAACCTCGAACACCCAATGTTCGGGCCGAACCGATGGTGGACCCGAACCGTTCGATCATCCCTAATGTTTAGGCAGGGAAAGTGGTTGTTGGAGCTCTATCTGAGAATCGTACCATCCATGATCAAAATGGCACTGATTGACTCCTCCTACGCGTTACATCACATGACACGTGACTTCATCAGGGCGGCTAGGAGGCTAAACTGCAGTGCTCTATTTACTTCATCTGCTACACCTTACTGAAATGTGAGTGTTTTTATTTCTCAATAAACATTGTTTTTTACCTATTACAATATGAGTACCTTTTATCTTCCTTTGGGATACCGTGTGATGCCTTGAGATATACTGAATATGAGGACATGATAACCAGATTGAAAGAACAAAGATCCCTGCGAGCATAGAGAGGAAGGATTACTGGCTTGCTTTTTTTGCACATATCAAGTGTGCTTCAGGTGAGCGCGCATTGTACTCACAGGTACACACTGGGTGAGAAGAGGCTAAGCACCAACCATTTAGAGGTTACCTTGTAATTTGCACATGGAATTAGTTGGATCCTGTCACTTTTAGCACTTAATTTCCAGCACGCCGAGCACCTTTTTAGATGAACTTTTTTATATATTACTTGTGTGACACATCACGGATGACCCCTTTTTATCACATTGCTTTAGCACAATATTAGCACTTTATTCTTTATTAAGGCACATATATATTCATTGCCACATTTACATTTTTATATATCTGGCTTGCATTATTAATATTTTATGTCACTTGGATTCTTTGCTTATATATGTGGTTATTTTTAACTTTATTCATTGTTACTTGCACATTTCAAATGATTTTAGCCATTTTTTTTAGCACTTAGTAGGTATTGATTGGAGTGCACCTTTTTTTATTGGAGAATAGCGCATTACCATTGTCTCCTATCCATTTAAGGAAAATGCCCGTCTCAAGGATCTAGAATTGAGGCAACAAGGGCAGACCTGGGCACTCAAACTACCACAAGACCCAGCAGGATGACAAAAAACAGCCCTCACTTGCAGAAGTTGGCACATACTGTAAGGCAGAAAGTCAAAAAGAGGGATTACAGGGCTTTGGCTTTGAGCCCTGAGGTAGGGTGGGGTAGACTCTGACTGCTTATGGGGAACTACTGCTTCACCCTGACCACAGACATTTTGCATTGAGGAAGGAGCACATTCCAAATACCAGTGCCATTATTACCTACAGTTCCGAGAGCAGATTTGAAAATATGACTTTTTTGGGAACCAATGACACTAATACAGTGATCAGTGCTAAAAAATTGCACTGTCACTGTACTAATGACACTGGCTGCCAAGGGGTTATCAGGGGTGATCAAAGGGTTAACTGTGTGCCTAGCTCTTGTTTTTTATTACAGAGTGGGAGGTGCTTTTACTAGGAGAAGACATGGAGCCTTGTCCTTGCTTTTCAGTCTCAAGATCAATGCCTTCCCTACTGTCAGAACAGCAATCTGCCTTGTTGACATAGGAAGACTGCCGTTCTGCCTCTGTACCGAATGATCAGCGGGTGCTGGTAGATAGCAAGTCTGCGGTACCCGCTGATTGGCTCCTGAGGGTATAATCACATATATATACAGGATCCTGCACACAGTGGCCACCGTGTAGCAGTAAAACTGCTATAGGGTGGTCGTGAAGTGGTTAATGGGGCCACAGACAGCAATAAAAACTGACAAGTGTTGGAATCCCTCTGCACTCTATCTAAAACTAAAAAAAGAGTTTGGCCTTTAGTTATACTTTAATTCTTAGATTTAGTAGGAATTCTGTAAGGTATGTCATGTTTTGTAAGGTATGTCGTGTTTATGTGCATTAGTGATAATTTTAAAGAGTTTTTGTTAAAGATATCAGTTTGAAAAACATTTGCATAACTATAACAGAACATACAAAATCAGCAATACCATCTATTCTACCAGTCCTTTGCTTTCAGAAAATGTATGGTTTGGGGTGTCTTTTACAAACTCTGAAAGATGTAAGTAAAATATAACAAATAAGATATTGCAAAAATATTCTGGCCACCTGAGGTTAAAAGTGGAGCGCAGGACCTGGCAGCAAATGGGTTAAGACTAACCCCAAGTATTGATTCTAAGAATTTGTGCATTTTCAATGTTGCCCTTGATGTCCCATGAAAAGACCCACTCCCCTCTGTACTGTATTTTTTTTTTGCATTGGTACCTATTCCCCATAGCAATAACCAGCTTACTTTTTGACAGTATTTTGCCTAATAACCCTACAAAATGTCGAAAATGTAATAACAGGATTCACCTCCCTAAAAGTTTCAATGGAATTGACTACTAGGTTCTGGTTTGTAGAATTTCAAGCAGAATTCTTTGAACCTTCTGTGAATTAAACTTGAGAAGATATGTCCAATCAATACCTTCAACCTATAGTTTCCTATCCCTGTGAGTTCTCAGTCTGCCTAGACCCAATTATCTTCTGCCACCTGGTCTCCTTAAACCTTTTGTCTAACTGCTAACCAGCTGAGCCCGACTGCTGTTTTTTGATCAGTCTGCCCTAACCCTGACCAGCTTTCCTAAGTTCGTATTTGCTCTATGATCTAATTTTGATGCTTGGCTCTGCTTAACTCTCCTAAATGTGTTAGTTACCTTTCTTTGACTATATTTCCTTCTTTCTCTTTGGCAGCTCTCCATTGCTGGATATGTCCTCAGTTATGATAAACCTGGTGCTGTGCTATACACTTATAAAAATACACCTAGCGTCAATTTCACTTTAACCTCAATTTCCAGTGCAATTCATAAATGTGCAAAACAGTATATGAACAAAAAAACAAATAAATTGCTAATTAAATACATTGTGCCTCGAAGCTATAAGTGATGTGCATTCATTAACTTTTAATTTTGTGCAATGTTAAGTAATAGATCAAGATGCAACTATTATTAACAATATCAGTTCTCAAATTGCCCATCTCCAGTTGATTATAATAGTCACATCTCAAAGCGCCTTTACAGTTCATCACAGTGCTCCAACCATAAAGTACATTATGTACATTCACAGTTCATCACAGTGCTTCAACCATAAAGTACATTACGTACATTCACAGTTCATCACAGTGCTTCAACCATAAAATAAAGTGCTTGCAGCGCTGTTTGTCTTTTTTGTTTTTTTCGAATGACTCACAACCTGTGATCACCTCCACCTTTCACCATTTGTGTACGCCACTCACCAGATTTGTTGCAACCATTTATACCACATGTCAAACACAAGGCCCGTGGGCCAAATTCGGCCCACCAGACCATCTCATGTGGCCCTCGCATCTCTCCTGCAGCTGCGGCACCCTCTTCATCTTCGTCCCTACCTTATCTCAGCAGACAGCAGCAGAGAGAAGGACAGAACTCGTCTGTCAAATCCTACGCTTCTCAGCTATGGAGAGGCTCGTCTCTCCCATCACCCTCTCTCAGCAGTCAGCAGCAGAGAGTAGGACAGAACTCCTTATACAGATCCTGTGCCTCTCTGTGCAGCCACAGCACTCCCTCGTTTCTGCCTTCTCAGCAGACTGCGGCAGCTAAACCAAGCCCTCCCCTGATCCTTCTCCAGACCCGGCACTTTCTGCTTCCCAGCTCCATCTTCAGCTTCTTCTCGGCAGCAGCAAATGTGATATGAGGGATGGTGGGGTCCCTTGACGTCTGATGTAAGGGGTGCTCTGGACATCTAATCTTACAGATACAACTGGCCCTTTGAAGGCAACCATAGTGCTGATGTGACCCGCAATGAAATTGAGTTTGACACCCCTGCTTTATAACATAAGAAGGTCAATTTGCACTTTTGGATATCATATGTTCTTCCTTCTTTCTCTGGATGATAGTTAATAAATAGTAACAAATATCAACTCTATGTAAGTCCTAGGCCTACATCCCAAACAAGTATATCCAAGAAAAAAGAGCACTTAGATCCATAACCACATGGTCCCAGAAGCCCCCTGTGTTATGACTCCTAGTAGGATTTTGTAGGGTCTTGGACTCATAGTAATAAGGTAAGCATATATATAAAACAACAAGTTTTATTGAAAAATTGTTAAAAACATCACAGAGTATTAAAACAATAACATTCCATAGTCAAAATTGAGTAGGCTGTGAGGTGCTTTGCAACCTGCCAGTTCTACGCGTTTCGCAGACTTGGACAACAAGTTACTGCTTCGTCAGGAACATCATAGGCGGTACATTCACCTTTACAGACTTGTGAGGAACAAAAAAAACATCACCAAAATTGCATAAACATATGTATAATCTTTATAATTGATTAGGTGTGTCTAGGGGCCACATCCTATCTTTATCATTCTTGCATGCTTACCATACTTCATATTTTAACATTATTAATTGCTTGCTGATTCAGCCAGGCATGCCCCGAATGGATGAGGAACCACAACCCTCCAACCGTTATGCCAGGGGAGGGTGCCCAGAGTAGGCAACCAATCCTGGCAACAGTCCAAATGATGCAGACTGGACCGGACTCACAAGAAAGGGGGGGGGGATGAGCCCTCCTAACTGGCGGCAGGTGTTTCAACGTGGTGATGTCAATGTCCCAGATAGCGTATGTGACATCTACAAGGGCAACAAGGGGAAATACACTAGGTTTCAGGCTGGAATATATATTCCCAAATCCACCTATAGGGGTACACCTAATCCAACATAGTCCAAAAGCATTATCTTAACCCATGTTAATCTCTGGGGAGTTGCTGCAACCCAGCTCCATACATCCCTTCCACTAATTATTAGGGGCAAAATATTTCAAAATATTTCCTTTCTCATCTATAGTCCCCCTATCTGTCACAAGTTAGCTTATAGTTTTGTCTGTATATTCTTACCTCCTTGCTGCAGTGCTTCTGTCTTGCCTCCCTTCACATGTGGTGTTTGGGCTTCTATGGGCGTCGCCTGCTTCACTGTGGGTTATATCCTGTTCCTGTCAATTACTTCCTGGGTCACCTCCCTGTATGCTTCCCTATATATACACACGCTCAGTGCACTGCTCCTTGCTTGAGCAACATCGCTGTTCTCTGAGCTCCCATCTGTGTATCCCTTGGCTATTGTATCTGATCTCCTGTGTACTGACTCGGCTTCGTTTCTCCATCTATGTTCGTCTGCTGCCTGTCCTGACCTCGGCTTGTCTCCTAGATCTCCTTATAGTCTCCTGTTTACCCTGCACACGCCAGCGGTCTCCACATCCTCAGCTGGGCCTACCTGGGGGCCGCGACCTGGTTCCAGTCTGCTGCAAGTCCATCCCCACCATCAGGGGCCCTGGTGAAGAAGTAGGCTGAGGCTTAGACTCCACGCCCTGGGGAATCCTGAGCTGGGGATCTATAAGGGCTCACTACCACAGACCCATTGACACTATCGACTCCACACTTCATTGATTGAGGCTAATTCAGATCCAACTATGTGCGGTATTCTAGCTGTCTATTCAGTCACCCAAGGTGCCTATCCTCCGTTTAAGATCCTAATATCTTCCCTGTGGTCTAGGGTACACATACCTTATCACCCGCTGTCTGTTTCCTGGCACGTCCCGAGGAGCCGAATGTCGGCGTCCTCTGCACGCTGCCAGCTAAAGAAGCCGGTCCCACTCGAAGTGATCACACGTAGGCTGGTGTCGACGTCACTTCCGGTGTGGGCGCAATATCTCCATTTTGCATTGCGCTCCTGAATAGGGAAAGGAACTCTCCCCTCCATAGCGCCACCACATGGTCCTGGTCTATGGGAACAGGAAGGGACAGGAATCATGTGACCTGACCCTGTCCCTGCTTAGCGCCCGAATCTGCATCGAGAGGGATAAATGGGTCCCCAATCAGGGCATACATGTAATAAGTCAATATATATATCCATAATATGGTCAATATACGCGTATATATATGAAAACATACACACATATATATTTTAAAGAATGACAGTTCCTCCATATTAATCATAATACATTTCAAAAACACTTTACAATTCCATATCACATATTCAATTATTGATACAGCGGCATTGTAATAAAAAAAAAAGAAAGGGGGGGCCCATTTCATTGGAGGGTGCACCTATCATGGTAATGTGCAATAGTTGTTCCTTTATGTGAACCACTGTGGTGTGCATTGGATAGAGATTAGGCCTACAAGAAGGGTTTGAAGGATATGGTGGTATTAAGCCCCGGCCAAGATGTCGCCTGTAGGCTATAAATCCATTTTGCTTCTTTCTGCAGAATTCGGTTGTCAAAGTCACCCCCTCGGGAATTCCTAGGGATGACTTCAAGAACCGAAAACTGGACAAAGTTGGGGTCATAACTATGATTGAGGCCCACATGTTTACATATTGGTGTGTATAGTAACCCTGCGTCCAAATAATAGAGATGGTCTTGAATTCTTTTTGCCAGTTTTCTCTTGGTCTTGCCAACATAAAAGGCGCCACATTGGCAGTTGGCAATATAAACAACTCCCTCTGTTTCACAGTTTGCAAATGACCAAGCTTTTTAAAATTCCACCCCTCGGTAGGGGGAGGGTCTTCCCCTCCCTCACCCATGGGCACTGGTCACAATTGCCACATTTGAATGTACCCATTTTCATTTTAGTGTCCCCTGCATGCAGTTCCCTCGGGACATAGTGGCTATGTACCAGAGAATCCTTTATTGATTTCGATCTACAGAAGACTATCTCCGGTTTTATATGGACATATTTCGAGATGGTCTGATCGTCTCGCAAAAAATGCCAATTCTTGTTGAAAACTGATCTTAGAGTTTGCTGGTGGGCGTTGTACTTCGTAATGATTTTTTTTTCAAATATGAAATTTTATTGAAACGGTCAAAAGTAGTAACAACAGGATACATAGAAAATGACCACTGTAAACAATCCTCCAGTGAAGGTAAGGCAAAACGTATAAGAAGGCAAAACCATCATAAAAGTAAAGGACTTCGTAATGATTTTGGTAGTCTTATTTTGTTCACGTTTTTTTTGGGCAAAAATCAACTGCTCTCTATCATGTGATTTTGCCTTTTGGAGGGCCCTTTTCAGTACCTTGTTACTATAACCTCTGGCTCGCAAGCGAGTCCGAAGTGCATCTGCTTCTATTTTTAAGTCAGTATCTCTGGCGCAATTCCTGCGCAACCTGAGAAACTGACTATAGGGTATACTTCGCACAAGAGATCGTGGATGACCGCTGTCAAAGGGCAAAATTGTGTTCCCGGGTGTGCTCTTGCGATACAGGGATGATAATTAATATATATTTCAACATTTACATATGCATTGAAAGCAATTATATTTATGTTTCTGATTTAATATCCTACTGGGCAAATCTTCATACTTTTCTAAAAAAATAAAAAGGTGTGCTTGACATTTAGAAAGCACATGACTGCTAGGATATAGATTGATTATATCTCAAAGTTTCCATTTTTTTTTAAATTGAAATCAAATAAAATGTGCTTTTGAACGTTTAAAATAAGTAACAGGTACTGAAGATTGTAAACAAACAAATTCATTGATGTGCTGTAAAATGTACATTTATATGAGGTCACGGTCATGATATCCAGAGATGTATAGTAACGAAGTAGAACTACTTAAGTACTGTACTTAAGTACCGAAATGCGGTATCTGTACTTTCCTAGAGTAGAATTTTTTTCTCCTACTTCTACTTTTACTTCACTACATTTTTTCGATGATTTCGATACTTCTACTCAAGTATTTTTTTTTTGTGCTGCATAGTTACTCGTTACTTTTAAAAAAATTACCACTGCCAAACCAGTAGATGGCAGGTTGCATAAAGCTCAAAAAAATGTGTATTATCAGCGCATAGGAAAATAAAGGCTGTGTATAATAAAAGCTGCTATACCAAATCTTTCCAATAAAAAGAAAATATGAAACAAACAAATAAATGGTGCTACAGCGCTTAAAGTGCATCAAGAAACTACTAACAAACACAGGTTAATCATTTGAATAAATCATTTGAAATAATAAAAACAATATGATGTTCAAACTTTTGACTTATTTCTTTAATAACTACATAACACAGTACTTGTACTTCTACTTTCAGTACTTGAGTAGAATTTTTTTTTCAAAACTACTGGTACTTTTTACTTTTAGTACTTAAGTAGCAAATTTTTTGAAAAAACTACTTGCAATACTTAAGTAAAAAAAATGTTGAATACTTTAGTACTTCTACTTAAGTAACTTTTTCTGCGAGCACTTCCACTTCTACTCAAGTAATTTTTTGATCGAGCACTTGTACTTTTACTCAAGTAGAAATTTCGAGTACTTTATACAAGTCTGATGATATCATGATTCAAATGCATTCATACACAGATCTGTTTCTAAACCAGAAATTCTCATTCTGCCTTCTCTGTAAAGCAGTTGCATACACAGCTGGAACTTCACGTTTTCAATTCTAAAACTGCATTTTTGTTTTGTTAAAACATGGTGCAGCTGCTTTGCTGAGTGAATAAATTGATTTCTCTGTCAGTGTACAATACAAGGAACTGAAAATGATTCAATTTCATATGTTAAACCATTTCAGTGGTTACTGTACAAAACTGCAAAGCAATTCTTACCACCTCTGAATATTTTGGTACAGGTGTGCATACTGCATACTGTGTCAGGCTGCAATGCACTCTAGATTTCATTCTAAAGATTCACTAGGATGAAAAAAAAATTGTCTTGTATGATAACGTTATGCCTTGTATGCCAATTTAATAACTATGGTAATCCTTTAGTAAAAAGGATGAGATAATATTTCAGAGCTCCATGATAAAAGCATTATTCATTCAAAGGTAAGCATTGTGTTAACAGAAATGATATGGTGTAATTGGAATGCTTTCTATTAATGAATGAGCTAGTGATAATGACAGCATGAAAACTAGACTGGTGGAATCTCCAAGAATCCTACAGTCCCCTACAATCCATGAATTAGTATGAATCGCAGACACTGGGTGTAAGCAGTAAAGACCCAGTGTGGGGCAGTTATGGACTCCTTTTGATTATTTCATATCTTTTTTTTTTTATAAAAAAAAAAGGTGGGAGCATGGTATAGTAACTAAACTTAAAATGACTGTAAAGTCTAGTTTTTTTTTTATAACAAACATGTTATACTTACCTCCTCTGTGCAGTAGGTTTTGCACAGAGCAGCCTGGATCCTTCTCTTCTCAGGTCCCTCTTTGTTGCTTATAGCCCCTCCTTCCTATTAAGTACCCCTACAGCAAGCAGCTTGCTATGGGGGCACTGAACTGAGCTGCAGCTCCTTGTCCATTTAGACCATTTAGACATGGAGCTGTGGTTCAGCCCTGCCCCCTCTCTCTCCTGATTGGCTAACTGACTTTTTCTTTACAGCCGTGGGAGCCAATGGCACTGGGGCTGTGTCCCAGCCAGTCAGGAGGGAGAGGGCTTTGCTGGACAGAGATGGGGCTCAGGTAAGTATTAGGGGGTGCTGGGGAGGCTGCTACACCCAGAAAGCTTTTTATCTTAATGCATAGAATGCATTAGGATTAAAACCTTCAGACTTTACAACTCCTTTAACAAGCTATATGGTACATTGAGCTGGGTAAATTGGGGTGCATGAAGCAATGTGCTAGGTGTATTGGGGTGCATATTAATAATGACATTTATAAAGCCCAAAAAAATGACATTTTACATTTAAGCTTCCTTTATTTTATAAACAACGGCTTGGGGAGCAAGTCTGTATGATGAGGGCACATATTAGTGCACTTAGAACAAGATTTGAGATTTTTTAGATAAATTCTGCTGTCTGTTTTGCAGACTTTGGATAGGTGTGAAAAAATTGGACTTTGGGTGTTTGAGGCGGTTTCACAATGCAACCCTATAGAGGTACTCTTGATGAAAGCAAGAATTGGCCTTGCTGTCAAAAATGTTAATGATATGCACCTAATGCGGAAAAATTGGCCTTTGGGTGTCAGAGGTTAAACGTATAGTAACACACTGATGTATACTGCATTAAACATGCAGTAATGCACTGATATATACTGCATTAAACGTGCAGTAATGCTCTGATATGTACTGCAGGAAACCTGCCCTGCAGTGGCGGCTGGTGCTCAAAATTTTTTTTTGGGAGGGAGGGGGGGGGGGGGGGGCGCACAGAAAAATGTAATAGGCATTGCTTTGTGGCAAAAAACGCTGTAAATAATTGCGTGACTTTGAGGTATCAAAAGCATGAAAGGGGCCTTCAGCAATTAAGGCATAGCATGCCCCCTTTCAATGCACAGAGATCAGCATGCCCCCTTTCAATGCACAGAGATCAGCGTGCCCCCTTTCAATGCAGAGATGCCAGTGTGCCCCCTTTCAATGCAGAGATGCCAGCGTGCCCCCTTTCAATGCACAGAGACCAGTGTGCCCCCTTTCAATGCATACAGACCAGCGTGCCCCCTTTCAATGCAGAGATGTCAGCGTGCCCCCTTTTAATGCAGAGATGCCAGCATGCCCCCTTTCAATGCAGAGATACCAGTGTGCCCCCTTTCAATGCAGAGATGCCAGCGTGCCCCCTTTCAATGCAGAGATGCCAGCGTGCCCCCCTTTCAATGCAGAGATGCCAGCGTGCCCCTATTCAATGCACAGAAGCCAGCGTACCCCCTTTCGATGCAGAAATGCCAGCGTGTCCCCTTTCAACGCACAGATGCCAGTGTGCCCCCTTTCAATACAGAGATGCCAGCGTGCCCCCTTTCAATGCACAGATGCCAGCGTGCCCCCTTTCAATGCACAGATGCCAGCGTGCCACCATTAAATGCAGAGATGCCAGCGTGCTCCCTTTCAATGCAGAGTGAACAGCGTGCCAAGCCCCCCCCGAAGTGCACTTACCTGTAGCGGCGGCTTCTCTTCAGTCCCCCGGCGTCTCCTCGAGTCCTCAGTCCTCCCACCTCCTCCTCGGCCAATGGCATGGGGTTTGCCTTTCTGCGAATCAGGAAGCGCGTATCAGACCCGCTTCCTGATTGGCCAGGAGGAGGATCTGTGTAACTAAAGCAAATTTTCATTCGCTATTGTCAAACAATGGGTGGGCTTGGGGCTCACTGCTCTGCGCCACGGGTCCACCCTTTGCTGAAGCCTATTAGAGCCTCTGGCTCTAATCAGGTGACTAAAAAAAGCCCCATTGAACTCCATGCGTCCGGTGCCCCGCATGCAGATTAGAGGGCCGGACGCATGGATAGGGGGGGTGGCGCCCCTGCGCCCCCAACACAACGGCCGCCACTGCTGCCCTGACAAATTAAACTGACACTAATTCAAAATGAAAAGTCACACTACACTCACACTGAACTATCACTAGATTCACACTAAAGTAAAAATGTACTGTCACACTACACTCACACTAAACTATTACTAGATTTACACCAAGCTGATATTCTACACTGACAAAAGAATCACAATAGCACACTAACTTGCTAGCAGCACTGAACAGAACCCTGTTCCATCTCTCTCCACGCCAATATCACACTGCAAAAGGCAGCTATGGGGAGAATAGTTTTATAGTGTGGGGTGGAACTAAGAGCAATGAGCCATGCTTGGATAAAGTCATCCTTACTTTATCCACGCATGGCTCTGACAATGCTCTGTGCCCTGATTGGGCAAAGCTTTCATTGCTTCAGCCAATCAGGGCTTCCAATGCACAAACAAATGGTTGAATAATGATAATTTGAGCATTTGTCGAACGGGCGAACACCCAATGTTCGGCCCGAACTAATGCTCGGGCTGAACCATTCGCCCAACTCTATTGGGGATGTTTCCCTTCAAGCAAAGTAAAGGAAATTCCCCTCTTAGACAGTGTTCACAGGAACCATTGCAGCCAATGAAATATTTGTTCTCCTTTTTTTCTTCAGCAGATACCATTTTGGATCTCCAAAACTTCTGTTTTAATAACAATAGTCACCAGGACAAATAAATAGGGTGAATCTACCTTTTAATTTTAGATTTCACAGGATGCCTTTTGCAGTTTATCTGGAACAGAGATTGAAATATATGTTGCAGATAATTCCCCTCAACAGCACCACTATTTGGTAGTACAGTATTCAATCACAATTTCTAATAGAAGCTCATTTATACATTATCATAATAGTCTTAGCCGGGGCAGGACCAGTAAAACAAGAAAATATTCTGGCTTGAGGTAACTTTTTTTAGTAACTTCAGAGATTATATTCAACAAGATTTTTTTCTGCATAAAACAATTATCTGGAAAATGAAAATGAATACAGCTATAAAATCTAAGGACTTGTATTCTGCAATATATAGAATGTTTGTTCTTTGGGTATAGACATACTTTAACATCTCTGTAGGTTCTGTTTTTTTTAAAGCTCATTTTAGCTGCACTGTGCATGATAGAAAGTTGCTGACAGGAAGCCAGATATTTATAACAGTTGTTCAAACCTAATGTGAGCATTCACTGCAATATCAGTGTTAAAAAAATGTTTTTCTTAAGGGTTGTGTTTAAATAGTGTTACATTTTTCAGTCTGCACAAGTTAGCGGTATAACAATTAATTCCACACAATACAGAATAGTGTAGTAGAGGAAAACTTCCCTATACTATGCACTTCAATAAGCCCATGCACCCCAATACACCTAGCACATTGCTTCATGCACCCGAATTTACCCAGCTGAATGTACCATATAGTTTGTTTTTTCTTAATGCATTCTAGGTTTAGCAGTCTCCCAGCACCCCCTAATACTTACCTGAGCCCCATCTCTGTCCAGCAATGTCCTCTCCCTCCTGATTGGCTGAGACACAGCCGCAACATCATTGGCTCCAATGAATGTCAAAAAAAGTCAGTTAGCCAATCAGGAGAGAGAGGGGGCGGGGCCGAACCACAGCTCCATGTCTAATTGGACACACGGAGCTGCAGTGTCCCCATAGCAAGCTGGTTGCTGTGGGGGCACTCAACAGGAGGGAGGGGCTATGATCAACAATGAGGGATCTGGAGGTAAGTATAACATGTTTTTTTTTACAAAAAAACAAAAAAACAAAAAGAGATGTTACAATTACTTTAAGTTTATTTACTATATCATGCACTCTGTTACACACAACACACTACATCCCAATACACTCTATTACACTGCACCATTTATTCCTTTACACTTATTACAGTGTATCATGCACACCAATACACCCAGCATATTGCACCATGCACCCCAATACACCAATCTCACTGTACTTCAATACACCCATTCCACTGCACCTCAGTATACTTTACACAATATACAGTGCATTTAGATACCCCCAAAATACACCATGCTCCTTATTTACAGTACTCAGTACAATGCACTATGCAATCAAATACACCGACCACACTGTATTATGCATCCAATTATATATATTGTAAAGGGAGGATGACCAGCGCTATGGACTAAAGATATATGAGGGGACAAATAGATAAGTAAATAGAAGGTGTGAGCTGCCACCAATCAACCCTTAAGTGCAAGGGTGAAAGTGAAATATATTATGTGGCGATTGGTATCGGCGCTACCTTACAATATAAAACGTGACTTCCCCAAAGTGTAGGTGAAAAAAATATATATAAGGGTGTCAACAGAAAATGGTTTTTTGTGAGTAAATTAAATGAAATAAACAATCCGTGTGTTTATTGAATTTCAAATAAAAAACAAATATAGTGATACATGTGCAATATACATATCGAAATGGTGGAAAAAAGGAAATTATTGGGGGGGGGGGAGGGGGAAGGGGGGTGTTCCCACAACCACAAGTGTTATATCAGGTATATACTTTTTCTGATATATTTGTGCCACACAAGTATTGAAAATAAACAGGTGCTACTGTGCAGAGTTCGAAATGACCACAACCACAAGTGTTATATCAGGACTTTCCCTGATATATGTGCCACACATGTGCTAGAAATAAGCAAAAGCTGCTGTGCAGAGTCCAAAGTGTCCACTAGGTGGCGTCTGCAATACGACCTGTGCAGCTGTATGGGGAGTCTCTTCTTCGTATTTGGGGGAGCACTTCCGAGCCGGTGGTCTGGTGCCCAGCCTACATTTCTTTCAAAAACACACAGAAAATCATATACTACTCTATGATTACGTCCCTTAAGCCTCCTTTCTGCTTACCAGCAACAGTATCCGTTCCTCCCTACTCCATTCTTTCTGCCTGCAGTGTCAAAATCTTGTGCCAGAAAATCAATACAACCCGTTTAGAAATCAAAGGGCCTGCCCTTCTTCACAATAAGGTTACCTTATCTCAGGTTAGGACTGGGTCCAGGTGAGGCGCCAGCATGGAGTAGGTGCCACAGAGTGCTTTGACTTACAGAGATTACTGCAGGACACCTTTTTACAAAATTACCTTCCTGTGATCCAGTTTTTGCATATATGTTCAACTGTATGCAAAATAAACCTTCGATTTTGTTTAAATGTTAGAAACTTGATTTAATGTTGCTTTGCTGATTGGCAAGAATGAGTGCTGGGTTTTTTTTTTTTTTTTTTACTTTATTACTCATTTGTGTACACCTTTGTTTGTTAAGTATTTATTGTTTGCCTTGCTGCCATTTTCTAATTTTGAGCTGGAACAGTGTTTTTTTCTGCTGAACATCCGATATCTGCAGAACTTACTTATGACTGAAATGTGAGGTGTCTTTAGGGTAAAGTTATTTTATTTAATATTAGTTAGTTATCTTCAACTCAATAGGTAGTTATCAATTCAACAAAATGACACCCTGACTTACTGCAATGTGAAAAGAATTATAATCTCATAGTAATTAACTATATGCATAGTTCCAGAAGAATAAAATATGCTTTTCTCGTGAACATGAAATGCTCCTTTAGTTTTAAATCAATCGAATCACTCATGCAAACACAACAACTTCGCCCCTTCAGCACAGATAGACACATGGATGTCATCCAGAGGGATAGCCTTACGTTGTTTGACATCTGTCAGCAACATCTGTGTACTTTTGGAAAGTCTGTGGTTCACACAATCTGAGCTCTGCATCCTTAGCCTAGATTTGTGCTCTCTTGAGGATCAACCCTCTCACTGCCAAAAATCCCTAGCAATGTATTAGTTCAAATTGAGAAAAAAAAAACAAAACACAACAGAATTTGAATGGCTAATATTTGTAATTGGGGGGTCACTCTGATATAGCTTTCACAAGGTAATAATTTTAACTTGTTCTATGTTGAATCTAGAAACTCCCACTGTAAGCCAACCCTTATTGAGCAAAATTTCAAAGATCAACCCCAGGCAACAAGGAAAAACATTCAGCAGACCACGTTGCATCTTTTCAGGAAGTTCCCTCAGTTTACCTTAATTTGGATTTAATGAAATGTAACATTGGCTGACCTATAAGGCTTTTAAGTCATATTTTATTTGTCTCTTACTGCAATATGCATGCATTAAACTGCAGTGCACTCTGTTTCAGAGGGGTGCTTGTGTAAGGATACACACTGATCTTCATTTTTCTGCATTTAGAAGATGATGAATCCATAAATCAGATTTGAGTAGCGTGCAGCTTTACCAATATTTTTCTGGGGCAGCAATAAGCATTCCCTTAAAGTGTCCGTTATTTTTTTTTTACCTGCCTGTGTCCCATTTTCCTTTACTTCCTGTCTCAAAAAAATTGTGGAAATGTCTCCAAAGGTTGTGGCTGCAACAGAAACAGATGTCTCCATTGGAAGATTTCATCTCTATTGCTCTTTGTGACAACTGTAAAATGTTGAATTTCCCATGACTTTCTGTCCAATAATACAGGTTAGCAGTACCATTAAAGATTGTGGGGATACCTGTGAGGATAAAAACATAACAGAGGTTTTATATTTTCACATGCTACCCCCCAAAAAAAGAAAATGTTCTGGGTATACTTTAAGTACTGCATCATTTGCCACCATTAAACATTGAACAACATGTCCGTGTAATTTTCCTGTGGTGAAACTAGGAGGCATTTGACGGACTGCAGGAATGTGTTAAATATCTCAGTTTAGTGACTATGGACAGAGACACTAGAATCCTGTTCAGATGCACTATATATAGCTGGCAGATCTTCACATGCCTCATGCACATTCCTGACAAGCTTTTTAATTAAAGTGATTGTAAAATGTTGTGTTTTTTTTTCTTCTAAATAACAAATGTGTCATACTTGCCTCCCCCTGTGCAGTTGGTTTTGCACAGGATCCGCCCAGATCCTGCTCTTCTCGTGTCCTCCTTCGCTGCTCCTGGCCCCTCCCTCCTGTTGAGTGCCCCCACAGCAAGCTATGTTTTCCTACAACTAGCCTGGTCATAATTGTCAAAGGGACAAGGCAGTTTTCTGTTCTGGGTCACAGCATCCAGTACATGAGTGGCCATCCACTCTGTGTTGCATCAAAAATGTGGGAGCACTGATGTATTAAAAAAAACATTTTCCTGTTGCATGGTATACTCTCCGTTTTGTCTGTAAATGTTAATCACAGTCATATCTAATTACTCCACCAGCACTAGATTGAGTGACCCAGGGATTGTGGGATATATTGTTTCTTCACAGGAAGTTTCAGTTCTCAGACTACAGACAGAGTTCATGCATTTACCAATGCAATGGCATGTCACATGCCTCATGTCTCTACACAAACAGAGACTGTTAACAAAAGAATGTAAATAATTGCTGTGCATACAGGGCAACAAATTACAACATAAACCTACATGACCAATGCACATCTTATGCAGGTGAAAAATACAGGGTGCTGGTAGTTAGGTTTATAATGCCTTTTACTATTATTTTCCTATTGATTTTTGTATTTTTCTAGCCATTAATATTGCAAATCTGTTTAGTTTTTACAGATTATGTTTATTTTGTTTTTTACTATTGCTTTGAAAAAAGCTAAATTATTAAAAAACCTTTATTTCATTTGTAAATAACTTTTTTTTTGTATCAGAATCAGAATTTTGGTGTCATTTTAATTAGGGTCAATGATACTTTGATTGATAAAAAAATATACTTTTTGTCTACAGTAACGCTGTTCTTTCTAAGCTAACACTAATTAAATTAGAAATAAAGTGTTTTTTTTGTATTTTTGATACACTTTTTGACTATGGATTGTATTAAAAATACAATTTTTTCAAGACTATATCACAGAAAGAAGCACTGTTTGTCCTAAAAATAATAAAAAAAATAAATGCACTTCTCTGTTATCTTAAATAATGATAAAACTACTTCTGAATCAATAGCCACATATTAGCAATTTAAATTTTACCGCTGTCCACAAGGGGTGTACAGGTGTTGGAACTGAAGTAGTTAAATGAAATATATACAAGCTGCACATTTGTAGCCAGTGTCCCTTCTTGGCTTTTTAAAACATCTGCTGCTCACTAGATAGATAGATAGATAGATGAAGATAGATAGATAGATAGATAGATAGATAGATAGATAGATAGATAGATAGATAGATAGATAGATAGATAGATAGATAGATAGATAGATAGATAGATAGATAGATAGATAGATAGATAGATAGATAGATAGATAGATAGATAGATAGATAGATAGATAGATAGATAGAACATTTTTGTATTTACTAATCACCTCAAATGACTTTTTAAAAATGTTTTATCTGTAAATAGCAAATTTAGAAAATAGTTTCTCTAATAAAGTTATATATTGCACATTTGTAATGCTTTAGAGCTTCTGTAAATGGGAACATGTCACATGCTTTCAGTTGCATTTAGCTTGTATCTGAGAAGAGTTTAAAATACTTTGGCCCTTCTTTTGACCAGTTTCTCACCTCCATCAAAGACTTTGAAAGATGATTTGAGTTGCTTTTGCATTCCTATGCGAAAAACACTTCTGAGGCTAGGGAAAGCAAGTGTACACATGTCCTTAAAAGACTTATTGTTGGCTTTTATTACTGCTTACATAGAGGAAAACATTTTCAGTTTTACAGTTCAATACATTACAGTGTTTTATATTCAAAGAACATGGAACAAGAACAAGGAAAAAAAAACACTTTCTAACTAAACACTGGCTATCGCATTAGAATTATTGGCTCAAAATCCAGTATGTAATGTGGTTAGAAAAGAAAAAGCATATTGAAAATGATTTTAATTTTAGCAGCAGACTGGCAGTCTATTAAAGAAATGTATTTTCAACAAAAGAATGTCTGAGTGTTTTGAAAGAACAGATTTTGTGTTTTTAGTCACCTGCTTATCTAATCAAAACTACAGTGCTGGAAAGACGGTGTTCTCAATTATTTAATATCAGGTCCCAGCTTACAACTGAAATACATTAAACAGGTAACTGAAAACTTTAACCAGGGGAATTATTCCTTCATTAAAAAGGGGAATGTAGGTATAATATATTTTAAAGTGGTTGTAGGCAAAGTCTTGCCTTTCCCAGGGCTCCCACTCCTACTTGGCTTTTGGCCATTGGCTTCCGCTGCTGTCAATCACAACCAATGAGCCAATCGGAGACGGAGGGGGTGGGGACACCCCGCATTGCCATGTGTGAATTGACACTTGGAGCCGTTGATCCGGAGCGAACCTGCTTAGGTGCACCCAATGCAAGCTGTTGTCTGTGGGGGCACCCAGCAGGAGGGAGCATCCAGAAGCAACAGCATGGGACCTGAGAAGAGGAAGATCCGGGCTGCTCTGTGCAAAACCATTGCACAGAGCAGGTGTGTATAACATGTTTGTTATTTAAAAAAAAAACACACAAAAAAAAACAAGACTTTAAAATCACATTAAAGAGGAAGTAAACCATGCCCAATCTTTTTTTTAAATCCTGCAAAGTAAAGGCATAATGTGCTAGTTTGCATAGCATAGTAGCACATTATGAAATACTTACCTTAGAACGAAACCCTGCACCGCCGCGCTTTCAGCTCTGACACCCGGTCTTCCTTGCAGATTCCCATCTTCTGGCTGTCTGATTGGCCATGCCACGATGACGTCACTCCCGTGCATGCGCATGGGTGTCATGGACTGTGGCATGAAGCTCTGAAGGGACGGCACGGGTATACTATCCCTTCATTGCGCATGCGCAGGTGACATCATAGGCTGCATGAAGTGCGAATATCTTCTAAACCGTGAAGGTTTAGGAGATATTCATAGTACCTGCAGGTAAGCCCTGTTATAGGCTTACCTGTAGGTACAAGCCTGCAGAGTGGGTTTCCTCTTTAAAGTAATTCAATGTACTTATATGTACTCTATTAATATGGTCCTAGTAAATGAATAATTTAGCTGTAGATCATATCATCTGTCGAAAACATGCTTTGTGAATACTGATTAGGCTGCATATGGCTAATTAAAGTGAGTAGACAAAAAATCTAATACTGGTAAATCAGACAATGTGAATAAATAATTCATGCTAAGGAACTGAAACAAAACAAAAAACAGTGGCATACAGCAGTGAGCTGTAGTCCTTGAAAGATAAATTCAAATTAGGTAATTTGTGGACACCAAAAGTTCATGGATATGATATTTATTTAAATTAATTAATTTGTGTTACATTATTTTTATTGGTCTAGAAGAAAAATCTCATTTGTGGTTAGCTTGCAAGTCAAGTATAGTCATACCTGACTATACGACAGTGAGCCGCGCTGACATTTACACTAAAGATCGACCGATTATCGGCAACACCGATATGTCAGGGGCCGATATGCACTTTCCCCAATATATCTGTATCGGCCTTTGGATTTACCGATATTGCCGATATTTTCGTAACATCATCGCGTATGTTGCGCCACGCGCCTCCGCGCACTGGACAGCTCTTAGGCCGCCTCCCTCTGCCTCCTTACAGTGTCTTTTACCTGCCGTGGCCACACTGGAGTCTGCATGTAGCACAGGCAGTCAGTCGGGAGTCGGGACAGAGTTCTTCTACATCTAGTAGTCAGTGCAGTGACCAACAGTCTGACACAGGTTCTGTATCTGTTCTGTGATAAGTGATAACAGTGACCAAAACTCTGACACACATTCTGTATTTGTTCTGTTCTGTAACACAGCCGTCGTGGCCACCCACCCACCCACCACCCACAGCTGCCCGGTGCCAGCCAGCAACCCAGTCTCACACAGTCCACTGCATAGTGTGTACCAGCTAGCCAGCCACAGGCCCTGGGCCTGTACATGCCAGGCCAGCCCCCACACAGGGTGCCAGCCATAAAAAGGGTGCCTGCCTGTCAGTCAGCCACCAAAGGATGCCAGCCAGCCACCAAAGGTTGATGACAGCCAGCCAGCCACCCACCAACCCGGTACTAGCCAGCCAGCCATGAAAGGGTGCCAGCCAGCCAGGGTTCCACCCACCCACCCTGTGCCAGCCAGCCACGAAAAGGGTACCAGCCAGACAGCCACCCACCACAGGGTTCCCACAAGCCAGCCAGAAAGCCACCCACAACAGGGTGCCAGCCAGACAGCCACCCACCACAGGGTGCAAGTCAGCCACCCACCACAGGGTGCTAGCAAGCCAGCCACCCACCACATGGTGCAAGCCAGCCAGCCACACACCCACCACAGGGTGCCAGCCAGCCAGTCACCCACCACAGGGTGCCAGCCAGCCATCCACCCACCACAGGGTGCCAGCCATCCAGGCACCCACCCACCACAGGGTGCAAGCCAGCCAGCCACCCACCCACCACAGGGTGCCAGCCAGCCATACAGCCACCACAGGGTGCCAGCCAGCATGACACCCACCACAGGGTGCAAGCCAGCCAGCCACCCACCCACCACAGGGTGCCAACCAGCCAGCCACCCACTCACCACAGGGTACCAGCCAGCCAGCCACTCACCACAGGGTGCCAGCCAGCCACTTACCACAGGGTGCCAGCCAGCCACCACAAGGTGCCAGACAGACAGCCACCCACCACAGGGTGCCAACAAGCCAGCCAGAAAGCCACCCACAACAGGGTGCCAGCCAGCCACCACAGGGTGCCAGCCAGCCATTTTGTGTAAGCCTATATTAGTGTCTGACTCTTTCTTGTTATGATGGAGATGGATGGAGATAGAAAAATTAAAAGTGTGGTCTGGGAGTATTTTCTCCATCTCCTGGAAAATCAGCCTGCACTGTGCAACACTTGCAAAAACAATGTGAGCATGGGATCAATAACTGCAAAATACAAAAATACGTCTAATCTTTGGGCCCATCTAAGAGTTCATCATCTTGAATTGTATAATGCAGAACAGAAAAAAACAAAATGAATCACAAGGTGAATCATCCCTATCCCAGGCAACAATAACAGATATGTTTAAAAAAAAAAAAAAAAAAACAGGTGCAAAATCCCAACTGCTGGACAGAGTAAACACAGTGAAAAAATAAAATAATCTGGTGCGCTAAATTCAAATAATTACTGATAGGTGATAGACCACAAATGTAACAACCTGTGATAAAAATATTGCAATTTAACAACTGGTGTAACAGGGGTGCTGCCCACAAACAATAAAGATAGTGACTTTGAAGTACCTCCAAAAAGGGTGTACTAACAACCAATAAATCAATAACACAATGTGCACTTATATCACAATATAACAAAAATATTGACTAAAGTGATTCTCACTAACAAATAAAAAAAAAATGTAAGCGTGAGATACCCCAAAAGAGGGGTGTGATCAAAATCCAGTGAGTGGTGTCCCAAATTAAATGTCCAACACCTTAAAGTTCTGGATAAACGATAAACACTAATGTCTTCAAGTGATGAAACAAAATTCTATGGTGAGTATTCAAAAGCAAAAATGTGACTGATTCTTATATCGTGAATCCCACCACCTTCAGGATTTACTTCTTGCCAGCAGGTGGAAATATAATGGCAAAAAACAGCCACCCCCAGGAGTGATGACCTGTGCAGTAGGAGGGAATGTGCACTTCTTCTCACTCCGTGGAAGAGATACCAAAATAGCCTCTTACCAGATGGATGCCGTTCTGAAGCATATAACTGCCCCTTTAAGAGTCTCCTCTTGTCTGTCACAGTGAATCAACGCTCAGGTTACTTGTCGGTTACTTGTTGGTGATCTTTTGTAGTTTTCTATGCTCCTTTGCTCCTTTAACTTGATTCCCAGATATTCACCGCTCTCTTCTATCTCCGCACCCACGTGAGAAACCGCTCCTCACTACTCACCGCGGCGCCAAGCCTCACAACAATCAGCCAATCACAACAGGGTGCCAGCCAGCCACTACAGGGTGCCAGCCAGTCATTTTGTGTAAGCCTATATTAGTGTCTGACTCTTTCTTATTATGATGGAGATGGATGGAGATAGAAAAAATAAAAGTGTGGTCTGGGAGTATTTTCTCCATCTCCTGGAAAATCAGTAGCACTGTGCAACACTTGCAAAAACAATGTGAGAATGGGATCAATAACTGCAAAAAACAAAAATATGTCTAATCTTTGGGCCCATCTAAGAGTCCATCATCTTGAATTGTATAATGCAGAACAGAAAAAACAAAATCCCGGAAAAAAAACAGGTGGCTAAAATCTGATGGAAGATCCCAACTGCTGGACAGAGTAATCACAGAGATGATGGTGACTGATAACCAGTCATTTACAATAGTGTCTGACTCTGGATTTAAGCGATTGATGTCCATTGTTGAGCCAAGGTACACACTGAAAAGTGACAAGTTTTATCAAACTGAAATGCTGCAAAAGATTCACCAAAAGGTCGTTGACAAACAAAAGATTATGCTGCAACCAGAGAATGCTGGCAACTCACTCTCATTCACAGCGGACTGCTGGTCAGGACAAACAGAATCACTAATGAGTCTTACATGCCACTTCATTGATAGCGGATGGATAGAGACGCTCGTACCCATTGAGAAAGTGACACTGGAGGTGAGTCATTACGACTCATCTGTTTCCTCTGTGATCCCATGTTTGAAAGTCCTGAAGATGCTTCTTCAACAGAATGAAGGACCCAACACACGTGGCATCAAAGCATGTAGGCAGGCCATGAGGGACAGCCTCATCCAAAAGGTTTGAGAAGCATGAGGAGAATAAAACTGTTGTGCTTGCATGTCTTTTAGATCATCGATACAAGAACCATCCTTTCTCTTCTGATGATGTATTGGCCAAGGCAAAGCAATGGCTGACAGAAGATATTCAACAGAAGGTGCAGGAGGTTCCTCCTGAGGAAAAGAAAAGTCAAGGACAATAAGAGAAGGTTTCTGATGTGGAAGAGCAGGATGCAGGAGAAAAATGTCCCAAAAGACAACGGACAGAGGAGAAGATTCATTGTGGTCAAATAGATGCAATGTTCAGCATTTTATTGGGGCCTCATGCAGATGATTCATCAGAATTGGCAATAATGAGCCTGGATGATGAACTTCATCTTTATTTGAAGGAACCAGTAATTGACAGAAGAAGTGATCCTCTTCAGTGGTGGAAAGAAAATGAGGCATGCTACAAAAGACTTGCTTCCCATGCTAGAAGATACCTTTCTGCTCCTCCTTCCTCAGTACTAAGTGAGCGTGTTTTTAGTGAAGTGGCAGCAATTTATGAAAAGAGAAGAAGCTGTTTAACTGGTGAACATGCTGAAACGTTATGCTTTCTGCACTATAATATTGTTCTACTTAACTGGGAGTATTGATTTGAAAGCGTCTGTCCACCAGTACACTGAGTCTGTCCAATTCACTGTCTAGCTTGTATCTATTTTTTTCTAGCAGTTTTGCACTGACTGCGCTTTGCTGCAGTCAGTGCAAAAGTGCTAGAAAAAAATATAGACATGGTAGACAGTAGATTGGAGTCCGTGCCAGTGGACTACTGCTGAAGTAGAATGCCACTCACTGCTGCAATAATTGTAATCACCACTGCAGTAGTGCAGTAGTGATTTAAAAGTGAGTGCCCTACTGCAGTGGTAGTCACTGACTAGTCCAATACACTGTGTAGCTGTTGCCTTGCTTGTCTTCTACCAGTATTGCACTGACTGCAGTAATTGCAGTTAGTGCCATACTGCAGAGGTAGTCCTCCACTGACTCCAGTCCAATCCACTGTGACATGTGTAGCTGTTGCCTTGCTTTTCCTCTACCAGTATTGCACTGACTGCAGTAGTTGCAGTGAGTGCCATACTGCAGATAGTCCTCCCCACTGACTCACTCCAGTCCAATCCACTGTGACATGTGTAGCTGTTGTCTTGCTTTCCTCTACCAGTATTGCACTGACTGCAGTAGTGGCAGTGAGTGCCATACTGCAGATAGTCCTCCAATGACTCCAGTCCAATCCACTGTGACACGTGTAGCCATTGCCTTGCTCTTTTTCTAGCAGTATTGCACTGACTGCACTGTTTGAAGTGAGTGCCATACTGCAGAGGTAGTCCTCCACTGACTCCAGTCCAATGCACTGTGACATGTGTAGCTGTTGCCTTGCTCTTTTTCCAGCAGTATTGCACTGACTGCACTGGTTGCAGTGGGTGCCATACTGCAGAGGTAGTACTCCACTGAATCCAGTCCAATCCACTGTAACATGTGTAGCTGTTGTTGCCTTGCTTTTTTTTCTAGCAGTATTCCACTGACTGAAGTAGCTGCAGTGAGTACCATACTGCACACAGAGGTAGTCATCCACTGATTTAGAGTCCAGTCCAGTCCAATCCACTGTGACATGTGTAGCTGTTGCCTTGCTCTTTTTATAGCAGTTGTGCAGTGTGTATGTGTATTTTATTGTGTAGCTGTTGTTGTTGCCTAGCTTTTTTTCTAGCAGTTTTGCACTGACTGCACTGCAATAGTGAATTAAAAATATTGCAGTGACTGAGTCCACTACTGCAGCACTTTATTATGCATTAATGCACAATCAGATGATGTGAAATGCAAATGTCCTTGCAATTGAAGTTTTCCTATCAGTTTTTATGCAGTTAAGGTGTGAAGAACGAGCATTTAATGTTAAAAATGTTAATAAATAAAGATTAACATGTTTGTTTAGAAATTTGTGTTGAAATTTGTGTTTTTTTGTAAAAATTTTACATTTGTGAACATATCGGATAAATATCGGTATCGTTATCGGCAACGAAAAACCGATATTGGTCGATCACTAATTTGCACTATAGAAAAGTACTGTACTTAAAGTGTTACTAAACCCAGGAGCCTGCATTCACTATTCTGGTATCCCACAGTACACAGAACATGGAAATGCATTTATTTTAGTAAATTAAAACTGCTAAATAAAGAAAAGAAGAAAGATCCGCGCTTAGGATAAACTATCTATAAAATAGTGCAAAAAATTTCTATAAATAAAACACTAATGGCTGCTGCCCACTCCAAAAGATGCACCCCCAATGGGGGAGCGTCAGGTGTAAATGTCAAAAAGGGGAGTGGTTGGCGCTGCCAGGAAGTTAGGTTAATGGGAAATCTGGGTTAGGCTCCTATAGTTCAAGACCAAGTTCAACACATGCAAATGCACATAGAATGTATGTGGGAATGAGAACTATATAAGTAATAGGATATAAAAACACAATGGGTGTGTAATATGTGTGTAAAATTAACACTATGTGCTGATACCAAATCAATAAATAAATAAATGTGTTCAATACCTAACAGGCTTATTGAGACTCAACATAAATATGCAAATATATGTAAATGTAGGTATAAAAATATAAAAGCATATAAAGATAGTATTAATAAATTATGGTGATATAGAGAGTTAGTGTGCAAAGGTGCTAAAAAATACATATAGTGCACTAATCAAACTAAATAAGGTGCATTCCGAATAGTCATAACCATCTATTCAATAAAGTGCAACTGCATACTCATAAGCAATGAAAATAAATAAGTGGGTGAACTATGTGCATCCCACACTGGTGACAATATAAACACTAGTAAATAAATAAGTGCAGCCGTGCAAATAACTATATAAATTATGAAAGTGAGAACCATATAAATTCAAAGGCTCAAAAAGCAGGTTCTGTGTATTTTAAAATTGTCCAAAAATAGTGCAATCAGAGTTGGTACAGAAATCATAAAGTTCTATAGTCCATATAAGGATGGAGTAAGGTGCTCTTTTTTTCTATGAAGCCGGGAGTGCAGTGAGTGATTGGAAGATAGGGTGCTCCCCCTCTCCTGGGGTCCTGTGCTTACCGGATGTCCGTACCCCTACAGGGGTAAATGGCGGGTCGATAACAGGGATCGCTCCCATACACCGGCAATCTGGTTCCGTCCTATCCTTCCTATTACCACTCGTATCCACTCCTTGCTCCGGTACACATAGGGGTTAAAGCATCAGGGAGAGAGCTCCAGTACAATTCCCGGGTATATGAAAAAGGGGAAAAACAGAAGCAGAAACAGAAAAACAGAAGCCTCCGATGCAGGATTGCCTTTAAAACTTTTATTTAGATTCCAAAAAAGACATGTACTCACATAAAATCAACATGCAGCGCATCCGTATGGCATAGGGTCCGCAACTACCTCGTTCGCGGTGCTCGCCTGGGATCGGCGTGCGTTCCTAGCCTCGGGATCGTTCAGACGGAAGTGATGTGGTCACGTTCTCGACGCGTTTCGTCACACTGACGTCATCTGGAGAAGCTTCTCCAGATGACGTCAGTGTGACGAAACGCGTCGAGAACGTGACCACATCACTTCCGTCTGAACGATCCCGAGGCTAGGAACGCACGCCGATCCCAGGCGAGCACCGCGAACGAGGTAGTTGCGGACCCCATGCCATACGGATGCGCTGCATGTTGATTTTATGTGAGTTCACAACTGCTAAATACCTTTGCTTATCAGCAGTTAGAGCAGTCTTGCGACTTGTTTTTTTTTTTCAAATATTTTATTTATTCATTCAAGAAAGAAGACACAAAAAAAAACAAAAAACAACATTTCACATCAAATAATTACATCACTACATAGTCATCAACAATCAGTCATGTCTCTCTCAGAAATAAAACCAAAAGTTAGGCATATAAACACTAGGGATGATCGAACGGTTCGGGTCGACCATCGGTTCGACCCGAACATTGGGTGTTCGAAATTCGGCTGAATTCCGAACTTTTTGCGGTAAAAGTTTGGAATTCGGCCACCAGAACCGCCCAAAATGCAATGGGACAGGAACTGAGCTGTAAAAGCCCATGATTGGCCCAGAAACATCAGTAAAATGTGATTGGAGTGACTACAGGGTCCAGAGGCCAATCAGGAGTTAATATGCCCCCCATACGCCCCCCAGTATATAACATAGCCCCGCCAAAACTCTAGCACTGTAATACAGAGGCTGTGGAAGAGAGTGGAAGCATGTGTGTTTCTCCTGCTGCTTGCAAAGCTCCAGTGTCATTTTCCAATTATTAGTGTGAGGAAAGGGATATGCAGTGTAGTTAGGGTACTATATACCACTATATTAGATTCAAAAATCTAGTTTTTGTAGGGATAGCTTTAAGTTTCAGGGTGACTGTAGTGTAGTTCAGGTTACCTGACTCTGCCATGTCAGGGTGACCGTAGTGTAGTTTAGGTGACCTGACTCTGCCATGTCAGGGTGACCATAGTGTAGTTTAGGGTGAACTGACTCTGCCATGTCAGGGTGACCGTAATGTAGTTTAGGTTGAACTGACTCTGCCATGTCAGGGTGACCGTAGTTTAGGTGACCTGACTCTGCCATGTCAGGGTGACCGTAGTGTAGTTTAGGGTGAACTGACTCTGCCATGTCAGGGTGACCGTAGTGTAGTTTAGAGTGAACTGACTCTGCCATGTCAGGGTGACCGTAGTGTAGTTTAGGGTGAACTGACTCTGCCATGTCAGGGTGACCGTAGTGTAGTTTAGGGTGAACTGACTCTGCCATGTCAGGGTGACCGTAGAGTAGTTTAGGGTGAACTGACTCTGCCATGTCAGGGTGACCCCACTATGCAGATTCTGGGTTAGGGATATACATATATACATATATATATATATATATATCAAAAACGACAATTTTAAGAACTTTTTTTTCCTGATTCATAGTCCCTGGGGCATGACCCAGAACCCTAGGCACTTTTTAGGGGCATTTATTGGGTTTTAGGGCTTCAAAATTGTGTTTTATGATTCCAGAAGTTCAGGTCCCATTGATTTCAATGGGTTTCTGGAATCCGAACCGAACTTTTGGGAAATTCGGGTGTTCTGGTCGAACCGAACTTTTCAAAAGTTTGATCATCCCTAATAAACACTCAAAAACAGTATATCTACATCAGCAGGGTACTAAGGTAGTGTCCCTCATTATGCAGTCTGACATACCAAAAATTCAAAAGTAATAATACAAGTAAAAATTCCTGCATAATATTGTTCATTATGCCTTCTTTTTCTTTTTTTCCCCTTCCCCTTCCCCTTTCCTTTATAATAACAAAAAAAAAAAAAAAAAAAACATGTTTTTTAGAAAAAAGATTCAAAAAACAGAGAAAAAAGAAAGAATAGAGAGAGAGAAAAAAGAGGAGACACCCCCTGGCCCCATTTAATGGGGAAGGGGAAGTTAGAGATATGTATATTGTTATGCATATTGTTATTCTCCCATTTACCAGCCTATAGACTCAGACTTGAGCCTTCCCTTGACTAAGCATGTTTCGTCCTCTCTCCGAGAGGATAAAGGAATTCCAAGGGCCCCAAGTCTTCTCATATATTTCTTTTTTATGTAGTCTTGTGAATCGTAAATCTTCCATTTTGTTAGTGTCTTTAATTTTACAAATACAGTCCCTAATAGTAGGTGGTAACTGAGATCTCCACCTCAATGGAATGCACGATTTAGCTGCATTTAAAATATAAAATAAAACTGACATTTTATATCCTCTCAGAGGGGTATCCGAAACATGCAATAGAAACAGAGCTGGATCCATTGGGATCTCAAGATCCGTAAATTCATAGGCCAGTTCTCGGACAGCCTCCCAAAATTATCTTAGTTTGGGGCAGGACCAAAAAACATGTAAAAGTGTTCCCGATTCCTCTCCACACCTACAACAGCTGTCTGAGACATGTGAATGGTATTTATGAAGAAGAGAGGGGACACGGTACCATCTTGCCAACATTTTATAATTGGTCTCTTGGGTTGTAGTACAGGTAGGGATTTTCAATGCAAGATTATACATGGCCTGCTCCTGTTTCTGTGTAAATGTACGGTTCAAATCCCTTTCCCACTTATCTAAGCATGATAACCGTCCATTTTCTGAAGACCCTAACAATAGGTCATAGACTCTAGATAGAGGGTGGGTTAGAACCTCACTACCTGAACAGTACTCCTCAAAGCACGTAAGATTTCTATCAAATGTTTCCGGAGGTGGTAAGGTATGTAAAAAATGTGACAATTGTACTGCATTCCAGAAGGGTAAACGGAATCGCCCCTGCTCATTAGTCAATTGCATAATGGTGGGCCTCTTGTTTTCACACAAAGTGAGATACTTGATAGTGCCCTCTATTGCCTAATTCTCGTAATGGGCGATCCGTTATCCCTGGAGAGAAGGCAGGATTTCCTATAGCTGGGAGCAGCGAGGAATTTGCAGTAGTCAACTATGTCTGTTTTATAATAGTAAATGCCACCCGTACTATCGCCCCAATTGTGGGATGCTTCAAAGTTTCCCGGGAAAGATCCCTTTGACACCAAGGTGCTCCTCCTAAATTGCCATCACTCTGTTGTTGCTCAATTTGTATCCACAACTTAAGATGGGTATGTCGCCGCCAGTCTATCCATCTACTTAGATGGACTGCCTGATAGTATTTTAGGATGTCAGGGAGTGCCACTCCCCCTAACTCCTTAGGCAATGTAAGTTGATTGCGAGCTATACGAGGTTTCCTATTGGACCATACAAATCTGATAAATAATGAGTGAACTTTTTTTAAAAAAAGCTGCTGGAACCACAATCGGTAATGCTTGAAACAAAAATAACATTGTGGGGAGAATACACATCTTAAGAAGATTACATCTCCCGAACCAGGAGTGTAAGCCCTTGTTCCATTTTTCTAAAAGTATCTGTATTTGCGACAATAATGGGAGGAAATTAATCGCATACGTTGTATCTAAGACAGCAGGTATATATGTACCCAGATATTTGAGGGATTTATCAGACCAATGAAATGGGAGTACCTATCGTAGATGCTTTGACATCTTAATTGACAGCTGGATACCCATGGCCTCCGATTTAGTGAAATACATTTTCAAGTTAGAAAGCTTCTCATAAATTTCAAATTCTTGCATGAGATTCGGAGCTGAAATCAAGGGATTAGTCAAGGAAAAATGCAGGTCATCTGAATATGCTGATACTTTGTACTTATCATCCTGTAAACGTATCCCTGAAATATCTGGGTTTAACCTTACGTGACACAAAAAGGGCTCTAATGATAACACGAATAGTAGGGATGACAGTGGACATCCCTGTCTCGTGCCATTTGTTATCCGAAATTAATCCAACAGCAAACCATTCGCTTTTACTTGTGCGGTAGGGCATGAGTATATCTGGGATATCCATGATAACATTTGATCTCCCAGCCCGATTTGTCTCAATACTGTAAATATGAAGCTCCAATTGATGCAATCAAATGCTTTCTCAGCATCTGTGCTGAGAAATATACTAGATATAGCTGTTTTGGAGACAGTATGTATTAAGTTTAAGACTTTAGTCGTGTTATCTCTAGCTTCTCTTGTTGATATAAAACCCACTTGGTCCAGATGGATCAATTGTTTCAGAATAGGTGCTAAGCGTAGAGCTAGTATTTTAGTTAGCACCTTCAAATCTGTATTAAGAAGTGAAATTGGCCTGTAACTGCCAGAGAGCACTGGATCTTTACCTTCCTTGAGAACAAGGGAAATATATGCTTTCATGGTATCCATCCCTATGTAATGAGGCTGTAAGCCTCAGTCTTTTAAAGAAGTTGAGCATATGCTCACCAAATAACGGAAAAAAAGTATGATAATATTGTATCGAAAAACCGTCAGGACCTGGGGCTTTACCATGTTTAAAAGAGTTGATTGCTATACTCAACTCCTATAAAGAGATAGGGGCATCTATATTTATCCGTGCTTCTGCTGGAATATGCGGGATACATGATAAACGGACACACTCTTCCATTTGAGATAAAGATTTTTGTTCTTCTGGCAAATTATATAAGGATGAGAAAGGTATTAAATTCTCGAGCAATATCCCTAGGGAATGTAACTTTCTGCCCAGTTGTTGATAAAATAGTAGGAATGTATGTCGCTTACTGTTGCTCTCTCACTGTTTTTGCCAGTATCTTCCCACATTTATTCCCAGCAATATAGGAAACATATCGGCACTTTTGTAGATCAGCTTTTGCTTTATAATATAATAGATCTGTAACCTGTTTACGTGCTAAAAATAATTCCTGCTCTACGCTTAAATCTCTTCCTTGCTTATGAGTTTGCTCTAATTCCTGTATCTTAATAAGGAGCAAGTTAAGGGTCTCACATCGAATTTTCTTGAGATATGCCCCATGTTTTATCAGTATACCTCTAATAACTACCTTATGTGTTTCCCACACTACTCCCAAATCACATTCTGGTATTACATTTGTATCAAAGAAGGCCTTCAACTCTTTACTTCCTCCACTACAGATGGGGTCTGTAATAAGCTTTCATTTATTCGCCAAAACCGTGTGCCAGGATGAATAGTATTGGACAAGATATAAGTTAATGTGATAGCTGCATGATCTGAGTATGTAATTGATGTAATACCAGTGGATTCAACCGAATGTAATTGGCGGTGTGGGATAAAAAAAAAAAAACGATTCAAGACTTCTATCAATGTCTAGTTAAAGCTTGTAGGAGGAGTTTTCATTCTCCTCTGATTGTCCTATGAGGCTGTAAGACACCTTACCCTCTGTCTGGACAGTGCTGACTAGCCCTGTGCCGATCTAATGCACTCTATCAAGAAAAAGAAAGCTCTCTAGCAATATACACCAAACTGAGCATGTGAAGAGTGACTCCAAAGGCTCTGTCATATCTGAAGATATATTGGGGATTCTGGAAGAAGGGGAGGATCAAAGAAGACAGGATTAAACAGCCTTTTTACACAATGCAGAGGATTAACCCCTTAGGTTCCACAGTGACTTTCCTGCATATACAGACTTATTTTACTGCTGTGGGTTTAGTAACACTTTAAATAGAAGGAACCCTAAATAATATTTGTATCTGATGTAGCCAAGTTATGAAATTGCTACCAGCATAGTTGAGGCTGATGTACTGTTCCTTTGAGTTTGCTGTTTGTTCTGAGATTCTCCTGAAGAGTGGGGTATTGGATTATGGGATATGTGGTCCAAATGAGGATGAAGACTGTGTGAGATGGCCGGATGGAACTATACTCCCAGGGAGCCGTGGGTCCCGCAGGGGATTGTGGAGAAGTCTATAAATAAGGGGCGGGGTCAGATATTCGCTCTCTTGCCTTGGGGACCGCGTGTGAGGTGGACGGAGCCGGAGACCTGCTTCAGGGAGCAGAGGAAGCGAGACTAAGGACTAGTGCAGAGACACTAGTGAGAGTTGGCGGATGTCATTGAGGAGTAGTTGATCCAGAGCGATAACACCTACGAGAGGTGATGGACATTGTGGAGGAGTGACCGGCCCAGTGCGGAGGACTGCAGGAGAGAAGTACTAAAGAATAGGGTGAGAGATATCCCATTGTAGTGGGTATAGCAGCTCACGGACACAGAGAGAGAGTCTGCCTAGTGCGTGGTGAACCGAGAGACCACCTCTATATACACACAGTAGATCATACTGTTTTATTTTAGTCAGAACCTGTACACGAGTACCCCTTTTCCCCTTTGGATTACAAATATCATTCTTGGAATGATTTGAGCTCCTACTGCTGGCGAGGACCAGCAAGGCCTTGCTCAGGAAGAGACTCACTTAATTCAGGGACAAAGGGGGCCCCCTATAGGTGATAGAGTGCACTCTGTCAGGTTACATTTGTTACTCAATTATATGCCATTGAGAGATATTCATGCAGCTGAACTAGTTAGATCTGACTGTTTTATTTATAGTTAATATGGAGTCAGATATCTGATTTGTCACTCTCACATCTTTATAAGCAGAATTGCATTATTCTTGCAATCATATTCATGTGTTTCATAATCCTCCATAGGAGAAGTGGCAGGGGAAAAAAACTCTGCAATGTTCACCAGAAAAAAAGGATACAAGTGGGGAGGTGGGAGAACCCTTATAGCGCAGTAAATATACAGTATTTTTGGAAGTGTGATAATATGACAAAGATGAAAAACACTTACATTTGGTAAGGTTGTGAGTAACCAAACTTATGGTAAATGCAACCTTCCATACAGGAAATTGGTAGTCGTGTCAGGGGAACCCAGCCATATGGTAGCAAACCCTGGCTTGTGTCTGTGTATCCCATTTAGTAGCAAAATTGGAAATACAATTTAGAATGAGTATCAAATGCAGAAAAACATTTTAATGAATTGCCAGTTGAGCAATATTTTAGCATTGTTGAATATGTCCTTTAGTTGTATTTAGGCTACTGATCACAGACTATTTCCTGATTTGAAATTAATTAGAATACCAAAATAACTGTGGAGTGTTAAATTGGGAGCTAAATTAGGTCATATTTTATAAACAAGTACCTAATCTAAAGTTTAACTGCAATAAACTTACTCGAGTGATTTAGAACAAGGGTTGAGAAGCAATTCAAATTAAAACATCACTTTCTTTGGGCGCTGTCCACTTTCAAATCCATTGTCTTTGCATTAGACTTTTAAAATCATACTGGGATGAGATGCAGAGGAGTTGAATATTTTAATACATACAGGCATATGTGAAACCTTTAAAAAAAAAAAAAAAAAAAAAAACAATGGATAAGTACATTGCCTTTAAATGAGTTATAAATAAAAAAGGAGCCAAATTAAAGATCCTACTTTCTGGAACTTGCACAATTTGGGAAGTGTGCATTTTGCAAAGATGTTGAGTTTTTTTTGCTTTTTAGGGCTCCCCGGTCCCCTTGCATTCTTGTATGGTACTGGGGTTGCTGTTGTTGGTAATATGGCAGCTTTAGAACATATTGATCTTTCATATTATGTTGTACATCAAATGTTGTTCATTTCAGCATAAACAAAACACCTGGCAACAAAGCCCAAACAGCAAAATGATGAATATCTATCTATCTATCTATCTATCTATCTATCTATCTATCTATCTATCTATCTATCTATCTATCTATCTATCTATCTATCTATCTATCTATCTATCTATCTATCTATCTATCTATCTATCTATCTATCTATCTATCTATCTATCTATCTATCTGTAAAATTCTAAAACTCAAACAAGGTTTCCCACACTTTGTATTCTGTGGCTGGAGGCACATTAGGCATTCACAGGATAAATAAGTGTCGGCCATTACAGGCCCCAAAAATTAGCCGACAGGCGTTCACCTGACAGCAAAGAACTTTGTATTCTGTGGCTGGAGGTACATTAGGCATTCACAGGATAAATAAGTGTCGGCCATTACAGGCCCCAAAAATTAGCCGACAGACGTTCACCTGACAGCAAAGAACTTTGCATTCTGTGGCTGGAGGTACATTAGGCATTCACAGGATAAATAAGTGTTGGCCATTACAGGCCCCAACAATTAGCTCTCTCTCTCTCCTTTTAACAAAGTGAACAGGAAGTGTGTTTACCCAATCTGACATGGTTAGCACAAACCAGACACCTCACGATGCCTGCTCATTAGGTCTTTCCTCAGTTGAAGGACCTTTAGTGCCCAGAATGCCATGGTGCTTAAAAATATACTTTCTGGGTTGATTGGGTCAGAGCCCTGTCCCCAACCTTTCCAATATCCTAAGCCTAAGGCCTCATGCACACAGGATGTTTAAAAAATGCCAGCGCTGCTGCCAGGAAAAAGCAGCTGTAAAAATGTGCTTTTAGTCACATTTTTGACTAGCGTTTATGGGTGTTTTATGGCATAAGCATTTTTTGACGTTTTTACAGTAAAAACACTCCCTATAATGTAAAAACGTCTGATAACGCCAAATGCGGCTATCAGCTTGTTTTACAGCGTTTAGCAGTTTTTTTTTGGTGTTTTATCATTTCTACAGCTCAACAGCCTCTGCTCCTGAAAGCACAGGCTGTCGTTTTCGCTTTTTCTACTTCCCCTAAGCGCTTAGGCCTTCAAAACCCTCTGAAAGTTTATATGTGCATGGACACATAGGCTAACATGGGGGCATTTAGAGGCAGTAAAAATTGGGAAATTTAAAGGGGCAAAGCTAGTTTCACAACCCAGTTGACCCAGGAAGTAATGGTATTTCAGAGCATTACGGGTGCTGGTTTAACTACACTGAACCAATATCTAATGGAATGACTCTTGGAAACACGTACTATGTACTACCAATGCTTGATGGGATGGGTGTAACAAATTTCAAGTTTTTTTTAACCTGAAAGAAATTTTGTAATACATTTTGGAACATCAATGTTCCAAAGTCCCCACCTCACTCTATCATTCAAATTTGCATACGGTGATTCAGTTAAATTAGGGATCATTACCACCAGTGAATTGGAGATCACAGTTCTAAGGGACATGTTTCTATCCAAATATTTTTTATTTCACAACTAGGGTAAAAGTCAAAAATGCTGTTTGTTCAATGTTTTGTTTTAAAACACACAGTTATGGGTTTGAATGATTACATTGCTGCTAATGTGTTGAAAAATGCTTTAATTGGATCCTACATTTATTAACCAGATGCCCTCCACTCTATAGCAGTTTTACTGCTAAAGGGCGGCAGCTGTGTGACAGATCACATATATATATATATATATATATATATATATATATATATATACGGGATTCTGGACTTCCACCTACAGTACAGGGATACCACATGTGTGAGACTTTTAGGGAGCCTAGCTGTGTACGGGACCCCAAAAACCAATCGCCGCCTTCAAGCTTTCTAAGGGTGTAAATTGCACATTTTACTCTTCCTCACTGCCTATCACATTTTCGGAGGCCCTGAAATGTCAAGATAGCACAAACCCCCCCAAATTACCCTATTTTGGAAAGTAGACACTCCAAACTATTTGCTGAGAGGCATGTTAAGTCCTTGGAACATTTTATATTTTGCCATAAGTTTCGGAAAAATTACAATTTATTTTTTTACACAATGTTGTCACTTAAATGCTATATTGCTCACATATGCCATAGATATATGTGAAATTACACCCCAAAATACATTCTGCTGCTTCTTCTGAGTACAGGTATACCCCATGTGTGAGACTTTTTGGCAGTCTAGCCGCGTACAGGACCCCAAAAACCAATCACCACCTTCAGGCTTTGGTAGGTAGTGAGGAATGAAATCAACAATTTAAGCCCTTAGAAAGCTTGAAGGCGGTGATTGGATTTTGGGGTCCCGTACACAGCTAGGCTCCCAAAAAGTCTCACATGTGTGGTATCCCTGTACTCAGTAGAAGCAGTAGAATGTATTTTGGGGTGTCATTCCACATATACCCATGGCACATGTGAGCAATATATCTTTTAGTGACAACTTTGTGTTAAAAAAAAAGAGAGTGTAATTTTCCCGAAACTTGTGGCAAATATAAAATATTTCATGGACTCAACCACTCTTCTAACCACTTAAAGACCAAGCCCTTTTTGATACTTTTTGTTTACATGAAAAAATTACTTTTTTGTGCTAGCAAATTACTTACCCCCAACATTATATATTTTTTGAAAGCAGAGGCCCTGGAGATTAAAATGGTGGGTGTTGCAATTTTTATTTTCACACAGTGTTTTTGCAGCAATTTTACAAACGCACTTTTTTGGGGAAAAAAACACTTTTTTGAATTTTAATGCACAAAAACACACCATATTGGCCAAATGTTTACTAACACATAAAAGATGATCTTATGCCGAGTACATAGATACCAAACACGACATGCTTTAAAATAGCGCACACCCGTGCAGCGGCGACAAACTAATTTAATTTTTAAAAGCATTTAAAAGCTTTTACAGGTTACCACTTTAGATTTACAGAGGAGGTCTACTGCTAGAATTACTGCCCTCAATCTGCAGTGATACCTCACATCCCCTATGATAGTAATAGGTAGTGACAGGTTCTCTTTTTGGAAAAAATTGTGGTCTATTAGATTTTAAATCTCTCCTCTGCCCTTAAAGCATCTGACCACATCAAAGATGGTGTGATAAGATGCGTTCCCAATAGCGCTATTTATATCCAGGAAAACCGAAGTCATGAAATGCTTGTAGCTTCCGGTTCCTTAGGCCATAGAGATTAGAGCCATTCTGGTCTCTGATCAGCTCTATGGTCAGCTGGCGGAACCACACGCTGCATTCTCGGGTTCCCCAGTGGGACAGGAGAGCCAGAGAAACCATTGAAGGTGGGGGGAGGGGGGACATCCCTGGGGGGGGGGGGAATCCCCTCTTACTGCTTGTAAAAGCAGTCTAGCCACTAATTAGCTGCTAGGATTGTTTTTACATGAAAGCCAACTGCTGGCTGAAAAAAAAAATACCAAGATGATGCCTAAATCTGAAGGCTCAAAGTCCAGCGACGTACCAGTATATTGCTGGTCCTTTTTGAGCATATATTGTAAGGTTCTTTTTTTTATGCAGCCTGTGAGCTGAACAAAAAAAGAGAACCTAACAGATTCCTCCATTCACATCGATCGATTGGTGGTATGCCCACCATTAGAATACCGCCCTGCATCCACCCTCTTCTAATGATGGGCATAGACCGTTCTTTTTTCTCGTTCAGCTCAAGAAAAAAAGAACCAACAGATTCCTCCATTCACATTGATCAATGTGAATGAAGAAATCTCTGCCAAGAAAAGTGAATAAAAATATATGCCAAAGCATAGGGGAGAGCCACCCCATCCCCTATGCCTTGGCATATATGCTTTTTTTTTTTTTTTTTTAACTGTGGTGGTGAAATCACCTCCTACAGCGCTGGAGTCACACATTTATGTATCATAAGAACAAACCATGTTGCTCCCAAAATAAATAAATTAGTGCTTCAGCTGAATGGCGTACCTACAAAGCAAACAATGTACCTACAAAGATAAAACACAGTATCAATAAAATATTAACAAAAAAAAATATGGCGAAGCATAGGGGCAATCCGCCCCTATGTCCACCCCTGCCCCTATGCTTCGCCATATTTGCTCTTTTTTTTAACTGTGGTGGTGAAATCACCCCCTTCAGCACTGGAATCGCTGATTTTCTGTATTGTGAGAGCAAACAAGGTTGTTTTTCACTATATGCAAATCAGTGCTGCATTTGAATGGCATACCTGTAAAGAAAACAATGGTTTAACAATAAAACACAGTAACAGTACAGTAAAACCGTAAAATCTATTGATTACTGCACTTGCTTGTGTGGGGTGAGCTGAACGGAGGGGCTAAACGCAGGTGCTGGCAGGAATCAGGGCTGATCATGCTAACATCGCGTTTTGGGAACACTAAACTATGGGGACGCTAGTATAGTTCTGATCAGATAAAAGATTTTGATCTGTTCAAAAACTATACTAGTAATGGAGGTGTATAGTATGTGTGTGTGTGTGTTAGTGTTACTGGCAATCTGTGATTGACCCTAACTGATGCAAAATAACTGTTAACTGGGGGGCGATCAGGGGGGTTAAAACTTTATTAGAAAATGTGATGGGACTCTGATCCTATAATAAAACTGACACTGACGCTAACTAGCCTAAGTAGCGTCACCTGTGACACTAATACAGTGATCAGTAATTTGCTATATACTGTATATAGTGTACAGTGTAATAGGGAGTGAAGGGGTTAACTGGGGGAGATCAAGGGGAAAACTTTTATTATGGGATAGAAGGCGGGTGCCCTAAACCTATTTGGGCCTAGCGCAAGCACAAATTAGGGTCACAAGTGACACTAATACAGTGATCAGTAATAATCTGTATACACTGTATGTAGTGTACACTGTGAGGGGTTAACTGGGGGGGGGGGGGTTATCAGGGGTGATCAAGGGGAGCGCGCCCTAGACCCGTGGATGCGTATCACGTAGATCTACGTGACTTTGCGCAGCCAAGCCGTCCTGCCGTAGTATATCCGCAGCAGGCGGTCGGCAAGTGGTTAATGGATGTGTTCAATAAAGACATGCAAAATTATAATTGTTTGTTTTATCAGCTTAATTACATTGTGTTTGTCTATTGTTGTGATTGTGAGGTTGATTAACAGAGAGATCAGAATCAAATAACATTTTATGGCAAATTACTGCAGTAAACTAGTTAATTCCAAGATGTTCACATGCTTTTTCTTATATATAAAAATATATATATATAAATATATACATATTTATTTATTATGTACATATACTGTATATATACACATACTTGTACACATATACAGAGTTAGATACATCATGTGGCATATATTATTACAAAAAATATTTCATTAGAAAAATAAAAACAGTATTGAAGCAACTGTCCTGACACCAATCCTTAACCCAACTCTCAAGCCAGCCATACATGGATCGAAATTTGGCCAGTCACTGCTCAACCTGCCAAATTTCGATCCATGTATGTATGAATGGGCAGGCTGATTGTACCCAAGTCAATCAATCCCTGTCTGCTTGCTGCCCCGACCCTTGGCTGGTTCTTCTGACTAATCTCTATGACCCTATACTGCTGCTTCCTCTCCATCCACCAGAGCTCGGAGTCCCTGGGGGCCACAACCTGGAGTCAGCTGCAGTCAAGTCCATCCTCACCATCAGAGGCTGTGGTGAAAAACCTGCTGGCTCTTAGACTCCGCACCCTGCGGAATCTTTTGCTCTAGCTCCCTGTCCAGGACTGTGGCTGTGACCCTGTGTAGCTGCTTCTCTGAACCATCGACCCCAGTCAGCTGTTGGGTTCACAACCTCCATTGTGCGCTCCCTGTCACTTGCTCCCGCAGGTGTATGTGACACACAGAGTGCTGTAGTCATTGCGGGGTTTAGGTGTATATGACTCATAGAATGCAAGGTCCAGGAGTATGTAATGCACAGAATGCAGAAGACAGGAGTGTGTAATGCACAGAATGCAGGGAACAGTAGTGCTATGCAAAGAATGCAGGGGTCAGGAGTATGTAATGCACAGAATGCAGGGAACAGGTATGGGTAATGCACAGAATACAAGGAACAGGAGTGTGTAATGCACAGAATGCAGGAGCCAGGGGTGTGTAATGCACAGTGCAGGTGAAAGGAGAGTGCAAAATTCCCCCCGCAAGCAAGCAATGCTCTCCCCCACTTTCTCCTTTAAGCATAAATCCCCACTTCCTCCCCTCTAAAAAAAAAGTATAGCACTAATCTGCACGTTCACCCCCAAATCAAAAATCCTCTCTCCCTCTCCCAGAACAAATCCTCCTCCCCAAATCCCTCCTCCCAACACAAATTTTCTTCCCTCTTCCTCAGAACAAATCTTATTTCACCCTCCCCAAATACCCAGTCCCAGCATAATCTCCCCTTCTTCCCCATCCCAGCACTTATCCCCATCCCCCCAATTCCCCACCCAACACAAATCATCTTATCTTCACAGGACAAATCATCCTTCCCCCAATACCCTTCTCAGAATAAATCCTTTTCCACCCCCCCCAAATCTTCCTTCCCATCACAACCCACTATTCCAGTACAAATACTCCCCCAACCAATTCCCCTCTCCAAATCCTCCCATCATGAATCCTCTTTCCCCTCAATCTCCATTCCCAGCACAAAAAAATCCCCCCAAATTTCTTCTCCCAACTAAAAATTCTCTTCCCCCTTCCTAACACAAATACCCCCCCCCCCATCCTTCTTTTTACAGAGATTCTCCTCACAGCATAAATGTTTTCACCACTTCTAGCACAAGTCCTTTCTTCCAAATCATCCATGCTAAATCAAATCTTCTTTCAACCCCAAATTTCCCCTTGCAGCACAATTCCTCATTGCAGCACAAATACCACACCCCCAGTGCCATCTTAAGAGCATTAAAGGGCCCCGGGCAATTCTTGCACTGGGGCCCTGCCTACACAATCACCCACGAGAATAAAAATGCAAATTATCGATAAGGCTATATTTATTGGAACAGCAGTGACAGGCAGCTTCTAAGTTCGGCGGCTGGGTCTGGTGAACATACACATGGACGGGAGTCAGACTCAACTGTCCTGTGTGTGCCTGTTACTGTGGAGGCAGACAGGCATTCCTGCAGTTGTGGGCTCCCCCTCCATGGCCCAAGTGGCCTGACAGCAGCGTAGGGCCGACAGGCACTTGCCACCTGCTAAGTTCGGGGTTGGGATGCACACGGAAATCCGGACTAAAGCTTGGCTGGGGCTGAGTCGCTGGGCAGGTGGGGTGCCCCGGGCAAGTGGGACCCCCGAACAACTGCCCAGTGTGCCCATTCGGTAAGATGGCCCTGCCCATCCCCAAATCATCTCCCAGCACAAATCCTCTCCCAACTTCTAGCAAAAATCCACACACACCCCATCACAGGACAAACCCTCCATCCCCCTCAGGGTAAATTCCAAGTTCCGGCACTTGGCTCCACTAACTTGCCTGGCAGGGGGTGCTAGCATGAGCACCTGGGAAAATTGCCCCACATGTCTTGCGGGGTGCCTGGGGCCCCCACTGTGGCAGTGAATTGTGTGTGTGTGTGTGGAGGGTAATAGGATATGAGCTAGAGGGTGCTTTGGGAAAGAAATTGTGCTAGAAGGAGGTGGTGGGGGGTCGGATATAAAATCCATTGCCCTCTTCTAACACAAGTCCTCTCCCTTCTCAAAGTGCACATACCCCCTTACCTCCCCTCCCCCAAATCATTCTTTCAAGTATAAATCTTTGTTAATTGTCCCCCCATTCCCCTTCCCATTCACTGTGCCCCCCCTCTCCTGCAAGTCTCCATTAAAATTAAACGTACTACAGACCTCAGATCAGTGCGGCCTCCTGTCTGTGTACATGAAAACATCAGAGCTGAGGAGGGGGATGCGGCTTCAGTCTGCTCTGTAGTGAGTTTGTGTGACAGGCAGCTGGTGGGTAAAAATGCTGGCTGTCATACAGAGATATAATTGTGGAATGTGGAACCCCAGACACCCTGCACAAACTGCAGGGCAGAGGTCACTGGTGCTGTGCTAGCACACCCCTGCTGGGCAAGTCACTGGAGCTCCTATGCAAGATTTAGCCTTGATTTTCTAGGACGATGGGATTTAAATCAAATCTTGGGTTGGTCCTGTTGAATCCAGGATGGTTGTCAGGCATGCATAATGCAATAAAGCCCATCCATTTGTCGCTGCACATATGCGTTATGCAGGTGTCAACAGGCTAATCTTTCACAATCTTTTAGGACAGCTTGCATAAATCTTACTATTGGCTTCATTTCTGCTGATAATAAGCAATGACAAAAACTAAAGTTTAAATTTTCTAAAATAGCAAATTAAATAATATTATATCAATTAAAAGTGTTCTCGGCCAATATACCTAATAAAGGCATATCATAATGCACAAAAAATAATATTATTATCCATTAACTGTCTAATAGGTAGCTTATTAAATCACATACCAAAACAGGGGTTGTGATTAGAAAGGGAATAAAGTCACATCACTCCTGGCTGTATTCTGACTTTGTTGTATATCCTTGTTCCTTTTTTTCTGCAGTCTTACAGTGATCATTAAATGAGTCTCAAATGATAGTGTGGTGGATCTCATTTTATACTCCCAAGGGACGCAGTCAGGAGAGAAGAGAAACAGCTTTTGAAATTCAAGAAGACTTTTTTTCTCAATTCCATTATATATTACAGCAAGTCATTTATAGAGAAAGTTCTATGCAGGAAAGGGTGACTGGGTACTCACTGAACCTTTATATGTGAGAAGCAATGAAATGCAGAAATGCATATGGATATCGTACAGTAGGTCACAGAGTATTTACAGCGGGACATATGGCTAACAGCATGCAGAAGGGCACCTAAAATATTTTCTATTAATTTTACAGCACATAAAATGATGCAATTGTGTAGTATTAAACACCATTTTACTTATGTTTGTATCCCTTCTAAGGGCACACACCCACTCTTCTGCTTGCATTTAATTTAAAAAGAAACAAAACTGCACAGAAACAGCAAAGATAAGTTTTCACCTTGGTATTTTAAGGGTAACAACTTTTCTACTGCTACAATTTAATTATCCCCCCTCCACAGAGTTATACTTACCTCCCCACTCCTGACCTTCCTACTGTGAAGGAGAGGCCAGATATTATGTGTCCCTGAGGTTGATTGCCTCCCTGTTGGAATCAATGACATTTTTCTGGATATGTTCAAAAGAAGAAAGGGACCAGCCTAGAGTGTTTTCAGTGGCAGTTTGAGGCCCCTAGTGGGCCAGTGAGGGTGGTAAGTAGTATAGGATATTTGGGGGGAGGGGGTAAATTGAAGGATATTTGTATGAAAGTACAATTATTCATCAAAGATTAAGTTTAGTGATTTATTTTTAAATCAGCACCAGGAGTTTTCTTTTGCTGGTGGCTCATAAGTATATTGACATTTTCTATCCTCTGTGAACTTCAGCTGCTGTGATGGTCAAAGTGTATTTAAAGACAAAACTTTTTTATTTTTTTCATTTTAAGAAGCAAGGTTATACACCTATCAGGTTCTTTTTTTGCCATCTATGACCTATTGAGGAGATTTCCCTTTACTTACTGTCCCATAGCCAAACAGGAAGTGAGAGGAAATCTCTCCAAAGTGAATAAATCCCTTGTTGTCATCGGGGGCCACCATAACTAGTGTCCCCATTGGAACATTTTTCCCTCTATTACTTGTTCTGAGGGCAAAGCAAGATTTGAGATCTTCTTTTTTTCACTTTCAATGATAATGGTAAACAGGACAAATAAAGAGGGCAACTCTTACCAGCAGGGGCACAGACAGCAATAAAAACTTACAGGTGTTCTAATCCCTTTCTACTCCAATCAAAATAAATAAAAAGTTTTATCCTGAGTTTTACTTTAAGTCTGTTTTACCAGAGTCCTGACACTATTCCCATTAGCTTCCATTTGAAACCCAATTTTAGTAACAAACAATTTACATGAATATCCGTTATCCCGTGTCTGCACTCCATTTTTCATGTACTGTTTGCTGAAGAAGTACAATTCCATTCTAATATGCCCCTCTGCTCCCTGTGCTGCGCTCTGCAGTTAGCCAGACACAGTGTTCAGATCAATAGAAATCTACTGCGATTTCTCTGACAATTGCTAGTTTCAGGTTGGAATCATGTTAGCTTGACAACTTGCAGACTGGGCTTTTGTTTAGGGCAATGAAGGAAAATATATACACGCTTTCATTTGGACTTTCAGGATATTATTTCCAGTGTGATCATAGAAAATCTTCTAGGAATAGCAGCATGCCAATGAGCCACGAGCAGCAAATGGCATTTCAGTGGGTGTTCTGTACAGAAATAGAATGCAGAATATTTTCACGTATTGCAAAGAAAAGAGAGTCGACATTTTTGGCTTTAGAGAATGTCTGGCTTCAGATTTAAATTATAAGGTAATTTTAATAGATTTCATTTACCAAATAGCATGTATAGCAAATACAAATACAGTAAACCCCCCTCCATTGCGGGTTTACGTTTCGGACCCAGCCGCGAAAAGTGAAAATCCACGAAATAGAAAAACCCTATTAAAAAATGCATTGTAGGCATGTTTTTTTTTTTTACTGTCACTGTACGTGTAAAAGCATTTTAACCACTTTACCACCGGAGGATTTTCCTGCTAAAAGACCAGGGGGTTTTTTGCGATTTTTTACTGCGTGACTTTAACGGACAATTGCGCGGTCGTGCGACGCTGTACCTAAACGAATTTCACGTCCTTTTTTTCCCACAAACAGAGCTTTCTTTTGGTGGTATTTGATCACTTGTGCGATTTTTTAATCACGCGCTATAAACAAAAAAAGAGCGTATTTTTTGCAAAAATAACAATATTTTTCACTTTTTTTTATATGAAATTCCCCCCCAAAAAAATGTAAAAATCAAAATTTTTTAACATTTTCGGCCAATTTGTTTTACGCTACCTATGTTTGGTAAAAAAAAATCGCAAAAAGCGTATTTTGATTGGTTTGCGCAAAAGTTATCACGTTTACTAACAAAGGGAAAGATTTTTGTCATTTTTGGTGTTTTTTTTTAACGAGTAATGGCGGCGATCTGCGATTTTTTTTGCGGTACTGCGACATTGCGGCGGACAGATCGGACCCTTGACTGACATTTTTTACACTTTTGGGGGTACCAGTGACATTACTGCAGTAATCAGTGCTATATATATGCACTGTTACTGCAAAAATGACACTGGCAGGGAAGGGGTTAACTTTATTGGACAGGGAGGGGTTAAGTGTGTCCTAGGGGCGTGCTTCTAACTGTAGTGGGACATTCCTATTGGTGTAAAAAAAAAGATCAACGGTTCTACATAGTAGAACCGTCTGATCTTCATTTTTACACAGGGAGAACTGACAGGCGGCTTGTTTACATAAGCCGCTCTGTCTTTCTCCCGCTGTACCGTCGATCGTAGTGTGACCGGCGGACATCGGGTCCGCCAGTCACACTCCCGCACTCCTCCGTGAACGAGCCTCGGCGGGTGCGCGCCTCGGCGGGCCCGCGCTCGCCTGCTATTGGCTCTAGAAGGAGTGACAGGCGAGCGACGTAGACCTACGTCACTCTGCCTGGCCGGGGCCGACTGCCGCAGTAAATATACTGTGCGCAGTCGGCAAGTGGTTAAGGTCTTTAAACACACTTTTAAAACAATAGAAACTCATTTAAACACATAAAAGATACTGAGAGACATAGCAAGAGCTATGGAAAACACAAAAATATTTCATTTTTAATGATTTATATAGTAAAATAACAACAAAAAAAAAACGCAATATACCGGGACCGCAAAAACTGAACCGCGATGGAGCGGGGGTTTACTGTATATACATTTTTAACTAAAGTAGGTCTTTTATATTAAGTTGCTGATTTAGCCAATTGAGACACACAAGACAAGAGTGCTTCAAGAACAATTTTGACATCATTTTCAAATTGCCATTTCTGATGACATGACTGATTGTGAGTACGTTTGCACAGGATTTTTTAGGGTGAACATGAGAAGTACAGCTTGAATGTCAAAGCAAACCAACCCAGCTGTTAAATATTCCGAAAATATCCTTGAATGCATATGAAAGTGTCTTTGTGACCTGAGTAAAATAATGCTTGAAGAATTTGGGACATCAGCATTTTACAAGAATGGAATTGGCTAAATCTTACAAAGCATTCTGGGAATAGTAGTGAGTCACAGATGGCCAAGCTTTCACAAATGATGAGTAAAATATCTTCAACTCATTTAAATTCAGCACTGCTAAACCCAGAATTGCCTAGTCATGAATCAGGCTTTACAGATAAAAAGAATTGCTGAGACTGTTTTCTCATCCTTTAATTAGTCTTGATAATGAGGCCTTATTTTAAGAGAAAACTTAATTTAATGGCCTTGATATTGAGTGACCTTGATAAAGAAAAGATGCTTGTCAGTATGCAAGGCACATGCAAATTAATGTAGCTGTTCTTGACTCATGGCCAAATAAGTAGCAGAAAGTTACTCTAAATGGGCTCCCTTTGCAAGCTGGATTGAAGGATGCTTTCTTTAACAGTAGAACGCTGATCATTTTAGAGGGATACAGATTATTTTGTCATGTTCCTTCTTAAAAATACTCACATATAAACCAGTGTTTTACCTTTTGCTTGAATGCTGAAATCCCAACAAGAAAAATATGTAATAAGTTAATCATCTTCAATCTCCTACTTTATCATTTACTGTCACATCCATACATTGTTTTACCTACAAAGCATATACGTACATTGAGATGAATTTATAAAAAAAAATGAAAACCCGTTAGTCTTGTAAACTGCACGTACATTTGTTCTGTATGAATGGGGGCAAAATCCAATGCTATTTTTTTTCCAGGTTGAATGTTATTATATCAAAAGTAGTGGTTCTGGAAAATACCGTATTATGAAACTGAAAATCACAGTAACTAAGTATTTACTGTATTTCCTATGATCAGCAGCTCCATCTAGCGCCAATATATTGCTATATTTTCCTCATTCACCCTGTATATGAATAAAAAAATAACATATGACATGTTGAGAAAATAGCCTAGAAACATCAGATTTTTCCCTCTTCATACAGAATGAATGCACATGCAGTTCTCCAGGATGAATAGCTTTGCGATTTTTTTAAATTACATTTATAATGTATAGTAAATTTGGTCCATGGCTAGCATGGTGCTATTTAGTGGTGCAAACTTAATGGAACATTTTTTTTCAGTATAACCACAAGTCTAATAAGCTACCTCTAATGATGACCATCCTATTTCAGTTGGCTGCTGTTTACAAATCCTAATTGTATTCATCCCAGATACCACAAACAGCACTCTTCTTTTGGCGCTGCTTTTTAACCACTTTAGCCCCGCTCACTGTGCCTCTGCTGCATCACAGTGGCTTGTTCCCGTCCAGCGACGTAGACCTACGTCACTGGACTCCTCCCCTTGTGGGCGGCGCTCCCGCGCCGCCGGAGGCTCGCTCCCGCGCCGCCGGAGGCTCGCTCCTGCTGTATTCAGTCACAGCGGGAGTCGGGCCAGGGGAGGAGCAGCGGCGATTGCCGCTGCTCTTCCCCGATCGTCGGGGAATCGAGTTTGGAGATCCACCCACTTGTGTAAACAGAGCGGGCGGATCTCCTAAGTGACAGACAGTGACAGATTGCAGGGTTCAGCATAGCTGAACATGCGATCTGTCCCTGTGTCACTCAGTCACCTCCCCCCACACACGTTAGTAAGCACCAGGCATACATTAACCCCTCCCTCTTCAATAAAATTAACCCCTTCCCTCCCAGTGTCATTTTTACAGTAACAGTGCATATTTATAGCACTGATTACTGTAGTAATGTCACTGGTACCCCCAAAAGTGTCAAAAATGTCAGTCAAGGGTCCAATCTGTCCGCCACAATGTCGCAGTCCCGCAAAAAAAACGCAGATCGCCGCCATTACTCGTTAAAAAAAAACACCAAAAATGACAGAAATCTTTCCCTTAGTTAGTAAACGCAATAACTTTTGCGCAAACCAATCAAAATACTCTTATTGTGATTTTTTTTTTACCAAACATAGGTAGCAGAAAACAAATTGGCCAACAATTTAAAAAAATTTGATTTTTACATTTTTTTGGGGGGAATTTCATATAAAAAATGTGAAAAATATTGTTATTTTTTCAAAATTTACGCTCTTTTTTTGTTTATAGCGCAAAAAGTAAAAATCGCACAGGTGATTAAATACCACCAAAAGAAAGCTCTGTTTGTGGGAACGGCGTCGCACGACCGCGCAATTGTCAGTTAAAGTCGCACAGTGCCGAATCGCAAAAAGTGGCCTGGACGTAAGACAGCAAAATCCTCCGGTGGTAAAGTGGTTAATGTTTCAGGCTTCCAGTGTGACAAGTCAACTCTATAAAAAGTCAACATTTCTGTTTAACTTCACCTGTCTAAATCTCTTGATCTTGATGATGACATAAGGTTTTTTGATGGTAATCCCTGCCCATGCCTAGGCCTTTCTACCTAACTGGCTAATTTAAATAACCTAATAACCTAGATAGAGAAGCCACTTATATCCCTGTATATGCAGAACGTGTATTCAATTGCCATTTCTTTGAGGCTAATATTTTGCACTATGTTAAGATTGTAGAGGGAAAGGTAAACACCAGTCACTGCTGTTTACCTCTTTAATGCTACTGGGAAGTAGATGGGTAGAACTAGAATTGACTAGATAAACTATTTAAATGGGCATTTCAGCTTTGAGATTTTATTATGGAAAAAAGGGAAAATTGCACCTCAGACTAAGTAATCTTTGAAGAGAAGTCTATAGCTATAATAAAAGTTCATTACCGTTTTTTTCTTCCATTATCTTTAAAACCCTGTTACTTCATAACTTGTATTCAAAGTCCCACTGATTTTCTCTAATCTCATCAGTATTGTTTCTTTAAAATAAATTCCAGAATGTGCAGCTCACATTTCCAATAACTAAAAACACATTTGCACTTTTGAGATTTATGAACTCATAAAATACTAGACAGTAATTCAATGAAAGTTTTGTTTGACCTCATTTTTAGGCATTATGCAAGATGAAATTCTCTAATGGCATAACTATCTTGGATATCTTTAATATTCTGTCTGTGCTTGGCACATTTACATTGTCCTATACCCATGTGACCAGTTATACAACATTTTCATATTTATCAGTGATAGGCATCCTATGTAGAGATCCACATTTTTCACTGCATAAACAGTGTAATATTTAATATATATTTAAGTTTAAATGCTTGTATTAATAGTGTACATAGCAAATCTCTGTTCAAAGATGCAGCCCTGCCCCCTTCTATGCGGGAGGCGCTAATTGTGCTCATCCCCAAGCCGGGCAAGGACTTACACGCCCCAGAGTCTTACCGTCCCATCTCTTTGCTCCCAGTAGACACTAAAATCCTTGCGAAAATTTTATCCCTCCGTCTTAACAAGGTGATCCTTTCACTCATACACTCGGACCAGGCCGGGTTCATGCCTGGGAGGAACACCTCATTTAACCTTCGCCGGTTATTCATGAATCTCCAGGCACAACACGACGGAATGGGCGGCAGGGTGGTGGTCTCCTTGGACACGGCTAAAGCATTCGACTCGGTAGAGTGGCCATTTCTATGGACCTGCCTGGACCGATACGGCTTTGGACCTAATTTTATTAAGTGGGTCAAACTTCTATATAGCGCCCCGGTAGCTAGGGTCCTGGCCAACGTCTGGCAGTCGACCGCCTTCCCTTTATCCCGTGGCACTCGACAGGGGTACCCCCTCTCCCCCCTGCTGTATGCCCTGGCCGCGGAACCCCTGGCGATGGCCATTAGAGCACATCCCGGGATTCGTGGCCTACGTAAGGGACCGCTGGAGGAGAAAATCAGCATGTATGCTGATGACACTTTGTTATATTTGGAAGACTCTCGAGAATCCCTGCTCACAACCCTTTCTTTAATTGAACGGTACGGACGATTCTCCTGTTTTCGGATAAACTGGGATAAGTCACAAATTCTCCCGCTTGACGAGAGCCCGCAGGCGATCGCCCCCGCAAACCCGGCCCTACAATGTGTATCCCGCATTAAATACTTAGGGATTCAGGTGACAGCTAGCTCAGCAGATTATGTCCCAGATAACGTTCAACCCTTGTTCCCTCTGCTTAAGGCTAAAATTCAAGTATGGTCCAAATTACCTCTGGGAGTGATGGGTAGAGCCAATTTAATTAAAATGATTCTCCTTCCCAAAATTCTCTATGTTGTATGGCACTCTCCTATATATCTGCCACTCAGGCTGTTTAAGCAGATGGAATCACTCCTCAAGACCTTTGTTTGGGGTGCTAACCGGCACAAGATCTCCTGGCGCAAACTCAAGAATCCTACAAATCTAGGGGGGTTGGCCCTGCCGGATTTTAATCTGTACTATCTGGCAGCTCAGTTGTCCCAGTTCTTTCACATAGATAAAACGGATAGAGAACGCTTCTTGACCCTGCTCTGCCCTCGGTGGGCTCATCCCCTCGGGGACCCCCTCCTAGTTATCCTTAGGGGCGTCAGGGGCTCGCCGGAGCCCCTGTGCCCCAGATCTCTTCTATATCACTATTGTCGGATCTGGGAGGTGGTAGCGTCCAGGCTTCGGTGCCCTCCATTCCACACATTCACCCCTCTGTGGCATAATAGTACATTGCGTGAGTTCCTCTCCATCCCTGACCTGTCGGTATGGAGTGGGAGGGGTATTCTTCTCCTTAGCCATATCTCCACGACCACTGGTCTACGGTCTTACGAGACCCTGCGAGACCAGTTTGCGCTCCAGGGCCCCATGCACTACAGATACTTACAGCTCTCCCATGCCTATAGATCTCAATTCCCTGACGGTCCTCCTGAGATAGAATCGGTTACCACCCTTGAGATTGTTAAAAGTACAGAACCCAGTCACCTCATTTCCATGTTCTACTCTGAGCTTCACACACCTTCCTCGACCACTTTAGCTTTTGCACTTAAGACCCGCTGGGAGCGCAATGTGGGGGCCATGGAGGATGAGGAATGGGAGGATGCCCTGGAGACGTGCCGCAGAGTGTCGCCAAAACTGTCGGATCGCCTAACCCAGACCTTTATAATACACCAGGCTTATCTCACCCCACTTAGACTGTCCAAATATCACCCTGACTTGGTCCCCTCTTGTCCTATGTGCGGAGACCCTGATGCTTCCTTCTTTCATCTATTGTGGAGCTGTCCCCAATTACAGACTCTATGGCAACAAGTAGTCACATTTCTGCATGACAAAATGGGGTCTCCTCTACAACTCTCTCCTAAGGAGTGTCTCCTGGGGGTCTATCCGGATGGAGAGATGCCCAAATCCACTGTCATATTTCTTCAGGAATCTTTGTTTATAGCACGTAAATTGATAGCCAGGTGGTGGATGAGACCTACTCCTCCTACTCTAGGATTGTGGATTAAGGAAATTAATAGTGTCATCCCATTTCATAAACTTTTATATAAACATAGGGGGTGCCCTCAGAAGTTCAACAAGATTTGGGACAAATGGGTGCAGTGCCCTGATACGGCTCAGTAGTGAAGTGGGTAACTACTTTATGCTGACCGCCCCTGTTAAACTAATATTGTCTGCTTGAGTGTTGGGCCGAAAGAAAGTAACTGACTACTGCCTTATTTTTACTATGTCTGTTCTGTTTCTAAGTGTTAATCACTGTGTATATTTATATTTTTGTACCCCTGTGTGTTATGAATCTGATCGAAGTTTCAATGCACGGTTTATTTTTGTATTGTACCAAAAGTTTCAATAAACCTCACTGTTTTTAAAAAAAAAAAAATAGTGTACATAGCACACAAGTCACAGAAGATACTTTTATGTGTAATATTTTACAGGATTTCAAAGAGCACTTCACTCAATAAGTCTGAGTAGTGGCATTGAGACAGTAGAATGGTGTATAAATTGTATGCCACCACTGTCTCTATTCTGCTCATATGGAAGTGGTAGAGTGTTGTGTAAATAGTATAACCTCACTTACTGATATTCAGCTTTAAAGTGGATGTAAACCCTCATATATACCCAGTAAAGTGAACAGTCTCAGATGATACACAGAGATCAAACAAATCTCCCCATATATGTTTTACTTGTAAATGTGCTGTCTTTAGCTTTCTATACTGTTTAGAAAATGCACATGCTGTTAGAATTTTCTCTTCCTGTGGGTGTGGATTCTTGCCATACATGGTGAGACAGCTGATTGGAGGAAAGGCACACATCCCCTCTCCACATAGGCAGAAACATAAAGAGCAGTGCTGTGAATAGCTCGATGCCAATCTATTTATATTCAGTTGACAGAGAACTTGTCAGAAGTTATGCTGATAACAGAAGAACTGAGCAGGAGAAAGCCATAGGACTTAGGGCTTTTGAGAGAGATAAATAAACACTACAGATATATGTGCCCAGGTCAAATCTCATGAATGGGAATTCAAAACTTGTGCAGGTTTTAATGAAATTAACATCTAGATATGTCAAAAGATCATAATATGACCAGAGCCAGCAGTATCCAAGTGATCACAGGGGAGACTAAAGCCTACTGAAGGTGGGTAGAACTTACTATACAGAGCCCTCTAGCTATGGAGTGAGGTAGTTCCAAAATATGTAAAAACAAAAAAAGAGAAAATGTATGTGTATAATGATAACAACCTGATGTCTGTGTAGCTAGGCATAATAGAAACCTCTCAGTTTAGAAATATGGGAGCTGTCATTAATGACTGGTTTGAACAGATGGACATTCTTGGACTGACATTTCCATCCTCCCATCACTAGTTGCTGTCTGGAAACAAGTATGTAATATGTTGCAGTTTACAAATCTGTGGTGGCTGCAGTAGTTTTCTTTATAAGATTGTTTTCCCTCTGTTTTCACCTGAAGATCGGGCCAGTAATACTCTTTCTGTATTACAGTACCCCCACTCTGGATGGTGGAGAACAGGGGGCACATTTGAATAGCAACATTATCTGTCTGGGGGGAGGGAAAAGAGAGCTTGTTCTTTTGAAAAACAACAGACTTACTGGCTGGATCACCAGGTAAAAATAGAAGAAAGTACGCCTAAAAAAGAAAATGAATTCAGCCATTAAATCTAAGAATCGGTAGGCTGCAATATATTAGATGTTTGCTTTTGAGTTTAATACCGCGTTAATGTCAGTGACTTACCAAGTATTAAAGCAAGGATAAGATTACCAGTCCTAGAGCATGCACATTCAAAAGAAAGTTGGAAAAGGCAGTCCCTGCATTTCTCTTCCTATGGAATAAATTAGAATTGGTAGATTGGTGCAACTGACACTACTATTTATAAAGAACTAAGAAACACAAAAGTGTTTACGAGTCAAAAAGTATATACACATTTTAATGTTATGCTCCTATTCTTGTGACCATTGCTTAAGCATGTGAAAGCACATGGTCTGTTTTTGAAAACAGTTAGAGGCTGAGAGTAGTGATAAAGTGAATGCCTGAGGTTCAGATTCTGGGTAAATTTGCAAACTGAACAAAAGTTTAAATGCTGAATCTGAACCCCACTGAAGTCAACACGAGCTGAAGCTTCTAAATCAGTAATGCCCATTTTCTCAGCTAAGAGGCAAGATATTATCATGGGGATGGGCATGGGGAGCTGTGTAGTGCCCTGAGGAAAAAATATCAATGCAAAAAGGCATCAGGCAGTTAAAAGCAGTTGTAAACTGCTGGACGTTTTTTTTTTCCCTTACCTGCAAGGTAATGTCATAATGGGCCAGTATGCATCACATACAAGCACATTATATGAAAATTAGCTGAAAATGAAGCATTGCTGGAGGCTGCTTCCATTTTCACCTGTCTTGCTACTGGGTTCGTGGACTCCAGCTCTGTGACTCCTGCGCATGTTCACGGCACAGGCCTCTGAAGGAACAGCACGGGTGGCATGTGTGAACCTTTCCTGCCAAAGGACAGACTATACATGATCTTTCTTGGCACAAGATGGCATGGGGTCAATCTCTTCTGGGACTGTCCCTGCAGACCATACTTGCAGGACCATGTCTCTATGGTCAGGTAATTCCTACAGCTGACCTCTTGGTCCAGCAGCATAGAAAATATAACCTTCCACATAATAGTGGAGGGCAGGGATGGTCTAATGGAAGAAATGGAAGCTGGGAACCTGTCCCTGTGGTACAGCATTACATCACAGGCCACAATTTTCAGCAAGGGGGTAGACTCCATCAGCTGAAATGATAGCAGCTGGGAAGCCAGCTATTTTGTCAAGCTGGCATTGAGACAAAGGCATCAGGGTGGCCAAACTTTTTCCATCTTTCCAGCATCTGTGGCACAAAAAGCTGCCTGCTCATTGGTAAAGCTTCAGATAGCAGGGTAGGGTTGGCAGAATCTAAGCATGGTTGCAGCCTATGCTTTCCTCTAGTCTGCATGGCCCCATTCTGACCTTCTCCCTGCTGGAAGTGCCATAGGGAAAACCTCTGACATCCCTTGAAATACTTTTATCTCTATCACTTGAGGTTGCTAATAGGGAATCATGTATTGTGCGGTAAGAGTTTGATAGGGAGGAGCGGGAAGGGGGAGGACTGCAGCCCTTTTTTTGCTGTCAATCCATAACATTCTGGTGCTGCTCAAATTGAGCTGCATGGTTATTACTCATATATCTCATACAGATAGTACCCAAATGTCTGCTCTCATTACCATGTATAAGACACTGGTGACAGATACTGCTAATGACTATGTTGCATCCTGCAACACTTGTTGAAATAGGCTCACAGAGCTTTTCCTGCGCCAGCGGAACGCCGCCATCTGGTAAAATAGGATGGCTGTCCCCCTTTGTGCACTGTTCCTGAATGACATCCTGCCTTGCTGATGGTGTGCTTATCTCTCACTTTTCTCCTCCATTATCTGGTACCTTTGTATGTCTTCATCATCATCATCATCCCACATTGCTAAAGCCAACTTGCAGTAAGTTGTAGCTGCCAATCAGTGCCAATTGGTTCTCTCATCCCTGTTGTCCCCTCCCTCTGTGCTCCCGTTTCTCGCCTCTTTAACCTCTGCTAAGCATCCACTTGCAGCATTTGGCTGATGGTATTTTTAAATAATTTTACCAATTTCTCTGCGTAAGCCTGCGAGGCATTGACAGGTTTAGTTGTAGAGGAGGAGAAAAGACAGGGCCTTTTGCAGCCTGTGAGACGGGGGGATGATGAAAACTTGGTTAGTTACTTCACTACCTCCCCTATGTGCTCTGCATACCGTCTGAAAAGCCCACACATGCCTTGCCTTTTAATTGTGCGCTCAATCAGTGATTTGGCCCTGTGGATACATACTGTATGCTGCTCGCCCCGTGATAGTTGCATGAAGGGTAGGTTGCGCTTGTTTGCATCCTCTCCCCTCCTCACATTTGACACTTTTTGGTGGGGGGAGGGGGGTCTTGCCAGTGGGTACCCTGGTTTTGACAGGTACCCACTCTTATGTCCAGCCCCCCCCACAGCCTTCTGGGACACATCCCAGGTCCCAGAAGGCTGCAGGACCATTCACAAAGCGCGTCACAGCTCACGCATGCGCAGTAGGAAATTGGCTGTGAATCCAGAAGGCTTCACTGTAGGCATAAACACAAGAAAAAAGGGTGCACCAGCCTAGCGCATTATCCTCAGTAGGCTTTTATTATTAAATCATTAAAATGTCTACTCACAAACGAGCGATGTAAACCAGCATGTCAACTCCGACGAACAATGTCCATAATGTTGGAGTCCAATATCCTATCAAGGTGTACGGCTGGCGCGTTTCGAGGCAATGCCTCTTCCTCAGAGCCTGTTTCCCTTGCCTAAGATGCTAGTGCCTGCACCTGAAACAGATTAAAGAATCGACTCAGTTGAGGACATTGCTGGATCCCTGGACAGGTAAGTGTCTTTATATTCAAAGTCAGCCCCTACAGTATTTGTAGCTGCTAACTTTTTTGGGAGACTGGAGCTCCTCTTTAACAGCTATGGGAAGAGTTGCATCAGGAATGTGGTGCTTTAGTGCAAAAAAAATAAAAGAATAAAAAATCTGTGGAGCTTTAGAGCAATGCTTCTCAACTCCATTCCGCAAGTATCCCCAACAGGTCATGTTTTCAGGATTTCCCCCAGATGAAACAGCTGTGACAATTACCAAGGCAGTAAAACTGATTAAATCACTTATGCAAAATAATGGACAGCCTGAAAACATGACCTGTTTGGGGTACTTGAGGACTGGAGTGGAGAAACGTTGCTTTAGAGGACTAAACTGCACTACAATAGTATGTGGTGCTCTGCTGCAAACAAAAGGCAGCTTTGGCAGTATCACCAATAACTTCAGGCTGCCACTGACTCCTAAAAAAAAAAACAAAAAAAACAAAAGACCCTAACAAAATTAGAAAGAAATAAAATAGAGTGAAGGAAAGAAACAAACATTAAATATATAATAAAAAACAACCCCAAGCCCTCATTCACATTGACTGCGGCTTTAAGAATCGTGCAACTTCATCTGAAATCACACAATTTCAAAGCTGCATGTCAGTGCGACTTGGAAAACATCTGTGCGGCTTCATGCACAGATGTCTATGCAAGTCGCACCTGAAATCGCCAAAAGAAATGCAGGAACTAATTTTTTAAATCGATGTGGCACCGTAAAGTCGACGTCACACTGATTTGAACAGTGCTATTGCCGGCAGTAGGATGCAACTTGTCATGCAATTTGACCTGTCAAATTGCATGACAAGTTGCTCCAATGTGAACGAGGGCTAAATGTAACTCCTATAAACTCCTATAAAATGAAAAATGCAAAAAGACATAAATTGTTGTTGACACACACAAAAAAAAAAAAAATAACAGTCCTAAAAAGACACTTGGATCTGTTCAAATTAAAGTGAATGCAGGTTTACACATCACTCTTCCTAAGCCCACAAACTGCAATTTACCACAAAGAATTAGTAGGAATAATAATCACCAATGAATATATACCACACTATAGGGCCCTCTTTATTATTGATTGGACCCTGTGCAAACATTTTCTTGTCCCCCTCCCCCAGCCCTGAGACATATAATGAATAGCAGCTAGACTCAAAATCCGTTTACTGCAGCAGGTCAGGCAGTGATTGCAATTGTTTGCTAGAAGTTACAGCACACATTATGACTCACTGATTAATTTCTAGATGTTACAGCACATCATTACCGTTCACTGATTGGTTGCTAGATGTTACGACACATCCCTATCACTCTCTGATTGGTTGTTAGAGGTTACTGCACATTATTACCACTCACTGATTGGTTGCTAGAGGTTACCGCACATCATTACAGCTCACTGATTGGTTTCTAGTGGTTACTGCACATTATTAACGCTCACTGTTTGGTTGCCAGAATCTCGAGAGGTGATTCTGGCCAGCTCAGTAGAGGACTTGAGTATTAGTAAAAATACATAAGCAGGACTTGAGGACTTGTACAAATACATAAGCAGTCCATATAGTGAACTTGGTGTTGAGTTATTCACGTTAAGGTCATCACAGAGGACAAGGGGGCAATCTTTACATCTAGGAGTATTGATGATAGTGTTGGAGAGGTGAAGTGCAGTGGTGGCAGGGGGCACATGGGTGGCATAGGAGTGCAGGAGAGTGCAGGTGTGGGAGGGGGGTAAAGGGTGCAGAGGTGTTTGTGGGGAGGAACAGTGCTGGCAGTACTATGTTATTGGGTATAGAGGGGGGATAGAGGTAAGGGGCATTAGTGATAGATGTGTATGGTGGGAGTGCAGTTGTAGAAGAGGTATGTTGGACTTGGGGTGGGGGGGGTAGTTGCAGAGGTGTGCGGGGGAGGTACAGTAGTGACAGAGTTGGTCGAAGGGGCACGATGATGTCAGAGATGTGTGGCAGGAGTGCAGTTTTTAGCAGATGTGTGCTCAAGAGGGGCAGGGTTGTGTGAGCGGGTGTTTGGTGGGGGTGAAAACGTGATTGCAAAGCTGTGGTAGTAAAGGTGTTGGATGGGGTACAGCATTATTAAAGGTATGGGATGAACAGCAGCGATCTGCTGTAATCTTTATCAACCAATCAACTATTGAGCAATAATGATGTTCTGTAACCTCTAGCAACCAGATGTAGCACCCTACATAGGTAGGTAAAAGCATAATGGGCCTTGGCTGAATAACAGCAGGGCAATGATTTTCAGCTGGGCTGTCATGTCTCCCAGGTGTGACTGCTGAGAGGGGAGTCTCCCAACTGGCTCCATGAGAGGATTCTCATTAGGCAGTGGGGGAAATCCAATCAGTGGCTCATTCAGGCCTGTATCTACCCCAGAAGACAAGTATTAGAGGGGTGCCTAGTGAGAGGACCCTCAAGTGTTAGAGGGGTGCCTACCAAGAGGCCCCTGAAGTGTAGAGGGGGTGCCAGCGGTTGGGCCCTGAAGAGTTAAGTGTTCAGTGTGAAGTGTACAGTGTTAAGAGGTTCAGCAGCAAAAGCAGTTACAAGGAGCTACCTCAGTCAGTGAAGGGCTGGAGGGAGCTGCTCACCGGACTTTTGAGCTAAACAGAGTATCAGGAGTCAAATGTCTTACAGTCCTGGATCTTCTGAGTTAATCTGAGTATTAAAGTCGAAATTTCAGCCCAGTTCAGCAGAACAGCATCTTCAAGCGCCAGGGAGTGTTGGTCGTCATTCAGCTGGCATCAAGACAGTGCTAACAGGCATTTTTTGTATAGTGTCCCAGTTGAACCTAGTTGAGCCAGAGGAGTATCCCACTCATTCCCTTCTCCCATCCCCATTACAAAATAAACAAAACAAACCAAAGATGCCGGAATGGTCATTGTCTCAGTTCTCACACTTGGGTTTTCAACTTAAATGTGTTGGAAGTGTTACCGATAACGATGGCAGAACCATATCAGGCCCAATGCCTGGAAATACAAAAGTTGGGGTTCCCCTGGTTGGGACTTTATAGGCACATAAAATTTTGAAAAATAGATATTAGAAAAAATAATAATTTTTATTAGATAACAACATAGAACAAGTTAAAAATCAGTGTGCAAGCAAATAAAGACAGGCAGAATAACCACAGATCGCTTGAACTATAAACACGACATGTTTCGAAGCCAGAAAAGTTTGCTCCTTCTTCAGGGGATGGTTCAAAACGGTACTCTAGTGATAGATAAATTAACATGTAAAAAAACATAATTTGTAAGGGTTTTAAACATTAAATAGTGACTAAGAAAGTTCACATGGTAAATGACAACAGTGGCGAGTACTTACAGGGTTAAATCATAGCTGTACTTAGGTAGCCTGCACAATTAAAAACATCTGGTGGGTGCGAGTATATTTGGCGACATATATAATACAGTGCTGATGATGAATAAATACACTGGTCAATGGACCACAGCTGTTGGGTCAGGTAAGTGCCACACAGTCACTGGACATCTGAAGTCCTCAAATTGGAGGAGCCAGGAGCGATCTCTCAAGACAGGTATATGTCAAACTAAAAGGAACCGCCGATCTGAAAGATAGGCAGATCAAGGCTAATTAGTTTGGGTATTGATTAATAGTAAAGAGAAAATTTACTGGCAACATTTAAAGATATGTAAACCAAAAAAAGGGGTTTTGTAGAAATGTATAACAACAAGGCTATATAAAGAGCCAGGAAAAATGAACTAAAGTTGCTAAGTGAGAAAGCCCAAAGAAAAATTGGTTAATAATACCTAGATGTTGAGAAATGTTCAATTGTCGGCGTCCTCTCCGCACTGCAGCCAGCAAACAATAACGCTGACTGTGTGTTGGGAGAGGTGCACTATATGATTGCAAGCCGATTGATGAAAGATGTGTATCAGCTGGCCTCGCAGGGAGGGCTTCCCGGAGCGCTGGTGCCGGACCCGCCCCCAACCAACGTAAGTCACGCACAGCATGACGAGGTGTGGGCGGGAGCCGCATCTGCGCTCCACCGGCACAGAGATCGGAGCCGGAAGTGTAAGCAGACACTGCGGCTCCTAATTGGTCAATGCTGAACCACATGGGAACAGGGTAGGTGGAAACAAGAAGACCAAAACAACACACACAAAGCGCGGTGTGTGTCTCCCCGTGCCGGGATGTACAGAAGAAAGGGGGCACGAACCGGATCGAATAAATTTGCTGGGAATGTTATAGAAATGTGATGGTACTATTGGATTAGTTATAATACATTAAGTGTACCGTAATTTGAACGGTCAAAACAAAATGGAGAAACAATAGCTACAATTATTATATATACGTGTCGCCAAAGACACGGCCCACAGATGTAAACATGATATTGAACACTGGCATAAAATGACAAAAATGATCAACAAAGGGGGAAGTAAACAAATCGATGGATCACAGTATCAGTAAAGAGTTGAGACTGGTGAAAGAACAATAATATATTAGTCACTGTGTATATAATTAATACAAAAATACTATAATGGAAAACAGTCAATATAAGCATATATGTAAATATGTAAATCGGCATGTTTGGATGCACAATATGCTTAAAGACATATTTAGGGAAAGAGAACAAACAATGATAACAGAACTGTTATGATCAAAAATTGTATAGTTTATACAGTATAATTTAGATATGATGATTGAAACATATCAAATGCATAACAGACATTAGCAAAATGACAAAAAATGAATTGGACCCTATTGTAATAGGGATTGACATGTGAGATGGTAACGTCAAGTTGGGAGAAAGGATGTTGTTATGTCTCCATCCCTCCAGAATTAAAACCCTCAAGGAAAGGTTTAAATGACAAGGTCCCATCGTTTAAAATCAAATGGGAACAAGCCCTACAACAATGCTCTGTGGCTCTTATGAATCTCCTCATTGAGGAGTATACATTAAGAACCACAAAACTGGACACTCACATAGCCTCCACATGCGAAAGACTGAAGAAATTCAAAACCCATACTACATTCCCTCACCGGGAAACCAAACTCAAACAACAGTTAGACACTTTTAACAAAAATACTTTAATTAAAAAACAAAAAATCCTTAACAAGGACAAAAGCATCTACCAACAGGGTAAGGCTTTTCATTGGATAAGCAACAGACCCAATATTCGACCACCCACCAAAGATATTAACAATTCAGTAACTCAACACACAGCTAAACCACCACTCCCTGTTAAAACTCACAAAACACCAATGGAACGCACAAAGCGGCCTCACCAAAATGACTCTGGCTTGGACCCAATATCTAAAAAATCCAATGCCAAATCCCAACATAAAGAAGGACTATCCCTCTTCCCCTCACCTGCAGCACCCCTACCACCTAACATATCCATTTCACAACAAGCACCACCCCCTACCAATTCTTCTAATTTACCTACACATCACTCCTCCATCACCCATTTGGATGACCAAACTTTTTTAGACGTGGTTCACCAACGAGCCCTACAACTCACACCCACACCACCACCACCTCTCCTCCTCACCTAACCCTCCCCACCACCACCCCTAACCCCCCTTCCAGTGTGGTACAAGATACTGTTGATTTTTCAATCATCAACCTATCTAATTACAAGCTTTCTGAAGCCGAACTATCAATATTACAAAAAGGCCTTAACTTTTGTCCTACATCCAATATTAACAAATTTGACTTGATCAAGGATCTTCATCTGTTTGCCCGGAAACTAAATTTCAAACACATCTATCATAAAGAAAATAAAACATCATCTAAACAAGATCCAATTTTAGACACTTTGATTACCCTCCTCGAAGAGAACGAAGATCTCATAGATCGTGTGGACCTCCCTTCCCTACTTGCGGGGATCCCCTCTGAATCTAGGGAACATAAAACAGTAGGCACCGACCTTCGCAAAAAATCTGACGCCTATCCTCCAATCCAGAATGCGAACATCAACGCATTTCTGAAAGTGGTATCTAAGGACATTGAAAAATTGAACTCACGTCCCATGTCCCAATCCAACATTTCCCAAGCACAAAAAGAGGCAATTAGCAACTTGGCCACCAATAAACTTATCACCATCAAGCAGGCCGATAAAGGTGGGAACATTGTGATAATGGACAACACCCAGTATATACGAATGTGTACCAACATCCTAAGCAATGCCAATTGGTATAGGCGCATCACACCAGATATAATTACCAAATACAATTTGGAATTCTATCAGTTGGTGGATACCGCCTACCTAAACAACGTTTTTTCTAAAAATACTTGGGATTTTGTCCGCACCAAATTCCCTGTCACCCCCACATTTTATGGGCTTCCCAAAGTGCACAAAAGCACTACTGATCCCCCCGGAAGACCCATCATTTCGGGGCGCGAGTCTATCACGGATAACGCAAGTAAACTCGTTGATGCCTATCTCCAACCCCTGGTCCACAGGTTACCTTCATTCACGAAGGACACCATTCACTTTATCAACAAAATCGAGGACCTTTGGGTTCCCCCTACCGCGTCTCTAGTCACTATTGACGTAGAGGCCCTTTACAGCTCAATCCCCCATTCCAGGGGAATTGCAGCTGTTAAGTATATCATATCCTGCCAAAGCCAATTGGATGCTTATGGAGAGTTCATCTTAGATCTATTATTATACATTCTCACTCATAACGTGTTTACATTTAACGGTTCCCACTACCTCCAGGTACAGGGAGTAGTGATGGGCACATGTTGTGCCCCATCCTATGCTAACCTGTACCTGGGGGAGTGGGAACATTTTCTTTTAGACAATGATGCAATGTCGATGTACACTGATCACATCTTGTTTTGGACCAGGTACATCGATGATGTATTTCTCATCTGGGATGGTCCCACAGAGTCTCTTCAAGCTTTCTTGGTTCATATGAACAAGAATGACTTTAATCTTTCATTTACAATGAACATGGACTCTGATCAGATCACCTTCCTTGATGTCGAAATCACACGCATGGAAAATGGCTCTCTCCTTAGTAACCTATATCGCAAGCCCACCGCGGGAAACACCATCCTGCATGGATCAAGTTTCCATCCTACCCCTCTACTTCGATCTATTCCAATTAGTCAGTATTTGAGGCTTAGACGAAATTGCTCGGACCTTAAATTATGTCAAGTGGCTGCTGATGCACTTCAAAAACGACTTCAACGTAGGGGCTACTCTAACAAATCTTTAAAACAAGCATACCAACGAGCTTTAAGTAGTGATAGACATAAATTACTAGCCCCAAAAACATCAAGCACTTCTAGCAAGGAGGACACATTAAGGATCATAACTCCCTACAATCAGCAACACCAAAAAGTTAGACGCATTGTGTCCAAGCACTGGCACTTACTGGCCTCAGATCCGGTGTTGGGCCAGTATGTTTCTGACTCACCAAATTTTACATATAAAAGGGCCCCAGCATTAAGAGATAGAGTAGTCCGCAGTGAGTTCCATGACATTACTATGTCCACTTGTTGCAAATATAAGGGGACTTATATGTGTGGCAGTTGTAGGTACTGTGGCTACATGCTTACACAAAGGTCCCCCACACTGCCCAATGGAACCATCCATCAACCAAAGCATTTTGCCAATTGCCGAACTGTTGGCGTGGTCTATCTTCTATGTTGTGCTTGCCAGTGTTTTCACATTGGCAAAACCAAACAAGAATTTTGGCAACGCGCCTACCGCCACATTTTGAGCATGAGAAAAGCAGACCCAGATTTACCTCTGGGTAGGCATGTAGCCACAGTACATGCCGGCAAAATGCCTAGGGTTAAGTTTTTGATCCTTGACCGAGTCCATCCTGCCCCCAGAGGAGGAGACTGGAACAAGTCCCTCCTCCAGCTTGAGTTAAGGTGGATCTATCATCTCAAGGCCACCGAACCCCCAGGGCTTAATGGGACCTTGTCATTTAAACCTTTCCTTGAGGGTTTTAATTCTGGAGGGATGGAGACATAACAACATCCTTTCTCCCAACTTGACGTTACCATCTCACATGTCAATCCCTATTACAATAGGGTCCCATTCATTTTTTGTCATTTTGCTAATGTCTGTTATGCATTTGATATGTTTCAATCATCATATCTAAATTATACTGTATAAACTATACAATTTTTGATCATAACAGTTCTGTTATCATTGTTTGTTCTCTTTCCCTAAATATGTCTTTAAGCATATTGTGTATCCAAACATGCCGATTTACATATTTACATATATGCTTATATTGACTGTTTTCCATTATAGTATTGTTGTATTAATTATATACACAGTGACTAATATATTATTGTTCCTTCACCAGTCTCAACTCTTTACTGATACTGTGATCCATCGATTTGTTTACTTCCCCCTTTGTTGATCATTTTTGTCATTTTATGCCAGTGTTCAATATCATGTTTACATCTGTGGGCCGTGTCTTTGGCGACACGTATATATAATAATTGTAGCTATTGTTTCTCCATTTTGTTTTGACCGTTCAAATTACGGTACACTTAATGTATTATAACTAATCCAATAGTACCATCACATTTCTATAACATTCCCAGCAAATTTATTCGATCCGGTTCGTGCCCCCTTTCTTCTGTACATCCCGGCACGGGGAGACACACACCGCGCTTTGTGTGTGGTGTTTTGGTCTTCTTGTTTCCACCTACCCTGTTCCCATGTGGTTCAGCATTGACCAATTAGGAGCCGCAGTGTCTGCTTACACTTCCGGCTCCGATCTCTGTGCCGGTGGAGCGCAGATGCCGCTCCCGCCCACACCTCGTCATGCTGTGCGTGACTTACGTTGGTTGGGGGCGGGTCCGGCACCAGCGCTCCGGGAAGCCCTCTCTGCGAGGCCAGCTGATACACATCTTTCATCAATCGGCTTGCACTCATATAGTGCACCTCTCCCAACACACAGTCAGCATTATTGTTTGCTGGCTGCAGTGCGGAGAGGACGCCGACAATTGAACATTTCTCAACATCTAGGTATTGTTAACCAATTTTTCTTTGGGCTTTCTCACTTAGCAACTTTAGTTCATTTTTCCTGGCTCTTTATATAGCCTTGTTGTTATACATTTCTACAAAACCCCTTTTTTTGGTTTACATATCTTTAAATGTTGCCAGTAAATTTTCTCTTTACTATTAATCAATACCCAAACTAATTAGCCTTGATCTGCCTATCTTTCAGATCGGCGGTTCCTTTTTGTTTGACATATACCTGTCTTGAGAGATCGCTCCTGGCTCCTCCAATTTGAGGACTTCAGATGTCCAGTGACTGTGTGGCACTTACCTGACCCAACAGCTGTGGTCCATTGACCAGTGTATTTATTCATCATCAGCACTGTATTATATATGTCGCCAAATATACTCGCACCCACCAGATGTTTTTAATTGTGCAGGCTACCTAAGTACAGCTATGATTTAACCCTGTAAGTACTCGCCACTGTTGTCATCTACCATGTGAACTTTCTTAGTCACTATTTAATGTTTAAAACCCTTACAAATTATGTTTTTTTACATGTTAATTTATCTATCACTAGAGTACCGTTTTGAACCATCCCCTGAAGAAGGAGCAAACTTTTCTGGCTTCGAAACATGTCGGGTTTATAGTTCAATCAATCTGTGGTTATTCTGCCTGTCTTTATTTGCTTGCACACTGTTTTTTAACTTGTTCTATGTTGTTATCTAATAAAAATTATTATTTTTTCTAATATCTATTTTTCAAAATTTTATGTGCCTATAAAGTCCCAACCAGGGGAACCCCAACTTTTGTGTATCTTTACCAGGGATGTGGCACACATAAGCTTTAGGTCTCTAGCACACCTTAAATGCCTGGAAATATTGCTACACAATCATTAAGCAATAACCTCTAGAATAGTTACATAGTTAGTCAGGTTGAAAAAAGAGACAAGTCCTTCTAGCTCAACCAATAAAAAGCAAAAAAATAAAACACAACCATACAGTCCCATATACACAATCCTATACCCAGAGTTGATCTAGAGGAAGGCGATAACCCCCAACAGAGCATGATCCAATTTGCTACAGCAGGAGAAATAATTCCTTCCTGATCCCCCAAGAGGCAATCGGATATTCACTGGATCAACTTTACCTATAAATATTAGTACCCAGTTATATTATGTACACCTAGGAAAGAATTCAGGCTTTTTTTTAAAGCAATCTGCTGAGCTGGCCTGAACCACCTCTGGTGGTAGTCTATTCCACATTTCACAGCTCTTACTGTGAAGAAACTTTTCCATATTTGGAGAAAAAAGCTCTTTATCTCTAAAGGTAAAGAGTGCCTCCTTGTCCTCTGTGATGACCTTAAAGTGAATAACTCAACACCAAGTTCACTATATGGACCCCTTATGTATTTATACATGTTGATCATATCCCCCCTTAATCTCCACTTCTCAAGAGAGAATAAATTCAATTCCTATAATCTATCCTCATAGCTGAGCTTTTCCGTGCCTCTTACCAGTTTGGTTGCCCTTCTCTGCACTTTCTCCAGTTCCCAGATATCATTTTTGAGAACTGGTGCCAAAAACTGAACTGCATACTCCAGGTGAGGTCTTACTAATGATTTGTACAGCGGCAAAATGTTATCTCTCTCTTTCTCTGCAGTCCATACCTCTCCTAATACAAGGAAGGACTTTGCTCACTTTGGAAAACGCAGCTTGGCATTGCATGCTATTATTAAGCTTATGATCTACCAGAACACCCAGATCCTTCTCCACCATAGATTTCCCCGGTTGTACTCCCCCTAGTATGTATAATGCATGCATATTCTTAGCCCCAAGTGCATAACTTTACATTTATCAACATTGAGGTCAGCTTGTAAATTGGAGACAATCTGTAAGGACGTTATTCCACTGCATAGATTGGTGTCATCTGCAGATAATGAAATGGTACTTTTAATCCCAGACTCTATATCATTTATAAATATATTAAAAAGTAAGGGTCCCAACACTGAACCTTGGGGTACACCACTGATAACCTTAGACCATTCAGAGTAAGAATCATTAAACCACTACTCTCTGAATTCTATCTTTTAGCCAGTTTTCTATCCATTTACAAATTGATCTTTCCAAGCCTGTAGACTTTATCTTACACATTAGCTGTGTGTGGGAAACTGTGTCAAATGTTTGCAAAATTCAAGTTTACTACGTCCACAGCCACCCCTCTGTCCAAGGTTTTACTTGCCTCCTCATAAATTTGGTTTGTTTGACAATTTCTGTCTTTCATGAATCCATGCTGTCTGTTGCTTAAAATGTTTCTTTCCACCAAGAACTCATCTATGTGGTCTTTGATCCCATTTTAAATATACTGATGATTTGGGGAGCCATGTCATCTGCTGGTGTTGGTTCACTGTGTTTTATCAAGTCCCAAGTTAACACAGCCCTCTGCCAGGAAATTCTAGAGCACTTTATGCTTCCTTCTGCTGACCAGCTTTATGGAGATGCTGATTTCATTCTCCATCAGAACTTGGCACCCGCCCACACTGCCAAAAGTACCAATACCTGGTTTAATGATCATGGTATCACTGTGCTTGATTGGCCAGTAAACTCGCCTGATCTAAACCCCATAGAGAATCTGTGGGGTATTGTCAAGAGGAAGATGAGAGACAACAGACCCAACAATGTAAATGAGCAAAAAGCCGCTATCAAAGCAATCTGGGCTTTCATAACATCTCAGCAGTGCCACAGGCTGGTCGCCTCCATTCCACGCCGCATTGATGCAGTAATTCATGCAAAAGGAGCCCCAGCCAAGTATTGAGTGCCTACTATACTGTACATGGACATACTTTTCAGTAATTACATATGTGTCACCGGCGCAAAAGAAACTTAAGTCAAACTAATATTATCTGGTTTGCTGCAGCTAAAGTGACTCCATATAAGAGTGTATAGTAATGAAATTCTATGGGTAGCTGCGGTGACCTCTAAATAAACAAAATCAATTATCCTTCACATTTGCTCCACCGCTAGTGATGTGCAACCAATAACCAAAGAAAACTGTACTGTAAACAATATAACAAATATATGAACTGTGCAATATAAAACAAAACATTCAGGTATCATGCTATAGTGTCCATGAGTTCGTTCCGTGCCAATAGTGATATCTTGCTCATACAGTGCTTCAACCAGCTTAAGCGTGTTTAAATCAACCACCTTCCAAAATGCACACTTACCAAAAGGTAGTGTATTATAGATCTGAACAGTATATGCATCTGTTAACCACTTGCCGACTGCCCCACACAAATTTACTGCGGCAGGGAGGCTTGGCTGCGCATAATCACGTACATCTACGTTAAAATAGCACACGTGGTCTTGGCAGCACGCTTGCGCCGCCGGAACCACACTCCCACTGTGATTAGACACAGCAGGAGCCAGACCGCAAGAGGAGCGGACGCGATCGCAGCCGGTCTCACGCGATTTTCAGGAGAACTGACAGGAGAGCCGCTTGCCTATGTAAACAAAGCAGGCGACTCTCCTGTCAGACAGGCACAGTGAGATTGTGTATCTCAGCTAAGCTGAAACACCAATCTCTGTGTGCCTTTCACAGAGCCTCCCCCCCACCCCCACAGTTAGTAAGCACAATTGGGCTCACACTTAACCCCTTGATCACCCCCAGTATTATCCCCTTCCCTGCAAGTGTCATTTATACAGTAACAGTGCATATTATTTAGCACTGATCATTGTATTGGTGTCACTGGTCCCCAAAATGTGTCACATAGTGTCAGATTTGTCCGCCACAATGTCGCAGTCCCACTAAAAATCGCTGATCGCCGCCATTACTAATGAAAACAAAACAAAAAAAAAAAAAACATCTATCCCATAGTTTGTAAACGCTATAACTTTTGTGCAAAACCAATTAATATACGCTTTTTGGGATTTTTCTTACCAAAAATATGTAGCAGAATACAGATTGGCCTAAACTGATAAAAAAAAAAAAAAATTTAATTTTTTTATGGGGAATGTTTGCAGAAAGTAAAAAATATTGTGTTTTTTTCAAAATTGCCTCTCTTTTTTTGTTTATAACACAAAATCTAAAAGCTGCAGAGGTAATCAAATATCACCAAAAGAAAGCTCTATTTGTGGGAAATACACATCAACAAAATCACACAACTGCACAATTGTTAGTTAAAGTAACGCAGTGCCGAATTGCAAAAAATAGCTTGGTCATTCCGGAGCTGAAGTTGTTAATTCCTTATACGGGTCTTTCTTATGATCCCCGAAACAGATGAAAATGCTCCCCTGGTTCCCAATATGTTCCACCTAGATTCTCTCTCAAGTCTGCCCAGCAATTTCTATCGCTGTGCGATCGTTGCTCTCTTTCAAGGGTGGGGAATAGATTCTGTGTGTTCAGGGAAAAAAATCCATCATTTCCCTTAATAAAAGCAGCACACATACTAAACACAAACACGGGCTAGGTACACAGTCACCCTTTGATCACCCTAGATGGTAACACCTTCCCAGCCAGTGACAGTGACAGTGCATCATTTTAGTACTGATCACGGTATAAGTGTAACTGGTACCCCCAAAGTGTCAAAAATGTTAGAATGTCTGCCACAATATCACAGCCCCACTATAAGTCGCTGATCGCCATAATTACTAGTATATAAAAAAATAATTTCTATAAATAAATTCCATCCTTTTTGGATGCTTTAACATTTGCATAAACCAATCAATATACGCTTACTAGTATTAACAAGTAGCAAAATACATATTGGCTGAAATTTATGAAGAAATTAGATCTTTTTAATTTTGTTATTGGATGTGTTTTATAGCAGAAAGTAAAAAATATTTATTTCTTTTCAAAGAGGGTTTTATTTTTTTGTTTGTTTATAGCACAAAAAATAAAAATACAGTGGGGATCAAATTCCACCAAAAAAAGCTCAATTTGTGGGAAAAAAATTACATAAATTTTATTTGCATTCAGCGTCGCACAGCCGTGCAATTTTCAGTTAAAGTAACGCAGTGCCGTATTGAAAAAAAAATGGCCTGGTCATGAAGGGGGTAAATCTTCTGGAAATCAAGTAGTTAAAGTAGATGTAAACTCTAACTGGAACTTTTGTTCTTTTATTTGCTGTTTTTTAGTGCTGCTGATCTCCTACTGCCTCTTTGCAGCTAATTCCCAGCTATATGCGTGTATTTCAGTGAAGGCTGCATGGCAAGTTACCTGATGGTGACAGCCATGAACCTGGCATGTATGCCTGCATACTGTGTGTTGACACAGCAGCTCTCTCTTTGGACATGAAAAGACAACAACAGAGGAGGGGAAAAACGAAGGTTGAAAAGGATTAAAAGAGGTGCATGGAAGCCAGCCAGCCCCCCAGTCTGATGTACTCACCCTCCAGTCTGCCACCAACCAAGTAGACCTGTCTCATGATATAAATAAAGAACAGGGGTTTAGTTGACACGCATTTGCAAACGCATGTGTAAGTTGCAGGGCCACTACACGGCACCCTGTATTACCTGCAGTCCTAACACTTTTAATTTGAGTGTCTCCACAATGGGAGCACATGGCTGCTAATGGATGGATAGGAGGCAGGTGGGACAACAGAGGAGGGGTGCTTTCACACGGGCTTTCCGCCCGGCAGACTCCACTTTTCTCAGCAGGTGATCGATCTGCTGATCCCCGCTGAGCAGGCGGATGACAGGTCCATCTCCGCTCACGGTGCTGAGACGGACCTGTCAGATCCCCGCTCTCCTCTATGGGAGATCGGATGAAAACGGACTGACTGTGCGTTTTTATCCAATCCGATCCGATCCTCCAGCCAGATGGAAAATAAGGTTACCATTCGTCTGGATTTAATGGACAAGATTGGATCGGATAGCAGCGGGTATCAGCGGACATGTCACCGCTGACATGCGCTGCCCCATAGAGGTGCATGAAGTGTCCTATCAGGTCCCCCTGAAAAACTGACAGGCTGACCTGATCAGAAAGCCCGTGTGGAAGGGGCCGAACCCAACTGGGAGACGAGGACAGATCTGTGTCACTTTATAAGTTCCTAAGAAAGGAGCCTAAAGTGCCTTGTAGGATCACCACGTATTCTTTTAAATAAAATGCAAAATTTAGAAATATTGAAAATGTCCGATAAATTACATTTGAATACTAAAGAATATATAGAATTTGACTTACTGGATTTTGATATTTTAAAACCAGCAGCTTGTTGAATAGCTTGCAAGCTTTGCATATATCCAGCTGAGTTCCAAGTTCCACCCTCCTGTTGGATCTCTATTCATTTTACTTGAAATAATGCAGTAAAAAATAGCTTATGATCTTTCCTTATATTTTGAAAGGTTTCCTTCCTATGCAAGAATGATATAGGTCTCCTCCTGCTTCCTCATGGGATGTCCACATCACACATCCCAGTAGGCTCTGCCTATGGCAAATCTGCGCACATGCGGGATATCCAAAGATAGGTCAAGGAAGAATGGTGGTGGGACTTTAATAGTACTGGGCTGAAGTTCGTTTAAAAGAAGCACTCCAGGTCTGTAGCTGTAAAATAAAAAATGCAAGTGCTTGATGTGCCATACTTCCTGTCTGACACTATATCACCCGAAAGTATTGGGACACCTACCTTTACACGCACATGAACTTTAAAGGCATCACAGTGTTAGTCGGTAAGGTTCAATTTTGGGTTGGCCCACCCTTTGCAGCTATAGCAATTTTAACTCTTCTGGGAAGGCTGCCCACAAGGTTTATGAGTGTGTCTATGGGAATGTTTGACCATTCTTCCAGAAGCGCATTTGTGAGGCCAGGCACTGATGTTGAAGAAAAAGCCTGGCTCACAGTCTCCACTCAAATTCATCCCAAAGGTGTTTTATCGGGTTGAGGTCAAGACTGTGCAGGCCAATCAATTTCCTCCACCTCAAACTTGCTCATCCATGTCTACATGGACCTTGTTTGTGCTCTGGTGCGCAGTCATGTTGTAACAGGAGATCCCCAAACTGTTCCCACAAAGTTGGGAGCATGGAATTTTCCAAAATGTCTTGGTATGCTGACACCTTAAGAGTTCCCTTCACTGGAACTAAGGGGCCAAGCCCAACCCCTGAAAAACAACCCACACCATTTCCCCCCTCCACCAAATGATTTAGAGCAGTGCACAAAGCAAGGTCCATAAAGACATGGATGAGCAAGTTTCGGGTGGAAGAACTTGACTTGCCTGCACAGAGTCCTGACCTCAACCCTAAATACCACCTTTGGGATGACTTAGAGCGGAGACTGCAAGCCAGGTCTTCTGGAAGAATGGTCAAATATTCGCATAGACATTCCTAAACCTTGTGGACAGCCTTCCCGGAAGAGTTTTCATTAATACAACTTTGTCTGCAGTGTCTGTATATTAATACAGTATCTGGCTAAAATATAGATCTAACAGCTGCTAGCTTCTGTTGTTGATTATGCAGCAACATTACTGTTGGGAAGTGATGACTTGTTCAAAGTTAATCGCCTAAAACTGCATGGATAGAGATACGCATCTCTGAGCTTTAAGCAAGTCTAGATTTTGTCACAGTTTAATCATTTTTATTTTGCCATTGCTAGTATGAAACCATCTTTCTGAAACTTGTTGGTGATGTGTTCCTATTATAAACACCCAAGTCACTTCATATTTCTTTTCTGTAATAAATTGTCTTTTATGTTGCAATTTTTCTGTAGATCTATATATGAAAGTCTTTCAAACGCAATGTCAGCTTTCAAATGCAATGCATCAGTTAATAAAGGAGCCAATGAAAAATTAAAGTGTTTCCAAGATGGGGGGAATTTAATAAATATCATGTCTATGAGTTCTAGTCTACAAGGTCTCTCCATTTTCTGCTAGCGTTGATGATCAATGCATCATGAATAAACAGGTCCAGGGACAATAATATCTTTAATCAATTCATGTCAGCCTTTTGTTTTCTTTCTTCTTTTTTTTTTTTTTTTTGGTGGTGGTTGTTGTGGGTGGAGGAGGGTTATTCTGTGTACAGTGTACAATGGGACAATACAATCTTCACTATACTGATCCCAAAGCTAATTGCATTGCAATAGCAAAAGTTAACATGCGTTATTTTAATGCATTGCAGTGCATTGATATACATTTTTTTTTCTACAGCGGATGTCAAAATACTTTATTTTGTTTCCCTGCATGATGCAGTGCTGTGCGAATGGTTGTAAATGCAACATGTTCTAGTTTCATCCGGTGAAAAACAATACAATAAATTGGTGTGAACTGGACCTATTGGAAACAATGAATTTCAGCATGTTATTGTGTTGTGCTGAGCATTGCAGTCCACCAGCCCAACAGACACAGTATGAAGGATCTCCTAGCACAGGCAATATTTCCACTTCTCTAAATAAAATGAACTAAAGTGCTATACAGTTCTTGCAGACAGCTACCCCCACATGTGTATATTGTACTTAGGTGGTAATCAGCTCTTTGTCAATTAATCCTCAATTTTCCTTTGCAATGCAACCCACTTTTATACCATAATGTGGCTGGGTAAGGCTGTAGGGTACATAAGGGGAAATGGAAACATTTTAATGGGGTTTCCATTTTGTAAAAAAGAAGGTATAATGCTCACCCAGAACATAAGCATAAAATGATTTAGTAGGCTGTCTGGTGCAACAGATGAGCTGACTTTAAGTAGATGTAAAGGCTCATATGCAAACCTTTGACATTGCAAAAAAGTCTTAAAAAATGTTTTTTGTGCATTTACCCCAGTCGTGTGAACATGGGTTGATTTACTAAAGACAAATAGACTGTGCACTTTGCAATGTGCAGTAGCACTCTACAAATGCAGCTGCACCAGAGCCTAATAAATTAGCAGAAACTCTGCTGACTTCCATCATCCAATCATGTGCAAGCAAAAATGCTGTTTTTTTATTTTCCTTGTATGTGATTGGGTATTCTTTGCAAAGTGAAAATGTACTTCATTTACTAAACATTGGAGCAACTGCATTTGCAGAGTGCAACTGCACATTTCAAAGTGCACAGTCTATTTGCCTTTAGTTAATCAACCTCTCTGGCTCTGTTCTGTTGTTGTGCAGCAGTAGCTGAGGGCATGTATTCTGGGGTACCTTCACATCACCTTTGCCTCCAGTCCTGGGCTATGCCTCAAAAATGTAATTCTGGTTTATGATCAGGATTTTATGTTGTTTTTATAAAATGTTGGTGTTGTGTTAGTTATTATTTGGGGGTAATGTTGGTGAAAGTTGTGTATTATTTGCATGTGGTAGTTTGATTTCTGTTATTTTAATCTGTGTTATTTAATCTATGTTGTATTCTAATCTGTGTTATTTAATTTATGTTATATGGATGGTGTTATTTGTAGAGTAGTTTTAATTTGATTTTGTTGTGTTTTTGTGTCTTGTTTTGTTCATTGTTGTGATCTTGTGTTGTCTTTGTTAAGTGTTAAGTGTTGCAACAATTTCCCAATTTCCCTTTTGGATAAATAAAGTATCCTGTATTCTGTAAAAGCGCAGTGCATCCTATAGGCTGCCAACGCCAGCTGATGTCTATTTTACCATTGATATAACTGCAATGATAGAGCAGAGGATATTTCATGCAAAAAAAAAAAAAAATAAATAATAATTTTTGCCCAGACATTTACTTTTATTGGTGTAAAGTGAATCCATCAGGATAGAAATATAGGAGCTGTCATTGCTGACAGAACCAGCATATGCATAATCTAACAAATATGCACATACTTTTTCCAGGCCAGTGATTTATAAGATAATGAAAAAGGCCTTGAGTCTTGGCCCTCATAAAAGATGTCTGACAACTTCAGAGCCAGTATTTCTTGCTCATAGTGTGTAGTTTTGTAATAATATACTGTATGTACAGTAAATTCTATTAATATGTGTGTGTCTTTTTATTCCTCTCAGAATCTGAGATCCTGGATTGTTTTTGTTCTCCCTGTACTTGCATAGATTTCCTTTTTTGATACACATATTTCTTCACAAGATTTAAGGGATTTTAATTCATCTAGTTCAAACTACCGTACATTTGCACTCATCTCACGCTAGCAAGGTAATGCTGAAAATTCTACAAGCTAGGCTTTAGCAGCATGTGAACCGAGAGCTACCACAAGTACTTGCTGGCTTTCAAAGAGGCAGAGGAACTAGAAATCAAATTGCCAACATTCGTTGGATCACAGAGAAAGTAAGGGAGTTCCAGAAGAATGTCTACTTCTGTTTGACTATAGTAAAGCCTTTGATTGTGTGGCTTACAACAAGTTGTGGCAAATACTGAAAGAAATGGGAATACCAGACCACCTCACCTGTCTTCTGAAAAACCTGTATGCAAGTCAAGAAGCAACAGTTAGAACAGGAAATAGAACAACTGACTGGTTCAAAATTGGGAAAAGAGTGGGACAGTGCGGCAAAGGATGTATATTGTCACCCTACTTATTTAACTTATATGCAGAGTACATCATGCTACATGCAAGGATCGACGAATCACAAGCCGGAATATCAAGAGAAATATCAACAACCTGAGATATGCAGACGATACCACACTTATGGAAGGAAGTGAAGAAGAACTAAAGAGTCTCTTCATGAAGGTGAAAGAGGAGAGCGCAAAAGCTGGCCTGAAATTGAACTAAGATTATGGCAACCGGTCCCATCACTCCTTGCCAATAAGATGGATAAGAAATGGAAATAGTGCCAAATTTTATCTTCCTAGGCTCCAAGATCACGACAGATGGTGACTGTAGCCATGAACATAAGAGACGCTTGCTTCTTGGGAAAAAAGCAATGGCAAACCTAGACAATTTTATAAAACGCAGAGACATCACCCTACCGACAAAGTGCCGTATAGTCAAAGCTATGGTATTCCCAGTAGTAACTTATGGCTGTGAAAGTTGGACCATAAGGAAGGCTGAACGCCAAAAATCTGATGCTTTTGAACTATGGTGTTGGAGAAGACTCTCGAAAGTGTTTTACTGTGTGAGGTGTTTTTATTAGGCAATGCGCTATTTTTACTTTCTGCTTTGCAGTAAGGAAAAAAACAGCACATTGCTGTTGTCAGAAGAGAGCCTTGTGTTTGTTTACCTATGGAGAGCTCTCTTCTGTAATCTCCGAGGCCGATCGTCGGGTGCCTGGCGACCAATCAGCGGCCGGCACCTGCTGATTAGTTCATGCTGCAGCCAATCTCAGCACAGCCAGGGCAACAGGGGCATGCTCTCTTGCCCAGCATGTGGATCACATACTAAGTACGTGATCCAGCACAGGAGAGCTGCCTTGCCGCAGTTTATGTACTGTATGCGGTCAGGAAGTAGTTAATGTATTCAGGGATAACAAGTAATTTTGCAAATACAATCTTTTACTTCTGTTTTTCTTGTGCTTTGAGAGCTGCCAGTAAGGCTGGGTTCACACTGGTGTGAATTGGATGCAGGTTTCCCTGTATCCAATTCGCAGGTCAGGAGAGTGTAACCTGCTCTCAATGGAGCCAGGTCACCCAGCTCCGGGTCAGCTGCGGAGCGGTTTGCCGGAAATTCATGTGCCTCTTCTGGTCCGTTTCAGGTCAGAATTCAGCCAAAAATTTGAACCAAATTCGGACCTGATACGTTGAACAGGATGCACTGGACCCCCTGCTGCGAGCCGCATCGCAATCCAGTGTGAACTCAGCCTAAGCCAAATACTTACATGTACCCAGCACATTTAAAAGGGCCTGAAGTGGCAATATGGGGTTTGCTTGACATAGTTTGAGGAGACTTACCAAAAGTGTTATTTTGCATTTTGTTTGCAAAAATGTGTGTGCTTGGAAAGGGATCACATAATGCAGTGGGCCAGCCTAAACATCTACTGCAATATATGTAAACCAAGAATCCTTGCATTTATATACATTTTCAATGAGTATTTAACAGTATACACTGGTATGCAGAAGGTTCAAATAAGAATGATAGATGGTAACACGTGGTCACACCCATTTTACAATAAATATAAATATATACTGTATATATATATATATATATATATATATATATATATATATAGTAGCATGGTGCCTTGTGGAGAGCCTAGAAAAGTCCTGTTTGGGATTTACACATCTCCAAGGCTCCTTTCTTACACCTTTCCAGACCTGTGACCTACTTTTAGTCTTGTACATCACCCTGTTAGGGTCATCTGAGGCACACGGTCAATGCTCTACAGCCTGGGAAGCAGACAGGCCATGTCGGTTGGTGCAAAAGGTAATGAATGCATCAATACAGTGTATGTGGAGACTGACAAGCCGTAGTCTTGGGCAGCCTATAAGTTAGGATTGCTAATGTGTAGTAAGAGCCAAGACATGGCTAAGTTATGTTTTGATGAAGGTTTCATTTATTTCCCTCTGAAGCACTGTACAGTACCTGTGTATAGCCTGTAAAATGCATACATAAACTCTTCTCTCTTTGTCAAGTTATTGAACTGGTATTTGCCCCCAAAAAGGGTGCTCAACACAGGAAGCATTACATACCTATCCCCAGCTTACAATAAATATATATGGGGAAATGAACAAAGAGTGATGTAAGCACCGGGCTTGCACCACTCTTCTAGATATAAAAAAAAAATAGAACAGATGCTGCTCATATTTAACATTAGAGGTGCATTAATTAGGAGCAATCTGCTTCCAGACAGATACAACACATAGTTCATAGAATGGGACATCTAGAGCTGGATCTCTCTGCCATCCTCGCTTCCCCACTCAGCTAAGAGGGAGGAGGAGGATTGTTAGCCTTGTAGGCTCTGCTGGTATAGTGAAATTATTGCACAGGAAGTGAGAGGAATGTGAGCTGTCCGCAGACATCCTGTACAATAGGTTACACTTTGAGATCATTAATACTATAACTGCTCTAAAAATGTATTCTTTGTTCCTAGTAAAATTGTAGTTTACATTTTTCTAACACCTGATTGTAAGGCATGGCAAAATATGTTGGTGCTAAATAAATACTGATAGTCCATAAGCATTAAATATATTAAATACTTGTGGACCGCCCACAGTAGATTTACTGCGGTAGGGTGGCCGCTCTGCACCAGATCACGTACCTAGTACGTGATCTAACACTTCCAGGTCTGGGGCATGTGCATGTGCCGCCTGTGACCTGCTCCCACTCGCACACAGCGGCGGGTACCATGGACTCAATGTAAACAAGGCAGATTGTTGTTCTGTCAGCGGGGAAGGCATTGATCCTGTGTTTCTGCAAAGCAGGAACATGATCTTTGCCTTCCTCTAATTAAATCACCTCCCACACAGTGAGTGGTGGTGAGCACCACCTAAGCACCCAGTTAACCCTTTAATCACAAAAAAAACAGCAATTCTCCTGCGCTTGAGTGGTATGCAAAAAAGGTGAGTGGTCTTATGTGGTCTTTGTTAGCACCACCTTAGGTCTTGCTGCCCCCTCAGGACCAAGGGTATCCAAATACACTGAAAGACAACAACAAGAGAAGGGTGCACCGACCTTGTGCATTACTACTAAAAAGGTTTATTAAAATCCAAAAAAGCAACATACATTGTACTCACAAACGTATGGTAGTTGCACTTTTTGGCTCTGAGGACGAGGGTCCTCCCTCGAAACGCATTAGCCAGACATATGCGGATACCAGCACGTCATCCGGTACCGTAGGAGTGTCCTGGCTGTCTTGGAGGCGATTGGTTCCATTGTCTTTACATGTGTGCAACTACCATATGTTTGTGAGTACAATGTATGTTGCTTTTTTTGGATTTTAATAAACCTTTTTAGTGGTAATGCACAAGGTCAGTGTGCCCTTCTCTTGTTGTTGTAACCCTTTAATTGACCCTGAAGTTAACCCCTTACCTGCCAGTGTCATAAGTACAGTGACAGTACATATTTTTAGCACTGATTACTGTAAGAATGTCACTGGTCCCCAAAAAAGTGTCAAAAGTGTCAGTTAGTCCGATTTGTCCACCCCAAAGTCGCAGTCTCACTATAAGTCACTGATCACCGCCATTACTAGTAAAAAAAAAAAACATCTCATAGTTTATTAGACGCTATATCTTTTGGGAAAACCAATCAATATACACCTATTGGGATTTTTTTTTTTTTACTAAAAATATGTAGCAGGAAACATATTGGCCTGAATTGATTTTTTTTTTCATTTTTTATTGGATATGTTTTATAGCAAAAAGTAGAAATTAAAGTTTATTTTTTTTTCAAAATTGTCATTCTTTGTTTATAGCACAAAAAAACCCAAAAAATGCAGAGGTGCTCAAATACCACCAAAAGAAAGCTTCCTTTTGTGGGAAAAAGGACATACATTCTATTTGGGTACAGCATCACACAACCCCATAATTGTCAGTTAAAGTAACGCAATGCCGTATCGCAAAAAATAGCCTGGTCAGTAAGGAGGGTAAACCTTCCGGAGGTCAAGTAGTTAACATCTCAGATAAATTAAATATTTTTTTGTTATTGACATGCATGTTCTATATAGGGACATGTTCAATATGTGAATTTTAGATGCTGGAGACCTAGTAAGCGTTAATAGGCTTTCTGAATAGATATTGGCTTTTAGCTCATCCACATAGCATGCTTCTTTATGTCCTTGCCTAAGGGAACTGAAGATGTTTCCTGCTGTGCTGTACTGTACATTAATGTTTATAACATACATGAATAAATACCCCAACAAGCAGTTTTGGAATATTTGAACATCTGGTAGTTTTCCCATAAAGGAAAATAAAAAGCATATTCCCAGTTAATATCCATAGGCAGCCTTAGATTTATTATCAATTATTTATTAAAGCGTTAAGCAGAACTCTGTAAAATCATTGTAACAGATGCATTTTTGATGCTATTATTTTTCTAGTGCAGCCTCCCGACTTTTTGAGATTGAAACGAGGGACACCTATTAGCAAATGTATGTAGGCTTTGGACACACCCCCTGCCATGTCCCCTTATAGGAGAATATGGGAATATAGGACAAGTGCTTTTTTCTAAACAATACTATTCCTTTATACTGCCTTTTAAAATTTACAAAACAATTTAGAAATTGGATGAAAGGTTTAGCACTGGAAACCACTTTTTGAAAGATAAATAGTGCATTTTATATACAACTATATAAATCAGACCAAAATGAGGGACAAATGAGGAGGAAAGAGGGACAGATGGACTTTGTTCCAAATCAGGGACAGTCCCTCGAAATCAGGGACAGTTGGGAGGTATGAGTGCAGGTCTGAAATGAAAGGCATAAAAAAGAGAGAAAAGGAGGCCCAAACACCTGCTGCATTACCCTTGGGCACCTTTAAAACTTTTATTAAAAAGCCAAAAGAATACTTACAAACATGAAGAGTCCACCACATGTGGAGGTAATCGTCCCTATCGTTGGACCGCTGACACGTTTCGGGGAGACAATCTCTGAAGAAGGGAGCGTGTCTCCCGAAACGTGTCAGCGGTAAAACGATAGGGACGATTACCTCCACATGTGGTGGACTCATTCTATGTAATTTATGTTCTTCATGTCTGTGAGTATGTTTTTGGCTTTTTAATAAAAAAGTGTCGCACGAACCCGCAATTGTCAGTTAAAGTAATGCAGTGCCGTATCACAAAAAATGACCCGCTGATTGCATGCATGAGCATGGCTCAGGAGCAGGCTCTAGCTGCAGACACTGTCAATTGCCATGGTAACTTTACATCGCAAATGACATCATTGGAAATAGATCCATGCAGGGCTGTAAAGAAGAAGCAGCTGTCTTTGAAAATTGAAGTGCTCCTCTTACACTATATTACCAAAAGTATTTGGACGCCTGCATTTACACACACATGAACTTTAACCACTTAAAGACCAGCTGCCGCAGATATACTGTGGTCGGCTGGCTCTCCTTCGCTAATGGCCGTATGGGTACGTCAGCTCACAGGAGCGGGTCTCGGGCGCGCGCACGCCAGCGGCTCGATTGCGCGCCTGCTCTCAAGCCCTGCAGCTGAGCAATGGGTTCCGGCGGCTGCGATGGCTGCTGGGAACCCGGTGATCGCTGCAGGGACTGACACTGATTGAAACAGGGCACCTGTGTTCCTGTTATTTTGGAACACATGAGCCCTGTTTCCACCCACCAAGTCTGGCCCCCACACAGTTAGAATCACCCCCTAGGTACACATTTAACCCTTTGATCGCCCCTTGTGTTAACCCCTTCCCTGCCAGTGTCATTATTACAGTAACAGTGCATATTTTTAGCACTGATAACTGTAGTAATGTCACTGGTAGCCCCCAAAAGTGTCAAAAATGTTAGTTAGAAGTCCGATTTGTCCGCCGCAATGTCGCAGTTCCGCTAAAAACCGCAGATCGCCGCCAATACTAGTAAAAAAATAAATAAATAAAAATGACATAAATCTTTCCCCTAGTTTGTAGACGCGATAGCTTTTGGGCAAACCAATCAAAATAAGCCTATTGCGATTTTTTTTACCAGAAATATGTAGCAGAATACAAATTGGCCTAAAAGGATGAAAAATTTAGATTTTTACATTATTTTTGGGGGGGGGGGGGGGGGATGTTATATAGTAGAATGTAAAAAATATTGTTTTTTTTTTCCAGAATTGTCGAAATTTTTTTCATTTGTAGAGCAAAAAAAAAATTGCACAGGTGATCAAATACCACCAAAAGAAAGCTCTATTTGTGGGAAAAAAAGAACATCAATTTTATTTTGGTACAGTGCCGCTCGACCACGCACTTTTCCGTTAAACTAACGCAGTGCTGAATTGCAAAAAATGGCCTGGTCAATAAGGGGGGCAAATCCTTCCGTTCCAGAAGTGGTTAATAATATTAAATTACAGTATGACTTGTGTTGAAATTGTATATGCTTTATTATTTTATTTTTTTTATTTTTGATATGTTTTTGTCATGAAAATAGAGTTACCCTTTAAGCGTATATTAGAGGCATGATGAAAACTAAATAATGGTGTTTTGGCAAATCTTTTGCTGACAACATTCACTTTGTCTCTGTTGCATGGGAAAAATGAACCATCCTTTCATTGGTATTATGTCAACAAATCTCACCAGTCAGAAATGCAGTGAGAGAATTTGCATTGAGTGACATTTGGTGATCTCTTTGAAAAAAATACACACAAAAGAAAAAACTAGCAGGTTCGCTGATCAACAGTTTAGTATAGTCCTCCAGTTGGCTATTGGTGATAATTGGACAAGTCAAAGGGTGCTGCTGCTCTCTTTGGATCCTCTAGGTGGCAGGAACACATCTAGACAAAAACACAAAAGAAAGGAGCTCAAAGCCGCCCTAGCGTAACTTTGCATAAATATGGTTAAGTGAAAAAACACTGCAATGGTTAAACTCACATTGTGTGAAGATAGATACAGCATAAGGATTTGGCTGCGGCCGCACTCCTAAAACAACCTCAAGACAGGGGTGGGGGGGGTTTGCGTGGACTTTAACCTAGCTGGCCAGATCCTGGCAGTATATCGAAGGCTATCCACCACCATGCTAAATGTGCAAATCCTAATGGCCATGTCTCCAAAATGCATTGTCATGGCAACTGGGTGACGTCCACACTCTCTTCCCCCCTTTATCCTGCTCTTGTGGGTTTGTGTGTTCTCAGAGCGCATCACTGGCTGGACCAGGCACATGTGCACTAGGATCTGCATGTCAAGCGTAGTGGTGGATAGCCTTAGATATACTGCCAGGATCCAGGCAGCTAGGTTGAAGGCCCACGATTCCCTCCTCCCCAGTCGGGATCTTGAGGTGGTTTTAGGTGTGTGGACAGTCACAGTGTGAGTTTGACCATTGTATTGTTTCTAACTTTACCATATTAAAGCCCAGTTACACCAGGGCAACTTTGAGCTCTCTTCTTTTGTGTTTTTAGTAATATCTTTGAGTCTGGGCAAACAATGTGTTAGCAGTGGCAGGACCTAGTGACTATTAAGTGCAGTTTTTCTATATATTGTAACCGCAGAATGGAATGTCTCCATGACTGTGCTTCTGCTTATAACTAGTTGATATTTTTGCTCTCAGTGCTTTGGCACTTTTCTAACCTCTTCTACAACAATGGCATTTCTTGCATGTTGACTTAGAACAAACGAAGTGGAAATGTAAAAGGCATAGTTGAGATTTCTTCCATCTAATTATCCCATCTGACACTTATGTCTGCTATTGAAGAAAACATTGCATAAACATATTTCTATAGCAGTTTTATAAAGAAACTGATTATTGCCTTAAGGGTTACTATGTGTACTTTAACAAGCATATTTCATGTAATGCTGGTAATCAGAACAGACAGAACATTGCATGTCAGCACCATATTAATAACGTATTGCTATTAATGTTGTTGAGTCATTCACATCAGCTCATTTGTATCTTCCTGCTCTACCTGTTACTATGTTTTTGCAATGGAAGTAGCGAACAGTGATAGCAAAACGTATGCTCCTTTGCGCCAAAGGAATTTACATGTTTAAGGAACCTCATCTTGCTCTCTGTGTTGAAAGAATATGAAGGTGCCTTAGGCTTCAAGAACAGCTTTAGGCAGGTGTGAAGAAATGCTGTAAAGTAAAAATGCTTTCAAATATATATATTTAGCAATTTACAAAATGCAAAGTTAGCAAACAGAAGAAAAAATTAAATCAAACCAATATTTGGTGTGACCACCGTTTGCTAGCATCAATTACTCTACGTACGTACACTTGCACACAGTTTTTGAAGGAACTTGGCATGTAGGTTGTTTCAAACATCTTAGAGGGGTAACCACAGATCTTCTGTGGATGTAAACTGCCTCAAATCCTTCTGTCTCTTCATGTAATACCATACAGAATTGATGATAAGAGCAGGGCTGTGTGGGGGCCATACCATCACTTCCAGGACTCCTTGTTCTTCTTTATACTGAAGATACACTATATTACTAAAAGTATTGGGACGCCTGCCTTTACATGCAAATTAACTTTAATGTAATCCCAGTCTTAGTCTGAATGTTTCAATATTGAGTTGGTCCACCCTTTGCAGCTATAACAGCTTTAACTCTTCTGGGAAGGCTATCCACAAGGATTAGGAGTGTGTCTATGGAAATGTTTGACCAATCTTACAGACCTCTTTGTGAGGTCAGGCACAAATGTTGAGGGAGAATGCCTGGCTTGCAGTCTATAATTTATCCCAAAGGTGTTCTATCGTGTGGAGGTCAGGACTCTGTGCAGGTCAGTCAAGTTCCTCCACCCCAAACTTGCTCATCCATGTCTTCCTTTGTGCAATGGTCCACATCATTTGGTGGAGGGGCGATTATGGTGTGGGGTTGTTTGTCAGGGGTTGGGCTTGTCCCCTCAGTTCCAGTAAAGGAAACTCTTAAGACATCAGCATATCAAGACATTTTGGACAATTTCATGCTCCCAACTTTGTGGGAACAGTTTGGGGATGACCCCTTCCTGTTCCAACATGACTGCGCCCCATTGCACATAGCAAGGTTAGGTTAATAACATAGGTTAGTATCATAGGTTAGGTTTGTTTGGCTTATAAGAATGGGGACTGCAATAGGTGATGCTACACTAAGCTACAGTATATTCTCTGAACACTCAATGCAGAGGTGACCATTACAGTGCATTGTTTCCTTTGCAGTGTTGGTTAATTTTTGTGAAACGCAAGATATAATGTGCAATATGTATCAGTCCAAACAATGAAAAAGTCTCACAAATGTGGTATCCTCATACTTAGGAAGAGTAAGAGAATGTGTTTTGGGGTGAAATTCTAGGTATGCCTAGCCTATGTGTGGAAAATATCTAATAAAACTGACAATTTTGTGTAAAAAAAAAAAAACCTTTTCATTATCTTTCATTTTCTAAAAACTTGAAGTCTTCAAAAAATTCACCATGCCTTCTTAAAAAATACATTTGGGTGTTTACTTCCCAAAATAAGGGATTTTGTGAGTGTTTCTACAATCGTGGTGCTCCAGGGCCTCCAAAAATGTGATAGGCAGTCCTCACATTAGTTGCATAATTTATACCCCTAGAAAGCCTTAGGGTGGTCCTTGGATTCTGGGACCCTCTATATGGTTGACTGGAAAAAAGTCTCACAAATGTGATATCATCATACTAATGAGGAGGAGTAGAATGTGTTTAGGGGTGTAATTCCATAATCGTATGCCCATACTGTGTGTTAGAAATATCTTATAAATTTACAACATTGTGTAAAAAATACATTTTCATATTCTTAATGTGTTTTCAAAAAACTTGTGGGAAAAAAGACATTTTCAAAAAACTCACTGTGCCTCCTAGAAAATATTCTGGGGTGTTTTCTTTCCAAAATGTGGAAAATGTGGAAATTTGGTAATTTTGCGGGTGTTTCCTGATACTTCAGGGCCTCCAAAAATGTGATAGGCAGTCAGGAAATATTATGTGTAATTTATGCCTCTAGAAAGCCTGGGGCATTCAAAGTGTACCTTTGCTGAAAACTGAAAAATGGACTAGGCAGGAAGGGGGTGAAAGTGACCAATCTAGAAGTGGAATTTTAGGGTTACCTCTCCAATGGATTTTCATATTTTTTTTAATATAAATCCACTTCAAAAGGGATGCAGATGCTGCAATTTTTCTCATTACAACCCTAATATTGCACCTGGTGGTAGTACTGAAGACTGATCCTCCTATTCAGAAATTAGTGCAAGAAATCATGTGGTTAATTTCTTCAGAACAAAGAAACATATAATTTGGAAAGACATCTGCAAAACTCCACACACTGAAAATATTTTACATAAAGGTGGGAATCTTTTTTTTTTTCCCATCAAAACTGGAGATACACTTTTAATGGAGGCTTCTCATCTAGTTATCCTAAGGACTTAGGAAACATACATCTGCTTGGTAACTTTAACCACTTAAGCCCCGGAAGATTTTACCCCCTTCCTAACCAGGGGGTATTTTGCTATTCGGCACTGCGTGATTTTAACGGACAATTGCGCGGTCGTGCGACACTGTACCTAAACGAATTTGGCTTCCTTTTTTTCCCACAAACAGAGCTTTCTTTTGGTGGTATTTGATCACCAATGCGATTTTTTGATCACGCGCTATAAACAAAAAAAGAGCTTCAATTTTGCAAAAATAGCAATATTTTTCACATTTTTTTATATGAAATTCCCCCCCAAAAAAATGTAAAAATCAAAATTTTTTAACATTTTCGGTCAATTTGTTTTATGCTACCTATGTTTGGTAAAAAAAAATCGCAAAAAGCGTATTTTGATTGGTTTGCGCAAAAGTTATCGCGTTTACTAACAAAGGGAAAGATTTTTGTTGTTTTTTTTAACGCGTAATGGCGGCGATCTGTGATTTTTTTTGCGGTACTGCGACATTGCGGCGGGCAGATCGGACCCTTGACTGACATTTTTGACACTTTTGGGGGTACCAGTGACATTTCTACAGTAATCAGTGCTATACATATGCACTGTTACTGTAAAAATACACTGGTAGTGAAGGGGTTAACTTTATTTGAGAGGGAGGGGCTGTGTGTGTCCCTAGGGGCGTGCTTTCTACTGTGATTGGCTGTGGCTTCAGATGTATGAAGAGTGATCGATGGTTCTACATAGTAGAACCGTATGATCATCCTTCATACACAGGGGAGAATGACAGGCAGCTTGTTTACACAAGCCGCCTGACTTTCTCCCTCTCCCCCGCCGATCGCCGAGTGACCGGCGGACATCGGGTCCGCTGGTCACACGCGCGGGGGGGTGCGTGACCGCGCAGGAGCGGGAGCGTGCCTCCGGGGGCGCGCGCTCGCTCCCTAGACCCTCACAGGCTAGCGACGTAGACCTGCGTCGCTTTGCCTGTGAGGGGCTGACTGCCGACGTAGATCTGCGTTAGGCAGTCAGCAAGTGGTTAAAGGGATTGTAAAGTCAGAAGGTTTTTCATCCTAATGCATTAAGATAAAAAACCTTGTGTTCGTAGCAGCTCCTCTCTTCCCCCCTTGGTCCCCCTAACACTTACCTGAGGTATCTCTCTGTCCAGCGATGTCCACAAGTGTCTCAGATGTCCAAGATTCTCCTTCCTGATTGGCTGAGATGCAGCAGCAGTGCCATTGGCTGCCTCTGCTGTCAATCAAAGTCAGCTAGCCAATCGGGAGAGAGAGGGGCTTTGTGTCTAAATGGACACAGGGAGTTGTGAGTATGGGGTGCGCCCATAGCCAGCTGCTGGCTGTGGGGGCACGGAACAGGAGGGATAGGCCAGGAGCACAGAAGAGGAACCCGAGAAGAGGAGAATCCAGGCTGCTCTGTACAAAACCAACTGCATAGAGCAAGTAAGTATAAAATGTTTGTTACTTTTATGGGAAAAAAAACAAGACTTTACAATCACTTTAAAGTAGTTCTAAAGGCAGAGCATTTTCTTAAAGTAATTGTAAATGCTCAATTTTTTTATTAAGATAACAAACATGTTACACTTACCTGTTCTGTGCAATGGTTTAGCATCAAGCATCCCCAGTACTCCACTTCTTGGGCCCCCCTCCGGTCCATTGACACACAGACCACAGCTCGGCACTGCCCCCTGCTCCACCCTCACTGGCTGTGATTGACAGTAGCAGGAGCCAATGGCTCCAGCTGCTGTTTATGAGCCAATGAGGGGGGATAGAGAGCTCTCATGCACATTGCTGGTTCAAGATTGGACCTGTTTAAGTATAGGGGGGAGGAGGGAGCTGCACGCAGAGAGTTTTTTTACCTTAATGCAGAGAATGTATTAATGTAAAAAAAACATTCTGCCTTTAGAACCACTTTAATGCATTCTATGCTCCCCCCAACCCCCCCCCCCCCTTATATTTACATGAGCACTGTGCCCGAGAGTGAGAGCAATGGATTTCTCCTCTTTCTCCCTATGCACTGGACATGGAAGAAGCAGTGGGAGCCATTAAGTCAATCACAGCCTGTGAGGAGCAAGTTGAGGGTGGGGACAAGCCATGCTGTGTGTATCAATGGACAGAGAGAGAGCTCGACTCAGGATTGAGCCTGCATGAGTGCCCTCATAGCAAGCAACTTGCTTTGGGAGCATGCAGAAGGGGGATGGAGTCAAGAGTGCTGGAGGGGGACCCTAGAAGAGGAGGATCAGGGCTGTACTGTGCAAAACCATTGTAAAAGTAGGAAAGTATGGCAAGGTTGTTATTAAAAGAAAAACATTTACTTCACAATCACTTTAAAAAAATCATGCAAGCTTTGACTTTGTATTGTTCAAAAACACTTTTTTACTCCGTGCCCATATGTGTCAAAACTGAAATAAATTGCAAAGAATAGGCTTTCTGATATATTAAAGTTACATAGTTAGTGAGGTTGAAAAAAGACAAAGTCCCCTGTAATGCTGGCCCCCACCCCTGCTCTGGTGCCGTCACCTTTAAAAATCCAGCACAGCACAGGTGTGCCACAGGTCTCTACTTATCCCAAAGCTATGCAGCACAAATGTACACGCAATGTCATTTTAACCTAGCCAAGCAAGGAGGAAGTGGTACACCGCAGCACAAAAAAGTAAGATGTACGGTATTTTAAAAACGTTTTAATCTAATTGTGAGAGAGGGAGTAGCCATGTGCAAATAACTTGCTTTATTGGAGGAAGGTCTGCTTTAAGCTACCACTTTATTGCACATCTACTATCAGGTTGTGTTATCATATACAGTGGTGGCTAAAATTGTGGAGATTTTTAAAAATGTTAATGTTTTGTAAATTTGCAGGCTTATAGGAAATGTGATTTTGCACCAAATGCAAATTTGGTGTACATGGTTTAAAGGTTAAAGGAGAAGTCTACCTTTTACAGAAAATGTCCAAATAAACTATTTACTTTACAGTTGCAGTAGCTGGTAGTGTTGTATATACTGTATGTAGCCTTAGCTACTGTACATACAGCATACAGTGCTGTTTTTCAGCAGCAGAACGAGACCTTCCCATCGGGCTTAGCTTACTTAGCCATTCAGAGGATGTTTTGTATTTTATGACAGTATGCAACCTAATTACTGTGAAGTCTTCTATAGCTGTACTTTACCATTAGTGTTGGACAGTGTAATTTACAACAAGGATAGTTAAGTTGTGGGATGTTCCACCAAATGACGCAATACTGGTAAAGATAACAGTGGGATTAAAAAAAAAATTGAATTGGTTTATTTTTACAGCTAATACTTTACAAGGTTTTAAAGTTATAAAAATATCTAATAGTGCAACATGTGATACAATTTAAGTAGGTTGGATCATTTGTGTTGTCTTCCTCCTGACCAAAGCTGCAGAATTATGGAATGTTAAATCTGATCTCCAGATTTCATCTAACTTTAAATAGTTAATTTGGCTCAAACTGTATGTAGCCTCAGTTACATACAGTATATAGCACTGAGTTCTGGCAGGAAGGAAACTCCACCTCAGCCAATCAAAGGAAGCTTTCCCTTCTTTCATAGAATACAAAGCTTCCTCTGAATGGCAAAGTAGTGCTGAACCTGATGGGAAGGTCTCTTTCTGCTGCTGGAACACAGCACTTGTATACTGTATGTAACTAAGGCTACATACACTTTCTACAACGCTCCCAGCCACTGCAACTGTAAATAAAGTAAATAGTTTGTTTGGACATTTTTCTGTAAAACCATTAATCCATCACCCTCATAAAAGTCTTCTTCAAGAGCAAGTCAACATTTTCTGATTCACATTGTGTTTGAAATGCATACAGTATCTAAGGAAAAAATTGAAAACGTTTATCAATCACTACAAATGAAAAAGAATATCATCAATAAAACATTGTTTATACATTATTTGTACATATGTATTAATATGTAAGATTGGCAAAATGTACTTTATAAAATACCCGTGTTTGCCCTCAAGCCTCTCATGAAAGCCTGAAAGCCAAAATGCTTTCAGAGAGGCCCCAAACTACTCAACAATCGATTCATAATAAATTAAAGGAAATTGTGCCTGAAAGTGTCCGGCCTTGGCTGCAGTTTAATATTTACTAATTACGTAAAGGTACATTTCCTGTGGTTTTATATTTGTTACAATTAAATCACCTAATCGTTCATTATAATTAAGCTTTTATGCTACGTTTAGTGCTCAGAAAATGATTACTATTGCTGTGTATCAGAATTAATGACTCACTTTTCACAGCCACTAGATTTACATTTTTCAATATTTGCAATAATCTGTCAAGGAAATACCTAACTGTTTGTAAGATCATATTCTTGTAGCAGTGCTAATGCCTCAGATCCAAAAGAAATGGCTGATTACAAATTACTTTAAGAGCCTATCAAAAATCATTAGCGTGGTCATTCTTTTGTAGGATGCTATTAATTAAAATGGATCCAAATGATGTTCAAGCATTTGTAACAGAAATTGTGAATGTTCACCTTATCAAATCATTTTGCAATTGCATTGCAACTTTATTAAAAACAGCAGGCAATCTTTCAGGGTTATTATACCCTGCTGTATGTTAAAAATTCACAGGTGTACTTTCTACTAGGTTTGAAGAGAATGAAACAAGATCTTGTGGACCTCAAATACAAGTCACATTTAGGAGCAGAGGTACTAATACATTTAGTCAATGCTGGGACAAGGTCATTCAGGATTCAGTGCCCAGGGTGAAGATGCCAAGCTGCACCCCCCTCCCTATATGATGTGCGCACCTGATTGACTTTTGCAGCTGGGATCTCACTCCCAGCTGCCAGAACATTTGTCTTAGTATCACTGCGCAGCTCCAGGCCCTCCATTAAGGTTTCATGTATACCCAGAAGTACACAGTGATATCATGGACCTCTCTGCTGTGTGTTCTTTGCCTGTGTTAGTTTCCTTCCACTGACTGTAAATAGCGCTGGACCAGTCTGAGGCACAACAAATAGCAAAGCAGACATGGGGCGAGGAAAGCACAACTTGCCACCCGGTACCTCCCTTCCAACATGAAAACACTGTGTGCGGGGAAGCTGCCCCTCCTGGCACCCACTATATGTCAGCCTTTACAGAGGGCATCCTATCTAATCAAAAGTGAACTTTGCTGACTTGCAGATTACAGACACAATAACTACAACTAGCCAGAAGTGTCCCAAGACACTGCGCTGGTATAGGGGATGCAGAATGCACACTGTACACAGGGCTGTCTTTAAAAAGGGGCAACATTTTTTTTTCACTTTCTACTATATAACATTCCCTTTAAAAAAATGTAAAAATCAAATGTTTTCATAATTTTAGGCCAATTTGGAATCTGCTACATATTTTTTGGTAAAAAAAATCCCAATAGGCGTATTTTGATTGGTTTGCACAAAAGTCATCGCGTCTGCAAGCTAGGGGAAAGATTTATGTAAATTTTATTTATTTTTTTACTAATAATGGTGTTGATCTGCGATTTTTAGTGGGACTGCAGCATTGCGGTGAACAGATCGGACCCCTAACTGACATTAGTTAAAAAAAATTACACCATGCTTGAAAGTCGGAACTGGTTACTAAAATTTTTGAATCCCACCACTGTGCTGGAGCCCCCTCATCTGGCTTTTCCCTGTCAGAACTGGAGTGGCTGTTACAAGGAGTGGGGCAGAGCGGTTTAGTGTTTCCTCATTTGCCCCCCCTTCTCTGGTAAGCAGCGCTGAGATCAAAGACCCAGAGCGGGCTGTGGGTGGATTCTTCTCCTACACCCTTCTCCTGTCATCAGCGAAAGGGGGGTGCGGGGATTTAATCAATCAATTCATCAATCAATTAATTCAATCAGTGAGCAGTAATTATGTGCAATAACCTCTAGCAACCATTCAGTGAGGTGTAATGATGTCTCATTACACCTCACTGGAGGCCTCCCTAAAGGCTCACCTGCCCTCAGCGAAGGGGGGTGCAGGATTTAATAAAGCAGTGGCAGGAATGAAGCAACCGGCAGAGGGGGACACTGTGAGTTGCAAAAATCAGTGAGCAGTAATAATGTGCATTACCCTCTAGCAACCAATGGGTGAGTGGTAATCATGTGCAGTAACCTCTAGCAACCAATGGGTGAGTTTTAATGATGTGCAGTAACCTCTAACAAGCAATGGGTGAAGGGTAATGATGTATAGTAACCTCTAGCAACCAATCGGTGAGTGGTAATGATGTGCAGTAACCTCTAGCAGTCAATTGGTGAGCAGTAAGGATGTTAAGTAATGTCTGGCAACCAATCAGTAAGTGGTAATGATGTGCAATAACCTCTAGCAACCCAATCAGTGAGCGGTATGGTGTGCAGTAACCTCTAGCAACCAATCAGTGAGCAGTAATTATGTGCAATAACCTCTAGCAACCATTCAGTGAGGTGTAATGATGTCTCATTACACCTCACTGAAGGCCTCCCTACAGGCTCACCTGCTCTCTGCCGATCCATTATAATGCATGTGCTTCTACTATGGAGGCCCTCTTAGGACTGCAGATAATCCTGGGGTGCAGTGAAGTGGCTCTGCAGCTTGCGCATATATTTGCAAATGTGTGCAAACTAAACCCCTGTTTTAATGCATACTTTTAGACAGAATAATTTGATTGGTTGCAGGCTGGTCAGGGAGTTGAGCTGGGAATATTCTTTGTTTTTTTTTACATGCGTTTCCCTTCCATGTGCTCCTTGCTACAAAGGCCAGTTATAGGTGTGGGCAGTGGCCATTTGTTTGTACTGTTGGAATACTGGTGAGGGGATGCACTGGGCATCTTTTCTACCCTTGTGCTATATTATGGGGGTCAAATGCACCCTTGTGCCTTTAAAGAGGGGTGGGCTCCCTGCAGGCTCACCTGCCCTCTGCCTAGCCATTATAATGCATGTGCTTCTACTAAGGAGGCTCTCAAAATTTAGAGTTATAACTGCAGATAATGCTGGGGTGCAGAAAAGTGACTCTGGAGCATACGCATGTATTTGCAAATGATTGCAAACTAAACTCCTATGTTTTAATGCATACTGTTTAGGGATAGACCGATTATCGGCAAGGCCGATATATCGGTGGTCGATATGCACTTTCCCCGATATATATCGGTATCGGCCCCGGAACTGGCCGATATTTTTGTGATGTCATTCTGCCTTCTTAGGCCGCCTCCCTCACCTTGAACAGCCTCGTCTGGAGTCGGGACTAGTCTCGCAGGAGTGTATCACAGCCACCCACCACAGGGTGCCAGCCAGCCATTCACCAAAGGGTGCCAGCAAGCCAGCCACCTACCACAGGGTGCCAGACAGCCAGCCACCCACCAAAGGGTTCCAGCCAGCCAGCCACCCAGCACAGGGTGCCAGGAAGCCAGTCATTAAGCATTAAACAAAATTAACATGTCCAGCACCAGATTTGTGTCAAAAATTGTCTTTATTTTTCAAAACTTTAAATGTACAAACTATCGGCCCATATTGGCCAATACCGATACGTTTTAACCAAAATATCGGTATCGGCCCTGAAAAAAACATATCGGTCTATCCCTAATACTGTTAGACAGGATCATTTGGTTGGTTACAGGCTGGTCGGTGAGTTAGCTGGGAATTTTCTTTGGGTTTATTTGACATTCTAAATATCTTGGTATAGGAGCTGGCACTGGTCTATTTTTATCAAATACTACTTTGGAAGTCCCTGGTTTAGAGTTTTATCATGATTCCTCAGTATCCATTCGTACAGAATAGAGTAAATCTATCACTATGGCCATAAGTAAGTATTTATTTCCTAAGATCATTAGCTTCATCTAGTAGCCATACTGTAGTATTTTCATGATTCCTTCTTTTCTGTATGAATGCATTGCATTCAACTTGAAGAAAAATATATATAATAACCTTTGATTTTGCCCACATTCGCACAGAATAAACGTAGAGTACATGCAGGTTCAAAGAACAAATAGCTCTGCAATTTTTTAGTAATACACCCCTTAATCTGTTATTTATTAACTGAAGAGCAGTGCTAAAATTGCATTGTGTACAATTAAATTATTTTTGATTTTGAAGGTAGCTACACTGTCAAATATTGTACATGTCATAGTATACAGCAGCAATAAAAAATGGAAAAGATGTCTTTCATGTGTGTTATCAGGGCTTTTTTTCTCAGCGAACAGGTGCAGTAACCCACCTCCCACGTCAACCCTTGTCTCTGCCCCTAACCACCTCCAAGCACCGTCCCTTGGTTCCACCCCATACCCACCTCCCAGTTTCACCTATTTTAGAGAAAACAACCAAGTATCATATTGTGGTAATTATAATAAGAAAAGCAGTAAAATGAACCCTTTGCAGCCAGCAACAATAGCCTCCCTAAGCAAAAATAGACCCTACCCCCCACAACAATAGATACCCACAACAATAACAGATCTGCCCAGCAACATTAGACTGATTGCAACAAAATATCACCTCACAACAGCAGACCCACCGCAGGAACAAACAACCCCACCAGCAACAATAGATCTCCCAGCAGCCATCATTAATAGACCCTCCAGCAGTCAGCAACAATAGACCCCTCCTTAACAGTAAATCGCTCCCAGCAACAATTAACCACCAGCAGCATAAGACCCTCAGCAACAAAAGACCCCTCGCTCAACAATAGATCCCCCTGCAAAATTAGATCCCCCAGCAGCCAGCATTAATAGACCCTCCAGCAGCCAGCAACAACAGACCCCTCCTTCAACAGTATATCTCTTTCAGCAACAATTGATCCGCTAGCAATATATTACCCCCCCCACCCCCCAGAAACAATAGACCCCCCCCTCCATTCCTAGCAACTTGCATAATGGACCCTTCAGAATACCTCACTACCCCTTGCCATTGCATACATTCAGTGCTGGGGGTGCCGGAACTGCATTCCCCCTGGAAAAAAGCCCTGGTTAAAATCATTGCCAATGGCTTTGTTATCACTGCCTACCTAAGAATTTTTGTGGGTGTAACTACATGAAATTGACTGGAGGAAAATATCCTCTAATCGAGAAAGGTGCAGGTATCATGGGAAAAGGATTTCAGTGTGTGTTGCAGGAGAGGACAAATCTCAACAAATCTCATAACATCCTCTTACACAAGGACCTGCAAAGAATTATTTTTGAGGTTATGTGCACCACTGTCTTTAAATGTTTGCATGTCATACAAATATGTATAGTTTACAAAGTTTGGCTTAATCTAAATAAAAGCCCACCCTAAACCTACCTATACTCACCTTTGCATCCCTCTCCTGAGGCACTGTATCATCTGAAATAAAACGCACTGCAAATTTCACAGCATTAGCCATTTTTCGGATCTGGTAATTTTCAGCTGGATTGTGAATGTCAGGGCCTGTTTTCAAGGAGGTCCACCTGGGCGGTAACCTTGTGGGGGAAACAATAAAAAAGTATGTTTCTTGTTCAATAAAGTTGAGTTATACTTCACCCTCAATCTAGAGTCCTGTCTCTTATTGGGGGAATATGCTACAAAGGATTTCTATGTCCTTCATACTCCCTTGGATAATCACTAAGCTCTTGTAAGAGCATGTGTAAGAGCTTGTTCCTGTTCCTGCTGCACTCTCTGGGGAAAGAGAGCTGTTTTTGGGAGATACACTGCACAAGGAGCAGACAGCTGAGTTAAGCAGGCTGGTCTGGGCAGAGATGCGGTTGGAAGAGAGCTATAGAGCCCTCCGGTGGCATGTATCCCAAACATGCCCTTGGATAGCGGATGACAGCCCAACGGAAGGCTTAGGATACGGCGGCCGGGGACTGTTGTACGAGAAACTGTTAGGGGGACCCTAACTTTGGGAGCGATTTGGAGTGGCGGTTAGAGGAAATTATGGATTACAGAGAAAGGATTTTGAACATCTTGGAAGTGCTCTGGGCAATGGAAGATGTGGAGTTTCTGGCCGTTCAGGAATGGGAGCTGGAGATCGCCTACAGACTGCTGCTGGACCCTGCTCAGCGCCAGGGCTGGGCTTCCCTTGCCTGGGAATATCCAGAGAAACCAGCTGACAGTCCATAAATCCTGACTGAAGAATCGACAATATGGCACAGTAGTAGTGTGCTTTGCTCACCTGCACCCACGGTCTTGGATGCGGATGTCTTATGGCAGATGCAGCAAGTGCTGACTCACCTGGACAAACCTGTTTCTGCACGGGACGAGCTTGGATGGAGGAATGTATCTGTCCAGCCACTGGATAAAGGTATGGGAGAAGAGGAAGCCATCTTCATTCCCCAACCACAGGCAGCCCTGACCCCAATGATGCAGATGGGACCACGGTCTCTGCACCAGACCTACAGGGATGCTGGATGGCTGGTCCAGATCCTCAACCTACCCCGCAGGAATACCAGGAGGAGGAGGTAGGCGATCCCTCCTCTCTACAGCAGACCCCCAACCAGATCCTGGGGGTAGTATTCGCCAACCCCAACCCAGCAGAAGAGCTGGCAACAGGGCAGAGTGCTACCAACCTTTGCCAAGCACCCGAAAAAGTTACATAGTTCCAGGAAGCTGGGGAAATCGGCCCCTTGCTCCAGCAGCAAGCTGATGAAGTGAAGCTTCTACACCCAGCTGAAGCGCTGGCAGCCGGACAGATAGTCAACGACCCCTGCCCCACACCTGTGGCAGTTCTGGAGGCCCAGGGTGAGAAGGGAGAGGAGGTTGCAGTCCTCTCTCCCCAACAGTCAGTCAGAGCAGAGGAAACTGTCTTCTCTCCTCAGCCAGGATCTGTGCATCTGGGAGACAGTACCGGAGAAAGGTTGTCCCAACCCCCATATGGGGGTAAGGAAGATGGAACAGCTGACTCCCCTTCCCAGGAGCATTTGGTGCCCCAGAATGATGACACCAACCCAGCAGAAGATCTGGCAACAGAGCAGAGTGCGGTTGGCCTCTGCACTCAACATACAAAATATGAAGATCCTGTGGTAGTGGATGGGACTGCAGTCTTCACGTCTATATCCCAGGGATGCTGGTCAGTTGGCCCAGATCCCCAACAGCCTGAGAAAGTGAGCCCCACCACCCTGTCTTCTCTCCAGTGGTTGAAAGGGCTCCCGGGAGAAGGGCCAATCCAAGCTTATCTACGAGAGAGGCAGAGGTTGGCTGGGTGAGTAACTGTGTTTTCTGGACAATTTGTTTGGGGTACTGGGTGGGTGCAGACATTGGGAGGGCCCGTGGAACACAGCCTACCTTGGAAAGTTCCTCTCTCAGCCTACTAGGCTCCTCTTATGTCTAAGTCACTCTGTGTCTATTAGGGACACAGGGTGCCCAAGAAGCCCAGTCTGGCCTGCCCAAAGCAGACTTCCACAGACTGATCGGCTATGAGAGCTCCATGCACCTTGCCAAGACAAACTTACAAACTATGTGGAACTTTGTCAAGGAAGTGCCCATGATGGATTGACTCTTTGGGACTTGTTACCCGACTAACTCAGGCACAAACCAGTTGGAGGTCTGGTACCTGGTTAGTCTACCTTTGTGGGGAAGATATGTGACGGTATTCACCGTCACTGGAGGTGAGGAGCAGATACTTAATGGTTTGAATTGCTTCAGATGGGACAGTAATATTTGTCAACCATACGTTCATATAGAAATATGAAGATTTAATACCACCTTACACAGTGTATTCCATGTGCTTGTCTATGAGAGAGACACACAGACTGTGATTGGCAGACTTCCCTATTGTTTATGTATTGGGAGGGAATGTGGATTGTGCCTGTCTCATTGTTAAATGTTAATGACCTCACATTGTTCTCTCTGCCTTAAGATAAGCTTATTATGGGATGTATATGTGTATGTGGATTGGCTGCTAAGGGGGAGGGGGGAATTGTCCCATATTGTATACCTTTGTGTACACTGTATGGGAGTGTAAAACTCTGTTTTCATTGGATTTTGAATGCCAGGGCCTGTTTTCAACAAAGTCCACCTGGGCGGTAACCTTGTGGGGGAAACTATATAAAAGTATGCTTCTTGTTCAATAAAGTTGAGTTATAATTCACCCTCAATCTAGAGTCCTGTATCTCATTGGGGGAATATGCTACAAGGGATTGCTATGACCTTCATACTCCCTTGGATAATCACTAAGCTCTTGTAAGAGCTTGTGTAAGAGCTTGTTCCTGTTCCTGTTCCTGCTGCACTCTCTGGGGAAAGAGAGGTTCACCCACGGGAACCTGGAGCATTGTCGTAGGTCCAGGGTGGGTAGGAGACGGTGAGACCCCAACCAAGCTGCGGCAGTTCGTGGGGTCTGAGTCGGGTATGGTGTCTGGTGGAGTACGGAGGTACCCAGTCGGGTGCTGGTTGATCCATTACAGCATCTGCTTTTGAAATTTTGGATCCTACAGTAACTGGTAGGCGATGGTAAAGGTAAAGCAGGTAAAAAAAAGAGAGCACCAAACTTATCAGAAATAAAGGCATTTGGCTGGCTTGAAGTAGTTCAGGTTCTTGTGAGCAGTGTAGAACACAAATGAATGATGTGAACCCTCCAGCTAATTATGCTATTTTTCCAAACCCCACTTGATGACCATGTTTCACGGTTCCTGGAATGGTACTTTACCTGCACTAGAAAACGTTTGGGAAAAGTAGGCACATGGGTGCAATTTGTTCGAGGAAGGAGCTCAATGGAAGAGGACTACTCTAACACTGACATCTAAAGTAGGGTAAATTTCCACAATAAATGGCGAAGAGGGGTCAGAATGAGTCTGAACTTATGCTGAGACAAAGACAGACTTAAGTTTTTCAAAGGATGAGATGGCCTCTGGGGGCCAAAGAGCTAGATCAATTTAGTCTGTATTTTGGCAGAATCAATGGTGAAACCAGAATCAGAGATTATATACCCTAGAAACATAACTTCTGAAACATGGAAAGTATGCTTGGAAAGTTTGGCATAAAAAGAATGCTCATGGAGTTTGGTTAGAACAACACAGACATGAAAACGGTGCTCATTAAAAAAAAGGGGAATAAATCAAAATATCATCCGAATAAACCAGGATAAACCAACCAAGGAACTTATGAAAAATGTAATTGATGAACTCCTGGAAGGCCACTGGGGCAATACAATAGGTCAAATGGCAGGACCAAATACTAAAAAAAATGACCCTAATGATATCGGAACTAAAGACCTGGTCAAAGCTGCCTCTCTCATTCATGGGCAGATGCCATTTATACAAGATGGCCACCTTCCCGAAATTGTTATACCCGTTACAGACGATCCCCTTTTGCTGAAACACAGCGATGTTAACCGGTTGCATAAAGGGCTCTCGAGCTTCATCTGGCAGGGCAAGAGACCCCGGATCTCACTCAACAAGCTGCACCTACCTAAAAAGGAGGGGGGGGGGTGGATTTACCGAACACGAGGATTTATAATCTTACTTGTCTCATGAGGGGCTGCCTAGACTTGATCAGTAAGGAGTCCCGTTATACTAATCACTCGCTGGAATCACAAATGGTTTACCCTCATGATCTGACTGCCTTGCTGCACTGTGGGACAGGGGACCTTCCCGTCTCTCTCCGCAACAATATTTTGATTAGAGACACAGTGGCCGCATGGAGAGAGGTGAGGAAGAAGTTGGGATCACCCCAGCGTCTATCACGACATCTACCCATTCATCATCACCCCGGTTTCCCTCAGGCGCAGCAGCACTCGGTTTATGAATTGTGGTCCCGGCGAGGGATAACACTTGTTTCGCAGCTTTTTGACATGAGCACCGGGCGTCCTCTTAGCTACCAATCTTTTGCCGAGAAGTATGATTTACCGAAGGGACATTATCTTTACTTTAGACAATGTATAAGCTTTGTCAGTGGTATCTGCTGCTCTCCCCACAAACGCTTCCGTCTGAACTTGGTGGACACTTGGCTTAGCCAGGGTAAACACAGGATATCGCAATTGTATAAACCTCTCCACCAGGAACTTTTCAAAAGCACAACGCACACCATCGCCAAGTCCTGGAATAAAATGCTCAATTCACCTCAAGCTCAAGCCAAAGCCCTTCAGGGATATCTGTGCACTAGGCGTTTTGTTCTCTGTGAATTCTGGAGAGAACAACAGTTTAAGATACTCCATGGAGCGTATTACCCACACATCCGATGGTCCAAGGATGTAGCACATCACTTTTGCAATCCGTCACTGCTACACAAGCTTTAGCACTGCCCTCTAGTGTCATTGTTCTGGGACAAAACAATACGTTATATAGCAAGAGTGACTGGTGTGACACTTCCAAAAGACGTCTATCTTCTGGTGTTCAACTACATGGAGAGGGAGGACTCTGGATGCTCTAAGGTATCTAGGAAGCTCCTCTCGCTCTACAAGCCTTGGATTGTTACCTGCCTTATGTTAGCGCGCAGGCTGATCCTACGCCACTGGATGTCAGACTCTGCTCCCACTATAGCAGAACTCACGTCAGACCTGAACACCCTGAAGACGACCGAATCGGTGGGTATCACGATAGACCCACACCTGCCTGGGTCATTTAAGTCGGACAAGTGGAACCTGCCCTCACACACCCTCATTTCTCCTGCGGGACTGCTGCTCACTCCCAAGACCTGACCTGAGCCTTCTATACTACCTTGGTGGACTGTTGCACGCCCTAGATCTACGGTCACACTACCTCCTCTGATATCAGTGCAGATACTGACATGCCACAAGCTTAGAGGTTTATGAATGTCTAATATGGATGCATGTATTTGGTATTACTCTTATGTCTGTTTTATATGGTCCAGCTTATAAATGCCATCTGCAGATGACTCCCTCCACACTGTTAGTAAAAAACCGTGTGGTTCCCCTTTGGGTGGGACTTTTTAGGCACTAGCGTATAAAAAATTGCACTTGGGTATATACAAAAAAGATTTATTGAAAGAAATTATACATAATAATAAAAACATAAGGCAAGCAAGTTCATACGTCACATTAACAGTTGAACATCCACCACAAATCCCCCGGGTATACACCCGACGCGTTTCCGAGCAGAGATACACTCCTTCTTCAGGGGTGCCCTGGGAGGGTGGTCTGTAAGTAATATGTATATGTGTATATGCAATTGTTATAGATAATGAATAACGAGTATAAATAAAATATTTGCACAAAGAAAATGAATGAGAAAACACTTACATGGTTCACTGTAATGATTGAGGAAAAAGTGCCTGCCTAATAGGCTTAAAAACAGGAAATCAAACTGCCGATGTAGACCAATGGGGTGCCGTCTGGACGTTTGTAGATGTTACTTTCCACAGATATGGAGTGGTTTATAAAATTGGATTGGTCGGAATTGCTTGCTCACCAGACTCACATAGGAGGCTGGGGTGGAATAGCTGAAACCTCAAGTATGGCAATCCTGCTGGACAAAAGCCAAGTGATTAATAATGTGTCCTATCCAATACCCAGCAAAGGTCAATGACGGGTTTTACGGGGTGTATAGGATCCTGATGGCTTAAATGTCCCCATTGTTAATACAAAATGAAAATAAAAAATAAAAGCAAAACCTTCTATGTGTAATGTCTCTGATTGTACTGCAGTCTGGAGTAAAAGCCCCAATGTATGACTATGCAGTCAAAAAACAATAGACAATATGAAAAGTAAAAAGTTGGGCAAAAATAACTTTACGCTAAGCATACAAAAGAACTGAGGACAATGGAGCCATCAAGGATACAAGAAAAATGACTGAATGGTCAGAGTACCTGCAAAGTCCAATTTTACCAATCAAAGATTCCGATGGCAGAGTAGATGTTATCCCATGTTCGGCAGAGGAGCATATGTGTCCAATGCCGAACATGTAGGATACATATAGGGCAGACAATCAGCTGAGAACGGCCTCAGCTGAGAGACCATTAAGTCCCGCTGGTTGCCTGTGAGGTTTCCCGGGACGCATAGGCCAAGACCACCCCCAGCCGGAAATGATCCGGCGGAAGTGACGTTGGCCTGTGCGTCCCACCGACACGGTATAGACTTCCGCCAGCGTGGAGCGCATGACGGAGTCTATTGGGCATGCGCCAGATGGCTCACAAGTGAACCAGATGGAAAAGGCTGATGCCGCAAATTGCGGGCGCCACCTAGTGGCGTCCGCTTAACGTGCCGGGCAATTCACAGAGCGAAAACAAAGAATTGTGGATCTTTGTAAAGCAAATGCGACATAAATAGAAAATACTGTGGAAAAATTATCTCCTTATTGGGTGGCTGGGGACCGGAGGCCGTGTGTTGTAAAAAAGTTTGTTTGTATATTATTTTGTGCAGAAAAGGGGAATTGAAATATAAGTTCATTAGTTCACAACATTGTGGTCTCTGTATTAAAAGCCGGTCCCCAAAACATTCAAACGTGCATTATCTCCCATAGTGTGGCTACAAAGGCAGATTGATATTCCTGTACACAAAATAACAAAGAATCAGTACAATTTTATAATCACAAAATATAAAAAGTGATGGGGGTGGGAAATGGGACAGAAAAAAGGAACGATAAAAAAAAAAAAAAAGGAAAAGGGGAAAACTGGCAGGGAAGGGAAGGAGGGAAAAAGGAGGAAAAGGAGCAAAGTGAATAGGACATGAAAGGGAAAAGAATAGAAAAAGAAAAAGAGAAAAAAGAAAGATGAAGGGAATGGAAAGCACGTGTGTAACAAATACATATTGGAATGTAATGTGTGCTTAGAATGTATTAAGGACCAGGATGTATCCAAAAGAAGGAAGCCTAAAAGAATTGGCTATCTTTCCATGCCTCCAGAGGCAAATCCTTCAAGAAATGGCTTGAACGACATCATATCGTTCAAGCCTGGTGGTTCAGTGGCCCTCAAACGATAAATCCACCTCAGCTCGAGTTGGAGGAGGGTCTTGTTCCAGTCCCCTCCTCTCAAGCTGGGGTGGACTCTATCTAAAATCAAAAATTTAATTTTCGGAAAGATGCCAGCGTGGACCAAACTAGTGTGGCGGCCCAGAGGAAGATCTGGATCGCAGGTTCTCATGCTCTTAATGTGCCTGCAGGCGCGTTTCGTAAAGTCTAGCTTGGTTTTGCCAACAAAAAAGCAGCCCCACTCACAGAGGAGTAAATATACCACCCCGTGAGTGCAGCAGTTGGCAAAATGCTTAGGTTTAAAAATTTGTCTATTTGGCAGAATGGGATTTTTTGTAGTATGCATGAACCTGCAATATTTGCAAGCTCCACACATAAAAGTGCCTTTGGCCTTGCAGGGATCTTTACCATTTTGGGCTGTAAATTCACTGCGTACTAGTTGATCTTTAAAAGCAGGAACTTTTTTTAATGTAATTTGAGGAAAGGTGGGAACATGCTTACCCACAATGGGGTCGAGGGAAAGCATGTGCCAATATCTACTCACAATCCTTTTGATGTCGACATGTTGCTCTGAGTATTTAATGATCATCCTTAATGTTTGATCATCCGGTCTAGAGGTGTTTGAGGCCAACAGTAAGGTCCTATCTTTCATCAGGGCCTTCTTGTACGCCTTTTTCAAAGTAGTAGGGGGAAATCCCCTAGCTAAGAGTCTTTGTCTTAGATCATCGGCTGCCCTTTGGAAATTAGTGAGGTCTGTGCAATTGCGTCTAGCGCGGAGGTACTGACCATACGGGATGGAACGCACCAGTGTGTGTGGATGAAAGCTAGAGGCATGGAGGATGGTGTTACCAGCAGTGGGCTTCCGATATAGTCCACTGTGGAGAACACCATCCTCTCCCCTAGCGACATCCACATCAAGAAAAGTGACATGACAGGTATCACACTGCATTGTAAAATTTAAATTGAAATCATTTTTGTTTATTCTATCCATAAAAGTGTTAAGGAGTTCCATTGGTCCATGCCAAAGCATGAACACGTCATCAATGTAGCGGACCCACATTCTGATGTGGTCCGTATACATTGATAACGTATCATCACTAAGAAGGGCCTGTTCCCACTCCCCCAGGTACAAATTGGCGTAGGATGGGGCACAACATGTGCCCATCGCTACGCCTTGCACCTGGAGGTAGTGGGAACCGTCAAAGGTGAAAACATTATGAAGTAGTATAAAATGAAGAGTGGACAGGATAAACTCTCCATAGGCGTCTAAACTTTGATTTTGTATTAATGCATGTCTGATTGCTGAGAGGCCACGATCGTGAGGAAATTAAACTATATAATGCCTCAACATCTATTGTAACCAGTAAACAATCTACTGGAACCCATATGTTTTCAATCCTTTGCAGAAAATGTATCGTGTCACGTACATAAGATGGTAATTGAACAACCAGTGGTTTCAAAAAGGAGTCAATAAGTCTGCTGGTGTTATCTGTTATGGAACCTCGCCCCGAAATAATAGGACGCCCTGGTGGATTAGTGGCGTCTTTGTGTATCTTGGGGAGGGCATAAAAGGTAGGGGTAGTTGGAAAGGTGGTACGAATGAATTCCCACATATTTTTTGAAATAATGGCATTCAAGTAGGCGGTATCAACTAGATTGTAAAATTCCAGCTGATACTTCTTGTTGATGTCAGCTGGAATTTTTCTATACCAGTTATGGTTCCTGAGAATTTTCAGGCACATGGCAACATAGTGAGTATTATTCATAATCACCACGTTGCCGCCTTTGTCAGCCTGCTTAATGGTGATGGAGTGATTGGCTTTAAGTTTTTCAATAGCCTGTCTTTGATTGAATGTGATATTTGTCTTTGTAGGTTTTTTGATGTTGAGTTTCTCAACTTCTTTTGTCACCAATTTGACAAAGGCGGAAACGTGGGGATTAGATGTATTAGGAAATTTATCTGATTTTTTCTTAAGCTGAGGGCTATCATTTGTGTGTGTTGGTTTTTTAGAGTCTAGATTTGCCAACAAAGAGGGTAGGTCAACTCTGTCAATAAGGTCATCATTCTCCTCGAGGAGTGAAATTAAAGTGTCAAGAACAGGGTCTTTTTCAGAGTGCGAGGTTTTGGATGGATTCTCTTTGTCAAAGAGAATTTTGAAATTTAATTTACGGGCGAAAAGATTTAAATCTTTAATAAAGTCGAATTTGTCTAGTTTTCTGCTGGGACAGAAACTGAGGCCCTTAGATAGGACCCCAGTCTCGTCAGGGGATAACCGATAATCCCAAAGGTTAACAACAGAAAGATCAGCGTGTGGGAGCTCCATATCGGATGTCTCTGTAGTTGTGAGTGCATCAGTGAAGTTTAAATGGGGGTTATTGGGGTGAAAGTCGGTGCTCTTGAGTGGATGAGCTCTAAGAAAGCAGCATCCTGCAGGTTAACTGTGGAAGCTAGTGAGACAGGTGCTGGATTCAGATTAGACAGGGATGTGTTGGTGTTGGGTTGTGTGCTCTCTTGGGGTGCAACGGCAGTGGAATTTCTTCTCTGTGTGGTGGGTTTGAAAAGTGATATATTCGATCCTGAATCGTGTTGGATGTTGGATTTTTTAGTGGAATGTCCCTGATTGTTCTCATCCTGGTATACACGTTTTGTTGATTTTTGTTTATTAATGTTTTGGGGGACATTTTTAAATCCCCCTTTAGAAGGAGGTTGAGGAGTGGAAGGACGCTGTTCTTTCTGACTAGATGGAAAGTATGGAAGTTTATTCACATTCCATCTGTACGCCTTTTTCTGGTCGAAGGCAATGGTATCTCGTGCCAATTTTTGTTGTTTTTTTATGAGGATGTTACGGTTATATGTCTCTAAATGTTCTTTAAGTTGTTTCTCTTTTAGTGAAAACAATTTATGGGATTTATATTTCTGGATCTTTTCACAAAGGCTAGCAATCTCAATGTCTAATTTGGAGGTGCGAGTGGTATACTCTCCAATCAGGAGGGTCATCAAGGTGGCTGAACATTCACTTAGGGTCCCTTCCCAATTGGATTTAAACTCTGGACTGAGGTCCTCTAAAAGAGGAAATACCTGCATCCTGAGGCCGATTGGGTTTATTTTGTTTTTAAGGTAGTCTTGAAATGACTTCACATGCCAAAAATAGGCAGACTTTTTTTCAAGAGTTTTAGACAATTGAAAAAATAGTGTAGATATGTCAGCTTCTGCATATTCTTTGTCTCCAAAATCCTTTAAATATTTAGCCATAAGTGAGTCCCACTCGTCACCCACATATACAGACATGTTTGTACAACACAAAGCCAAGCACTACTTGAAAAAGAAAGGATGGTAAAAGGTAAAGGATGAGAATATGGGGAAAGGGGGAAATGTGATTACACACAGTACAAAAACTCGACAATAATTAATCAGATAAATACAATCTGAAGGCAAAAAATCATTTGTATTAAAGTTGGGAGAACGCCACATGAACAAAAGCGGGGAATGGTATTTGCTACCTGGAATGAATATTACATTAGTAGTGGAGTGATCCCTTGAGTGCCACATCCCAAACTAATAGTCAAAAACTGTGTGGTTCCCCTTTGGGTGGGACTTTTTAGGCACTAGCGTATAAAAAATTGCACTTGGGTATATACAAAAAAGTTTTATTGAAAGAAATTATACATAATAATAAAAACATAAGGGAAGCAAGTTCATACGTCACATTAACAGTTGAACATCCACCACAAATCCCCCGGGTATACACCCGACGCGTTTCCGAGCAGAGATACACTCCTTCTTCAGGGGTGCCCTGGGAGGGTGGTCTGTAAGTAATAGTGTATATGCAATTGTTATAGATAATGAATAACGAGTATAAATAAAATATTTGCACAAAAGAAAATGAATGAGAAAACACTTACATGGTTCACTGTAATGATTGAGGAAAAAGTGCCTGCCTAATAGGCTTAAAAACAGGAAATCAAACTGCCGATGTAGACCAATGGGGTGCCGTCTGGACGTTTGTAGATGTTACTTTCCACAGATATGGAGTGGTTTATAAAATTGGATTGGTCGGAATTGCTTGCTCACCTGACTCACATAGGAGGCTGGGTGGGTATAGCTGAAACCTCAAGTATGGCAATCCTGCTGGACAAAAGCCAAGTGATTAATAATGTGTCCTATCCAATACCCAGCAAAGGTCAATGACGGGTTTTACGGGGTGTATAGGATCCTGATGGCTTAAATGTCCCCATTGTTAATACAAAATGAAAATAAAAAATAATAAATAAAAAATAAAAAATAAAAAATAAAAGCAAAACCTTCTATGTGTAATGTCTCTGATTGTACTGCAGTCTGGAGTAAAAGCCCCAATGTATGACTATGCAGTCAAAAAACAATAGACAATATGAAAAGTAAAAAGTTGGGCAAAAATAACTTTACGCTAAGCATTCAAAAGAACTGAGGACAATGGAGCCATCAAGGATACAAGAAAAATGACTGAATGGTCAAAGTACCTGCAAAGTCCAATTTTACCAATCAAAGATTCCGATGGCAGAGTAGATGTTATCCCATGTTCGGCAGAGGAGCATATGTGTCCAATGCCGAACATGTAGGATACATATAGGGCAGGCAATCAGCTGAGAACGGCCTCAGCTGAGAGACCATTAAGTCCCGCTGGTTGCCTGTGAGGTTTCCCGGGACGCATAGGCCAAGACCACCCCCAGCCGGAAATGATCTGTGTGCGTCCCACCGACACGGTATAGACTTCCGCCAGCGTGGAGCGCATGACGGAGTCTATTGGGCATGCGCCAGATGGCTCACAAGTGAACCAGATGGAAAAGGCTGATGCCGCAAATTGCGGGCGCCACCTAGTGGCGTCCGCTTACCACGCCGGGCTATTCACAGAGCGAAAACAAAGAATTGTGGATCTTTGTAAAGCAAATCCGACATAAATAGAAAATACTGTGGAAAAATGATCTCCTTATTGGGTGGCTGTTTAACGTCTTCACCTCATCACCTCCTACCCCACCTTACTCCTTCCCTCCTGTCCCTCCACTTTTCCCTCCCGTCCTCCAGTCCTTCTTGTCCCTTCTCCCTCCCCCCCCCCCCTGTCTAACTTGAAAATATTGACTTTGACCAGGTTTGATTACCCCAGATGTACTGAATCCCAAAATTCCTCAACATTATGTTATATATATTATGCCAGAGCACTCTTTACTTGCTGAGTACGCTTTGCGTATGTTGTTTAATGATGTATACCCTGTTACAGTTGCTCAACACGTATTTCTACTCTGTTATGAGTTGAATTTCAATAAAATGTTGTTAAAAAAAAAAGATCCTTCACATTGTGTTCAAACTCATCTCTTACTCATCGCCTTCCCAAATATATATCATGTCATAGGCCCCCATGAAATCCAGTTTAGTAAAAATTTGTGCTTCCTATGTCCGACTGAAAAGTTCTATAATAAAGGGTATTGATATTTGTTGGGTATGGTGATTTTATTGAGGCTACTATAATGTATACAAGGCCACAAAGCTCATTCTCTTTTTTCAACAAAAAAGAAATCCACCCCTGCAGGGGCCATGGACAGGTGGATGTGTCCCTTCTTAAGACTTTCCTGGATGTAAGATTTCATAGTTAAGGTCTAGGGTTCAGAAAAAGGAAAAACATATTGCCTAAAAGGAATGGCACCTTGATGGAGGTCAATGAGACAGTCACATTGAAGCCCCGAGGTAGCCTTTTCAGAAAAAATGTCACTGAAATCTGCATACCAAGGCAGAAGAGGCAAGGCAGATTAACCAGGACATTAGTATGGCCCAGGCTATTCTGAAAGCAAGAGTGTGATCAGGAGGATGTGATTTTGCCCATAAACCAGTTGATATGAGGATTATGTAACTTTAACCTCTGGTAGCCAAGGATGGGGGGGGGGGGGTAAGCTGGGGACATGATCAGTCAGCCAATGTACATCACCCATCCAACTAAACATTGAGAGACTCTGAGGACAGAGGGGAATTTTTCACTCTAATGATGGTAAAATGACTTTGTAGAGTGGCAGGAGAACCCAAAGGCATGACACAAAATCTTTATCAAAGAAGTTACTGGCAGAGCCAGAGTCTATGAAGGTGATAAGTGGTGGATGGGAAAATCCAGAGTAAGCTGGGCAGGAACAAACATGTTTTTTGGTTAGGCCTGGTACTTGGTATTCTAAAGAGGCCTACATTGCAGATTTTTTCGTTTATTTAGGCACTTAGAAGCAAAGTGATCATGACTACTTCAGTCAAAGCAGAGTCCTTTGCGACTTTCTTCAGGCTTCCCCTGCCAAAGAAAACTGGGTGGCTATTTACCATATAAATTGTTCCTGGCAGTAGGCAGGGGTCTGGGTCTGGGCGCACCGACCTAGTGCATTATCCCGAGACAAATAATTTATTAGATAAAAGCACAGTAATTAATGTACTCACAAAAACAGCAAGAAATTGCACATCACAGATCACTGTACATTCCATCCAATGTATCAATACGTATGGGTGTAACAGTCACTGAAGGCCCCGTGGGCTGACGCATTTCGAGGAATTCCTCTTTTTCTGAGCCCAAGTCAGGTCAAGGCCAGTGACAATCCTAAAAAGTAGTTGGTAAGCCAAGAAGGGTGTCAGCAGTCAGGAATCAAGTGTCAGGTATAGCAGATCTATACTTGCCCTATGCCCATCTTTTCTGCCAAAGTCCTCCATTCATAGAGGCCATTAGTACAGCTTCTGTGAATAAAATACAATCTATCAATGGAGTGGGTGGACCTTTCAATCATCTTCTTGGCATCCCATTCATAGATCCTGTTTCATTTATAGACGGTAGCACTTTTTGGTTCTGAGGAAGAGGGTCCTCCCTCGAAATGCATCAGCCAGGTATATGGATACCACCACATCACCTAGCACCGTAGGAGTATCCTGGCTGTCATGGACAATAAACAGTAAACCGTTTTAGTGGTAATACATGAGGTCGGTGTGCCCCTCTTTTGTTGTTGTAATATATAGAAGGAGCTGGGAAGAAAAGGTGGACATAGTCCGGCACTCTTGATGAGAGCCTGCAACAGCTCCCCAGTTCTATTGACCCCTGCTGTACCAGAAGATTACAGCGGTAAGAGAGGAGGGGGGTATTGGAGATTTTAGATTTCCACTAAACTAGAAGAGAGAGGCCCAAGGGACACAGAATTTAAATAATATCCCTTGTTTTTATTTTGTATTTTTTCGTAGGTAATGTAAGGCTTTAAACCAGGGGTGCTTAACCTTTTCAAGAGCGAAAGCCACTAGCAATTCGGTAACTGGTCATTGGCCACAATGAAATTAAATGGTTCTGAAAATTGCTAAGTGACGGTGGGAGGGAAAGGAGGAGAATCCGGATTTTAGCCATTGCAGGAGGAAAATTGACGGGATCAGTTCCTGTATATGTTGCCCCTCCTCTCCATGTGTAAAGCAGAATGTGATAAGGAGGCCATCCAATTGTGACCCCTGACGCTACACCAGTAGTTGAGAGTGTGGTAAAAGCACATCTCAACTATGGGTTTTTACAACCCCCAAACCGCAAATGTAAACAAGCCGTTACTGTCTTGAGCCCCCTACAAGACTGCTTTCACAATGATGCACTACGGTTTACACGCACAGCAGGTGCAGCGCAGTGCACCTGCTGCTTTCCTGCGAGTTAGCTAAGCTTTGGCATGTACTTCTATTATATCTTGCTAGTGTGGTGCACTTTTAGAAAGTGCACCAGGCCCGCAGAATAAGAAAGAAGTGTCTTTCGTTGGTTTGAGGTCGAGGGCCATATCAAAGGGCTCCGAGGGCCACAGGTTGACCACCCCTGCATTAAAATAAGGGTTCAGTTGGGCTTTGATGATTATCTTTTTTTAAAGTTTTATAATAAAACCAGAACACTGATAACTCTAATACATAACAAGACATAGAATACATTAGGTAATTTTATATTTTACTCTTGGATTGCCTTTCAACTATTCACTTCACTAAACTTGCAGTTAAGTTTACTGATTGAGGCCAAACCAATCTTACACCATAAAAGCCTGCAGCCCTGTAGCACTCAGAATACTGTCAGTCTGTGATTGAAATATTCATAAAGCATACTTATGAAGTACCCTGTTAACACTTCGCCCATTACTTGGAACATTACAGAACTATTCAAGAGAAGTTAAATTAATAGCTTGAACAATATCATTCTAATTAGCGATTTAAGTGAGCAAATGACAAAATCTGTGACTTAATATGCATAATAGCCTGTGACAAAATTACACAGCAATCTTGTAGGTTGTTTATGTTTAGTCATTTTAATATGAGAACTGTTGGAATGTTAATAGGATCTGGAGTAAAATTCTATGCAGTAATGCATGATTACAGTGCAGGGTTTAGTTTGCTTTCTTAGACTGAGAGGTTAAACGGATTTGAAATTGTCAGTCTCTGGTGGTTTGCTTCTTACTTCATGAAAAATCAATTTTAATATCAATATCTTGTGCAATAACAGTATAAGAATATCCCTATTTATATTGTTTGCAGAAATGGAACAAATGTATATCTGGAACTCTGGAAATGTATATCTAAGTCGAACTCCTTACATACAGCAAATTACACAGCCTAAATATTTGTGAACTCTGATACTGCCAATGGATTTGTAATTCTGTTCAGTAAGTCATCCAAATAACTCTGTTGTATAGTACAGCCAGATCCTGTTCTCCCTCAGACCTTTCTGAAAACTACAGTGCATGAATTTGTTCAATACAGGCCATTTTCCTGGCAAGTGAATGGACAATGAAGTAAGCAGCACACTGATGAGATAATTTTATGCAGTGACGGACATTTTACCTCATAATATGGTATGTTTCTGCAGGGACACAAAGGAAACAATAGTTTCCTATGTGTCTCATTCACACTGCAACTGCCCTGTGCTGCAGCCTGCTGCGATAAAATGCAAACACAATGAATTTTTCTGTAGGGCACCAGCCCGAATCACACTGCAATGTCAGGCAGCGCAATGTATCATGCCACCCGTCGTTACAGTGAATGAAGTGTAAGTTTTGTGAACTTCAAATAAACATGGTACAAAATAACAACAAAAAAAAGGAGGTAGGGAGTGGTGCACTAAATCATATACCACACTGCCCACCACACCACGGTTCCTCCAAGGTAAAACCAGCATTACAGTATATTATTATATGCTGCATTTTTAGTAAGATAATTGTCACATTCAGATTGTAATGTGTGTGTGAAAACATAAGAATTAGCATAGGTTGCCTTAGCTGTTGACAAAACAAAAGCCATAATCATCTAGAATATTGCGCATGAAGGAGTACCGTTGGCATTAGTTACCTGACGCTCATTGCCTGTTCATTAGTGCTAATGCAACGCAGATCTTTTGAAGCTTTCTTCAGCCTTACCCCAGCACCACCTTTAAAACCCTTTCTCGCTCCTCTTCTACTCATGGACATTTCAGAGATGTGCACATCATTCTTTACCGTAAGAACAGCACTGCTATTGCAGCGTTTCATTACCTTGAGAGTGTGAAATAGGATTCCCAGCTGATACCAGGTCCCATTTCACATATGTGTAGCTTAAATTGCTGCCTTACAAAATAGCAAAAAGTGTCTCAGGTTGATTTTTTGGAAAAATGACAATGCCCAATGAGAATACAGGAAAGATGAACTGGCATGTAGGAAGAAGTTACATAGTTACATAGTTAGTGAGGTTGAAAAAAGACATCAGTCCATCCAGTTCAACCTATGATGTGTGTGTGTGTTTACTGTTAACCGTACATTGTATACCCCTGTATGTTGTGGTCTTTAAGGTGCCCATATAATAGTTTTTTGAAACTATCAATGCTCCCTGCTGATACGGCTGTTTGCAGAAGAGAATTCCACATCCTTACTGCCCTTACAGTGAAGAACCCCCTGCGTATTTTAAGGTTAAACTGCCTTTCCTCTAGTTTTAGTGAGTGGCCATGTGTCTTATTGTATTTCTTTCTCTGAATAGGTTTTTCCATATGCTAGGTTTGCCAGCACAATATTTATACATTGATATCATATTCAATCGTTTCTCTTCTCCAGAGAGAATAAGTTCAGTGCTTGCAGTCTTTCCTCATAGCTATTGTCCTCCATTCCCCTAATTATTTTTGTTGCCCTTCTCTGGACTTTCTCCAGTTCCAGCACATCCTTCCCGAGGACCGGTGCCCAGAACTGGACAGCATACTCCAGATGTGGCCGGACCAGAGTCTTGTAGAGTGGAAGAATAATCTTTTGCTGACTCCATTTTTGCTTCAAGAAGGGGTGAACTTCTGCATTGCTAACATATAATAAAGGCCCTTGATTACAAGTGTACAAGCTGCCTAGCTCTTTTTTTTTTTGCTATATGTACTATGTACTTACAGCTCCTCTACTGTTGGTCCATACATTTACATCCAAACTAATATTAAAGTAGGCAAGATGGTGGGGAAACTATCTTTTTCAGCCTGTCTTCCCCTGGCCTCATTGTACCTTGTATGGCTTTGATGTCTGATACATACATCTAAGTGTTTTTTATTCAGCCACTAAAGGGTCTATTTATAAAAAAGACTGCTTTGCGAATGTCTCAACTTATGTGCAAGCATCCCGAACAATACTTGTAATGTTTGTACTATGTGGGTAATAGTGTCTTTGTTGACTTTTCACTAAGATTGGATCGTAAGTGAAAAATGGCCACAAGAACATGTGACCATGAGAGTTAACATTCATCAATAGAGAAATAGCCTAACACTATGGGCTAAGAACATTCAAGCACTCAGCACTGTGTACAGTCTATGTATAATCTATGGAGAGTCCTGTGCAAACAGTCGAATTAATGGATGTTCGTCCAAGCAAACTTCCAGCTGCAGTGTAAAAGGAAACATTTTTATTTTTACCACTGCTAAATGTGACAGCTTCCTCCTGGCAGCCAGCACCCGCCCCAACACATGTCAGCCAGGAATTTCTAACTGACAGGTGAATGTAAACAAAGAGTGTAAATAGTGTAAAAAAAAAAAGAAAAAGGAAAAAAACAGCATGGCCTCCCTCTCCAAAATGCATACTAGGCCCTTTAGGTCTAGTATGGATATCAAAGAAGAACGCACAAAAAAAAAATGGCAGGGGGTCCCTCCAAAACTCAAACCAGGCCCTTTGAGTTTCATATGGATTTTAAGGGAAAACCTCATTAAAAAAAAAAAAAGAAGCATAAGGTCCCCCTCCAAAATCCAAACAATACCCTTCTCTAAGCATGCAAACTGAGTATCCGGGAAAGGGGAAAGGGAGAGATTATTTTGCCTCCCCACCGAACTATATCAGGTCACATGACCTCAACATGGAGTGGGATCCCCTGGCAAATCATATTGTTCTCATGTTGATGAAGACAAAGGACCCTTTTCTACAACCTATAGTGGGAGAGAAGCCCAGACTGTGTGTGATATTTGTCCACATCCTAGCAAATCATGTACAACTATAAACAGAATATGTAGTCATGGACTTTGTGTGGATATGTAGAAGAGAAACAAAGAAAAAGAGTACCAAAAACAAATTTTATTATGTACCATTAAAAGTCCATTACACAACATTAACAATTACTTTGCACATAGGGGTTCACAACATGCAAAGATTCTGAGTTCAAATGTGGACTGAATTTTGGGAAGCCTTCTTCAGGAGAACTTGTGACAAAATCAGTACATTGGAATCCACTCCTTATATTTTAATAAATAATATCAGCCAGTAGGGTAGACTGGAATTCATAGCATGTGTATATCGCCTATAGAGGTGCAAATGAGTAAGCCAAGATGAAGCCACTGCCTCTTGGATGGAAAATCCAGGTACATTCAGTACTCAATCAATAGTCTTGTACAAATAATCCTAAAATAAAAGGACCAATTTCCCAATAGAGAACCATACAGACCCAATGTGAGTAAGTCACCATAAAGACAGCATGGTAGTCAAGGCACATATATTCCAAAGAGAGTGCTCTTATTAAGTATCCTAGGAACAAACTGAGCCACAGACTGGATTTATGTGAACTGAGTTTGTTCCTAAGATACATTGGAATATATGTACCTTGACAACTTTAAATATTATGCTGTCTTCATGGTGACCTACTCACATTGGGTCCCCTTTTTGCCTTCTGGGCAATCACAGGTCACACATCACAGGTTCCAGAAGACTACGGGACCATTCACAAAGTGCAGCAGGAAGCCGGCTGTGAAGCCATAAGGCTTCACAGCCCTTTTTCCTTAGCTAAGATGACAGCATCTGGACCCAAAGCCCATTGCAGAATGGCTCAGTTGGGGACAGTGCTGGATCCCTGGACAGGTAAGTATCCTTACATTTAAAGTCAGCAGCTACAGTATTTGTAGCTGTTGAATTTTATTTTTTTTGGAGGAGACTGGAGCTTCTCCCTAATCTATGCTGCTGTACAAAGCAACTGCACCCACATTGTGTTTACAGCTGTAATAAAGATAGGCTGTAGGCTGTTATAATAATGTTTTTGAATGCGAAAGGCAATGTATGATTTCCCACAGAAAGAAACAAGGGCAGTTTCCTCTGTTACCTTCAATATATTATATTCACTAATATTAGTCCATTTTAAACCTGGTACAAGGTAGGTAGTAATATACATCCATCTCAAATAGACCATTTTATTTGAGTTTGCCACATTAATTACTCGTAGATGATTACCATTTCCGCGGATGAGGCTTGCTTGAGGCAAGTGAAAAAAATGCACTGTTATTAGACACCTAGCACATTCAGTATTTCAATCACTTCCATCTTGTATACTAAGTGAGAGGGTCAACCTAATGTAATCAAATGGTAGTCAAAGATCTTGATTTACTACTGCTATTGCAACTTTGCCAGGGCTGCGCTATCCTGCAGATTTTTGAATGGATGTGTCGTCGCATTATTTAAGCTCTGTATGGCTCTTTATGGCTGTCTCTAAAATGACATAGCAGCTTGGCGTAGGAATTCCAGATTCATAATGAAAGATTGAAAAGTCTGCTAGCTAGGTAGCATTGGACCATTTTTTAAAAATGAGTTTGTTTACAGACTTGCTGCTTTTCAAGCAGAAGATTGATATCTATGCAAATTGCAAGGTATTATACAGTACTTCTCTGCCTGAAAATATAACCAACAGACCTGAATCCAAAATACTGATGGAATCGTAGCCATGTGCATGTGTGTTAGTGTGGCAGCAATTTTATGGTGCCTTTTTGATCGTCCATGTGGCAATAACTTTTTAGTTTACTGTATACCACTGTAAAAGCCCTGGTGCATGAACATTTGCTTGGGATTACCATGTGTAGCACATGCAGTGCACAAACAATGCATTTCTCAGAACTGATTTAAGGAATTACATTCATATTGTACCAGCTTTATCTCTTGTTATTCTGATACTTTAGCAGAAATGATGTATAGTGACCTAGAAGAAATATATATAAAACTAACTTAAAGTGCATTTCCACTTTTGCAGCCATATTGGAACACCGCCTTCTTTTAATTTGTTACATGTATTCATTCACATAGCATAAAATATTTACAAATTGTTGAAAGTGCTCCATCCTGGCCCCTCTAGCTAGGGAAAATCCTACATAGTTCTCTTTGGTTAAAGTGGTTCTAAAGGCTTAAAGTTTTTTACCTTTATGCATTCTATTCATGAAGGCTACTTACCTAAGCCCAATCTTAATCCAGCAATGTGCAATGTGCACAAGAGTAGCATCTCTCCCGGGTCTCTCCCTCCTCATTTTGTGAGATGCAACAGTAGAAACCATTGGCTCCCCCTGTTGTCAATCACAGCCAATGAAGAGGGAGCGGGAGGCAGGGCTGATTCATGCTCACTGTGTCTTATGGACACAGATAGCCAGTTCAGGAGCAAACATGCACAAACCAATTGTTATGGGGGCCCTTGAAAAGGGGAAGGAGACACGAGAAGAGGAGGACCCAAGACAAGGAGGATCATGGCTGCTCTGAGTAAAACCATTGTACAGAGCAGGTAAGTATGACATATTTGTTATTAAAAAATATACCCTTACAGACACTTTAATAATGGCTGGACAACTGTGTTTGCTATAATTAACCCCGTCTGTACTGTTCAGAAAACTTGCAGCAGTGGTTTTTAGTCTAGAGTGCGAAAGAAGATTTTTCCCCTGGGGGTGGGACTTTAAAGGCACTGAATATATAACTAGAAACACTGTATACAATTAAATACATTTATTGAAAGACATGAATACAAAACGTTAAATATTAAAAACAAATAGCAAACTGTATACAAATCATGGTGTCATGGGGTAAAAAACAGGTACCGCTGTGTTGAAGGTAAATGCCCGACGCGTTTCAGAGATACAACTCAGAATTCCTTCTTCAGGGGCTACCTTTGTATAGCGGTCTGTAAGTGATCAATCAAATATTTATCAATTAGTGGTAAGTATATCACAGATTTGTATATACAAACAGTGTCATAACATGTGCATTAGTTATTATAAACATTATACTACATATATACTTCAAGCAAAATTTATATTTAACATGATGTAAAGGAACACTTACAGTATCTGCCAAATGACACTTTAGATTGTGAGCTTGCCCATAATAAAAACAAGAAACTGGATTGCTCTCATCCCTGCATTGGGGTGCCTTAATCAGGAAAATGGAAGGATTGGATGAAGACGTATCATGGAGGCACGTTCCTGCTCATGTGTGCCCGTCAGCAAAGAGCTGAATGGGGACAGCTGGAACCCACAAAACACTGGGAGATCTGCTAGGTGAGACAAAGAGGAACAGTTTTTTACCAAGGAGCAAAGAAAAAAAGGGTTTGGTTACGCTTGCTCTAATAATAATAGAGCAAGTGATTAAACACTGCACTATTCTGTGGGGTTTGTGTCTGCATAAAGTGCTGCATAAAAAAAAAATGTATATAAAGGATTAGGTGGTAATGAATCGTAAATAAATCGAGAGAGGAGTGGATAACTACCGTTTATTCAATGGGAGATCAGGAAGTTTATGGAAAAAATATTAATGGAAAAAAATCAACTCGATCAAAGTAGACAACAATGCCACTAAATAAAAAGTCAGGCATTGTGTAAAAATTAAAAAAGTAGATCAAATAGCTGCAGCATTAATAGCAGACAAACAAAATCCCACATAGTTACAGTGTAAAAAGAAAAGAGAAAAGGTTTGATTACCTTGGCAGTAATGTAAGTTCGTGTGAGACCATGTATTGCAGCATCCACCTTCAAGCAAGTGAACAAACCGAATCACTGCCTAGAAGGGGAGCTGTTTATATTGGTTGAGGTGATTGCCTAATTGACAATAACTGGAGGTACTTACCTCTTGTCTGCCTCTTTAGCAGTCCACCTGTGGGTTCCCTGGTGCGCAGCCGCCGGGCGAATTCCCAACCGCGCATGCGCGAGCAAGATCACGGCGGAAGTCCGCACGGCCGATGCGCTCCACCGGCACGGTCGCTTCCGTCGGCGTGACACGCAAACAGGAAGTGAATGGGCGAGAACGGTGGGTCTCGAAGAGAGCCAATGGCAATCGCCCAAAAGGCGGGCGCTCAACAGAGCGTCCGCCTACCGTGCCGGGCTGTCACCAAAGGCACACAGAGATGACCAGAAGGTAAACAATGCCCAAACAAGCGTCTTAATTAACATCGCCTGAAAGAGTGGTAAAAATAAAAAGGGAAGGAATATTAAACTTCATAATTGGTTTAATGGAAAACTATTCAATTAAAGAACAGATTAAATAAGGCATGGTAACCAGTTTATGGGGAGGAGAGCAGACCAGTAACAGCGTGTGTAGGGAGAACTTAACCCCTCCATAGACAATTAAAGTAATATGTAACCAAAAGGCAATACAATGGCCATAAATACAATCATAAAGGCTATTAGTCAATATATTTTATTTTACAAGTCAGTAACAAGACTATTTAACAATCAAAATTAGCCAAAAATGTTTAACATAGGTTGACCTGTATCACATAAATGAGGAAATAAGGGAGGAAATAAAGAAGGGAATAGACTTAGATGGAAGATAATATGATGGAGTTATTGTTCCATACCCCCTGATGTGAACCCCTCTAAGAATGGCTTGAAGGAAATCATTTCATTTAGGCCTGGGGGGACTGTGGCCTTTAAAGTATAAATCCACCGTAATTCCATCTGCAGAAGAATTTTGTTCCAGTCCCCTCCACGGGGACTAGGGTGGATTCTATCAATAATTAAAAATTTGATATTTGGAAATTTACCTCCAAAACTAACTTAAAGTGCATTTCCACTTTTGCAGCCATATTGGAACACCGCCTTCTTTTAATTTGTTAAATGTATTCATTCACATAGCATAAAATATTTACAAATTGTTGAAAGTGCTCCATCCTGGCCCCTCTAGCTAGGGAAAATCCTACATAGTTCTCTTTGGTTAAAGTGGTTCTAAAGGCTTAAAGTTTTTTACCTTTATGCATTCTATTCATGAAGGCTACTTACCTAAGCCCAATCTTAATCCAGCAATGTGCAATGTGCACAAGAGTAGCATCTCTCCCGGGTCTCTCCCTCCTCATTTTGTGAGATGCAACAGTAGAAACCATTGGCTCCCCCTGTTGTCAATCACAGCCAATGAAGAGGGAGCGGGAGGCAGGGCTGATTCATGCTCACTGTGTCTTATGGACACAGATAGCCAGTTCAGGAGCAAACATGCACAAACCAATTGTTATGGGGGCCCTTGAAAAGGGGAAGGAGACACGAGAAGAGGAGGACCCAAGACAAGGAGGATCATGGCTGCTCTGAGTAAAACCATTGTACAGAGCAGGTAAGTATGACATATTTGTTATTAAAAAATATACCCTTACAGACACTTTAATAATGGCTGGACAACTGTGTTTGCTATAATTAACCCCGTCTGTACTGTTCAGAAAACTTGCAGCAGTGGTTTTTAGTCTAGAGTGAGTCTCCTTTCTTTTCCTTGTGGTTCATGCAATGGTCTATGTTTGGACAAACTATGACAGTTTGTTCTCTGAGTTATCACAGTAACTGTTAGTCAAATACAGGCGGTCCCCGAGTTACAAACATCCGACTTACAAACGACTCCTAACAGGAAGTGAGGGGAAATCTAGCCCTAGGAAGGGAAATTCACTCCTGTAAGAGTTCTCATGGGAAAAATGTGTCTCCATTGAAGCTTTATCACTAATACTTGTTTCCACAACAACCCCAAATTTTCAAAATCCAATTGTCATAGGGATAGAAAGTGAGGTGAAATCATCTGAACAGGGGCACAGATAGCAAAACAAATGGTACAGGGATGTTAACCCTTCCCTATGCTATCCAAAAAACTATTATTATTATAATTAAAACATTTTCTTTTGGCTGGAGCTAAACTTAAAAATTGTACCTGTTCCGACTTACAAACAAATTCGACTTAAGAACAATACCTACAAACCCTATCTTGTTTGAAATCTGGGGACCCCCTGTACTGCTATCAAGTAACAAATATACATGTTTTATACAGTTCCATGCCACCAGGTTTTGTAACTCAAATTGTACAGTATGTGCTTTTTGGATAGTCAGGAAGGTCAGGAACACCACTGCTACCACCGAATGACCACTGCAACCAGGTATCCCTCAGGGACCGGACCGTGCCAAATAAAGATGAAATAGGAGGCACAATAGTGTAATACTGTCTTGCAGTTTTTATTTCAACAAAACACACAAATAGGACGAAACGCATAGGACGAAACGCGTCAAACGCAGGCATGCTGTCTCCTTGTTAACCAAGGTCATCACCGGCCAGCGGTGAGCTGGCCAGTACGCCTTGGTTACCATTACTTTCTGCTTGATTTTTTACTATTTGATGTAAGCATATTGGATTAGGGGGGCTACTTTGTGTGTTTTGCTGAAATAAAAACTGCAAGACAGTATTACACTATTGTGCCTCCTATTTCATCTTTATTTGGCACGGTCCGGTCCCTGAGGGATACCTGGTTGCAGTGGTCATCCGGTGGTAGCAGTGGTGTTCCTGACCTTCAAGGGTGCAAGCAACCTATGCTTACAGGCGTATGATCATTGTATTTCTGGTGAGTGCCCATTCCTAAGGGGAGCACTTATGGTGTGGTGAAGGTAAACGCCGGATCAGAGTGTTGAGCACTGGGAGTTCCGATGTCATAGTGAAAACCGGTTTTCTCCAATCAAAGACTTTATGGATATATAACTCACTTATTTTATGAGGACTGTATGATTAACAATATGCATGCACATATTGAGCGCTGCTGAATGTGATTAGTGCTGAATATTTTCCACTTTTAGTATTTATTACATTTTATAAAGATCGTTTTATTGTCACAGTAGCTGCTATCAGTGAAACCTATGATATTTAAATGATTTTAACTGTATGAAATATCTCTTATATCACAAGCGCTGGGCGAGTGTTTGAAGCTTCCTTTCAACCACTTTTTTTATTTTTTTTTAACTATCCCTGGCTCCTTTGCTTAGGTATCTGGAAATTCTGAACACACACAGCCAAGGTTTGGTCTAAACCTGTGGGGTTGCCCTACCCCGTTGCACAGTATCCCCCTTGTAGAGAATTATATGGCCTAGTCTGTTTCTGAAAGGGAGAACACACACTCACTGCCCTCCGATTCTTGGGCACCCAGGCTACAAAGAAATAGAAAAGAAAAAAGAACATGAATTGCCTCTTATAGACTTCAATGGGGTTGAAGCTGGATAGATTCACTCATTCCTAGTTAGAAGGAAAGCACAGTCACATGACCTGGTAAAGTCATTTGATGATCTGTCCTCTATGGAGTGTTCCATATTCTACAAATGAAAGAGAATCATAAAATGTGTATACAGTATATCAAAATCAGTTGCTCTGAATTAAAAAAAAAAAAAGACATGCGTGAGATATGCATAAGATTGGCCTCTACGTACGGCTTAGGCATAGCATTTACAAACCATTTCAGAGCAACCAAAGATATTCCATTCATACCATTTGTACTGTTAAGACATTTACAAACATTTGGTATTGTCGCCTCACAGTCAAAAATACATAGGCTTCCACATTTATTATTTATTTGTGTCCTGCCAATATTGGTTGTGTGCACCTGCATATTCTTGTAGCACTGACATTTTTTTTTTTTTGTGTCACACTTATGATAAATTAGGGCCATATTGTTGCACTGCTATAGTTACAATTAAAAACTACAACTAGACAATGTTTTGTCGGTTTTAGAAAATCATAGCTGGATGCAGATTTAAATAGACTAGACATTTTATTAACCTTACATTTCAAATTTAGGCTTAGATAGCAATTTTTGGGTTATATCACTTTTTTAATGGAAGTGGTGTTTTCCTTTCAAAGCCTATTTAGGGAGGTAAAAACAATCACGTCTTCACTGTTTCTCTGTTTTTACCCAGATACTGCAATACATACACTTCAATAGACCTACATTCTTTAAACTGCATCCTTTTTTTTTTTTTTCACTAATTAAAGCTGAACTCCAGGGGGGGCACAAATGCATGCAGTTATGTATATATATACAGCAGGGCTCAAAATTTCAAGTCCTGAGCTACTAGACAGGCCTTAGGGGTTAGCCGCCACCAGTTGCCCCACCCTATCCCTACGCTTAATTCCACCCCTAAAAAAGCCCTCATAAATAATATTACACTGTTAAATGTTTTTGTATTAATGCAGAAGTTACAAAAATAAATATTAATAACAACTTTATCAGTGCCCATCAGTGCAGCCTCATCAGTGCCCATCAATGCAGCCTATCAGTCCCCATCAGTGCAGCATCATCAGTGAATCTCCCCAATGCTGATTCATCAGTGCCACCTCATTAGTGCCTATGGGTGAAACCTCACCAGTGTCCATCACTACAGCCTCACCAGTAGCCATCAGTGCAGCCTCATCAGTGCAGCCTGAGCAGTGCCCATCAATGCAGCCTCAACAGTGTCCTTCAATGCAGCCTCAACAGTGTCCATCAGTGCAACCTCACCTGTGCCCATTAATGCAATCTTACCTGTGCCCATCAATGCATCCTCACCTGTGCCCATCAATGCAGCCTGATCAGTGCCCATCAATGTCCATCAATGCAGCCTCATCTGTTTTCATCATGCAGCCTCTCCTTTGCCCATCAATGCAGCCTCCCCGGTACCCATGAATGCAGCTTCCCCTGTGTCCATCAATGCCGCCTGTGTTCATTAGGCAGCCTCACTTGTGCCTATCAATGCTACCCCTCACCTGTGCCCATAAATGCAGCCTGATCAGTGCCCATCAATTCAGCCTCATTTGCGCCCATCAATGCAGCCCCACTTGTGCCTATCAATGCAGTCTCACCTGTGTCCATCAGGGCCCCCTTTCCTGTGTCCATGAATGCAACCCCACCTGTACCCATCAAGGCAGCCTGATCAGTGCCGCCTCACCTGTGCCCATTAATGCAGCCTCATCTGTGCCTAATAATGCAGCCTAATGTGTGCCCCTCATTGCAGCCTCATCTGTGCCCATCAGTGCAACCTCACCTGTGCCCGTCAATGCAATCTCACCTGTGCCCATTAATGCAACCCCACCTGTGCCCCTCAATGTAGTCTCCCCTGTGCCCATCAATGCAGCCTGACCAGTGCACGGGAAGAGAGGGGAGAGGAAGAGGAAAGCCGGCCAGATAATCACAGAGTGGGGATCGCCCCACTGTAACAGCTTTCTTTTGAATTGCCGGGCGATCACCATAACACACAGTACCGCCTCTTGGATTGGCTCCTATGATAGGCGTCACATGTCCCGGCATTGGACCGGTGTTCTGTCTATCAAAGGAGCCAGGCCAGGAGGCGGTGCTGTGTGTAATGGTGAGTGCCCAGAAATTCAAATGAAAGCTATTACAGCGGGGCGATCCCCCCTCTGTGATGATCCAGCCTGGCTTTCCTCTTCCTCTCTTTTGTCTTCCCCTGGGCAATCGTTGGGAGAACGGCTCCCAAAGCAGCCCCACACTCGCCCTCAATCATTTTCCACTTGCAAAATGCGAGCAGATGAGTGCAAAATTTGAGGGCTGAATACAGTATATACTGTATATATATATATATATATATATATATATATATATATATATATATATACACACACACTTGATTTTAGTCTGTTGTATTACCTCTACAGCAGCACCTTGACTGAGAAAGGGGAATCACCCTTGGCCAATCAGGTGTCCTACATTCCCATCTGCTAACAACGTATATGCTCATAAGAGAGAGAGCATAGAAATGACCTTATCAGCCTGTTGTTGCTCCTTCAATATTTAATTTAAGGCAAGAGAGTGTCTGCAGTAGAGCATGACAACAGTAGAGAAGTCAATTCACCAGGCCAAGCTGTCTAGCAGGGCCGTGTAGATTTAAGAACTGGATGGACATAAATACAAATCCTTATTGAAAGTAAGCTTACACCATTATATATATATATTTCAACTGTGAATTTACATGGTTGCCTATAGTCCAGCCTTAAATATAGCCAGCCCCAGCAAAAGCTCCCTTGTGGCATGAAATGCATGGTGTAATTGTGTCATTAGCCGTGACATCACCACACAGTCACAATCGCTGTGCAGGAATCAGGTACACACAGTGAAGTTGTAGCTAGTGTGGAAACAGCAAAATCTGTTTATTGATACAGTTAACTTCTATTTCAGGAACAATAAAAGGTGGCTTTGAGGGTCAATAGAGAAGGTATCAGACCTTTTGAATTGGCCGGCACATACGGCTTGGTTGTATCTGCAAAGTCTGACAATAATGCCTCTAGCACCAGTTTTCTTTATATTTTTTTTTTCGCCTTGCCTGCTTAAAAGTGAGTGTGCAGTTACATCTAATGCTTGCTATTCAAGCCATACTAGAGATTTCATTGTGGGATCATTTTTCAAGGGCTGAAAATGTACAGCATCACTTACAGTATTATTTATCATGTTACGGTTGCTGCAATAAATGATCTATTTATGAAGTCACTTCCCTGAAAGGAAGAGGTCACTGAGTTTTTATGTGTGTGATGAATGGTCATTTGGAGTACAGACAATATCACCTATTTTATCCATATTAACAAACAATATGATGTGCTTAGTTTGGCCTCTTTGCCAAGACATCTAAAGTACCTTTTTCTGCTAAATAACCAAAATGACATCTTCGCAGATGTACGGATCTTGTGAAAGTGTGCTTATGTGTAACTAATACTTTTTTTCCTACGCTTTTCAAAAGTCTAAAAAAAGGTCGAAGACCAATACTATTTTGTACTGTAAAAGGAATTACTCTGCAAAAGCGCCAAATGGCTTGAGAAACGGAGCATGGAAACAGGCACCTAACACAAGGCATTTCATCACCAGCAGGAACCACAATGGCTTAGGTATGAACATTTATTTTTTCTTTGCTCATTCTTTTATCTCACTGTGCTACTACAGCGAATAATAATTCTGAATGGCTGCCCAACCAGCTATGAATTCTTCATTCCTCTACAGGTTAAGAAAGCTACAAGAATTTCCAAAAGGTGTGAATGGAAGGAGTGCGTCTTTTAAAGCCCTTCCAAGGATAAGGCTATTGTTAATTTGTCTGTGCTGGTACTTAAATCCCATTGTTCCTTCATAAAAATGTTATATCTTCTGAGTAGAAACAAGACAATGCAGCGGAAATGAAAAATGAGTTTGTGTAACAAGTTATCTCACTTCAAAGGGACTACGGAAATAGTGTTTCAAAACAAGGTTTATTACTTTTTCCCCAAGATATATGAACCCGCCTTATCAGTTTAATGCAAAAAATGGATTTATATGGCAATAAAAATAAGAGGTTCAAGTACTATTACATTTTTTTTTTTATTATAGTTTAACATGAAAATACAGTTTATTCATTTTGAATTTCTCGGCATTGGAGAATAAACAATAAAGAGGATAATGGCAACTCAACAATTTAAAAATGCTTTTATTCGGCTTTCAGTTAATAAGGCATTGTCTGAATTTAGCTATTTCGCCAGTCAGATTGCAGATTTATACTCAATATACTTGTTCAATAAATATCACTTGATGATAGGTGACATATGATATACTATTTTAAAAATGAGTTGCAGTGTATCTCCGGCCAAAGTTTTTTTTTTTTTTTTTTTTTTTTTTTAGTTTTGTGAGGTTTTTAGTGATTTATGGGACCATACTGGGAAGATTTCTCTTCACTTACTGTCCTTGTAATAATGTCATTTTTTCTCAGGGACACAGACCGCAATAAAGATACCTTTATTATTTATTTTTTTATTTTTTAGTGAAGTAGGGGAAGGCTAGAAACCTTGGAAGCATTTGTACATTGTTATAGATATCCCTTACTTCCTCTATGTCTATAGCATTGTTGTCACTATGACAGGAAGTAAGGGGGAATCTTCCCAATGAAGCCCAGGATGGCAATAAGAAGTTCAAATTCTTCCACATTCTCTCCAAAACTGAAAAAAAAAAAAAAAAGGCCAAAACTACACTTTAAATTTTATCTAGGTCTAAAAACCAAAACCTTATGTGTGCGAATATACGTTGAATGCAAATGAGCTTTATATTTCCTTCCTATTGCTGCTGTTTCCCCTCAAACATACACTTTGTTGTCAAAAGTATTGGGGCGCCTGCCTTTACACATACACGAACTTAAATGGCATCCCAGTCTTAGTCCGCAGGGTTCAATATTGAGTTGGCCCACCCTTTGCAGCTATAACAGCTTTAACTCCTCTCGGAAGGCTGTCCACAAGGTTTAGGAGTGTGTCTATTGACCATTCTTCCAGAAGCGCATTTGTGAGGTCAGGCACTGATGTTGGACGAGAAGGCCGGGTTCGTAGTCTTTGCTCTAATTCATCCCAAAGGTGTTCTATCGGGTTGAGGTCAGGACTCTGTGCAGGCCAGTCAAGTTCCTCTACCTCAAACTCTTTCATCCATGTCTTTATGGACCTTTATTTCTACACTGGTGCTCAGTCATGTTGGAACAGAAAGGGGCCATCCCCAAGCTGTTCCCACAAAGTTGGGAGCATGAAATTGTCCAAAATGTCTCAGTATGCTGATGCCTTAAAAGTTCCCTTCACTGCAAATATGGGCCAAGTCCAATCCCTGAAAAACAAACACACACCATAATACTCCCTCCACCAAATGATTTGGACCAGTGCAGAAAGCAAAGTCCATAAAGACATGGATGAGCTAGGTTGGGGTGGAGGAACTTGACTGGCCTGCACAGAGTCCTGACCTCACCCCGATAGAACACTTTTGGGATAAATTAAAGTAGAGACTACGAGACAGGGCTTCTCATCCATTATCAGTGCCTGACCTCACAAATGCACTTCTGGAAGAATGGTCAAACATTACCCTTGGCACTCTCCTAAACCTTGTGGACAGCCTTCCCAGAAGATTTTAAGCTGTTAAAGCTGGGCCAACTCAATATTGAACTCTGTAGACTTAGACTGGCATGCCATTAAATTTCATCTGTGTGCAAAGGCAGGTGTCCCAATACTTTTGACAATATAGTGTATCTGTTAATTCTGTGAAAAAAGAAGTTGACAAGTCATTTCCTTTGCTGGGGCAACCCCCCCCCCCCCAAAAAAAAAAAAAAACACTGGCATTAAGCTCGTAATCAGTGTGTTGTCACTAGCAGTGTAATCTTTTGCTAGACTACAGGTGTATGTTCCAATGCAAACTACATTGGCACATCAGTTTCCCAAGTACATTATCTTCTTTCTCCACCAATCCCAGTCACATTTTACCCCACTAACCCTCATACTAACACAAGCAACAGTGGTTTCATGGAGAAAAGATCAGATGAAGCTTCCATTGCTTTAGAAGATTCCGATTTCATTTTAGGAGAACCTATAAAATCTAGCTCTTATAAAATAAAGTATATTGTGTGCTTGTGTGGAAGTGCTTAACTAAATAAAGAACAGTTTTATATTCATTATTAAAAAATGAGAGCTTAAAAATCAAATTGTAACAGGGAGAAATAGTACACAGCTATTTATTTATTCCCATAGCTGTTTTCTTGCGATACAGACAGTTCTTAACCTCTTTCCAACTATGTAATGCATATCTGTTGAAACAAAGATGGTGGGCTTTAATGCCCATATGGCACACATATGTGTCCACGAAGGGAATATTTCTGTGCTGAAAACACACTGACTGTGCACTTCTAGCACTGTACCTGGTCTCTAGTAAGGATTAGGAGCTGGCAGGACAGCCAATCACAATGGTCACATGATCGGGTAGTCCTTCTAACCCCTGCATGTAAAGACCCTGTTAAAGGGAAATCAGGACTGGGTGGCAAGAGGTTATTGGCCAAGTGAAGTCACTGAAATACTGTAGATATTCAGACAGACACTGTGTTAACAAACTTCAAATTCATGCTTTTGTCGCCACTTTCCTTTTTATAGAAGTAGTGCATTGTTTAAAGCAGTGGTTCTTAACCTTGTTGGAGGTACTGAACCCCACCAGTTTCATATGCGCATTCACCGAACCCTTCTTAATTGAAAAAATAAAATATGATTTTTTCAAACTCAAAACATAGGTATATTTTTAGGTATATATTTAAACATAGGTGCACAAAATGAACAAAACCATTAAAAAAAAAAAAAAAAAAAAAAAAAAAGGCTCCATAGCTCAGGGGTTAGAGCACTGGTCTTGTAAACCAGGGATCGCGAGTTCAAATCTCGCTGGGGCCTCCCTGCAAGTGTTGGCGACTGTATCTCAAAAAACAAAACCATTAAGAACAAAGAACAAAACCATTAAAACATGGGGTGTCAGGAGGGCACACACTGGGGTGGGGGATTGGGAGGGCATACCATGGGGTGTCAGGAGAGAACACACTGAGGGGGGAGGTGTTGGGAGGGCATACTATGGGGTATCAGGAGGGCACACACTGGGGGGGCTGGGAAGACATACCATGGGGTGTCAGGAGGGAACACACTGGGGGGAGGTGTTGGGAGGGCATTCCATGGGGTATCAGGAGGACATACACTGGAGGGGGGGGGTTTTGGTGGGAGGGCATACCATGGGGTATCAGGAGGGCACACACTGGTGGGGTTGGGAGGACATAGCATGGGGTGTCAAGAGGGAACACACTTTGGGGAGGTGTTTGGAGGGCATACCATGGGGTGTTAGGAGGGCACACATTGGGGGGAGGTGTTGGGAGAGCATTCCATGGGGTATCAGGAGGGCACACACCAGGGGGTATTCACAATGCTTTATTGAGCTAAATGAAAAGGACATGCATTTCCATCTGTCAGCTAACAGCACCTCTATGCTAAGCTGCAGTAACTCAGCAGACGTAGCATAGAGGTCCTTGTAAACGAATCCACCATGTACAGCTAGCTGAGCCTACCTCCAGGAACATTCACTCGGCTACCTCTGCTCAGCTGCTCACACTTCCCTCTTCCAGGCGGGCGCGATCTACGTGGTCAGGTACATCCCCATCCCGCCCACTCTCGCAGCAAGCAGCCTGCAGGAGATAGGCTGGAAACCTGCTGGGGGAGGTACAGGGGGCGGAGTGTCAAGTGTCTATGTGTAATGGCTGTGAGTTGTCCCGACTGCAGCTCTGATTTCCTGGGGTGCGCTCGGCCTCACAATCAGTAATATTTTCTCGGGGGGAGCAATCGCCCCTTTGTCCCCCCCCCGCCGAACCCCGGAGACTGAGTCACCGAACCCCTGGGGTTCGATCGAACCCAGGTTAAGAACCACTGGTTTAAAGTCTAGTAGATCCAAGGTCCAAACATTTTAGTTTTTGACAGTAAGCAAAACCCCTATCATGTTTTTTTCATTAGCTGCCTGCAGAGGTTCCCCCTCTCTGTCTTGGTTGCTAAAAATTACCAAGCAAAGCTTTACATGAAAAAGAAAACTGAAAATATTGAACCTTTCCCACTGTTTTCTTTGTCTTGGTGGCCAAAAGTTACCAACCAATGCTCTACCTGTAAAAAGAAAACTGAAAATATTGAACCTTTCCCATTGTTTTCTTTGTCTTGGTGACCAAAAGTTACCAACCAATGCTCTACCTGTAAAAAGAAAACTGAAAATATTGAACCTTTCCCATTGTTTTCTTTGTCTTGGTGACCAAAAGTTAGCAACCAAAGCTTGAGCTATAAAATAGAAATATAAATACTTAAAGAGGATCTTCAGCCCCTCTCAAAAAAACTTAAAGTCAACAGTCACAAATACTGTAGCTGCTGACTTTAAGTAAAAGGAAACCTGTTCTTCGCTGGTCTTTGGGTCCCCAGTGCCAACATTATTACAAAGGGAAGCCGGGTTTCCCACTGTGCATGCGTGAACTCTACTGCGCTTTGTGATTAGTCCCACAGGCAGGGGGGGGGGGCAAACTTCCATTCAGGTTGCATAGGCAATCCAAGCAGAAGTGGAAGTGGGCACCAGTCAATACCAGGTACCCACTCCCCCCTCAAAAAAAAAAAAAAAAATGTGTCCAAAAGTGGTAGAGGAGGGGGGGGGGGAAGGAGGTGGAAAAGTGGAACTTCCCCTCAGTGACGTACCAACGGAGGGTGCGGGGGGCAGGCCGCCCCCGGTTCCACGCACTGGGGGGTGTCAGGCCGGTGACCTGCCTGGCATCTCCAGGCTGCCCGCATCTCCGTGTAAAGGCAGCTGCAGTGGCAGCTCCTTCAGTCCGCGCTGCTCGCGGGGGGGGGGGGTGCCCAAGCAGCCTAGTGTGTGTGCTGGATAGGAGGGCAATGGGGCAGCTGCATATAGAGGAATTGATCTTTCCATATTCCTCCTGCTGTCGCTGAATGCCTTATTCTACTCCTCTCAGTGGCTGCAGGAGGAATATGGAAAGATCAATACACCTATATGCAGCTGCCCCATCCCCCTCCTATACAACTTCTTTTGCTGGCCCCCCAGTGCTCTTTAGCCTCCCCCCAGTGCTCTTAACCCCCCCGTGCTCTTAACCCCCTCAGTGCTCTTAACCCCCCAGTGCCCTTAGCCCCCCCCAGTGCTCTTAACTCTCCCAGTGCCCTTAGCCCCCCCCAGTGCTCTTTAGCCCCCATGCTCTTAACCCCCCTGGTGCTCTTAACCCCCCATGCTCTTAACCCCCCCCCCTCAGTGCTCTTAACCCCCCAGTGCTCTTAACCCACCCCCTCAGTGCTCTTAACCCCCCCAGTGCTCTTAGCCCCCCCTGCTCTTAACCCCCCAGTGCCCTTAAGCCCCCCACCCGGTGCTTTTCAGCTCCCCACAGTGCTTTTCATCTCCCCCCTATGCTCTCTGGCTCTCCCAGTGCTCTCCAACCCCCTGTGCTCCCTGGCTCCCCCTCTGTGATTTCCAGTTCCCCCCAGTGCTCTCCAGTTCCCCCCCTCCCCCCGTGCTCTCCATCCCCTGGTTTTCCCTGCCCGCCCCCCCCAGTGCTCCCTGCCCCCCCAGTGCTCTCCACCCCCTGCGCCTTCCAACCCCCCTGCAATGCTTTCCAAACCCCCCCTAATTCTATCCAGCTCCCCCCATGCCCTTCAGCTCCTCCAGTGCCCTCTGCTTCCCTTGTGCTCTCCGGCCCCCCTAGTGCTCTTCTATCATGTTTGCAGTCTCTGACCTTCTCTTGTATCATGTCCACAGTCTCTGACCATCTGTTGTATCATGTCCTCAGTCTATGACCATCTGTTGTATCATGTCCTCAGTCTATGACCATCTCTTGTATCATGTCCTCAGTCTCTGATCATCTCTTGTATCATGTCCTCAGTCTCTAACCATCTCTTGTATCATGCCTCAGTCTCTGACCATCTCTTGTTTCATGTCCTCAGTCTCTGACCATCTGTTGCATCATGTCCTCAGTCTCTGATCATCTCTTGTATCATGTCCTCAGTCTCTGATCATCTCTTGTTTCATGTCCTCAGTCTTATCATCTCTTGTATCATGTCCTCAGTCTCTGACCATCTCTTGTATCATGTCCTCAGTCTCTAACCATCTCTTTTATCATGTCCTCAGTCTCTAACCATCTCTTGTATCATGTCCTCAGTCTCTGACCATCTCTTGTTTCATGTCCTCAGTCTCTGACCATCTCCTGTATCATGTCTTCCGTCTCTGACCATTTCCTGTATCATGTCTGTAGTCTCTGACCATCTCCTGTATCATGTCTGCAGTCTCTGACCATCTCTTGTATCACATCCGTAGTCTCTGATCATCTATTGTATCATGTCCTCAGTCTCTGACCATCTTTTGTATTAGGTCCGTAGCCTCTGACCATCTCCTGTATCATGTCTGCAGTCTCTGACCATCTCTTGTATCACATCCGTAGTCTCTGATCATCTATTGTATCATGTCCTCAGTCTCTGACCATCTTTTGTATTAGGTCCGTAGCCTCTGAACATCTCTTGTATCATGTCTGCAGTCTCTGACTATCTCCTGAACCAGGTCCACAGTCTCTGACCATCTCCTTTAGCATGTCTTCAATCTCTTACTCAATCTTAGAAACATTGCTAATAATATTAGCTTTCTGTTTATGCCAAAGGTAGGACTGTGAAGGGGAGGCAGAGAGTGCAAAAGGGGGAACTGTGATTAGAGAGACGGGAGGGGGGCAGACTGCAAGGGGCCCTGTGATTGGGGCTGTAAAATGTGTGTATCAAATATTCTTGAAAGCATTACAAATTTTTGTGGGTGTTTTTACATTTTAAAGTTGGGGGGGTGCCAGATATAGGATTCGCCCCAGGTGCCAAATAGTCTAGGTATGCCACTGCTTCCCCTTTTGGGTAAAGCTCCACTTTAATCTTTTCCTCGGCTACACAGCTGAACTCTGCTCTGATCTTGAAAATCTGAAGTAATACTCCCTACAGCCATCATTGGTTCCACCTGCTGACCACTAGCTCATTATTGGATAAAGTACATCATTTATCCTTAAACCAAAGTCAAAGTTTTCAAAATAATTGTCTAGGATAAGCTCATTGATCTCAAAATGTCAACCTGGTGAAAGCAGTGCCCTTTGAATTCATGGATTACCCAAATAAGTGCATGAAAAAGTTGCTGAAAATGTGTTAAAAAAGTGCTGCAAGTGATATATTTTCCCAAAACACACCCATCTGCTCATTTATGTAACCAAGAACCAGAATAGCGATAGCCATGCAAGTGATAAAGTGATATGTAGTGAAAGCAGCTGCTCACTGTCATCCTGGTATTTACTGTGGCCCTGGCATGTCTAAATTAATGTAACCACTCATGGTATTAGACATAGTATGAATTCTTTAACCAGATGGGCCAGCAGCGTGTAGCTACAGCACCTCCAGCAGTTCAAAAAGCTATAATTGATCAGAATAAATATGGGGAAGTGTGTGTCTCATCTGCTGTGTACAACCTCAAGCACTTTTGAAAATCTTTTTTTCCATCTGTGAAATAAAACAAGAATAGCCTGTTTTCTTATATCAACACGAAACACTGACCGCTAGAGATAAACGATTTAGAAATAGATTTGATAATAGCCTAAAACAACAAAACAAATCACAAGCCCTGTCTTCTGCTGTATATGTTTAGATATTTTTAGGTCACATATTATTAAAGGGACTGGATTGTTTATTTTTATTTTGCATTCTTTATCAGTTATTGGTACATGGTTTATATGAAAATGTTTTTAGATGGTTTTTATACACTTTTTTCTTGTGTCATATTTTTCTGACCTTTTTCACTTCTCCATCAATGACTTCCATTAGATATTCCCTGGAATTTATAAAGACTGGTGCAGACAAATTTTGCAAAAGTGTCTCTTTTGTGTTCTAAAAGAGGTGAATCACGCCCCAAATTCATGCACTTGTCTAGAACTTATATTTGAATCTGGTGCCTGCTGCTCCACTTCTAGAATGCATGCGAGACACTTTAGCAAAATCTGTCTGTGCCAGTTTCTCACTCTGTATGCCAAAAATACATTGGTCTTAATTGCTCCACTTTTGTAAGAGACTGTTACTTTTTTATTTTGAATTTGGTGCATTCATAGAACCACAATGTAAAAGTGGCGCATTTTAGAACTGCCTGAATTTGGTGCATAAGTTGCTGTCAGAGCCAAAGGTGACGCAGATGCTTCATGAACTTGGCCAATTACATTAACAAGAGGGACTAATGCCCAAACACTGGAATAGCAGCTTTATTGCTTCCCCACCAATATCGCTAGCAGTACTGCTGAATAATACCAGAAAAAATATTAATTACAGGACAAGCTGTCTTCAAAGGGTGTTTTTAGCCTACAATTCAAAGTTTTCCCCAGTGACATCCCCTTTTTAAGTCAAACCAATTTGACAGCAACGTCTATAGGCTAGCAACAAAGGAGAGTAAGAGTAATCATTGTACTTTCAACAGGAAGCATACTGTGCAACTACAAATAATCAACCTATAAATATATTACATGTATATTGTTATAGTTCATTATTAGAACTAGAAGTCATTTTTTTACGGGAACATATAGTGTTTCTTAAAGCAGTAGTAATGTCCGCGTGTTTATCTATACCTGCAGATAAGCCAATAATAAGACTTACCTGTGAGTACAGCAAATATCTACTAAACTTACACCTTTTAGGAAATGTTTTTTAGTAGCAGTCTTTGACCAGCGCATGTGTACTGCTCTCTCACAGAATGGTGTGCTTTTCATTGAGAGAGCTGTGTCGTGGCTGTGACTCCAGCGTGCATGCACGGGAATGACATTCAAATGGCCAGGGGAAGGAAGGAAGTAAGGAAGAGTGGATGAAAATGGAAGCCCTGTCAGTGGTGACAGCATGCAACTGGAGGGCTTTGTTTTAAGGTAAGTCTTTCATAATGTGCTAGTATGCACAACATACTAGCACATTATGCCATTACCTTGCAGGAGGAAGATTTTTTTATTGCAGTTTACTACTGCTTTAAATATTTTTTTTATTATGTCAGAACTAAAAATTTAAATATTCAGAAATATTTGTACTTTTTTACATGTATATGTCATTTTTCATAGTTACCCAATCAAAAAAAGGTTTATTTTCAATTTGTTTTCTAATCAAGCATTAAAAGTATACTTACTCTTCTCACCAGTTCTTCTGATTTAGGCCTCATTCATACAGGATTTTAGTACCTGTTGTGGCAAGAATACAGAATATTCCTGTGGATGGACTCAAAGGAGGACAGTAGCCCTATCATGAATTATTTCCCATTACTCGCATAGTGAACTCTGATAGACTTAAAAAAGGGCCTTGTATCGGTTAAGACAAGGCCATATGAAGTTTAATTCAGGGATGCATAAAAAAAACTATATATATATATATACTGTGCATATGTGTAAGAACTCATGAAAATAAAATGAAGCTCAAACCATTATAATTACCCTTTAATGTCTCATTTTAGATATTCTTCTGATTTTGACTCCTTTGTCTCATCAACAGCCTGAGGATTCTCTTTATTTCCTTTTTCCAGCTCTCTTTGGTATACATACCCCTTCCTCCATGCTATTTTATATCAGATATTAGAAACACATGCTCATGACAGACTCATGCAAATATGTCCTTCCATACTTAAACTGTATGTATTGGGTCTTCTGCCTGCTAAGTACCTAGGATTTTTGCATGGTTACTATGCTGTTCCTGGGTAAAGTTTGGAGAATATATTTTTGTTATTTTAGATAATGTACCTAATGAGTCTGCCTTATGAACATTGTTCATTTCTACTGTTACTATTTATTGTATTACAATAGATTCCGATTTTTTCCCTATGTGTCTTTTGATATATTGTTGGCATAAGGTACGTGTCTGCCTTTGTTTCGATGTACCTGTATTATCTTTAAATTGATAATAAAACTTGATTCAACATAATTATCCTTTAAAAAAATTAACACATAAACTATAACAATTTGAAGTACCTTTTCTGCTGCCAAAATGTAAAAATGATGGATTATTTAATGCCTGTAAAATGTAAGTCCTCACAATAAACCTATTATTTTGAATTGTTCTGGTTGTATTTGTTAAAATGAACTACTTTAGTTATACATACCAGAGAAACGTTCTTTCAAAAATTCCTTTTGTTGTTGGCCTGGTTAGTCAGGAAAGAAACAAGCAGCTAACTTTCTAACAACAACAAAAGGTGCCATTTAGAAGAGTTGAATTATTGGCCTGCCAAGATTGTAACTGTTACTGCTTACGTGTTCTTTGACCTTTTGGGAGCCCATCAGTATGGGTCTCCTGGTGTCTCTTTCTCTTACAGTAATAGACATCCATTATTTAAGATAGGTAGCTTGTCAGTAGCCTTTCAGTAGAAATTCACTGCACAATAGTGAATAAAGAACATCATTTAAATCTGAAATAAAAGATAGTAAAGTACCATTATCACATTCCACATAAGACTTGAACATAACAATGAACTTTATATTGAGTTTTAAAGTGGATGTATGTTGCTTATTAAGACGTAAGTAAGATTACCTTGGTATGGTGGTAATTAAATGAAAACACATATGTTTGATTACGTATGGAGCCCACTGCACTGCTCACTGAGTGCAAAATTAATTAGGTATCTAGTTCTCACATTTGCAGAAAGTTTGCTGTTTATTAATACCCCTTATTGGCTAACTGTAAGCTTAACTCCAGGTGCATACAGAAAATAACCACAATCTTCTTCTTCCTCCTCCTCCAGAAAACATGACCCAGAAAGAGTAGAGGGAGACACATGGCAGTAGAGTAGGTTTTTTTTTTCTTTTTTAATTTTTGTAAAATAGGTGAGAGGTAGGGAAGGAGGTTTTTGCTTTTTCCCAAGATGGGCTTTAACATAATAACTGTATAGTCCAAACAAATTCCAGCATCATCACCTTTAAAATATATCTAAGCCTATTATATATTGTGTATTGACCTCATTGCTCTGTAGCTTAGAAATGTTAAACAGAAAAACCATTATAAAATGTTTCTACTATACGTTCTACTGTTCTTTTTTTGTAGTGTTCACTGGTGAAAATATTTAATTTTTATTATGCATTTAAATAAATGCAATCTATTGGTGCCTTGGAGGGAATAACCATTAGGTTCCCCAAATCTTTGTTACCTCATGATTAAAATTATTATGAGAGAAAAAATATAATTAATTGTATGGTTCTGGTCGAAGAGTATAGAGAATATCACATTTTTAATGAAATACATTATTCACATCATTACTTAGCAGGATTCTAATACCCATTTTCCATAGCTGTGGGGCATTAAATAGTCTTTTCAATAGTTATCTAGAGAGACCCATCACACTGTTCATCACACATGGATGACTATGCCAAAGCTTACAAGACAGTGTTCTGTACACCATTGTAATGATTTTTTTCTCATATTTTCAAGTAAATACTTTAAAATGTTCTGAAACTGATATTGTTCATTGATCTTTCTGTAACAGAAAGCATTTGTTTGCATGGATGCCAAAATATACTGAATATACCTTTTTACTGACCTTTATAGTTGTGTCCTATATTTCAGAGCAGTAACTATATGACTAAATAATGAGTATATGAAACAGGTGCGCTGCTGTGGTATAATAAGTATATACAAGTAACAAGAATAATGTGAATTGCTGCTCCCACCGTGCTCAAGTACTCAGTGAACTTGAAAAAATCAATAGAATAATGTGAATAAGTAGTGGTGCGCTATTCTAATGTGCTAATTTTTTATACATAAATAAACTTCAAATTAAAAACAATAATCAAACCTTAGAACATTTGCTTAAAAAACATGATTAATAATAGTATCATGAAAGTCAGTGATTATATTTTGTTTTTTAAGCAAATGTTCTAAGGTTTGATTATTATTTGTAATTTGAAGTTTATTTATGTATAAAAAATTAGCACATTGGAATAGCGCACCACCAACTATATGACTAAATCATGCCAAAATAATGTCTTGAACCTATACCCCATGTTTGTAAAATCCGTAAATGATTATGTTTGCGGCACACACACATTTAATTAGATACTGTAAATCTCCATCAGCACAGCCAATACCATAAAAATCCAGTTAAATAATGTGTGCAAATAAATGTTGCTGCAAACTTTAGCACTTGGTTAAACAGCCATGGTTCACACTGGTGAGGCTTTGAAATCCCACTACTTAGGTGCGATTTCAAAGCCACAGACCAGTGCGCCTGGCACTGCCGATTTCATTGCGGCTTGCAACTAGGGATGATCGAACGGTTCGGGTCGACCATCGGTTCGACCATCGGTTCGACCAGAACATTGGATGTTCGATATTCGGCCGAATACTGAACTTTTTGCGGCAAAAGTTCGGTATTCGGCCACCAGAACCGCCCAAAATGCACTGGGACAGGAACTGGTCTTTAAAAGCCCGTGATTGGCCCAGAAACGTCTGCAAAAGCCAATGAGGGGGCAGGAGTCTCCTAGGAATGTGATTGGAGTGACTACGGGGACCAGAGGCCAATCAGGAGTGAATACGCCCCACACTATATAAGATGGCCCGCCTAACCCCTAGCACAGTTATCCAGATCCTGTTGAAGAGAGTTGAAGCAGTTCTCTGACTCCTGCTTTGCTACACTACATTTCCTACATATCGAGTGGTTCTAAAGCTCCATATAGCAGAATTGTATTTAGCTTACAGCCAGTGTAGTTAGATACAGCGATTGTGCTGGTTCTTAGAGTTACAAAAAAAAAAAAACTTAAGGGACAGTGTCAGTCTTCTGCTGTATGGAGCTTTCTATTTAGTGGAAAGGGATATCTAGTATAGTTAGGGAACTTTGTACTACATTAGTTATATTTAAAAATTGAGTTTCTGTAGGGAAAGTGTGAGGGTTCTGTTTAGTGAGCACGTGGCACAGTGCTGCTGTATCACAGCAGGTGTACGTGCTTGCTAGGCAGCAAAATACAGTGACAACTTAACTCCTGTTGTTCAAAGCGTTAGGTGCACTGTACAAAAGCCTTTGCAACTGTGCGTGACACGCATCTGCTGTGCTGTATCCAGCGACAACTGTGGGTCACATAACAGTGTGCGTTTTTCACCGCACACAGTTGCCAACGCATCAGTGACAACCTAACGCCTGTTGTTCAAAGCGTTAGGTCCACTGTGCAAAAGCCTTTGCAACTGTGTGTGACACGCATCTGCTGTGCTGTATCCAGCGACAACTGTGGGTCGCATAGCAGTGTGCGTTTTTCACCGCACACAGTTGCCAATGCATCAGTGACAACTTAACGCCTGTTGTTCAAAGCGTTAGGTCCACTGTGCAAAAGGCTTTGCTACTGTGCGTGACACATCTGCTGTGCTGTATCCAGCGACAACTGTGGGTCGCATAGCAGTGTGCATTTTTCACCGCACACAGTTGCCAATGCATCAGTGACAAATATGCCTGGTAGACCAAGAAAAGGCATACGTGGCCCTGCTGCGGAAAGGGGCACAGCTTCTAGGGTGTCTAGAGGCAGGGGTGGACGTGGTGGTCAGTCCTCAGCCAGGCCACCATTTGGATTGTTCTCCGGCAGTGGCCAAGCTATACGTCCACAGTATGTACAGGAGGTGGTGGACTATAAGACCAAACCCTCATCATCGGCATCATCTGCAACTACAGTGACCCAGGCAGAGAAAAGTGGTCAGTCTTCTGCAGTTGTCAGAACAAATACAGATGAGTCCATGTCCACCTCACGTCCTCCCTTAGGCCCAACTTCAGACATGACAGAGGAGTCAGCTGAGCTGTTTGACCACAGTGTTGGCCATCTACTCCAGCCTGATGCTCAGTCCTGAGAAGGGATTGTAGCCTGGGCTCGGTGCTGCAGCCAGTGTTGCCCCCACGTCTGCAAACATCTGGTGGTGTCGCTGATCCGGGTAGATCGATCACTTCTGCCCCCTCCTGCTCCTCCTCCTCTACCTCCTCCATGCCCTCCTCTGCAGAATGGTCCTTTGAATATGATGAGGTACCACGTAAACGTTTAAAGGGCTATTCTATGTCTCAGGCCAAAAGGTGTCACGGAGTGCTGCAGCTTGTGTGTCTAGGGGACAGGCAGCACACTGCCCCTCAGATTCTTGGGGCTCTGCAGGCACAGGCCCAGAGGTGGTTGACACCACGCCAGCTGCAGCCAGGGATGGTGGTTACTGATAATGGGTCAAACCTCCTGGCCGCCCTTCGTCAGGGAAAGTTAACCCATGTGCCATGCCTGGCGCATGTCCTGAATCTCGTGGTACAGCGGTTTTTGAACTCGTACCCGGGAATGCAGGATGTGCTAAGGATGGCAAGAAGGGTGTGCAGTCACTTCAGGCGGTCGTACAGTGCCACTGCACGTTTGGCCGAAGTGCAGCGCGAGTTTCACCTGCCGGTACACCGCCTCATCTGTGACATGCCCACCCGCTGGAACTCCACCTTGGCTATGCTGCAGCGCCTGTACACGCAGCAGAGGGCCCTCAATGAATACCTATGCGAGTACGGCACCAGCACTGTCTCTGCGCGCCTGGGCTTCTTTTCATCACGGCAGTGGCTTTTGATTAAGGATGCATGCGCTGTCCTCTCGCCATTTGAGGAGGCCACAAGGATGGTCAGCCGGGACAGCGCATGCATCAGTGACACCCTACCGCTACTGTTTTTGTTGGAGCACACTCTGCGTGGCATTATGGACAGGGCACTGGAGGCAGAGCAGCAGGAGGAAGAGGAGGACTTCCTTGCCTCTCAAGGCCCCCTTTACCCTGAGAATCCTGACCCCATTATGCCTAGCTCCCAGAGGCCCGAGCAGGATCCAGGGGTGGAAGAGGAGGAGGAGGAGGACGATTCTGCGGGAACTTTTGCAGGGTTTGAGGAGGAGGAGGAAGACATGCGGCAATCTGCAAGGCCTAGTTTGACTCCCTCGGGACACTTTGGAGTAGTGCGTGGCTGGGAGGAGGAGCCCGCTGAAGATAATGTCGTTATGAGTGACCCCGAGGAGTCAGCTTCTCAGGCCTTCGCTAATTTGCGACGCATGGGAAACATCATGCTTCAGAGCCTGCGAAAGGACCCCAGAATCAAGGCCATTAAAGAGACTAACCACTATTGGTTGGCCACCCTACTTGACCCCCGGTACAAGTCTAAAGTCTCTGAGCTTTTCCCATCCACCCAGAGAGTCCACAGGATCAAATCCCTTGAGGACAGTCTCAAGAGGATTCTGGTGAACACGTTCCCCGACTCCCGTAGGGTGCAGGGGCGGGGACAACCTACCATGGATTCTACTGGTGGTCACGAGAGGAGCGTTGGAGAAGGCGTGCAGTTGATGGATGCCTTTCGGTCTTTTTTTAGTCCTCACCTCCCAGGCCTCTCAGCTGCCACATCGCATCGACAGCGTCTGCATCACATGGTGGACGATTACGTGAGGGCACAAAGTGACACAGAGGGCTTTTCATGTGACGATGCCGATCCACTGGCATACTGGGTCTTAAGATTAGACCACTGGCCAGAACTGGCCCAGTATGCCATGGAGTTGTTGGCCTGCCCTGCTTCCAGTGTCCTATCGGAACGGGCATTCAGCGCAGCAGAAGGATTCGTCACAGACCATCAAACGAGACTCTCCACCGACTCAGTCGACCGTTTGACATTCATTAAAATGAATCAGTCGTGGATATCAAGCTTTGATGCACCTGATGCAGACCTTGTAGACTAGGCTATCGTTGTGATGTGGCAGCTGAGCCTCAGTTTAAGCCTGGACCATGGTGCCACCCTCAAATCCTCCTCTCATTCTCTTTACGTTCACAGAACCTCATTTTGGTTACAACAAAAACTAGCATGTTTGCGCACCTGTTCCACAGGTGCACACCTTTACAATTTTTGGGCCTCCTTCAACACCAGCTCTTTGGGGTTAAGGTGGGGAGGCTATGCTAAAACAAAAACTAGCATGTTTGCGCACCTGTTCCACAGGTGCACACCTTTACAATTTTTGGGCCTCCTTCAACACCAGCTCTTTGGGGTTAAGGTGGGGAGGCTATGCTAAAACAAAAACTAGCATGTTTGCGCACCTGTTCCACAGGTGCACACCTTTACAATTTTTGGGCCTCCTTCAACACCAGCTCTTTGGGGTTAAGGTGGGGAGGCTATGCTAAAACAAAAACTAGCATGTTTGCGCACCTGTTCCACAGGTGCACACCTTTACAATTTTTGGGCCTCCTTCAACACCAGCTCTTTGGGGTTAAGGTGGGGAGGCTATGCTAAAACAAAAACTAGCATGTTTACGCACCTGTTCCACAGGTGCACACCTTTACAATTTTTGGGCCTCCTTCAACACCAGCTCTTTGGGGTTAAGGTGGGGAGGCTATGCTAAAACAAAAACTAGCATGTTTGCGCACCTGTTCCACAGGTGCACACCTTTACAATTTTTGGGTCTCCTTCAACACCAGCTCTTTGGGGTTAAGGTGGGGAGGCTAAGCTAAACAAAAACTACCATGTTTGCGAACCTGTTCCACAGGTGCACACCTTTACAATTTTTGGGCCTCCTTCAACACCAGCTCTTTGGGGTTAAGGTGGGGAGGCTATGCTAAACAAAAACTACCATGTTTGCGAACCTGTTCCACAGGTGCACACCTTTACAATTTTTGGGCCTCCTTCAAAGCCAGCTGTTTGGGGTTATGGTGGGGAGGCTCCGCCAACACCAAAACTACCATGTTTGCGCACCTGTTCCACATGTGCACACCTTCATAATTTTTACGCCTTCTTCAAAACCAGCTCTTTGGGCTTACAGTGGTATGGCTCCGCCAACACCCAAACAACAATTTTTGCGCACCTGTCACACAGATGCATATCATTGTAATTTTTTTCCTTACAAAGGCAATTATTGCCTTCATTACCAGCACTTTCATAGGGATATGGTGTCAAGGCATCGTCCGCACCACCAAAGGCCCAATTTTTAAGCATCCTTTACTTCTATTCAAAGTCAAGAGACAACAGTATTCATCCAAAACATCTCTAATCTTGTACACTCTGCACTACATTGTGGCCCCTACCCCTAACCCTCAATGTATCCGTGCATATATGTCTGTTTCTTGTGAGAATTCAAGTTAAAGTGCACCAAACACCATTTTATATGAAATAAAGTGCAATTACATACATCTTTGGACTTCTTGAAAACATTTGGTAATAATAGCCCCATTGTGGAAATACACCCGTTAATTATATGCACATTTAAAGAGACAGCACCTTTTTCCAAAAAAAAACTCTAATCTTGTTCCCAATGCACTGCATTATGTCCCCATCATACACATTGGCTGTGCCGTTGATTAGGAGCAAAAGAAAGGTGCGGTTAAGCAAAAAAGTCATTTTTGAAGATTTGGTATGCTATAATTCTGGTTCTGGACATGCTACAGAGCTGAAACTTCACAGGTACACATTTTAGACCCCCCAGACACTAAATCCAAAGAAATCTCTCTTTTTTTTTTTTTTTTTTTTTTTCAATAATTGGCTCTCTATCAAAAACAAAAATTTTTAAGAACTTTTTTTTGTGTGATTAATAGTCCCTGGGGCATGACCCAGAACCCTAGGCACTTTTTAGGGGCATTTATTGGGTTTTAGGGCTTCAAAATGGTGTTTTTTGATTCCAGAAGTTTGGGTCCCATTGATTTCAATGGGGTTCTGGAATCTGAACCGAACTTTTCCGAAATTCGGGTGTTCTGGTCGAACCGAACTTTTCAAAAGTTCGATCATCCCTACTTGCAACTTCATTTACCAGAAGTCTATGCAAGTTGCAATGAAATCAGAAAAAAAGTAGTGCAGTAACATTTTTCATAATCGCTGAGACATGAGTAGGGACGATATGAACGGTTCCATTGCTGGCAATGGGGTGCGACTTGTCATAAGATTTGGACCTGTGAAATCACATGACAAATTCCAACAGTGTGAATGAGGGCAAACACCAAATAACACCAACCCCTTAAAGTCAAATAACAATAACGAGTGCACAGCAGCAACTATTGAAATACTAACCAATTCATATGTAAATACATACATACTCTAAAGTGGTATTAGATCAATTCCTGCATTAAAATTGCGAAAGAGTTAGGTACCCTATATATATTAGGAAGGGTATGTGGGCCAATAAACGAAGGGGAGAGGGGATTGTGCTTATTTTTAAATCCTGCTATAAGGCAGAGATGCATAGGTTGCTCAGGGACAGTATTACACGTAAGTTGCTTAATAGGAATAAGAATAGGAATCCAGTGGCAGAATTTAAAGAAACGCTAAAAAGGTTGATTAAACACTTGCCTACTGTCTTCTTTTACCCCCTTCCTGCCCAGGCCAATTTTCAGCTTTCAGCGCAATTGCATTTTGAATGACAATTGCGTGGTCATGAAACACTGCACAAACAATGTTTTTTATTTTTTTGCTAAACAAACAAAAAAAAGATAAAAAAAAAATTTTTTTCATAGTTTTTCAAACAGATAAGTTGTCTCTTTCAATGATATGCACTGATGATGCTGCACTGATGGGCACTTATAAGGCAACACTGATAAGTACTGATAGGTGGCATTGATTTGCACTGATGAGGTGGCACTAGTGGGCAATGATGAGGCTGCACTGATAGGTGGCACTGATGGGCACTGATAGGTGGCACTAATGGGCACTGATGGGTACTGATAGGTAGCACTGATGGCCACTAATACGAGGCACTGATAGGCACTGGTATGGGGCATTGGTATGTACTGATAGGCAGCACTGATAGGTGACACTGATGAGGAAGCACTGATGGGCACTGATTGGCAGCACTGATCGTCACTGATTGGCAGCACTGATGGACGCTGATTGGTAGCACTGGTGGGCACTGATTGGTAGAACTGGTGGGCACTGTACTGATGATCAGTGCCCTGTTTATCAGTGTCAATGTCCCTTTAACAAAAGCTGGTTATCGTCTCTCTTTTTCTCCCCTCACGCTGTTAGTGTGAGGAAAGAAAAGCCGATAACCGGTAAAGGGCTGCTGTGATTGGATGGACTCAGCGATTACAGAGCGCACTTCCCATGTGGCCCCTGCGCAATCAAAGGAGGACATCAATAGACTCCCTCCTGGCAAGGTAAACCCACACTGTAGCCGTCATTGAGCTATAGCGCGTTTCGGAAGGGTTAAGATCGGGGTCAAGAAAAAGATTCTAAATAAAAATGAGGCACAATACCTGAATCCATCTTCTTGCAAAACACAGGTGATATAGGTGAAATACATAAAGATAGTAGTAATTCCTGGGGTAGAGCCATTGGTAATGGGGTGCATTCCTTGTCCCTATGTATAGGGCAATATATAGATTTTTTTTGTAACCTCTAATTACTTCCATTCTGGCTTACTTAAAGGACACTAAATATTTACTTCAAATCCTGGAGAGTGTTGCTTGCATGAACTCATGCTATTCAGTGACAGTGGACGTAAGTTCGCTGTACATAATTGTTATTAAACAACTGATCTCTGGAAGATTTACTCCCCCTTCCTGACCAGGCCATTTTTTGCAATACAGTACTGCGCTACCTTAACTGGCAATTGCGCGGTTGTGTAACGCTGTACCCAAATAAAATGTATCCTCTTTTTCCCACAAATAGAGCTTTATTTTGGTGGTATTTGATCACTACTGCGTTTTTTATCTTTTCCCCTATAAACAAAAAAATCTGTCCATTTGTCCAACATTTTTTAATTTCTTCTATAAACCCTAGCCACAAAAAAAAAATCAAATTTCTTCAAAAAATTTGGCTAATATGTATTCTGCTTCACGGTAAAAAAAAATCCCAAAAAGTGTGTATTGATTGGTTTGTGCAAAAATGAGAGCATCTAGAAACTATTGGATATTTTTATTTGTTTTTATTTATTTATTTTTACTAGTAATGACGGCGATTAGTGACTTATAGTGGAACAGCGTAATTGCGGAGGCCATTCTGACACTAACTGACACGTTTGATGCTTTTTTGGGACCAGAGATAAAAAATATGCACTGTCACTTTAGTAATAGGACTGGCTGGGAAAGTGTTAACATCAGTGATTAAAGGGTTAACTGCGTGTCTAGCCAGTGTTTTACTACACTGTGGGAGGTGATTTTACTAGGGGAAGAGATTAAATGTATTCCCTGCTTTGCAAGGACACAAATTCCATTCCTTTCCTCCTGTAAGAAGTGCAATCTGCCTTGTTTTCATAGGCAGACCGCCATTCTGCCTCTCTGCCTGATGGTCAGCGGGTGCCGACGGACATAGAAACCGCTGTGATAAAAATGTAAGAAAGGTTGAAATCGGCGCTACCTTCAAAGTGCTAATGTGCCAAATAAATAAATAAATAGTGTATGAAATAAAGTGCTGGTGTGTATTATTTATTTAAAGTGCTCATATGCTGAGTGATAACGGGTTAAATATTGCAACACTTATCAGTCATAAGTGCTAGTGCCAGAAAAAACTTGAAAAGAAACCAAACCCAGTGCTTTATTCAAATTAATATTGTGTGTTACAGTGGTAAATCGTGGAAGTTTACATAAATAACATATAAACAGAAAGTGCTTATTTTATTGAATAATGACTGTAAAATAATAACCTGTTATTATGACGTGCTGTGATCAAAAAGTGATGTGAAACTTCACATATATATACAGGTGAAAAAATAAATGAAGTAGTGAGTCCTCTCTAGTAGAGAAATGAGAAAACAGGTGTTTGATAAAAAGAAAAAGGAGAGCACGGGTTGCAAACACCAATGTAGCCACTAGGTGTCGCACCCGGCCAGTATACCACCTGTATATCAATAGGGACCAATATGGAATCCTGGGGTTCCCTCACCACGATCTCTCCTCGTCCCGAGTACCTCAGAATACAAAAAGAGAGAGAGAGGGGGACCCCTTGGTGCGATGTATGGTGCCAATTTTTTAAGGGCGAGGTAGTAACTCACGGTTAGGCTGTCCTCGATCAGTGAAGAGAAGCCGGGAAGCTTCCGCGTTCCACGGCCCAAGCTCCAAATACCGGAAGTGACGTAGTGACGTAAGACTCCACCCTACGCGTTTCGTAATACAACGTCTACTGCAGCGGCCTGACTGATAAGTGTTGCAATATTTAACCCGTTATCACTCAGCATATGAGCACTTTAAATAAATAATACACACCAGCACTTTATTTCATACACTATTTATTTATTTATTTGGCACATTAGCACTTTGAAGGTAGCGCCGATTTCAACCTTTCTTACATTTTTATCACTTTTAACCCTTTCAGGGTTGGTTGTTGGCAGCTTACACCTTAGGTCTTTTTTTGTATTTATTATAAACTCCATAGCGCTGGTCACCTCCTGCATAAAATAGAAACCGCTGTGCCCATTGACTCCCGATGTGTGTAATGCGCGCCCCCTACTAGGAAGATTTAGATTACGTATATAAGTGGTTAATCATTCAGATGTTATGGAATCTGTAATATGGGCATTGAATGGTTCTGATCTGACAAGTAAACATCAAAAAAAAATATTTTTAGAATGTTTAGAGTTCGGTCTCCCCCACGATTATTTTTGTTACAATAATCAATATTTCCTTCAAACTACAGGAGTAGCCATGGGAGACCAGTTCACTCTCAGTGTTAGAGATTATGATAAAAAAATAGGAAATTATGTACAAAAAATTTACAGTAAACCTACAGAATGTAATGACTATATAGCTGTGGACAGCTGCCATTATAAACCGTGGCTTTTTAACAAATACCAAAGGGACAGTTTTTCCGATTGCAGAGAAACTGTACGAAAATAGAAGATTTTTTACAACAATCAGAAATTTTTTAAAAAGGTTTGTATCAAGAGGTTATAGGAAGGAACTGATTAGGAAGGAGATTGATAAAGTGAAAAATATATAGAGAAAGGATCTGATTGCAGAGAGGGAATTGGCATCTTAGTGGTATCTCAAGTCCCAAAACAGGGGAAGGAATTTAGAATAATTTTATTGGAATATACTATTAAAAGGATAGGGTTTCGGGTTTCAGAGAAGGTGTTGCCTCCTCACCCCAAGTTTGATTATAAAATGGCCCCAAATCTTCAAAATAGATTGGCCCCTGATGTGTTTGACCCACCAGTTACAAAAAATAGCATAGTTGTGTCTTTCCTGCCATAACCCTGGTATTTTCTTACAGGGCAGGTGGTCTTCTTTCACATAAAAGTGATTCCAGCGATGGATTCGCTGCGGGATAACTTTTATGGGTGGCAGGAGAGCTGCCCCCGCCGCTTCCTGGTCTTTTTCCCGCTTACCGGAGCTGTCAGTAGCAGGGAAAACAATGCGGTCCATCCATGTCCCAGGTAGGAAGTCGAGTGAGGGAATGGCCCCCACTCGACTCTATGGTCTTAGAGGACCGAAGCTCCTTCATACGTCGCTTTCTCCCAACCGCCTCAAAGGGCCCATTTTTTCATGCTGAAATGAAATTACATTTTGTTTTTGCTTTTAAGTGTAGATGTGAGATCTGAGGTCTTTTTGACCCCAGATCTCACATTAAAGAGGACCTGTCCTGCTTATTTCTATTACAAGGGATGTTTACATTACTTGCATTAGGAATAAAGGTGATCATTTTTTTTTTAAATGGACAGTGTAAAAATAAAAATAAAAGGTAAAATAAATAAGAAAAAAAAATTTAAAGCACCCCATCCCCCGAGCTCTCGCGCAGAAGCGAACGCATACGCAAGTCACACCCACATATGTAAACAGTGTTCAAACCACACTTGTGAGGTATCACTGCGATCGTTAGAGTGATAGCACTAATTTTAGCCCTAGACCTCCTCTGTAACTCTAAACTGGTAACCTGTAAACAGTTTTAAATCTTCGCCTATGGAGATTTTTAAGTACCAATGTTTGTCGCCATTCCACAGGCGTGCACAATTTTGAAGCATGACATGTTGGGTATCTACAGTATTTACTTGGCATAACATTATCCTTCCCATTATAGAAAAAAAATTGGGCTAACTTTACTGTTTTCTTATTTTTTATTGAAAAAAGTGTATTTTTCCCCCGGCCTGTTCCTGTCTCCCCATCTGTACCTGATCTGATCGCTCTGTATATGACCAGGCTTGTCTGACTCTGCTTATCTTTCAGTCCCCTTGGAGCTGCCAAGTTGCTGCTTGGTCCATCTGCTACTGGGACATCTGCTTCCATCTGGTGTTCTACTCAGCCGGCAGTCCAGCAGCCTGCATGCCCACCAGCACTCCTGCGACTCTGCACTCCTGTGCCACCTATATACTTTACCAGGGGCCTCGAGTCAGTGGTGTAAGAGAGGCCTTCCTCTGCATATCCAGGCTCTACCCACCTACATGATACTGTCAAACAGTTGAAGAAAAAGTGGGCCTTGGGTGTTGGTGGTGCCTGAACACTTTAACCCCCCTCACAGTTACTCTTGCTGGGTGCAGGAACAGGCCCTGTTGTTAAAAGTTTGAATTTTTTTAAAATTACATGCACCTTTCAAACAGGTGCAGAAAAACTGGTTCTTATGTGTTGGTGGTGCCTGAACACTTTAACCCCCTCACAGTTACTCTTGCTGGGTGCAGGGACAGGCCCTGCTGTTAAAAGTTTGAATTTTTTTTTAAATTACATGCACCTGTCAAACAGGTGCAGAAAAACTGGTTCTTAAGTGTTGGTGGTGCCTGAACACTTTAACCCCCTCACAGTTACTCTTGCTGGGTGCAGGAACAGGCCCTGCTGTTAAAAGTTAGAAAAAAAATTAAATTACATGCACCTGTCAAACAGGTCCAGAAAAATTGGGCCTTGGGTGTTGGTGGTGCCCTAAACCAAAAACATTGTTGGAAGCTAGCATAATAATGATTCAGGAATAGGATAGGCAGCATAGGCAGTCTTCAAGGGATCCCAGATCCCTAGCAAATTCAAAGAGTTACATCAGCATCAGGGGCTTGATAGCTGCTGTTGATCCAGAACTGATTCATTTTGATAAATGTTAGCTGGTCAACAGAGTCTGTGGACAGACACACACTTTTATCCATCAGAAAACCTCCAGCAGCACTGAATGTCAGTTTGGAAAGCACGCTGGAAGCAGGACAGGCCAGTAGCTTGATTGCATATTGAGCAAGTTCTGGCCAGTGGTCCATTCTCAAGACCCAGTAACCCAGTGGATGTTCAGTTGGAAAGGTCTCCAAGTCTACACTTGCCCCTATATAATCCTGCACCATACGATGCAGATGCTGCTGATGGTTGCTTAAACCTAACAGCCCTGGGCACAGAGGACTAAAGAGGTGTTTAAAGGCATCAATCAGCTGGCCGCCTTCTCCACCGCTCTTCTTTTGATCTAACAAAGCCTCAGAAACACATTGTCCAGGGAATGGTAACCTCCCAGTGTCTGGAAAGATGTTACACTAATTTTTCTTCAAGGCGTCTTCAAGATGTTTCATCCTCTGCTCTCTCTGTGAAGGCAGGGTGAGCTATGCAATTTTACCCTTGTAACATGGTTTAAGAAGGGTTTCTAACAGCAATTCTAGACCTCAAAAATGGGAAGAGTCCTGGACCGGATGGTCTGACATCCCAATACTATAAAGTATACGAAAATCTCCTTTCTCTACCCTTAACTGAAGCACTTAACGTATTAGCCAAAGAGCACAAACCCTCCCAGGAATTCCTTACTGCCCATATTACAGTAATCCCCAAAGCCAAAAAAGACCCTATCTTATGCTCAAACTATAGGCCTATCTCCCTACTGAACATAGACGTCAAATTATTAGCAAAAATACTAGCCAACAGATTAAGACCACTGTTACAACACCTCATCGGTCCGGAACAGGTGGGCTTCATGGCTGGCCGTGAGGCCAGAGATAATATTATCAGGTCTTTGAACCTGATACATGAAGCCCACAGGTCCGGCATTGAAGGCTTACTACTATCCACAGAAGCAGAGAAAGCCTTTGATAGGGTCGCGTGGGATTATCTTATGGCTACGTGCGAACACATAGGTCTTGGGAAGAACATGTTATTATGGATTAAAGCACTCTATACTGATCCCATTGCAAAAATAAAGGTAAATAACATTTTATCAACCCCAATACATTTACGAAATGGCACCAGACAAGGGTGCCCTTTGTCGCCAATTATTTTTATCTTGGCCCTAGAACCCTTGATCAGACATGTAAACAAAGAACCAGCTGTGCATGGCTTTCGAGTTGGAGGAAGAGAGTTCAAACTCTCTGCTTATGCGGATGACCTCCTATTCTACATTACACAACCTCACATATCTATTCCTAACCTGAATTTACATTTCCGTACCTTTAGGTACATTTCTAATTTCAAGGTTAATCACTCCAAGTCGGAGGCCATGGACATTTCCCTTCCGGATTCGTTAATACAATTAACCAAATCCAATTGCCCATACAAATGGGAATCGTGTTCTTTAAAATACCTAGGAATTAGACTCACCTCAAAACTAGACTCCCTTTACGAAGCTAATTTTTCTACCACTCTTGCGAGACGTCAATAAAGATTTACGTAACTGGGACATCAAAAACTTTTCTTGGTTTGGTAGGGCTGCCATCCTGAAAATGGTAATTTTGCCAAGATTGCTTTACCTATTCCATGCTTTACCCATTAAAATACCAATGACCTTTTTTCGGAAACTTATCAGTACTCAAAGAAAATGTATTTGGGCAAACAAAAGGCCTAGGATACAATTAAAAATTGATGCAGCTGCCTAAGATGAGAGGGGGCATGGAGGTTCCTGACTTTTTCAAGTATTACCAGGCCACACATCTGACTAGAGTGTTAGATTGGCACTGTCATGCCACTCAAAAAGACTGGGTATCTTTGGAGAGACATTGCTCCCCATACCCGACCCAATATTTACCTTGGACAGACCCCAGCAATTACCCCTCTGATATTAGGCACCACCCACTTATTAGTACCACTTTGAAAATTTTTAAGAAACTTGCGGAGACCTATTAATTGTCCTCAAATCCTGGCCCTTTGACTCCTCTAACAAATAACCCAGATTTTGCCCCTGGTGTTACTTACGGGCAACCAGACCTAAACACTCCAACAGATGTGCCTCCTCTACTAGTTAAGCAATGTTTCTTAAATAACAGATTCATGACCTTTTTCAGAATTTAAAACTCTGGGAGCCCAAAGTAGCTATTGGAATTACGTCCAAGTACATAGTTTTGTACAGAACAATAAACAAAAGAAGCTTTTTCTCAGACCTCTAACGGCTTTCGAACAGATATGCAGGGACCAGTTACCTATTTCTAAAACTACTTCACAAGCATACCAATGGATCTCTTTTCCTCTATCAATTACCACAGACAAATATAAAAAGATTTGGGAACGAGATCTGGCATGCAATATTTTTGATAAACAATGGGAAAAGGCCTGTGTCTTCACCCATAAATGTTCTCTGAGTACCATAATCCAAGCAACTTTATACAAAATGCATATGCAATGGTACATTACTCTGGTGAGGCTCAAAAATTGGTCCCCGCACTATTCGGATAGATGCTGGAGAGGCATGTCCCACTAGGGAACTTTTCTCCACATTTGGTGGTCATGTGAACTGATAAAGAGCTTCTGGTTCAAGATCGTGCATTTGATTAAACTGATCACAGACACCACTTTAGAATTGAACGCTGCTAGCTGTTTGCTACATGTCAACAATTTTTCATATAGGAAGTACAAGAGATCTCTGTCGAGACGCAGCCAAATCTATCATTCCGTTGTATTGGAACTCTAAATTGACCCCTTCAACCAAAGAATGGGTGAATAGAGTAAGAGCAATTTACGAAATTGAGGAAATATTGGCCATTAAAAAAGAAAATAGCACCCCCTTCCATAAAATGTGGAGACCTTGGCTGATGTTCACACTGTCCTCTGACTATGAAAAATTGGTGGCATCATAAACTTTTATATGTGGACACTATTTGATAATCCTTTGTTGTCAGCAATGACTTTGGGCAAATAACTATTCCTGGCTGCATACCTATGATCTATGTGACTTTAAAGATATTGAATCCCCATCCCCTACCTCTCTTTTTCTTTTCCTTAACCTTTCACTCTTCATTTCCAATCTATTTCCTCTTTCTATGGCCACCTTGGCCAACTTGTGGAACCCGGTATAACTCTATTACTCGGGAGTCCACGAGTTTTGCCTTTGCTACATTGATGGAGTTTTACTTGGTTGTCTTATCTCATATCTGGTATATACACTTGATATGTATGCAAATTTTCTGAAGAATATTGATTCTTAGCCTCATGTTGCATCCTTTTTCTTTTCTTTTTTATTTCTTAAATGCTTATGTTTGCATTTCATTGTACATGTTTACACTGTTATCTTTTGCATTTAATTCTCAATAAAAGCCTTTTATTGGAAAAAAAAAAAAAAGAAGGGTTTCCAACCAGTAATGATCCCTCTCCTTGATACCACGAATCCTCAGGTCCTTTCGCAGGCTTTACAGAATCAGGGAGCCCATGCAGTGTTTGAGGAGGCATGAGATTCTGAGTCCTCTGGGTCACTAAGGATGACATTGTCAGAAACTACCTCTTCTCAGCCATGTACAACTCCTGGGGTTTCTGGGGAATGAAAACCATCCCTGGAAGACTGCTGTATGTTATGCCCTACATCAATGGTGCAACAATCCTCCTCCTCTTCCTTCTGTGTGTTGTGGGAACCCCCCACTGTCCTGCCTCGTGTGCCCTGTCCATGATTCTACAAAGCGCGTGCTCCAGCAGGAAGACTAGAAGGGTAGTGTCACTGATGCATGCATTGTCGTGGCTCACCATCCTCGTGGCATCCTCATATAGTGATAGGACAGTGCATGCATCCTTTATCAGCTCCCCTGAGCCTGTCCTTGTGCCATACTTACACAAGTACTCATTGGTACTCATTGGTGGCCCTCTGCTGTGTGTGCAGCTGCTACAGCATTGTCAATGTTGAGTTCCCCCCTGTATGCGTGTCACAAATTAAGTGGTTGGTGGGCAGTTTGAATTCCTGTTGAATGTCAGGCAGCCTAGCATTGGCATTGTATGGTCACCGGAAATGGCCATGGCCTTTTATGGCCTGCCTCAGAAGATCTTGTGAGCCTGGGTACCACCTCAGAGCCTGATATGCAGAGCTGACAGAATATATATATAGGAAGAAGAAGAGGAAGGGGTGGAGCAGTCAGAGGTGGCAGAATCACCACCAGCTTTTTGGAGGCATGGTAACGGAACAAGCTCCAGCACTGAACCCTGTCCTGCATCCTTCCCAGCTGCCAGCAGTTACCCAGTGCAGCGTGAAGGAAATGTTACATCCCTGACCATGCCTGCTTGACCACGAGTCAGCAGTAATGTGAACCTTGCTGCTGACCGCTCTGTCCAACGAGGCCAAAATATTGCCTTCCACATGATGGTACAGAGCTGGAATGGCCTTACGTGAAAATACATTTCTTTTTGGAACCTGCCACTGTGGTCCAGCACATTCCGCAAATTCACAAAAGGGAGCAGAGTCTACCAGATAAAAAGGCAGCAGTTGTAGCGCTAGCAATTTGGCCAAGCTAGCATTTAGATGCTGAGCATGTGAACGGCTGGGACAGTATTTTTTTTCACAGTTCAGCAACTGGGATAGTGAAATTTGCCTGGTGAAATCAAACGGTGGTGTACTGCTAGCAGATTGGGTGCAAGTACCTGTGGCACCCATTGCTATACCATCATCCCTCTCAGTGCAGGTTTTTGAGAAGATTTAAGGTATAGTAGGGGTTAGAGATCCAGATAAGGTGCAAGGAGAAGTCTGCTTTTTTCACGATGTGGGTCTTTCAGGTGCTGTTGCCAACAGACTGCATGGCAGGTCATCATATGTCTTGTCAAGCATGTGGTGCCCAAGTGGCTGGTGTTCTGGCCACGCTTGACCTGCTTCAGACAGAGATTTCAAACAGCAATGCACATATGTTGAAAAAAGCCCACACCAATGAACTTTTGACAGTCAGCAGGGAGTCAGCAGTACCCTGCACCTGTGGAGCTCTGTAGTGTGATGCAATAGGGTGGTTCCCCTAAACCAGCCCCTGGAGGCCATCCTGCCTCATTGGAGTTGTGCCTCCTCTTCCTCCTCTATTTTTTTAAGGCACCCAAGTACAGTCAGTGACCTCATCATCCTGTTCTCATCATCACTGGAACAAACATGGCAGTATGCTGCAGCTGGGGGAACATGACTGTTAGTTTCTTGTCTGTCATTGGCATCCACTGTCTCTAGGCTCACGTTACTCCCTTCCTCAACCTGAGAACCAACATTGGAGCATTAAAATTGCAGAGCATCCTCCAACAGCGTGTAACTGACACTATGATCAAATAATTCAGGTGACTCCTCTGTGCATGATGGTGGGGCTACGGAAGGAGTACCTGTGGACAAGCAGACTGTTGGATAGGCTGCTTTGGCAGCTGCGGTGGAAGGCAAACCAGTATGAGCCTGGGTGACAGAGGATATGGAGGATGAGAATGGCTTAGTTATCCACTCCACCAACTCTTCTGCATGTTGTGGCTCAATAACATGGCCAGCACCAGAAAAAAAGGACAAGCGTGCCCTGCCTGCAAAGGATGCACTATGTCTGTGGCCACCACTTTCCACTGTGCACATAGGCTGCTTGCCCTCTTTTAGTGGCCTGTGAGTGTCTGCCTCTCCTTGGTGGCCTTTTGGACATTAGGGGAAATTTATAACATTTTATTATAGAATGTGGGATGGAAATATGGTGCTTGGGTGCAATACTTTTGTGCTTGATGCCCTATAAAGCGGTTTTATTTTTGTTTTGTTTTTTGGGGGGGGGGGGGGGGATTTTTATAACTTTGGCCAAAAAGACATGATTGGCCAAAGGCAACCTGACTTTGGCCAATCATGACTCTCACAGTACATTGTGCTGTGATTGGCCAAAGCATACAGGTCAGGTGCATGCTTTGGCCAAGATCACAGTGCATTATGGGGCGCTTGTTGGCAGACGAACTTCCTGCTGAGCACCCTGTTTGTTTGTGTGTTCAGCGAACTTAAGTTTGACTCGAACATCCAGCCCATCTCTAGTAGATATAAAAAAAAAAACATTCTAAACACATTTTTCCCCCTTTTTTTAAGTGATCACATTCCCTCTGTTCTCAGGTGGAGAAGAGCTGGAGGAGAAAAAAATAGCAGCACACGGGTTTTCCCAGTGAAAGGCTTTCTGGTGATAGGGTGGGGGGGGGGGGTGTCAGGACAAGTCTGATCATTGGAGGAGAAGCATAGCTAGAGAACTGACCACTATGAGAAACTCATTTTTTACTCACTTTGATGCCACATTGGCTCACTTTGCTTAGTGGGAGGCTAACAGGAGAACCAGGGATTTCACACAAAGGAAGCAAGACAAGGAGAACAGGATACTTTTTCATACAAGTACATGATACAGCAGGCACATATCAGGAATGTGAAATGTTGGGTTTACATACTCTTTAAGTTTTTACCTTTTTCATCCTATATGCAGTACATACTGTATTTTATGATTTTCATAGATATTATACTCTTGTCATGCTACTTATAGTAAGAGGGTCCGATGACGTCTGTTGAAAGTTCATAGGTATGCCTGAAGAAAGCTCTGTTAGTAGTATTTTTGAAAAACTGAGGAGTGTGTATTTTTTTTAATATTGAAAAATGGAAACCTTTGTCAAGAAATAACTGGTAATGGTTTTAAATAGGAAACTTAGATGGATTAAAAAATTCTAGGTAGTAACTGCTATTGCCTACATTTGGACTAATACCAAATATGAGCTGAGATGTAAAAACAATGCAGTCCATTTTTGTTATTAGTTCAAATGAGAAGCTATGAATTTGCCCATTGTTGGACTAGATCTACATATAGTAAGTGATGTCACAGTGAAGACACCTCCCCAGATTTCACAGCACACCTAAAACTGTGCCAGTCCATTTTTAAGTGTTAATCTAAACATAGGCGAGTTACTTGTTCATACAGTAAATAAGCGAAGTTTGAATGTGGGCAGTAATATCACAGGAAAATAGGGGGAGGCAGTAGACACAATGATTTTACAGCTGAACCAAGCAAATTGTATTTATACAAATGCTAAGAAGGGTAACATTTATCTTTTTTTTTATTTTTTAAAGGTGAATGTTAAAGCAATATTAATGGCTCTGTTTTTATTTTTTTTAAATAACAAACATGTTATACTTACCTGCTCTGTGTAATGGTTTTGAACAGAGAAGCCCTGATCCTCCTCTTCTTCTGTCCTCCGCTGGTGCTCCTGACCCCTCCCCTCACACACATTTTGTGAGATGTTGTGGAATGTCAGGGAAATAAATGTTCACTGGATGAATGTTTGGCGAATGTCCACTAAGTTCATTTTATACACTCACAGTGAATGTTGCCCAAAGAATTTGGAACAAATGTCAGGTGAATTGATAAACATATTCCTATGTGATTCTTTGTCTCCCATACTAAATTCCAAAAGTCCTATGCATTCACATTTTTAGATATGGAATAAAAGGAGAGAATAACCAAGAAAAGTTATTATCACAATGTAATTCCAGTATGTGGTAAAAAAAAAAAATGGTCCCACTTTTCAAGTTGAATAAGTCATGTGTGAAGTGGGCACAGTCATACTATGAATAAAGACCTGGTCTATGAGAAAACAAAAATGCCCAAATCTTAAAAAGCTTTTCACAACTAATTTAAATAAAAAAGAGAACATTTTGGGACTTTAAATGAGGTACTTGTAAAGAAGACACCTCCATCCCTATTGAAGTTCAGAGAAGTGGGGGAGGGGGAAGGGGAAACAATAAAATTATAAAAAAATATATATATATATATCATTTTATTGTTTCCCCTTCCCCCTCCCCCACTTCTCTGAACTTTAATAGGGATGTAGGTGTCTTCTTTACAAGTACCTCATTTAAAGTCCCCAAATTTTCTCTTTTTTATTTAAAAAGTTCTCTGAGCTTTTCACAACTGTTAAATATGTGCATTTTAATTTCCACATAATACTTTTAAAGATAGCCACATTACTACAGCAAACTTTTTCTTGTTTACACGACTGCCTTCAAACTTTTCCTTAGTTGTGAGATTGTCTGCTATAGATCTTATATTATTATGCGCCTTATAAGCAAGACATGTTTTATTACTGTCCTTGGCATATAGAATTCATATCATATTAGGCTTTACTTCAGTTACGTTATTTGTGATTCAGCTGTGATTGTCTTTTTAAATAGTATATTTTTGCTTCAGACAGAAGCTGTTAAAATGCTTCTGTATATCTTATACCACTATCAGTGCTTGTCAAATATATGCTGTGGGTGTTAATTTTGTAATAGAATATTGTAAGCTTATTGTGATTTATTGCATTTTGGTACACCTGACAAACTAATTCATAGAGTCTGTAATATATGCTTTTGCTTTGAGTGGTTTAATGTAAAATCGCTTTGTCATGCAGGGGCTGACTGCTTAAGTTGCTGTTTTTACAGAATATCAATTTTTGTAGTGTGATCTGCAGAAAGAGTGAAGATTTGACAATATGAGTTATCTGTTAATACACAAGTACAGAAAATAAGTGTGTAATCAATAATGCAAAAGATAAGGTATAAATCAAAGGGAATGTGACAATTTGTAGACAAGACAGTTTGAGTTTTAATAATTAAAAAGTCAGTAATATGAATTAACTACTTCATTGCTAGTGAAATTACATTTAATTTCTTGCTATCCTGGGGAAGTGTTAGAACATCTGTAAGTTCTTATTTTTGACTGCATCATCACTGCTGAAATCTGGTCTCTAATTGTTCAGGTGAAAGTCATCACTGGGAAATTCAAAATGTTATTTATGGTTGTCCCAGGAAAAGGAAAAAGAAGTAAAGAATGTCTTCAAAGTAGGACATCTTTTCAAGAGACAGCTGTCTAAGAGATTTCTTTTCACTTTCTGTTTTTTCTCTTGGACAGGAAATGAAGGGAAATCTTTCTCATGGGACACAGACAGCAATAAAAAATACTGATAAAAGTTTTAACCATTCCATACAGCGTTAAAAAAGTGAATTAAAATTTGGCAGATGAGAAATCATTGCCCATAATGCAGCTCCACTAAGGGTCATTGGGAGTTTTGTTCCACACCTCATGCTTGCCCTAGGGGCTGCGCTGTAGTGTGATCTGTCATCCACTGTGTCCACCCGACACAGCGGATGACAAATCATTGTACCAGGCCGCTGCTGCTACCATCTGATTTCTGTGACCAAACACAGCAGATCATATGACAGTTGTGCACAGAGAATGGCTTTTATTCATAGCCATTCATTGTGCACTATTGTGTTGATCTCTGTTATTGGTCACAATGACCACTTGATACAGACAAGACTAATCACAGTAAATTTTTGCCATTTGATAGCTGTAGCCAATCACAGCTTCACAATAGTACACACTGGATGAATGGATGTTATTAGTAAAAAAATGATTGCTTATAACAGTGATCATTACTGTTATAAGCAATCAGAGTATGTAAAAACATCCAAATCACTTCCCCAGAGTAGTACAGTGTTACTTTGGCAACACTGCTCTGGTCACAGTGTGTGAAAAAAAATCATAAAAAAATATTAATTATTAAAAACTCATAATTATTATATTTTTCCTACTGTTAACAGTGAGTGTCCCTGATAACTGCCGCACCAGTCATATGGTGAGGCTGTACTGCTCTTGTGACAGTATTTTAAGGAAAAAAAAAACACATTTTATTTCATTTTCTAATTTTCCAAAGAAAATTGTGACAAAAAATTTCAACTTCAAAAATCTCCTGCCTCTTACTAAACGCCTTGGACTGTCTACTTTCCAAAAAAGGGGTGTCTCCAAGTAATAAATAGAAAGGGTGGGCAACAACTAGGGAAATGGAACAGTGCCACCAGGCCCAAAAACCAACAGGGGACAATGATCCAAGTTCAGAGTGCCACTGCAGGAACCTTTCAGGCAAAGCTGCATCCTCAGAAGTTTGGACATTTATCCAGTAAAACTTTGAGAAAGTTGATCAACGGTGGCTTAGTACCCAAAAGCCCAGGATACTGTGCAATGGTGGATTTTAAAACAGGGTCCCTTCCAATTTCTTTGTCTAATGGAAACAGTAGCTTTTAGATACACTGTAATGGCTCTGACTACACCCAGGCAATGTTTTCCTTCAGATCCTTAGGAGCAGGGCACAAGGTTTGCAGGACAATATCCTCATTCAAATTCAACTGTGAAATCATCTTTGGAAGAAAGGATGGCCTGGGGTGTTATACAACTTTGTCATTAAATATGAGAAAAGACTATTTACAGTCAGGGGCTGCCAGTTTAGACACATCTGACAGGCGTGATGGCTAACAAAAAGGCCACTTTGCTAGCAAGAATCTCCTACGGAATATTGTTGAAGAGTTCACAGGGTGGTTTCTGCAGAAAAAGAGAACCAAATTAAGGTTACAGGAAAGCACAACAGGGTACTGCAATGGAGGCCTAACATGAGAAACACCTTGAACAAGAGTATTCATAAGGAAGCGGGAAGCCAAAGGCCTTTTAAAAAAGAAGGATAAGGTCAATACCTGCTAAGAACTAAATTATGGTCAAGACCTGTTTGTAGGAAGGCCAGAATGCAAAGCACAAAATCTGTTTTAGGACTGAATTAACTGCTCTCACACCTGGCACGCCAGTTTTCTTAGTTTTGGCAATAAACAGAAGTAGCTTGTTGTTGTATGTGGAGGCTAGGTTGTCCACATCCAAAGTCTCCAAAATCCCCTATCTTTGACATGTCAAATAGAACACATGTGGATGAAAATTCCATTGTTCTTGGTCAGCAGAAATAACTGGATAGTAAGTTTCTGTCCATGAGAGAATCTGGTGGCATTGTGCCCACATTGGGTGTCAGTTTAGAAGTAGGGTCCAGCAGGGGAGGGACAACCTGATTGCTCTGAGCTCCAAGATTTTCATGGGGAGTTTGGTTTCTTGTCTTGAACATGTTCCCTGTATTTTCCAGGATTGGGATACTCCTCCCCAGCCTCATAGACTTGTGTCTGTTGTAAGAGGTTTCTAATTGTATGGAAGGAAAGATTTCCCCACTGTTAGAGCTGGAGTGGTGATCCACCAGAACAAGGAAGTTCTTGCTTGACTAAATAGGAGCATGGGTAAGTCTAGGGGGAAAAAAATATATTTTTTTTCATGCTGACATAATGTTTTATGGACATTTATTGAGTAAAAAAATCACTGATGAGGTAGGTACATTTGTGATGGATTTCAAATCCAGGATAGGATAAATACAGCCACTGGAGTTGTGGCAGCACTGGACAACAACTAAAGGCCCGTACACACGTAGCGATTGTCGGCCGTAAATATTCGGCCGCTGAACGATCGGCCGTTTGTCGGCTTGTTAGTATGATGCTTCCGACAACCGACTGCGACTTTTTGGCCGAACAGAATCGGGTGTGCAGGCTATAAAATTTTTGTTGGCTGTCACCAGAACGGCCGATTGTTCGCCAGTCAGTACAGAATTCGGCCGACTAACAGCGGATGAGCAAGACTGGGCATGCTCAGAGAAGAAAAAACACACGGAAAGTTAACCATCACATGACATCACTTCTGCAGTCGGCTGTTGTTGGCCGACAAAATTCGTGTACAGTCTTTAGCACTTTTCAACCGACAGGACAGCACCGGACAAAAGACGGCGGATCGTTCGGCCGACATTCGGTACGTGTGTATGGGGCTTTACTAAGACAAGAGGTGGTTCAGAGCATTCTACAAATGTGACTGTCCTTCAACAGTTTTTGGTTGATCTGAAACAATAAAGTGGTGAGACAGTAGAGTTTTGAACTTTATATTGTACCCTTTTGAAACCACCAGTTGAACCATAGGTCTGGAATGTCTGTGACCCAGAAAGAAGAAATTGTAACAAACATCCAGCAACTTCTTGGAGTGGGGGTGCCCTTCATTGTGAAGAAGGTTTTAGGAAAGACTTGGAGGTCTTTGAGGCCCAAGCCTTGTGCTGAAAGGGCCAAACTGCTTTTGAAGTTAAAGCCTGGTTAGAGCATGCAGGTGTTCTGTGTTTAGAGGAGCTAGGGGTTCCTGGGGAGAGTGGTTTTGGAGTCTTCTTCAAAGGTAAAACCTTCCCCTTGTGACCCTTGTGACCTTTAATGAATTGGTCAAGTGCCTCACCAAACAGATGTCTTCCTTGGAAGAGCATGTGTGTGAGGTGTCTTTTAAAAGATTTTAACCATGGGATTCTGCACATATGAATGGAGATTAGAGCCATTCTGTATATTTTGTCTCATGACATGTTCCAGGGTATCTACACTAGCTTGGTGGCCATTGTGGGCCAAGTCTTGTGCCTAAAGGAAGGGCTAAGCTTACATTTTAAACTTGAAGTCCTGTTAGAGTGTGCAGGTTCTGTGTGTTTAGAGGAGCTAGAGGTTCCTAAGGAAGTGGGTTTTGGCACTTTCCTCCAAGTATAAACTTCTCCACCTGTGACCTCTTTGATGAATTGGTTAAGTGCCTCACTAGATTTCTCCCTTGTAAAGGCATACGTGCAGTATCTGTTCATGAACAGGGAATGTTTTGCAAGTTTTGTAGGTCTCTTTGCGCCCAAAAGAGCATAGCGGACGAGAGGTAAGTCAAATTACACAATGCCAAGGATTTTGTGGACAAGCTCCCACTTTAAAGCTGAATTCAGAAACTTTCTAAAAAATTCAGGTATATTATGAGTTAAGTCCAGCATGGTGCCTGCCACCTCCTGGACTTATCTCTTTTATTTAGATTTAGATCTAAATTACATTTAGTTTATTGTGCTCAAGGAAAATAACTTCCAGAGCTCTGATGCTGGACACTCTGGTCTCAGCTCCTTCAAGCGTAGAGTCGATAAAACTGCTTTGTCTGACCCTCCCCTCCATGTAAAAACAGTATTACTGAGGCGGGCGAATTAGCAAGTGGTTAAAGATGAACACCAGGAATTCTGCAACATTGTTCTCTCTGCCCTGCCACCTTCGGCATTTGACAGGTTTCCTTAAATCTTATTTTATAAAAGTTTTTCAGTTATACAAGACAACATTCTCTTTTATAATAAACAAAAAAGAGCAAGTGTGTATAAAAAAACCTTTACCAATGTTTGAGGTACAATGTACATCCCCTGTATATCAAGGGTATACATTCCCCAGCTAATGTACAATAAGTACTTGAGTATTTAGAAAACAGAGAGGAAAAAAAGAAAAGAGAGTTGGGAGACATTAGTTTACCGGAACACTCCATCATGGCTGGTTAGGGACAGTGACTGAATTCCATTTAGCCCAGGTGAGTCTCTAAACCTGGCCCAGGCATTCCAGGTATGAAAAAACTTTCTTCTTTTCCCATTTCCTGTGTCAACAGTTGTTTCAGGCTTTTGGTGGAGTCTAGTTCAGTTGCCGATTTCCCAAGGGAGGGTAAGGAAGTCGATTTCCAGTATCAGGGAATGACTGTTCTGGCTGCAGTGAGAAAGTGTCTAAGCAGATCTTTTTTTGCTGACTGAAGAGGTCCAGGAATCATGGACAGGAGGGCCACCCTGGGTGATGGTGGGATAAAGATGTCCATTTGTTTACAGTATAGATAGAAAATGTGTTTCCAAAACATGCACACAGGGAGGCAATCCCACCAAATATGAAGCATGTATGACATTGCCAACATATATCTGATATATCATGGTTGAAGTGATGTAGGACAGAGGGACATCTATACCATCTACACACCAATGTATACCCTTTTTCTAGGGTTTTCTTGGGTAGTGATATTTTGTGGGTAAGGATAAAACATTTTTGCTAGTCTGAAGGGGAGAGGATCTGTTGAAGGTCTTTTTCCCAAATCCGCGGATTTTCCCAAATCCGCATAGGGGAAGGTCTGGATGTGCCAGCATCACAAGGCTAGAGTACAATAAGAAAACTGTATGTGCAGGTGGCTCCTTCTGTATAAGCAGAGATTCAAAGATAGTTGGTTCAGTAAGGGCGTTGAAATAGATTTTAAATAGAGCCTGTTGTCTCTGTAACCAATGCGTAGGATTACATAGAGGCATCGCAGATGAAGAAGTTACCATTAGTGACTGGTCTGACTGGAGCACTTGAAAAAGTCTTCTATATTCCTGGGGCCAAACACAGGTGATTGAAAAGCTGGTAAGAAAGTTGGTGTTCCAAAGAAAGTAATAATCGGGCCTAGGCATTTGGATATACCGAAGGTGGATATCGCCAGGTCCCACATATGAAGTATTTGTCGGGTAAGATCAACAAGAATTAAAGGTCCTTTGTAAGAATTTGGTAAGATCCACGGAAGGGCACAAAGATCTATAAGGTTCATATGGCTCTCCAATTCTATGCATAATTTGGACAAATACTGATGTATCCAGTCAATAATACGTGTAAATATTGCTGCTTTGTGGTAGGTAGAGATATCAGGTACCCCTACCCCCCTCTGTGTTTTGGTAAAGACAAAATCCTAAAATTAATTCTAGGACATGCTGAGTTCCAGCCAAAGGATTTGACAGGTTTATTGTGCTCCAGGAAAATAACTTCCAGAGCACTGATGCTAGATACTCTGGTCTCACCTCCTTCAAGCGTAGAATCCATGCAGCTGCTATGCCTGCCTCTCCCCTCCTCCTGCCCAATCACAGGAGCCTTTGTATTATCTGAACTCATTTTCAAAGTACAAAGGCTTTGTGAATGGGCAGCAGAGGGAAGGGAAGGGGGTGTGTGTCAGGGCTCTCGCCATGCCATACCTAACAGGGGATTTGAACCTGGATACTTTGATGTTCTGTCCTGTTATCCTGCCTATGAGCCACACTTAAGCTCATATGGATCCAGTCTTGTTTATCTGGCATTGCCTGTAGCACTAGGGGGCTGGACTTTACCTGAGAATGCTACTGTCTCTCATTGTCCACTTGAAGCTTATTGCTCGTTTAAATAAAGTATAAAATACTGCCTCTACCTGAGAGCAGGGTTCGTTCATTGTTCCTGGTTGACAGATTTTGTTCCTGTGTTCTTGTCTCCTAAACTTGTTTTCCAGACTGACTCCGGCTTCTGACCTTAACTCTGCTCCGTGTTTATCCTGACTCGTGGCATCCATTGACTACAGTTATTCCTGGACTATCCTTCTGTTTGTATTCCTGCTGGTACTGCAAATTTGAGCACTTTTCCTACCAAGCCCCCCTGCACAGATTCACAGCCCAGGTGGCTTCCTTACCTGGTCACCTTGGACTGTGGATATCTGCAAGGGTGAGTGTACATCTCTGTGCTACAGACTCCAACCAAGGTAAGCCCTGACAGTGTGCTTCTCTCCTCCCACAACCTCAAGTGTATCCTCCGGGAGTGCAATAAACCTGTCAGATGTAAATAATAGAGATAAGGCCAGGAAGTGCAATGCACCTCATTGGACTTAACTCAAAGTATGCCTGGATTTATTACAAAGTTGCTGAATTCCTGGAATTTAGCTTTAGTATAGTAACAGTGTGGGGGAGAGAAAACTTCTGAAACTTCCTCCAACATTGCCTCAACATCCCCTTTATTCCCTTTTTATTTTGCCTCCTCTAAGATAGGCATATTGTTTCTGACTATGATTGCGAACAGGAAATAGAAAATTACGTGGGATTTTTCTGAGGCCTGGACAAAGTTGCCTGTATTAAAGCCATACTGTAGATGCAGAAAATTCTGCTTTTGTGTAAGAAGAGGTTTGTTGTTCAGAGTTGTGTTTCTGTTCAATCCCACCGGGACTTGGCGAATGCGCGAACGCGCGCACACAAGCACGCAAAGTGACAGATGCTGGCGCCAAATGGGCTATTTAAACCCAGCCCTTGCTCAGCTCCAGTGCTGCTTTGTCTTCAGCCTTGTTGACCTGAACCTGCTAACCTGTATCCTGCTTACCAGTACCTGACCCGGCTTGTCCTGACTATCCTCTGCTCTCCGCCTGCAGTGATCTCGGCTTGTCCCTTGACCTCCGCTCCAGTCTGCTCCTTCTGGCTCCTGTATGACCGTTTGGCTTCTGACCCGGCTTGTCTCACTACGCTCCTTCCACCAGCACTAGTTGCCTGCATACCTGCTCTGGACCTACCCGGCTATCCCTGTCTGTGGACATCAGCCTGCTTCCTGCTACATTAGGCATTCGTGCTACTCTATACTCGGCGCCTCCTGTCTGCACTATCAGGGGTCCCGAGTCAGAGGTGTAAGAGAGGCCTTCCTCACCGTTCATGCTCACCTCCAGGTACGTGATATTTTGTCAAGTAGGCTTCGTGTTACATACCTGAAATAGAACTAGTATTGGATTCTGAGAGTGGTGTTATAACCGGTTTTTGTTTTAGTGTAAGGGATGCATCATCACTCACACTCACAGGTTGAGTGTTGTGTGAGCCTTCGGCTGAGAGAATGTTCATCTGCTGTTTTGAATAGGCTCCCTTTTTCTTGGTCTCCGCCATAGCTACAACTGAGGGTATTACTCTGTGGGATATTAATGAAGTATAGTTTTTAAGGAGTGCATGATAATCCAGGTGTAGACCATCCTGCAATGAATCATCATTGTGAAAGGGCAGGAGGAAGTGCTTGAATACCTTAAAGGAATTTTGGCGGAAGTGACATTACAAAGTGTGCGACCAGTGGCGTGATGTAACACCTGGTCATCAGCCAGAGACTGAGCTCTTAGTAGTTAAATTTTAGTGGCAAGCTTGAAAAGTTGGCACTGTAAAGTGAATACATTTCAAACATAGCCCTATCCTTCAGGGACTGTGTTTCATAGCAATGGACCACAGTCCTATACCTGTATAGCACCTTGCGACTAATTCAACATGTTGCATCAAGTGCCAAGGTAAGTGCCCCATACAGGATCCAGTACCCGAAGCAAAATTACAGGCTGTCCCCACAGTGTGGGGTCTGAGTATTGCTCCCAAGGTTTAAATGAGGTTCCACCAATACAGATACACTGCTTCTTTGAAGACATTAGAAGACAGTGAGCGTTGATTGAAGAATTCCAAGAAAATAAGGAAAAAATATTAAGTTAGTGAAATTTATTTTTCCATGAAGGAGAAGGGGTTCATCATCTTCAGACACTAGCAAAAAACTCACGGAGTAGGATTGGGTTGTTGAAGAGATGCCCCACAGGAAGGGGAGGGTGTCCTCAAAAACTTGCCGGTGTTCAGTCACCTAAAGGTACATAATTAGTGTTGAGCGAACACGGACTGTATTATTCGTGTTCGTACCGAATAATTGGATTTTTTTTACCCGAACACGGACACGGACACTTTACTGTATGTTCGGGTAAAAATCCGTGTTCGGTCGTTTTATTTCCGGGTTTTGCATGCTTTGGCGCTCTTTTCATGGCGGGCTTTCAACAGCCAATCAACAATCGTTTAACTGGTGTGCCTTAAGCCATCCCAGCCATGCCTGCAAATGTCTTAGTAGCTGTGATTGGCCGTCTGAAGCATGTGACCAAGTCTTTATAAGTTCGAGGCAGCCGCCGCAGCAGCGTCATTCTGCTGCTTAGCTAAGGGACAGAGCACACATCAATGTGCTGGCTGCTGATTAGGGAAAGATAGGCAGGAAAAAACCATTTGTGTCCGGATAGAATTGAGGGACAGGTCGGAGTGTTTAGGCAGGGCGAGTTGTAGGCATTTTAGGGATAGAGTCTGCTGAATTATAGGGTCAGTGTCTTCTACAAACTACAATCGATATTGCTGTGTGGGGGGTGGGGTGAATCTGCACTCAATCCTGATCTACGATCTCTTCTCAATCCTGTTAGGGACAGAGTCTGCTGAATTTTAGGGAAACTGTGTTCTACAAACTACAATCGATATTGCTGTGTGGTGTGGGATTGGAGATAGGCAGGTGTCAGTGATCCACATCCATTTTTCTGTGTGTGAGCTGCAGTGAACACAATCTTTTTGGGCTGCAGTGAACACAATCTTTTTGGGCTGCAGTGAACACAATCTTTTTGGGCTGCAGTGAACACAATCTTTTTGGGGTGCAGTGAACAAAATCTTTTTGGGGTGCAGTGAACACAATCCTTTTTGGTGTGCAGTGAACACAATCTTTGTGGGGTGCAGTGAACAAAATCCTTTGTGGGGTGCAGTGAACACAATCTTTTTGGGGTGCAGTGAACAAAATCCTTTTTGGGGTGCAGTGAACAACATCCTTTTTGGGGTGCAGTGAACACAATCTTTTTGGGGTGCAGTGAACAAAATCCTTTGTGGGGTGCAGTGAACACAATCTTTTTGGGGTGCAGTGAACACAATCTTTTTGGGGTGGAGTGAACAACATCCTTTTTGGGGTGCAGTGAACAAAATCCTTTTTGGGGTGCAGTGAACAAAATCATTTTTGGGGTGCAGTGAACACAATCTTTTTGGGGTGCAGTGAACACAATCTTTGTGGGGTGCAGTGAACACAATCTTTTTGGGGTGGAGTGAACAACATCCTTTTTGGGGTGCAGTGAACAACATCCTTTTTGGGGTGCAGTGAACACAATCTTTTTGGGGTGCAGTGAACACAATCTTTGTGGGGTACAGTGAACAGAATCTTTGTGGGGTGCAGTGAACACAATCTTTGGGGGGTACAGTGAACACAATCTTTTTGGGGTGCAGTGAACACAATCTTTGTGGGGTGCAGTGAACACAATCTTTTTGGGGTGGAGTGAACAAAATCATTTTTGGGGTGCAGTGAACAACATCCTTTTTGGGGTGCAGTGATCAAAATCCTTTTTGGGGTGCAGTGAACACAATCTTTTTGGGGTGCAGTGAACAAAATCCTTTGTGGGGTGCAGTGAACAGAATCTTTGTGGGGTGCAGTGAACACAATCTTTGGGGGGGTACAGTGAACACAATCTTTTTGGGGTGCAGTGAACACAATCTTTGTGGGGTACAGTGAACACAATCTTTGTGGGGTGCAGTGAACACAATCTTTGGGGGGTACAGTGAACACAATCTTTTTGGGGTGCAGTGAACACAATCTTTGGGGGGTACAGTGAACACAATCTTTTTGGGGTGCAGTGAACACAATCTTTGTGGGGTGCAGTGAACACAATCTTTGGGGGGGGTACAGTGAACACAATCTTTTTGGGGTGCAGTGAACAACATCCTTTTAGGGTGCAGTGAACACAATCTTTGTGGGGTGCAGTGAACAACATCCTTTTAGGGTGCAGTGAACACAATCTTTGTGGGGTACAGTGAACAGAATCTTTGTGGGGTGCAGTGAACACAATCTTTGGGGGGTACAGTGAACACAATCTTTGTGAGGTGCAGTGAACACAATCTTTGTGGGGTGCAGTGAACACAATCATTGTGGGGTGCAGTGAACTCAATCTTTGTGGGGTACAGTGAACACAATCTCATACTTCTGAAGATTTGAGGGTGCTGCCTGTTCCATACTCCCCCTACTCCTCATCTAGCCTTTTAGGGGTACAAACAATAGTAATTGGGGCCTAGTGTGGTTGTGTACGTGTGATATACATACACTTTTTTTGGATCATATTTTCTATTCCGCTATTTAATCAAAAACCTTTGGGGATCAGTTAAATTGGGGGATAGTCTGTGTTGGTACGTGTGAGAGAGATCCACCTTTCCAAGTTGTTGGGGTTCATCTCATACTTCTGAAGGTTTGAGGGTGCTGCCTGTTCCATACTCCCCCTACTCCTAGCCTTTTAGGGGTACAAACAATAGTAATTGGGGCCTAGTGTGGTTGTGTACGTGTGCTATACATACACTTTTTTTGGATCATATTTTCTATTCCGCTATTTAATCAAAAACCTTTGGGGATCAGTTAAATTGGGGGATAGTCTGTGTTGGTACGTGTGAGAGAGATCCACCTTTCCAAGTTGTTGGGGTTCATCTCATACTTCTGAAGGTTTGAGGGTGCTGCCTGTTCCATACCCCCCCTACTCCTCATCTAGCCTTTTAGGGGTACAAACAATAGTAATTGGGGCCTAGTGTGGTTGTGTACGTGTGATATACATACACTTTTTTTGGATCATATTTTCTATTCCGCTATTTAATCAAAAACCTTTGGGGATCAGTTAAATTGGGGGATAGTCTGTGTTGGTACGTGTGAGAGAGATCCACCTTTCCAAGTTGTTGGGGTTCATCTCATACTTCTGAAGGTTTGAGGGTGCTGCCTGTTCCATACCCCCCCTACTCCTCATCTAGCCTTTTAGGGGTACAAACAATAGTAATTGGGGCCTAGTGTGGTTGTGTACGTGTGATATACATACACTTTTTTTGGATCATATTTTCTATTCCGCTATTTAATCAAAAACCTTTGGGGATCAGTTAAATTGGGGGATAGTCTGTGTTGGTACGTGTGAGAGAGATCCACCTTTCCAAGTTGTTGGGGTTCATCTCATACTTCTGAAGGTTTGAGGGTGCTGCCTGTTCCATACCCCCCCTACTCCTCATCTAGCCTTTTAGGGGTACAAACAATAGTAATTGGGGCCTAGTGTGGTTGTGTACGTGTGATATACATACACTTTTTTTGGATCATATTTTCTATTCCGCTATTTAATCAAAAACCTTTGGGGATCAGTTAAATTGGGGGATAGTCTGTGTTGGTACGTGTGAGAGAGATCCACCTTTCCAAGTTGTTGGGGTTCATCTCATACTTCTGAAGGTTTGAGGGTGCTGCCTGTTCCATACCCCCCCTACTCCTCATCTAGCCTTTTAGGGGTACAAACAATAGTAATTGGGGCCTAGTGTGGTTGTGTACGTGTGATATACATACACTTTTTTTGGATCATATTTTCTATTCCGCTATTTAATCAAAAACCTTTGGGGATCAGTTAAATTGGGGGATAGTCTGTGTTGGTACGTGTGAGAGAGATCCACCTTTCCAAGTTGTTGGGGTTCATCTCATACTTCTGAAGGTTTGAGGGTGCTGCCTGTTCCATACTCCCCCTACTCCTCATCTAGCCTTTTAGGGGTACAAACAATAGTAATTGGGGCCCAGTGTGGTTGTGTACGTGTGATATACATACACTTTTTTTGGATCATATTTTCTATTCCGCTATTTAATCAAAAACCTTTGGGGATCAGTTAAATTGGGGGATAGTCTGTGTTGGTACGTGTGAGAGAGATCCACCTTTCCAAGTTGTTGGGGTTCATCTCATACTTCTGAAGGTTTGAGGGTGCTGCCTGTTCCATACCCCCCCTACTCCTCATCTAGCCTTTTAGGGGTACAAACAATAGTAATTGGGGCCTAGTGTGGTTGTGTACGTGTGATATACATACACTTTTTTTGGATCATATTTTCTATTCCGCTATTTAATCAAAAACCTTTGGGGATCAGTTAAATTGGGGGATAGTCTGTGTTGGTACGTGTGAGAGAGATCCACCTTTCCAAGTTGTTGGGGTTCATCTCATACTTCTGAAGGTTTGAGGGTGCTGCCTGTTCCATACTCCCCCTACTCCTAGCCTTTTAGGGGTACAAACAATAGTAATTGGGGCCTAGTGTGGTTGTGTACGTGTGATATACATACACTTTTTTTGGATCATATTTTCTATTCCGCTATTTAATCAAAAACCTTTGGGGATCAGTTAAATTGGGGGATAGTCTGTGTTGGTACGTGTGAGAGAGATCCACCTTTCCAAGTTGTTGGGGTTCATCTCATACTTCTGAAGGTTTGAGGGTGCTGCCTGTTCCATACTCCCCCTACTCCTAGCCTTTTAGGGGTACAAACAATAGTAATTGGGGCCTAGTGTGGTTGTGTACGTGTGATATACATACACTTTTTTTGGATCATATTTTCTATTCCGCTATTTAATCAAAAACCTTTGGGGATCAGTTAAATTGGGGGATAGTCTGTGTTGGTACGTGTGAGAGAGATCCACCTTTCCAAGTTGTTGGGGTTCATCTCATACTTCTGAAGGTTTGAGGGTGCTGCCTGTTCCATACCCCCCCTACTCCTCATCTAGCCTTTTAGGGGTACAAACAATAGTAATTGGGGCCTAGTGTGGTTGTGTACGTGTGATATACATACACTTTTTTTGGATCATATTTTCTATTCCGCTATTTAATCAAAAACCTTTGGGGATCAGTTAAATTGGGGGATAGTCTGTGTTGGTACGTGTGAGAGAGATCCACCTTTCCAAGTTGTTGGGGTTCATCTCATACTTCTGAAGGTTTGAGGGTGCTGCCTGTTCCATACCCCCCCTACTCCTCATCTAGCCTTTTAGGGGTACAAACAATAGTAATTGGGGCCTAGTGTGGTTGTGTACGTGTGATATACATACACTTTTTTTGGATCATATTTTCTATTCCGCTATTTAATCAAAAACCTTTGGGGATCAGTTAAATTGGGGGATAGTCTGTGTTGGTACGTGTGAGAGAGATCCACCTTTCCAAGTTGTTGGGGTTCATCTCATACTTCTGAAGGTTTGAGGGTGCTGCCTGTTCCATACCCCCCCTACTCCTCATCTAGCCTTTTAGGGGTACAAACAATAGTAATTGGGGCCTAGTGTGGTTGTGTACGTGTGATATACATACACTTTTTTTGGATCATATTTTCTATTCCGCTATTTAATCAAAAACCTTTGGGGATCAGTTAAATTGGGGGATAGTCTGTGTTGGTACGTGTGAGAGAGATCCACCTTTCCAAGTTGTTGGGGTTCATCTCATACTTCTGAAGGTTTGAGGGTGCTGCCTGTTCCATACTCCCCCTACTCCTCATCTAGCCTTTTAGGGGTACAAACAATAGTAATTGGGGCCCAGTGTGGTTGTGTACGTGTGATATACATACACTTTTTTTGGATCATATTTTCTATTCCGCTATTTAATCAAAAACCTTTGGGGATCAGTTAAATTGGGGGATAGTCTGTGTTGGTACGTGTGAGAGAGATCCACCTTTTCAAGTTGTTGGGGTTCATCTCATACTTCTGAAGGTTTGAGGGTGCTGCCTGTTCCATACCCCCCTACTCCTCATCTAGCCTTTTAGGGGTACAAACAATAGTAATTGGGGCCTAGTGTGGTTGTGTACGTGTGATATACATACACTTTTTTTGGATCATATTTTCTATTCCGCTATTTAATCAAAAACCTTTGGGGATCAGTTAAATTGGGGGATAGTCTGTGTTGGTACGTGTGAGAGAGATCCACCTTTCCAAGTTGTTGGGGTTCATCTCATACTTCTGAAGGTTTGAGGGTGCTGCCTGTTCCATACCCCCCCTACTCCTCATCTAGCCTTTTAGGGGTACAAACAATAGTAATTGGGGCCTAGTGTGGTTGTGTACGTGTGATATACATACACTTTTTTTGGATCATATTTTCTATTCCGCTATTTAATCAAAAACCTTTGGGGATCAGTTAAATTGGGGGATAGTCTGTGTTGGTACGTGTGAGAGAGATCCACCTTTCCAAGTTGTTGGGGTTCATCTCATACTTCTGAAGGTTTGAGGGTGCTGCCTGTTCCATACTCCCCCTACTCCTCATCTAGCCTTTTAGGGGTACAAACAATAGTAATTGGGGCCCAGTGTGGTTGTGTACGTGTGATATACATACACTTTTTTTGGATCATATTTTCTATTCCGCTATTTAATCAAAAACCTTTGGGGATCAGTTAAATTGGGGGATAGTCTGTGTTGGTACGTGTGAGAGAGATCCACCTTTCCAAGTTGTTGGGGTTCATCTCATACTTCTGAAGGTTTGAGGGTGCTGCCTGTTCCATACTCCCCCTACTCCTAGCCTTTTAGGGGTACAAACAATAGTAATTGGGGCCTAGTGTGGTTGTGTACGTGTGATATACATACACTTTTTTTGGATCATATTTTCTATTCCGCTATTTAATCAAAAACCTTTGGGGATCAGTTAAATTGGGGGATAGTCTGTGTTGGTACGTGTGAGAGAGATCCACCTTTCCAAGTTGTTGGGGTTCATCTCATACTTCTGAAGGTTTGAGGGTGCTGCCTGTTCCATACCCCCCCTACTCCTCATCTAGCCTTTTAGGGGTACAAACAATAGTAATTGGGGCCTAGTGTGGTTGTGTACGTGTGATATACATACACTTTTTTTGGATCATATTTTCTATTCCGCTATTTAATCAAAAACCTTTGGGGATCAGTTAAATTGGGGGATAGTCTGTGTTGGTACGTGTGAGAGAGATCCACCTTTCCAAGTTGTTGGGGTTCATCTCATACTTCTGAAGGTTTGAGGGTGCTGCCTGTTCCATACCCCCCCTACTCCTCATCTAGCCTTTTAGGGGTACAAACAATAGTAATTGGGGCCTAGTGTGGTTGTGTACGTGTGATATACATACACTTTTTTTGGATCATATTTTCTATTCCGCTATTTAATCAAAAACCTTTGGGGATCAGTTAAATTGGGGGATAGTCTGTGTTGGTACGTGTGAGAGAGATCCACCTTTCCAAGTTGTTGGGGTTCATCTCATACTTCTGAAGGTTTGAGGGTGCTGCCTGTTCCATACTCCCCCTACTCCTCATCTAGCCTTTTAGGGGTACAAACAATAGTAATTGGGGCCCAGTGTGGTTGTGTACGTGTGATATACATACACTTTTTTTGGATCATATTTTCTATTCCGCTATTTAATCAAAAACCTTTGGGGATCAGTTAAATTGGGGGATAGTCTGTGTTGGTACGTGTGAGAGAGATCCACCTTTCCAAGTTGTTGGGGTTCATCTCATACTTCTGAAGGTTTGAGGGTGCTGCCTGTTCCATACCCCCCCTACTCCTCATCTAGCCTTTTAGGGGTACAAACAATAGTAATTGGGGCCTAGTGTGGTTGTGTACGTGTGATATACATACACTTTTTTTGGATCATATTTTCTATTCCGCTATTTAATCAAAAACCTTTGGGGATCAGTTAAATTGGGGGATAGTCTGTGTTGGTACGTGTGAGAGAGATCCACCTTTCCAAGTTGTTGGGGTTCATCTCATACTTCTGAAGGTTTGAGGGTGCTGCCTGTTCCATACCCCCCCTACTCCTCATCTAGCCTTTTAGGGGTACAAACAATAGTAATTGGGGCCTAGTGTGGTTGTGTACGTGTGATATACATACACTTTTTTTGGATCATATTTTCTATTCCGCTATTTAATCAAAAACCTTTGGGGATCAGTTAAATTGGGGGATAGTCTGTGTTGGTACGTGTGAGAGAGATCCACCTTTCCAAGTTGTTGGGGTTCATCTCATACTTCTGAAGGTTTGAGGGTGCTGCCTGTTCCATACTCCCCCTACTCCTCATCTAGCCTTTTAGGGGTACAAACAATAGTAATTGGGGCCCAGTGTGGTTGTGTACGTGTGATATACATACACTTTTTTTGGATCATATTTTCTATTCCGCTATTTAATTTAACTGGGCCTCCATGCGAGACCTGTGTGCCTTGTTGCGCTGTTTTGAGTACTCCACCAACATGGCCAGTGGCAATGACGCCGTTCTCAGCTTAACTATCCCACTTCTATGCCTCCTTGAAAAAACAATTCGGGCGATGATGGAAGAGGATGTGGCACAGGATGAGGAGGAGGAGGAGGATGAAGAGGTAACATTTCCAAGGCTTTCAGGGCAGTCATTCGCAAGGGGCTCCGAGGGTTAGTTCCTGCACACGCAAACGCCAGGGACGCAATTGTCCAGCAGGGGCACAGTTCTGGAGGATGAGGAGGATGAGGAGGAGGAGGAGCTGGAGGAGGAGATGGAACCATGTTCACAGCAGGGTGGCACCCAGGCCAGCTCATGGCCATCACTGGTGCGTGGCTGGGGGGATACAGAGGACACGGACGATACACCTCCCACAGAGGACAGCCTTTCGTTGCCTCTGGGCAGCCTGGCACACATGAGCGATTACATGCTGCAGTGTCTCCACAACGACTGCCGAGTTGCCCACATTCTAACTTGTGCTGATTACTGGGTGGCCACGCTGCTGGATCCCCGTTACAAGGACAACGTACCGTCCTTAATTCACTCACTGGAGCGCGATCGCAAGATGCGCGAGTACAAGCGCACGCTGGTAGACGCCATGCTGCTGGCATTCCCATCTGACAGCGGGGCCACAGTGGAAGCACAAGGCAGAGGAGGAGGAGGAGGAGGTCGCCAACGCAACCAGGGCACCGCCAGCACCTCAGAAGGCAGGGTTAGCATGGCCGAAATGTGGAAAAGCTTTGTCAGCACGCCACAACAAACAGCAGCACCAGCAGCTCAGATGGAACGTCTTAGCAGGAGGCAGCATTTTACCAACATGGTGGAGCAGTATGTGTGCACACGCCTACATGTAGTGAATGACGGGTCTGCCCCCTTCAACTTCTGGGTCTCCAAATTGGGCACATGGCCTGAGCTTGCCCTTTACGCCTTGGAGGTGCTGGCGTGCCCTGCAGCCAGTGTATTATCTGAACGGGTATTTAGCACGGCTGGGGGCGTTATAACAGACAAGCGCAGCCGCCTGTCCAGAGACAATGTGGACAAGCTCACGTTCATTAAAATGAACCAGGCATGGATCCCACGGGACTTTTCCGTACCTTATGCAGAATAGCAATGGATACCGACCTTACCCACCCATTGTTCCATTTTTGCTCTTTCTCACTCTTTTGGGGTGTACCCTCATTTAAAATTTTTGAAAAGAAGCAGTGTTGGCTACCTCGTCCTCCTCCTCAGGGCCAGATTAATGTAGGGGCTATTGGAGCTGCAGCTCCAGGCCCCTACCTTTTATATAGGCCCCGGGTTGGCCATATTCACTGTTACCGCTCTTCTGTCACTTGTAAACACAGAAGTCTGGCTTCTATGCTCGCTTCCCCAGGCAGCACCCTCAGAACCTCCCCACACAGCGTGAAGGCCGGACAAGGAGGGACAGTTGGCGATGCATGGATGTGTTTATGGGCTTCAGAGACAGCATCCCATGTTGAATTAGGCATGCATGGCTGCACCCTTCCTCCTCTGGGTGCATGGCAAGGCACGGCCCTTAAGGCCCTTCAAAATCCTCAGCACCAAGCCCATGATGCTGTTAATCCGGCCCTGGTCCTCCTCCACCGCCGCTTCCACCTACACCGCCCATAGGTGTGCGCAGCCTATTGCATTAAGGTGTGCACCCCAAAGTTGAAATACACATGCATGTGTTTGCCAGCAGGGAGAGTAATGTATCGGGGCCATGTACCTGTAGGCAAGGAGAAATAGAGCAGAGCAGGTCCCAGGGAGATCTTTCCCATCTCCTCACTGGCAATGCTATGTGCCCTAGGTGATTAGGGTGTGCCCAGGCACACCCAGCACACCCTGTGCGCACGCCTATGTCACCGCCACATCCACCACCACCTCAACCTCCCTCCTACTCCATATGGGCCTCGTCCTTCAGAGATGAAGAAGAACATTGTTTTATTTTTCTGTTTTTTTTTGTTGTTTTAAGTTATTTCCCTATCCACATTTGTTTGCAGAGCACTTGCCATGCTCTTAATTACGTTTTGCTGCCATTTGCAGCACTCTAGCCCTTTCCTTTGGTGTTTTAGAGCCATTTTAGTGCCTTAAAGTTCGGGTCCCCATTGACTTCAATGGGGTTCGGTGTCCGGGAAAAATTCGGTAAAAGTCCGGGACACGGACCCGGACTTTTTTTTAAAGTTCGGCCGAACCCGTCGAACACGGACATCTAGGTGTCCGCTCAACCCTATACATAATCCCTTGTGTAGGAATAAGTTGCCTGTGTCCCGTACTGTACAGAAAAAAAAAATACAGTATGTGTTTTTTTATTTTTTTATTAGAGAGTGAAGGTGAGGGGAAATTACTCAAAAGGGATACAGAGATCAATAAAAACCTTACACGACTCTAACTTTTCCCCACTCTATCCAACACTAAACAAAACTAAAGCTTTATAAAGCTTTTTAAAGCCATGGGTGATAGCAAACAGTGAGCTATATTTGCTATATACAAAACAGTGCAAATGTGTAAAAATATGAAAGTTCACTCAATTTCACTTAAAGTTGAACTCCAGCAATTATATATTTTTCATATTTACATTGGACCAGCTTGGCACAATGTAAGTATGCATATGGGATACCCAATCAGCCTCTGTGAAAGCGATCCTCCAGGTTTTTTGATCTAGGAGCACTGAGGACGAAAAGTCGAAAATTACAGGGTAGAATGGAAAACAGTCATATGACTGATGTCCCAAATTCAACAGCAGAGAAGTATTTAAGGGGAAATAACTAAAATTAAGAGAAGACCAATGAAGATCATACAGATGCTCAAGGAGGAATAATGTTTCCACATCAACCATTGAATTTTAAATTCATCCCATGTGTCAGAGTTTATCGTCATAAGCTTCTCCACCCACATGAGGTCATTGGCAATATTTACCCACAGGGCTAATGAAGGGATGGGCATGGATTTCCAGAAGGTGTATATTAGCTGTCTGGCAGCAGAAAGAAAATGTCATAACAAACAAGTTTTTTGAGTTCTATAGGATCCTGGGAGAATGGATAAATGAGCAAAGCAGCAAACTCTTCATAGATTTCATTATAGATCATGAAAATCTTACGCCAGACTGGTAGTAAGTTCCTCTTGCTTTGTTGCATCCCAATAATTTTCCACAAACAGAAGGAAATATTTAGTGTAGCCCCCTGGGTAAAGTTGAGAGGTCCACGGGTGACATATCCTATTTTATCAAAGTGGAAGCTTTAACCAAGGGTCAAGGAAACCAGTCTCTAATTCTTGAGACAATTTCTGACTTGTGGTATAGTTTAAAACTAGGGAGACCTACATCTCAGTGCAACTTCAGGTTACAGAGAAGCCTATGTTGCAGTTTAGAGAAATGCTCCCATCTACCCCCTCCCTCACATCTAACTCTAACCACAAGATCCATAAACTGATCAATCCAGCCTCTACCCACATGTGCAATCTTGTAAACAATGCTCATGTAATACCTTATTGCTGAATGTACAAAATAATAAAGCAATAAATAATCAATAAATAATGACTGTGGGATAACGTGATGACTCTAAAAGTGCACGTGCTTGAGTGATAAATAAACTATATGAAATTGCTTTACATATAAATTTACCACACAAAAATTACAATATATTAAATGAATATGATAAATATAATAAATATGTGAAAGTCCAGTAAAAATGAGTCCATAAAGTGAATGAGTAGGAGTCCAGGACAATCTGGGCTCTAGCGATCACAGGATGATCACATTTAGTATAAATAACAATATAACAAGGCAAGTGGGGAACATAAGAACCCTAAACTTCAGAAGGGCAAACTTTCCAAAATTGTACTCATTGATGGAAAGGGTAAACTGGGACCAAACCCTGGGATCCCTGACCACAGAGGAAAAATGGGAATGCTTTAGGAACATATTAGGCAAAGGCATCTTGCAGTGCATTCCTATGGTAAATAAATTTAGAAGAGACAAAGCCAAACCTGGCTGGCTAAACCGTAGCGTCAAAAAACTTATTAGGGGAAAAAAATTGGCCTTCAAGAAGTATAAATTAGAGGGCACAGTATCGGCTTTCGAGCAATACAAGGAGGCAAATAAGAAAAGTAAACAAGAAATCAAGATGGCTAAAATCAACTTTGAGAGACAAATAGCGGAGGATAGTAAAAAAAACCCAAAGAAATTCTTTAAATATATCAACAGCAAAAAAACTAGGGCAGAGCATATTGCACACATAATTAACAATGATGGGAGGATGGTTACAGAGGACACTGAAAAAGCAACCGTGCTGAATGCTTTTTTCTCGTCAGTCTTTACACAGGAAACGGAGGGGTACACTGACCATGACTGTTTGGTTAGTAGTAATACACAGGACTTGCCACTATGGCTAACAGAGGGTGAAATCAGGGAAAGGCTGGATAAACTCAACACAAACAAATCACCAGGCCCGGATGGCGTACATCCGAGAATACTCAAGGAACTCAGTAAGGTTATATCCAGACCACTGTTCCTGATCTTTGCTGACAGTATTAGGACAGGAGATGTACCAGGGGATTGGAAGAAAGCTAACGTGATTCCGATATTCAAAAAGGGCCAGAGGCATATCCTGGGAAATTATAGGCCTGTCAGTTTGACATCAATAGTATGTAAACTTCTGGAGGGGATGATAAGGGACTATATCGTAGAGTTTGCTAAAGACAACAACATCATCAGCAGTAATCAGCACGGGTTTACAAATGGGCGTTCTTGTCAAACCAATCTATTAACATTTTACGAGGAGGTGAGCTGTGAGCTAGATAGGGGGAGACCAGTGGATGTGGTGTACTTGGATTTCGCTAAGGCGTTTGATACAGTTCCCCACAAGCGCTTAATTTATAAAATAAGATCTGCAGGTATCGACAGCAGGGTTTGCTCTTGGATACGGAATTGGCTTAAAGGGCGTGTCCAAAGAGTGGTAATAAACAGCGCATACTCAGACTGGTCTGAGGTAGTAAGCGGGGTGCCCCAGGGCTCAGTCCTGGGACCAACCTTGTTCAATTTATTCATAAACAACATTGAGGTCGGGATCAGTAGTTCGATATCAGTTTTTGCAGATGACACAAAATTGGCCAGAGCAATAACTGCACAGCATGAAGCAGATATCCTACAGAATGACCTGGACAAAATTACAGAGTGGGCAACGACATGGCAAATGAGGTTTAACGTGGAGAAGTGTAAGGTTTTGCACTTGGGGACTAAAAACATAAAAGCACAATACACGTTAGGAGGGGAACCCTTGGGGGAATCAAAAATGGAGAAGGATCTGGGAGTCTTGGTTGATGATAGATTAGGCAACAGCATGCAATGTCAAGCGGCAGCTGCCAAAGCCAGCAGAATATTGGCATGCATAAAGAAAGGGATGTATTCCAGAGATAAGACTATAATCCTTCCACTTTATAAAACCCTGGTCCGACCGCATCTGGAGTATTCTGTCCAGTTCTGGTCGCCAGTCCTCAGGAGGGATGTGTTGGAGCTGGAGAGAGTCCAGAGAAGGGCAACTAAACTAATTAGGGGATTGGAGGACCTTGACTATGAAGAGCGTCTACAATCGCTCGATTTATTCTCCCTGGAGAAGAGACGTCTGAGGGGGGACATGATAGCAATTTATAAATATCTTAATGGGGATCCCAGCTTAGAAAAAAAGCTGTTCATTCGAAGGGATTGCATGAGGACTCGAGGGCATACAATGCGATTAGAGGAGAAGCGTTTTAACCTCAGGCAACGTGGGGGGTTCTTTACTGTTAGGGCTACAAGATTGTGGAATTCTCTACCACAAGAGGTGGTTTCTGCGGGTAGTATGGTGGCTTTCAAAAGACTCTTAGACTTACATCTCAAGGATCAGAACATTCAGGGGTATGTGAGATGATTACAGCCACACACACCTACACAGGTTGAACTGGATGGACTATTGTCTTTATTCAACCTCACCTACTATGTAACTATATGTAACTATGAATACAAAAAGTGAATACAAAATAGTAGGTGCAAAAACGTGCTCAGAGACTCTCAGTGCGAGGGTAAAGTGCTGCGTGCCGGTGATCCTTGGGTTCTCACACTCTGTGCCCAGGGGTAAGGTAGCGCCTAGGAATTTTTTGATATAGTATATTGGGAAGCAGCAAGTAATTCAAGAACACTACTATAGTAGTGATCTCATGGGTAAGTAATGGATATAGAAAAAACTGCGCTACCCTGGTAATATTCTGTGACAGTATAAAATAAAAGTGCAAGTGCAATCTTGTAAACAATGCTCATGTAATACCTTATTGCTGAATGTACAAAATAATAAAGCAATAAATAATCAATAAATAATGACTGTGGGATAACGTGATGACTCTAAAAGTGCACGTGCTTGAGTGATAAATAAACTATATGAAATTGCTTTACATATAAATTTACCACACAAAAATTACAATATATTAAATGAATATGATAAATATAATAAATATGTGAAAGTCCAGTAAAAATGAGTCCATAAAGTGAATACAAAAAGTGAATACAAAATAGTAGGTGCAAAAACGTGCTCAGAGACTCTCAGTGCAAGGGTAAAGTGCTGCGTGCCGGTGATCCTTGGGTTCTCACACTCTGTGCCCAGGGGTAAGGTAGCGCACTTACCGGAAGGTGTGGATTCCAATGGCGTACGCCAAAAGGAATCGAAAACGCTTTTGTCTGCTGCTCCTGTGTCTGGATAGGTGGGTGGACAATCTCCTTATGGATATAGATGAGCATTCAGCATGGAAGAAAGAAGGTAGAAGCTCCTCATAGTGTAAAAGGTTTTCCTTTTATTAAACTTCAACTTCATAAAATCACATCAATCTTCATATACAGCATCCAAAGAACAAATCCATAAAAAAAACCCCCGATCGGTACTGCAGACTTTAAAAGCACTCCAAATGTGGTAAAATCACTCCAGATGTAAACCTAGGTGACACAGCAAAAAACAAACAAGGTCGACCCAAAAAATGACTGCAGGATCAATGTGAAATGGAAGCCGCTCTTAGAGCTCCTATGGTGCCTCGCGGCTAGAGTAACACATAGGACGCTAGCTGTGCCCGCTGACTCACGCCGAACCCGGAAGTCGGAATCTCGGCGTGCGGTCCAGCTACTGACTCAGAGCGAGGCAATGTGCGTGCCAACTTGACGCGTTTCATCAGAGTATGACGTCTTCGCGTCACTTCCACTTCCGAAGACGTCATACTCTGATGAAACGCGTCAAGTTGGCACGCACGTTGCCTCGCTCTGAGTCAGTAGCTGGACCGCACGCCGAGATTCCGACTTCCGGGTTCGGCGCGAGTCAGCGGGCACAGCTAGCGTCCTATGTGTTACTCTAGCCGCGAGGCACCATAGGAGCTCTAAGAGCGGCTTCCATTTCACATTGACCCTGCAGTCATTTTTTGGGTCGACCTTGTTTGTTTTTTGCTGTGTCACCTACGTTTACATCTGGAATGATTTTACCACATTTGGAGTGCTTTTAAAGTCTGCAGTACCGATCGGGGTTTTTTTTATGGATTTGTTCTTTGGATGCTGTATATGAAGATTGATGTGATTTTATGAAGTTGAAGTTTAATAAAAGGAAAACCTTTTACACTATGAGGAGCTTCTACCTTCTTTCTTCCATGCTGAATGCTCATCCATATCCATAAGGAGATTGTCCACCCACCTATCCAGACACAGGAGCAGCAGACAAAAGCGTTTTCGATTCCTTTTGGCGTACGCCATTGGAATCCACACCTTCCGGTAAGTGCGCTACCTTACCCCTGGGCACAGAGTGTGAGAACCCAAGGATCACCGGCACGCAGCACTTTACCCTCGCACTGAGAGTCTCTGAGCACGTTTTTGCACCTACTATTTTGTATTCACTTTTTGTATTCACTTTATGAACTCATTTTTACTGGACTTTCACATATTTATTATATTTATCATATTCATTTAATATATTGTAATTTTTGTGTGGTAAATTTATATGTAAAGCAATTTCATATAGTTTATTTATCACTCAAGCACGTGCACTTTTAGAGTCATCACGTTATCCCACAGTCATTATTTATTGATTATTTATTGCTTTATTATTTTGTACATTCAGCAATAAGGTATTACATGAGCATTGTTTACAAGATTGCACTTGCACTTTTATTTTATACTGTCACAGAATATTACCAGGGTAGCGCAGTTTTTTCTATATCCATTACTTACCCATGAGATCACTACTATAGTAGTGTTCTTGAATTACTTGCTGCTTCCCAATATACTATATCAAAAAATTCCTAGGCGCGAGTATATCACCGTTCTTCTACCCACATGTACTGACCACCTGCCATCCACACCAAACATCACCCTAACACCCCCAACCAGTCCTCTGCGCACCATGAACCAATTTGCTCCAGCGGGGGAAAAAACTCCTTCCTGATCCCTCCCACAAGGTAACTTGAAATTCCCTGAATCAACTTTACCTATAAATATTAGTATCCAGTTATATTTTATGCATTTAGGAAAGAATGCGGGCCCTTTTTAAAACAATCTATCAAGCTGGCTAGAACTATATCTTGAGGGAGTCAATTTTCAAATTTTCACAGTTCATACTGTGCAGAATCCTTCCTGTATTTGGGGGTTAAAACTTTTTTTCCTCCAGACATAAAGAGTGCTCCCTTATCCTCTGTAATAACCTTAAAGTGAATAACTTTACATCAAGTTCACTATATGGACCACTTATGTATTTATAACTGTTGATCATATTCTCCCTTAATTCTTCAGAGACAATAAATTAAGTTCAGATAATCTTTCCTCAAAGCTGAGCTCCTCTGTGCCTATTATCAGTTTGGTTGCCCTTTGCGCTTTTTTCAGGTCTCCAATATTCCTATTGTGAACTGGTGCCAACAACTGAACTGCATATTCTAGATGGGGTATTACTAATGATTTGAACAGGGAAAAAATTATTTCTCTCTCACCTTGCAGTCAATACCTCTTTTAATACAAGAAAGGATTTTGCTTGGAAACTGCAGCGTGACAATACACACTATTATTAAGTTTATGATCTACCAGAACACCCAGATGCTTCCTCACTATTGATTCCCCCATTTGTACTGTACTCCCCCTAGTATGTATGATGCATGCATATTTGTAGTCCCCAAATGCATAACTTTACATGTATCAACATTAAACCTCATTTGCCACATAGTTGCCTAATGAAACAGTGCATTGAGTTTGGCTTGTAAACTATGTGTATTTTGGCTTGTAAACATAGGCATGGAGGAGCTCAGCTTTGGAACTGGAATTTAGAGAAAAAAAAGTGGACTTATCATTTCATATCAACAGTGGAAGAACTTCAAATGATTTTCTGATGCTAAATGTTAGACTCTAATAAAACCTCTGTGGGAACATAAATAATCCCGAGAGGAGCTCCCATCAAGTCAAATAAACAGGATAACATCATGACAATTATGAAAAGGCATATTCTGGGAGGTAAATAAGACTGTAAAGAAAAACCATTGGCAAAGTGCCAATTGATTACTGTTTCCATCCACAAGGAAAAGGTAGGTCAGGTGTGGCGGATTTGGGAGGCCAATCAGGTAGAGATATTTGAAGCAGTTTGAAAGCGATCATGTTATGGAAAATGGCTGACTTGTCTTCATGGAAGGCTCTAAGTTGGAAGGGGAAACTCTATCTATACTTGATCTTCTTGGCCTGAAGAGCTTCTGTAAAAGGTCTGAGTGAGCATCTAATTTCCAAGGTTTGATGAGACAAATTAGGCAACAACATAACTGGTGTCTCGCTAAAGAGAATAGTGTTCTGGGTTTTGGCAACTCGCATCATTTCCTCTTTAACCCTATAGAAATGGATCCTGCAGATGGTGTCATGAGGGTAAACAGTATTAGGGTTTTTTGGACCCAAGGCCCTATAAATGCGATTTATCTCTATATGAGAATCCTTAGGCTTTTGCAAGAAGTAGAGGAAGATCTTGGGATGCTGCTGCCCTCTGGAAGCCAGGTAGAAACAGGTGAAAAAGTATCTTATTTCACTCTGAGTCTACCCTTCACTGTGCTATTTATCCTCCCCGCCTTGTTGTTTACCCATGTCGGGGCAGGTTTGTGCGCTGGTACAGTAAGTGTGGAAGCTGAGTGTTTACTCAATCAGAGCGGGAGCTGCTGGGAAACACGTCTCACTGCTACATGCGCTTTGTCATGTCCTCTGGAGTTCAGGTTTAAAGAGACCTGTTCATCACCCATGAAACTCACACCACCAATGTGTTTTAAATAAACTCTTACCAGAAGGTATGTTCCTAACGACATCAAAATAGGATGAAATTCATAGGTTGGAGCTAGATGTGCTGACATTACCACACACTTTTTGGAGATCGGGATTCAGATGTAAAGTTTGTTTGAGAAAAGCATTGCCGCTTTTACTACACAGGTGAGTTTTTAATTTATTTAATAATAAATGATGGCTTTATGATTTACACTGCAGGCAGCCTTTCCCTTCCCTTTTTTGTCTCTTACATGGCATATAAGTTGCTGATAATATGGGAAGTTGGAAGAAAACACACAACCCCTGTGGGCTTGCATACTCTTTGAGCCTTATATGACCACTCATGCATGAAGACTTTTTAGATTGCACTTGCACTAGTTAGGCACTTGCAAGAGTTGGGATTTTTTGGACTGGAATATTCATCTTTTTTCAGTTACTGTTCACAGCATTGTTTACTTTTTGAATTGGACTTTCATTTTGTTTGTGAGGCAAGGCATGTATCATGTTTTTAGGTGTATTCATTTATGCACTGTATTGTATTATTATTTTGTATATGAATCAGGGGTATATACATTTAAAGAAATATTGGTATAATTTTGAGTTAAGGAATAGTGCAGCACTTGAGCTACACACCATTAATGCTATACTTAATGTGGAACATTATGGATAACAACAAAAATAATGTTCTTACTTCCGGTTCTGGCGCCACATGAGGTAGGAGCGAAACACAGTACAATCTGCTTACAAAGCCCTGCAAACCCTGCTTGCAGGCATCCGTCAGCTCCAACATACTCCAGCCTACCCTTGGGGATCTGCAGCATGGATCGCTTCGTGGTCAACAGCGGTCCCAGCGCAACCACAGGCTCCCGCCAGGAGCTCGCTCCCACAGCCTCACAATCAGGCAATATGGCCAATGGCACACACGGAAGACACTGCTAACCCCCTGCAGCCACCTGAATTCTCTCCGGCTGCCTGGATGATCAATACCACTGGATGGCACAGGCTGTAGATGCCCTCCTAACCCCAACTATCACAGCAGCAGTGGATAGGGCCGTTGCAGCAGGCATCATACATCTCCTCAAACAGATGGGAGAACACGCCAAATGGCTCTCTGAGTTGGAACACCATCTCTCAGATCTAGAGGATGAAGTAAAAACTTCCCAGGCAGGTGACCAACAACATACCTAGACACAGCAATAAATTCTAGATAAGCTTGAAGATCTAGAGAACCGTTCATGTTTGAACAATCTGAGAATTATAGGGCTCCCTGGGTCGTTCAATGCGGGCTCTCTGATAGAGATCTATGCCACACGACTACATCATGCACTGGAGATTGTGACGCCATGTGTAGTCAAAAGAGCACACTGCTTGGGCATCCCCTCCAATGATAGCCGCTCTCCTCGACCAGTTATCATATGATATCTTAACTACATGGTGTAGCTATTCTTACAGTAAGTCCTTCCGCAACGCCAAGTTACTCCAATTAGATGGCCACAAATTCCTTCTCTTTGTTGACTATTCACAAAAAGTTTCCCCCAGACGCAAGGCAAGGCCTCTCAGCCCCTCTGTGCCATGCTATTTCAAAAAGGTGTTACATTCGCGCTAGCTTATCCTGCAGTCCTTTGGTTCACCGACTCCGCTGGTGATCCAAAATCTTTTACACACCTTGAAGAGGAAGCCAACTATCTACAGGCCTATATCTCAATGGAAACCCAGCCGACGGCTACTCCCCCCTCTCCCCTGGCAACAGAGATCTTCACAGCCCAAGGAAAGTCTTACCGAAAAGGTTCTAATAAGCCCAAACATAATGAACCCCACTGATGACCGGAAGATAACGGCTACACGCCCACATTCACAACCGCTGGCACTCCCAGGGCTCTGGTAATATATTTTGGCAATTCTGTATTCCTTAGTAGCCGAATAGCTTTGATTCTCTATACTGTTAACGTTGTTTGTGTAATGCCACTCTGTTTTCTCTGTTTTTTTCTTTTTTATTATGCCCACAGCCTTACTGAAGATATATCTACTGAAATTCGCCACGGCTGTCCAGACCCTTGGAATGTGCATCGTTCCCCTTTAGCCTTCACATTCCCATTGAGACACTAACCACACAAAGTCCGCGAGCAAGTCGTCTTTATATCTCTGGTAACGCTGTTGAAGGAGTAGAGATGGCCTTGCAGTTCGCCCGGCGGTCGGTTCGCGGCGAACTTTGCTTGTTCGCAGCCCGCCGATTTTGCGAACAGACGGCGTTGTTCGCGGCGGCCATATTAGTTTACATTGGGGAGAACTTTGATCCATGACACAGCCATCAGGTGGAATGGGACAGCCAATTGAAACATTGCAGCACATGGACATACCCCCTACCCTATAAATAGACCTGAGCTGGTGGCCATTTCACATTCTGCTTTTTGTCAGTGTAGGGAGAGGTCTGCTGTGTGCACAAGGGACAGATAGTTAGTGACACAAATCGCTCTGTTAAGATCCACAAAAGTCCTTTTAAGGGCTGGTATGTGGTATAGGTCTACAGTCTCTTTTGTCAGTGTAGGGAGAGGTCTGCTGTGTGCACCAGGGACAGATCGTCAGTGACACAAATCGCTCTGTTAAGGTCCACAAAAGTCATTTTAAGGACTGGTATTTGTTATAGGTGTGCAGTGCACTATATAGGGGTGTAATCCACTTATAATATACTTTGTAATATAGAAAGCGTATTATAGTGGATTTGTATTGTGCACTGTGCAGCATTGTGACTGGTGTGTTGAGCGTTTCTGCAGCAATACTACAAACAGTGACAAAAGCACTTTTAAAGTATTATAACTGGTGTGATAGACCAGTGGCCCCCCAATACCACATATTGAAGTGGGGTGTTATCTGAGTATACTTGTATAAGTGTATTTGTGTCCTGCAACAATATTTCCTCTTTTGCTGTGTTTACTCTGCTACACACAGTGCCAAACTCACTGGCCAATTTTTGGTACAACTGGTGTGATAGACCAGTGGCCCCCCAATACCACATATTCAAAGTGGGGTGTTATCTGAGTATACTTTTATAAGTGTTTTTGTGTCCTGCAACAATATTGCCTCTTTTGCTACGTTTACTCTGCTACACACAGTGCCAAACTCACTGGCCAATTTTTTTTACAACTGGTGTGATAGACCAGTAGCCCCCCAATACAACATATTAAAGTGGGGTGTTATCTGAGTATACTTTTATAAGTGTATTTGTGTCCTGCAACAATATTACAAGTTAGGAGCTGCGCCAAAACATGCATTCATATAAATTAGAAATATCAAATAATAAAGTCCAAAAAGTATAATTGAAGCAGGGAGGAAAGGAAGAAACCAATTCCGATCAGCCAATCACCAGTGTATATAGCAGGAATGCCTAATTCCACCCTGTGATGACACTCAGGGCTCCTTACCAGAAAGTTTGACCCTCCTTTCACAGAGCGGTCAAACTAGCACCAATAGGATAGTAATACACTTGATGTGAAATGGGTGGATCCTTTAAAACTTCCCCAAGCTTATCAGGACTTCATTCCTCCAATAGGTGATACAATCACAAGGTCCCACAACACTGTCACTATGAATATTCTCAGAAAAGACAGAAGGAAGGCCAATATTGAAGTATGTCTAAAACAGGATGTTTTATTGAAGGTAGTGCACTTACATAAGTTCACTGTAAAACAGCATATAGAAGGATAAACCGCGGTATGTGTAGCGTGCTTCGCGTCAGTACGTCCGCCTTACGTGTATCGTCAAAGGTCTGACATCATCAGATCACCCAGATCAGCCCAAGGAGCTTGGTCCCCGCTTTTGCTGCCTACTCCGAGATCTCGAATGTTAGTGGTGGGGAAGGTGACGTGGATGATGACATGTCTATGGACGTCACATGGGTGCCCACAAGAGAGGAAGAGGAGGGGAGTTCAGAGGGAGAGACGGACCAGCAGAAAGGGAGGAGAAGCAGTCAGAACTTGCATTGCACAGGAGGGGCAAAGCAGACTGCAAATGTATCAGGAGTGAGCCATCAACCATGTACGGTCACATCTGGCACTCCCAGGACGCCGGCACATGGCTCCGCAGTGTGGGCTTTTTTTAATGTGTCCGCTGCTGACAACAGTGTTGCCATCTGCAGCCTTTGCAGTCAACGCATAAGTCGCGGTAAGCCCAACACTCACCTAGGGATGACCGCCTTAAGAAGGCACCTGAAATTCCATCACCGAGCCCAGTGGGAGCAATGCCGTCAGAACCCACAAAGCCACACTCCAGGCTCTCACCGTCCAGCCTCTTCTCCTCCTCCTCCTCTCTCCTCAAAATTGTCCTTCACTCCACCTTCCAACATGCCGTCCTCACGTTGTTCTGGAAAAAGGCAGGCTTCTGTGGCCCAAATGTTGGAGCTTAAAAAAATGATGACGCCGGATAACCCTCTTGCCCAACGTTTGACTGCTGGCTTGTCAGAACTGATAGCCCGTCAACTACTGCCATATCAACTGGTGGATTCGGAGGCCTTACGGAAATTTGTGGCCATTGGAACACCACAATGGAAGGTCCCAGGCTGGAAATATTTCTCGCAGAAGGGCATTCCAGAGCTGTATGGCCATGTTCAGCGGCAAGTGAATGTATCTCTGGCACACAGTGTTGGTGCCAAGACACATCTGACAACAGACACATGGTTTAGCAAACACGGGCAGGGAAGGTATATCACTTTTACTGCCCACTGGGTGAACCTTCTGACGGCCGTCAAGCATGTTGTCAGATACCTTGGTTGAGGCCAAAGTGCTGAGAGGGCTTCCCTTGCAGCTCGGTGCGGATCACCCCTGGAAGTGGTACAGGAGGTGACGCATCCCAAGGAGCACTGGATGCTTGTGGAGTACAGGTGGGTGGGTCAGGTAGGCACCCAGGACAGTTTCCAGGAACTCCAATGGTATCCAGCAATGCTGGTGCAAAAGTGAGGGCCAGGCCGGAGGTCATACACAGGTAATCATTCTCAATGCAAGGCAAGCAGATGGTCAGAGCAAGCCGGGATTACAGTAGCAGGAGGGATTAGCAGAAGCAAGTCCGATAAGCAAGCCAGAGTCGTTTCACAGGAGATCAAGCAGGAAGGCAGCAGAAGCAAGGGTAGTCAGGCAAGCCAAGGTCAACACTGGAGAGAGATCAGACAGGTCCAAAGGTAAGCTGGGTCGCAACAGGTAAACAAGACAATCCACAGGATACAGGTAACGGAGAGCTGACGATAATCCAGCACTGGATGGAGCCGGGAGTGAACCTTATATAGGGGCTGGGCTGGCACGCTGTGCATCATGACGCACATGCTCCGTGCCGACACGCATGCGTGCAGGCGCGCTCCCGTGCATGCCCACCCGTGGCGTTCACTGACCGCTAAGCGGCGGCTACGTCCCTGAAAGTGCCCCCCCCCCCAAGGGGCAGCCTCCGGATGCCCAGGCGGGCTCGTCTTTCCGGGAACCTGTTGTGGAATTAGGGGGGGTACCCTTTCCATTTGATCAGATATTGTGTAAGTTTACCCCTCTGTCGACAATCCAGGATGGTTTCTACTTCAAATTTGGGTTCCCCTCCACCGAGACTGGAGGTGGAGGGAACTCCTCCCTTCCCAGAAAGGGGCTAGGTACTGCCGGCTTGAGTAGGGAAGCATGGAATACTGGGTGGATCTTGTAGAAACCAGGCAGGGCCAACTCAAAGGCCACAAGGTTAATCACTCTTTTGACCTCAAAAGGGCCGATAAATCTTGGCCCCAGTTTCTTAGAGGGGCAAGACAGCCTCAGGTTAGTTGAAGAGAGCCACACTTTATCTCCAATCTCATACACAGGGTTCTTCTTCCTTTTAAGATCATAAAACTTTTTGTAATCCTGCTGAGCCTTGAGTATAGTGTCCTGTAGCAACTGGTAATTAGCTTTGATGGCAGCTATCCGGTCCTGAACTGCAGGAACTGACGTTTCAGGTGAAACATTAGGCAAAAAAGAGGGGTGAAACCCGTAATTTGCCCAAAACGGGGTTTGATTAGTTGCAGAGTGCAAAGAGTTAATATACGCGAATTCTGCGCAAGGAAGAAGGGAGACCCAATTGTCCTGAGAGCTAGTGCAGAAGCATCGTAGGTACTGTTCCAGGGTTTGATTGGTCCTTTCAGTCTGTCCAATACTTTGTGGATGATAGACAGATGACAGGCATATCTCAATGAACAAGGACCTGCAAAGCTCCTTCCAGAATCTGAAAGTGAATTGAACACCTCTGTCCGACACTATGCTGTCCGGGAGTCCGTGTAACCTGACCACTTCTTTGATAAACACGTTAGCCGTGTCCAAAGTGGAGGGTGTGCCCATCATGGGCAGAAAGTGAGCCATCTTCGAGAGACGGTCCGAGGGCGGTAGCTCCACTATAAAATCCATAGAGAGCTTTCTCCAAGGCTGCTCAGGAATAGGCAACGTTCTCAGCAGACCCCAAGATTTGGTGTTAGCCCCCTTGTTACACTGGCACGTAATGCAGGAGCCTACGTAGGATTTACAGTTCTGATTTAGGTTGGGCCACCAAAAGAGACGTTGAATAAGTTCACAAGTCTTCTTTACCCTGAAATGTCCGGCAAGTTTGTGATCGTGAAAGGTCTTTAGGACCCGTAGCCTCACTTGCGAGGGAACAAAAATTTTCTCTTGGTACAGTGAGAGTCCCTCTTGTCTTCTTAAGGGAGAGGTTCCAGGCTCCGTACATTGAGCAGAGGCCTGCTTAATTGCTGACTGTAGCTCGGTCTTAATGAGCAAAACATTTTGAGCCGAAAGGATGGTATTGGGCTCAGTTGTGCTTGGAGTGTCTGGAAACATCCGGGAAAGGGCGTCCGCCTTCCCGTTTTTGGACCCTGGTCTGTAGGTTATGTGGAAATTGAACCGGGAAAAGAACAAGGCCCATTGGGCCTGCCGAGGTCTCAAGCGTCTGGCTGTTCTAAGGTACTCTAAATTCTTATGGTCGGTGAATATCATGATGGGGTGAGTAGCCCCTTGTAGCAGGTATCTCCATTCCTCCAATGCAAATTTGATGGCCAAGAGTTTCCGGTCAACCACATCATAAGTTCTCTCCGGGGGTGTCATTTTTCGGGAAAAAAAAAGCTACAGGGCGAAGAAGGGTTTTAGGGCCTTGCCGTTGGGACAAAATCGCCCCTGTGGCTATTTCTGAAGAGTCCACTTCAAGTACATAAGGCAGGGCTGGGTCTGGGTGCTGGAGAATAGGTGCTGACACAAACAAAGTCTTTAAGCTGTCAAAGGCTGCTTGGGCCTCCTGTGACCAATGGAAACGGACCTGTTGGCATGATGGGTGCAATAATCACGGAGAATCCCTTCACGAATCTCCTATATAAGTTGGCGAATCCCACGAAACGCTGAACTCCTTTTTTATCAATGGGGGCAGGCCAATCCAGAATTGATTTCACCTTTTGTGGATCCATGGAAATGCCATCTGTCGAAATAGTAAGTCTCAGGAACTGGATGGAGTTTTTCTCAAACTCGCATTTTCCTCTAGGTAGACAGCACTTTCTTAACATGGATCAGATGGAGTTCCAGGGTGGAAGAGAAAATGAGGATATCATCCAGATAAACAATTAAAAAGTTGTCCAGGAATTCCCGGAAGATGTAGTTGACTAGATGTTGAAAGGTGGCAAGAGCGTTACATAGCCCAAAGGGCATGACCAAGTACTCGAAATGGCCGAAGCGGGTTCTGAACGCCATCTTCCACTCATCCCCCTCCCGGATATGAACGAGGTTGTAAGCCCCTCGGAGATCCAATTTAGTGAAGATCCGAGCCGATTGAAAAGCGCTGGAACAGTTCTGGGATAAGGGGGAGAGGATACCGATTTTTAATGGTGACCTTATTAAGCTCCTGGTAATCCACACAGGGTCTCAGTGTGCCATCTTTTTTTTCGACAAAGAATATTCCGGCCCCCGCTGGTGAGGTGGAAGGGCAGATGAACCCCTTTTCCAGGTTTCAATTTACATTGGCTCGGAGGGTTTCCAGTTCTTTCTCAGATAAAGGGAATATTCTTCCAAAAGGAATCTCCGCTCCTGGGAGGAGTTCGATGGAACAATCGTAGGGCCTGTGAGGGGGCAGAGCTTTGGCCTTCTTTTTATCAAACACATCCCTAAATTCCCAATAAACTGCAGGGACATTTTCAGGAAGATCAAGTGCTGGTCGGGCGGCCAGGTAGGTAGCAGGAATGTTGGATCCAGGAAGAAGGCAATGGTTCTGGCAGTATTTGGAAGTAAAAGAGATCTCCTTTTTAACCCAATCAATCTGCGAGTTATGGGCCTGCAGCCATGGAAGTCATAGGATAATGGGGAACATTGGTGAAGACAAAACATTAAAGCGGAGAAACTCCTGGTGATCAGAGTCTGTTGTAGTGAGGATAGGACACGTTTCTCAGGTGACAGGTCCAGAACTGGGTAGGGATCCATCTGCAAGCAAAACCTGAAGGCGTTGCTCTTTGAATTGTAAGGGGACCCCCAGTTTTTTAGCCAAAGCACAGTCCACAAAGCAGCTGCACGCCCCAGAGTCAATGATCGCCAAGAGCCGAATCTTCTCTTCTGCTACCTGTAGGGAGACAGGGAGAATAAGGTGAGCAGGGGACGGCTCGGAGACTTGACAGTTCAGGACAGTCCGCAGATAACACTTACTGGGTCTCACAGGGCAGTTGCGTAAGAAGTGGCCGGACCCCCCGCAATAGAGGCAGAGGTTGGCTGGCCGGCGGCGTTGTCTCTCTTCAGGAGTCAAGGAAGAGCGAATGAATCCAATTTTCATGGGTTCCCCTTCTGAAGCAATGGTGGCGAATGGCCCAGGGTGCGGAGAAGCAGCAAATGGGACTTTAGGCATTACCCAGGCAGGTCGAGCCCCTTGAAGGCGCTCCGAGCGCCGTTCCCGCAGACGCCTGTCCATTTGGATTGCAATTGAGATCAGGCCTTCCAGAGACGCGGGGGTTTCCACCCGAGCTAGTTCGTCCTTAAGGGCTTCAGAAAGTCCGTGGGGATACTGATACTTAAGGGCTGCCTCGTTCCAGTCTGTGTCGGCGGCCCATCTGCGGAAATCAATGGTTTTATCCTCTGCCAGGCATTTATTCTGTTGTAAAGCATGCAGAGCCGACTCTGCCGTAACAGTGAGCTGGGGGTCTTCGTATAGTTGAGCCATTGCCTCGAAAAAGGAGTTTACAGAGTTCAACGTTGGACTCTTCTGTTCAAGAAGATTATGAGCCCAGGTCTGGGGTTCCCCCGATAATAAAGAGATTATGAATCCCACTTTAACAGTCTCTGAAGAGAAGGTCCTGGGCTGAAGGGCCAAATGTAACAGACAAGCGTTTTTAAAGGCCCTGAACTTCCTCCGTTCCCCGCGGAAGCGTTCCGGTGTGGGCACCCGGGGTTCAGGTGGGGGAGCCATAGCTGGATAAGAGGAGCTGGCGAGACCTTGTTGAGAGGGAGCAGACACAGAGCTGGCAGAGGGTTGGTTGGGGTCGACAGAAGGTGGTGAGCCGGGTAAATTCAACACCCACCTTCCAAATGGAAGTAGCCATCCTGGAGTCTCTGAACAGCTTGGGTCAAGATGGAGACTTGCTGGCTCAGTGCCTCGAGCGGGGAAGCACCTCTGTCGGCCTCTGACATGGCTGGATTATACTGTCAGATACCTTGGTTGAGGCCGAAGTGCTGAGAGGGCTTCCCTTGCAGCTCGGTGTGGATCACCCCTGGAAGTGATACAGGAGGTGACGCATCCCAAAGAGCAAGGGATGCTTGTGGAGTACAGGTGGGTGGGTCAGGTAGGCACCCAGGACAGTTTCCAGTAACTCCAATGGTATCCAGCAATGCTGGTGCAAAAGTGAGGGCCAGGCCGGAGGTCATACACAGGTAATCAGTGTCAATGCAAGGCAAGCAGATGGTCAGAGCAAGCCGGGATTGCAGTAGCAGGAGGGATTAGCAGAAGCAAGTCCGATAAGCAAGCCAGGGTCGTTTCACAGGAGATCAAGCAGGAAGGCAGCAGAAGCAAGGGTAGTCAGGCAAGCCAAGGTCAACACCAGAGAGAGATCATACAGGTCCAAAGGTAAGCCGGGTCGCAACAGGTAAACAAGACAATCCACAGGATACAGGTCATGACGCACACGCTCCATGCGTGCACGCGCAGGCGCACTCCCGCACATGCACACCCGCCCGTAGCGTTCACTGACCGCTAAACGGCGGCTACGTCCCTGACACATGCAAACCGTGGCACCTGTGTAGATTTGGTTTTACCGCTACGAATTGCATGCAGGCCTGCTTCTTCTTCTCCTCCTCCTACTCCATCCTCCCTCTACTCCTCGGCTGACTCTTCCTTTTCCGCTGCTACCGTCTCTTCCGCTGCGCCGCCCAAGATCCCCAGAACGTATTCCACATGCCAGGTGAGACGTTGCCATGCTGTGCTGCGTCTGTTGTGCCTGGAAGCCAAGAGCCACACTGGTCCTGCACTCCTTTCAGCTTTGTGTTCACAGGCAGATCAGTAGCTGACACCACACAATTTGACAGTTGGTAAAGTGGTGTGCGACAACGGTGCTACTACTCTACTGAGAGCGCTGAAACAGGGCAAAATAACACACGTGCCATGCATGGCACACGTCCTGAACTTCTTCGTGCAGCGATTCATTGCCAAATACCCTGGGGTCCAGGATGTCTTGCGGCAGGTCAGGAAAATTTCAGGCCATTTCAGAAGATCATTGACATTCAGCGGTGACACAACCTGCCTGTCAGGCGTCTTATTTGTGACTGCCCGACACGATGGAACTCAACGTTGCATATGCTTGATAGGCTGCTCCAGCAGAAACGTGCAGTTAACGACTACCTGTACAAACTCTGCGGCAGGACAGGTTCTGGGGAGCTTGGGTTTTTTCACCTCGCCAGTGGTTGCTCATGCGCGACGCATGCAGACTTCTGCGGCCATTTAATGAGATCACCAAACTGGTCAGTCACGGCCAGGGCGCTATCAGTGACATTGTACCTTACGCCTTCTTTCTGGAGCATGCATTACGCCATGTCATTGATCAAGCCGTCGAGGAGCAGGAGCACAAAGATGAGGAAGTCGCAATGTTGGATGAATTCCCAGGGGGTGCTACTCCATCTGAGGCAAGTCAACAACAGGAGTCTGAAGAGGAGTCAGAGGAGGATGGTGCCGGGGTGGATAAGGAGGAGCAAGAAGAGCATGCTTTAAACGTGTCTGGGATCGTGTCTGGGATCCCTGGTGTTATCCGTGGATGGGGGGAGGAGAACGAGGACGAAATTATCCTGGATGATGAGCTGGAACCAGGCCACTACACCGCATCCAGTTTAGTGCAAATGGGGGCCTTCATGCTCCAGTGTTTTAAGGGGGACCCCCGTATAAAAAGCATAAAGAGCAAGGACCAGTACTGGGTGGCAACGTACTTAGACCCCCGGTACAAACAAAAAATGGCGGAAATGTTACCACCATCACAGAGGGCGGTCAGAATGCAGCACTTCCAGGCCTTGCTGGGAGAAATGCTGCATTCTGCTTTTGCGTGCGCTGGCAGAGGAATTTCCAGTCACAGAGAGACAGTTGCGGGTAGCAATCCAACAGCGCCTGCAAGAAGAGAGCGGTTTGAAGATGTGTTAGTCGCTTCAGATATGAGATCCTTCTTTCAGCCGACCCATCGACAGCTGTACTCTGGATCCAGCATCAGGGAATGCCTAGACCAACAGCTGTCCGACTACATTGGGTTAACAAATGATGTGGACGCTCTGAGGAGTGATGAACCCCTGGACTACTGGGTGGGCAGGCTTGACCTCTGGCCAGAGCTTGCACAATTTGCAATGGAACTGTTGGCTTGCCCCCCGTCCAGTGTCCTATCCAAAAGGACGTTCAGCGCAGCAGGGGGGATCATGACCGATAAGCGCACTCGCCTAGCTCATGACAGTGTAGACTACCTCACATTTATAAAAATGAATGAGGCATGGATCTCTGAGGAATTCAACACATGTGATGAGTAGACCATGTTTCATTTAAATTCCTTATGACAGGCCACAAATGGTCCTTATCTTCGGCAAATTCAGCGGCATAAAAGGCATTTCATGTCCATTGAATGCCTAATTTTTGGGGCCTTTTATGGCCGACACTTACTTCTGTATCCTGCCAATGCCTAATGTACCTTCAGCCACAGAATACAACGTTCTTAGCTGTCAGGTAATACTATGTGGGCTAATTTTTGGGGCCTTTTATAGCTGACACTTACTGCTTTATCCTGTGAATGCCTAATTTTTCAGAGTGGAATTGAAAATGAAAGGGTCTGTAAACGTTCCGCCAAATTGTGGAATGGATGCGGACCCATTTTACAGATGTGTGAATGTACCCTATATGTATTTGACATGTATTTACCGGCTGCTGTCAGTTCTGGCTGATTTAAGAAAAAAAATAAACATTTTTTTGCTGTAAAAAAAAAAAAAAAAAATTAGGGCAACTTTTCCAATTGCAATGACATTGTCCATGTGGTGGGACTATTTGTGCACAGCTAGTAAGTCTTTTGTGGCTGCAAATATGACCTAAAGGTTTTTAAAGTTTGCCTCCCATTAAAGTCAATGTGGCCCGCCGCGAACTTGCGGTTTGCGGACATTTGAGAAAGTTTGCGGCTAACGTCCACGAACCGCCCCGGCCGATGTTCGTTCATCACTACCCAGGAGTAATGCATCTCATCTTGAAGAAAGCGAAGTCCATGCACTTTGTGATATCTTCATATTTTTTTCTCCTTTTGTTCTCCTATGTTGGGTTAGTAACCATTCCACACCCTTCTCTACAGGAAGCCAGCACCCCCCTCTATTTCCATACCCCACTTGACTACACCTCCACTGTGTCAATCCTGTTGTGGAATTTTCCTCAGGTACAAAATACCTGTTACCTGTTAGTCAGTGATACCAAATCAGAAAATATGTAATTACATATATGATGAGATCAGGTAAGACTCAAAATGGTTGAATCACCTAATTTGTTACAGCGTGTTGGAGTTTAAATATACTATATGACGTATAAAAGTAGAGTTGTATCAACATCTGACGTATAAAAAGTAGGTTGTTATTAAGATCTTTTGTCCAATAAAGGTTAGCAATTCATTATGGTAAGCATAAGGTTAATCTATATTGCAATTTTCTGTCATCAGGGAATTTTCCGGGGACTTTTGATTCAGATATAAATTGTTCTGTGGTCAAGATATCCAGACGGAGTTCCTCTTAATGAGAGATAGGGAATTTTGGAAGTTGCAGAAATATCTCAGCTTATATACAGTGGGTACGGAAAGTATTCAGACCCCCTTAAATTTTTCACTCTTTGTTATATTGCAGCCATTTGCTAAAATCATTTAGGTTCATTCTTCTTCCTCATGAATGTACACATAGCACCCCATACTGACAGAAAGACACAGAATTGTTGACATTGTTGCAGATTTATTTAAAAAAGAAAAACTGAAATATCACATGGTCCTAAGTATTCAGACCCTTTGCTGTGACACTCATATATTTAACTCAGGTGCTTTCCATTTCTTCTGATCATCCTTGAGATGGTTCTACACCTTCATTTGAGTCCAGCTGTGTTTGATTATACTGATTGGACTTGATTAGGAAAGCCACACACCTGTCTATATAAGACCTTCCAGATCACAATGCATGTCAGAGCAAATGAGAATCATGAGGTCAAAGGAACTGCCTGAAGAGCTCAGAGACAGAATTGTGGCAAGGCACAGATCTGGCCAAGGTTACAAAAAGAATTCTGCTGCACTTAAGGTTCCTAAGAGCACAGTGGCCTCCATAATCCTCAAATGGAAGACGTTTGGGACGACCAGAACCCTTCCTAGAGCTGGCCATCCGGCCAAACTGAGCTATCTGGGGAGAAGAGCCTTGGTGAGAGAGGTAAAGAAGAACCCAAAGATCACTGTGGCTGAGCTCCAGAGATGCAGTCAGGAGATGGGAGAAAGTTGTAGAAAGTCAACCATCACTGCAGCTCTCCACCAGTCGGGGCTTTATGGCAGAGTGGCCTGACGGAAGCCTCTCCTCAGTGTAAGACACATGAAACCCCGCATGGAGTTTGCTAAAAAACACCTGAAGGACTCCAAGATGGTGAGAAATAAGATTCTCTGGTCTAATGAGACCAAAATAGAACTTTTTGGCCTTAATTCTAAGCGGTATGTGTGGAGAAAACCAGGCACTGCTCATTACCTGTCCAATACAGTCCCAACAGTGAAGCATGGTGGTGGCAGCATCATGCTGTGGGGGTGTTTTTCAGCTGCAGGGACAGGACGACTGGTTGCAATCGAGGGAAAGATGAATGCGGCCAAGTACAGCGATATCCTGGACAAAAACCTTCTCCAGAGTGCTCTGGACCTCAGACTGGGCCGAAGGTTTACCTTCCAACAAGACAATGACCCTAAGCACACAGCTAAAATAACGAAGGAGTGGCTTCACAACAACTCCGTGACTGTTCTTGAATGGCCCAGCCAGAGCCCTGACTTAAACCCAATTGAGCATCTCTGGAGAGACCTAAAAATGGCTATCCACCAACGTTTGCCATCCAACCTGACAGAACTGGAGAGGATCTGCAAGGAGGAATGGCAGAGGATCCCCAAATCCAGGTGTGAAAGACTTGTTGCATCTTTCCCAAAAAGACTCTTGGCTGTATTAGATCAAAAGGGGGCTTCTACTAAATACTGAGCAAAGGGTCTGAATACTTAGGACCATGTGATATTTCAGTTTTTCTTTTTTAATAAATCTGCAACAATGTCAACAATTCTGTGTTTTTTTGTCAGTATGGGGTGCTATGTGTACATTCATGAGGAAGAAGAATGAACCTAAATGATTTTAGCAAATGGCTGCAATATAACAAAGAGTGAAAAATTTAAGGGGGTCTGAATACTTTCCGTACCCACTGTATATTTTTAGCTTTTGAAAGCTCATGACACATGTAAGAAAATCAAAAGAGACAAAAGATTAACCACTTAATATCTAGCGACGTAGACCTACGTTGGCTGACTTTGCGTGGTTGTACCGGGGTGATGCCTCTAGCTCTAGCTAGAGACATCACCCCGGTACCATTTTTTAGAGCCGGCGGTCGGCTTTCCAGCGGTAATGACCGATGCGGCTCGTTACTCTGGCGAGCGGGAGGGAATGCCCCCCCATCCCGCTGCCTTGCGTGGCTTTGCCCGGGTCTCCCGTCCCACTGTAAGATTCTGGTACCTTTGGTACCCTTAGTGCCCATTTTCCTTTTCATATTGCGTCCCACCTTTTTAGTTAGGTGGAACGCATATACCTTTAAGCCGGATGACGTCATCGCTGAGCGCCGCTCTGAGCGGCTATTTCAATCGCCGGCTTTCTCTCTCACATTGTTCGTTCAAGCCACCTGTAAAGCAGCCATACCTGATGTCACACGCTCTTGTATCTCGCTACCTGAACTTGTTTCACTATCTGATCTTGTATCTCGCTACCCGATCACTCTTGGCATACCGCTTTCACTCTTGGCTATGTTACCGCATGCTCACAAGCCTTGTCTTATGCTGCCGGAGCCTCCAGCTATTCTCCTTTACCTGGAACAGACCGGAACCTCGCTACTGATCCCGTATCTCGCTACCGGATCACTCCCTCACTACCGGACCCCTCTACTTACTAGTGATAAGTACCCCACAGGGGATTCCTCCATAATTAACTTACACTATCTACCTCTGCACATTAAGGACTGTTACTATCTATGCATACTAATTATATCATCTGCACTGTTACATAGATTGCTAGCTCTTGAGTCTACTACCATCTATCCTTGCACTGGGTTAGTCTATCCTGTATATGTCATCTGCTGTCCTCACCACCTGTTACCATACATGATTACTAACCTATCTGCATTCTACCTATTACCATCTACTACTCTCCTGAACATTACTATCAAGTGCTTATCATTACTGTCACTGCTCACACCTGTCCCTTCAGCACACCACCTCCATACTGTCATATACATCCTATCACTCCAGGAACATCTTATTGAGTGTGTGTATATCTGTATGCTGAAGCAGACAGGCCCACAGTGATGAGTCTGGAGAGTTGGATCTGGTATTTCAACACATCTCTACATGACTACTGAGTGGAGATTCTGCAGCTGCAAATCCAGCTTACTATAAAAACGCAGGAGCGTTACACCCACCGGGAGACCCGAGCACCCAGCCGCCTTGTCCACAGGCTGGATGGAGTCCTGATCAAAGCCGGAAGTGGCTTTGATCGGGTCTCCGATGACGTAACCCGGAGGCTGCGTCCATGACGTTACGTCCGGGTTACTCTGCTGCTAAAGGCGGCATATTCAAAAAGTGAATGTATTAAAAAATGCAGTTTTTGGCGTTTTGAATACATGGAAGTGTAGTAGAGGGGTCGAGGGTCTTTTAGACCCTCGATCCCTCCATAAAGAGTACCTGTCACTGCATATTGCTGTCACAAGGGATGTTTACATTGCTTGTGACAGCAATAAAAGTGATCAGATTTTATTTTTTTTAAAAAACCTGCATTAAAATAAAAAAATAAAATAAAAGAAATAGGAAAAAAAAAATTGAGCCGCCCCCGTCGCCGTTAAGTCGCAGACGAAAGAAAACATATATGGAAGTCGCACAGCAAATGAAATCGCTGTTCAAACCACACATGTGAGGTATCACCACGATCTCCAGAGTGTGAGCAATAATTAAAAAAAAAAAGAGCTAAATTCTAACTCTAAACTGGTAACCGTTAAAACATTTTAAAGCATTGCCTATGGAGATTTTTATTGACCGTAGTTTGTCGCCATTCCGCGGGTGTGTGCAATTTTAAACTGTAACATGTTGGGTATCTATTTACTCGGCGTGACATCATCTTTCACAATATACAAAAAATGGGCTAATTTTACTGTTTAATTTTTTTTTAATGCAGTGAAATGTGATTTTTCGTAATTTTTCCCAAAAAAATGGCGTTTGAAAGACCACTGCGCAAATACCGCGTGACAAAAAATATTGGAATGACCGCCATTTTATTCTCCAGAGTCTTTGCTAAAAATATATATATATATATATATATATATATATATATATATATATATATATATAATGTTTGGGGTTTTAAGTAGCTTTCTAGCAAAAAATACTGATTTAAACTTGTAAACAAAAAGTGTCAAAAATAGGCTCAGTGGTAAAGTGGTTAATTTCTTGAAAGACATTTTGTGTACTGTCAGCCATCTTGCCACCTCAATCCCGTTGCCATTTACTCCCACCTGAATATTTTCTATCAAACCCCCTCAACACCGCTCTGACATGAAAGTGGTTTCATGGAATGTCAAGGGGTTAAAGTCTCACCATAAAAGAATAGCCATTCTACATCATCTTAAGTGGCTTAAGACTGATATAGCCCTACTTCAGGAAACACATTTGCCCTTATCAGACTTCAATCGTATGCGCAAATTTTGGGTAGATCAAGTCCATGGCTCTGCGTCAGTCAAGTGAAAAGCAGGTGTACTTATTCTTATCCACAAAAACCTTTCCTGTGAGGTACCATCAGTAGAGAATGATGAGGACAGTCGGATGGCCATAACCAACTCAAAATATTCTCCAGGGAACTGGTACTCTCCAACATTTATGTCCCTGACTCCCCCTCCAAATATTTTTTTCAGGGCCCTCACCTCTCACCTAGCTCTCTACATCCACCTTCCTCTACTAGTTGGAGGTGACTTCAACTCAGACATGCACCTTCTGGAAGATAAGTCTAGGGGCAGGACCCCTCCAACCCCCCTCCCTCGACTCGTCAATACACCTCTAATGCAATTCGCTGAAAGCTTTCAACTAGTTGACCTCTGGTGGCTTGCTAGACCCGTCGGTAAAGAATACACTTTTTTCTCCCCACCCCATAATAGCTCATCCAGGATAGACTATCTCTTTTGCAATTCTCCTCTTATAAAGTTTACCGCAGATCCCCTAATATCAGGGTTTGCAATTTCGGATCACGCCCCAATTTTCGTCTCTTTGACGGATCTTGCACCCCCTAGTACAGCTAGAACCTGGCGATTCCCTTCATATTTATCCAGCAACCAGGACCTCCTGAATGTCATCAAGGAAGCCTAGGCAGAATACACAGTAACTAACGCAGAACGTGCTGTTAACCCCAACCTACTCTGGGAGACAAGAAAAACTGTGCTACGGGGCAAGATCATTGCTTTCTCCGCAGCACACAAAAACATTGTCAACAGATAATATCGTATAGCAACTGACAACCTTCGTATAGCCCAAAATCATCTCATGCTACAAAACTTTCCAATTAATAGGCAAGCGTGGGTGGAGGCTCGGGAGCGATATCACCAATCACTTTTGGACCTGCAATTTCACAAATATGGTACCAAGGCAGGTAAAATCTTAGCTCGTCTATGCAAAGGACCTCGTACCCCTGCCCATATATCCGCCCTGAAAAACCCAAACGGTGTGCTATCTTCCTCCCCCAAGGATATTAACTCCATTATGGCGTAATTCTATGCTGACCTGTATGGCCCTGATCCTATTGATGACTCAGCGGCGCAGGTCTTTCTTGACAAGGTCCAGCTCCCCCGGATAGACCCCTCACTTCTAGATCAGTTAAACGCCCCGGTTACTGCTGCAGATGTGAAGTCTGTGATAGCTTTGCTGGCACCAGGCAAATCTCTGGGCCTGGATGTGTACACCTATTTTTTAAGATCTCAGCAGACCTAATCACTCTAACCCTTGCATCAGTCTACCAAACCATGTTAGATGGCGGCCAATACCTTCCCTCGGGCTTCCAAATTTTCAACAAATTCCCAAAAAAAGGAAAAGACCCGACAGAGCCAGGCTCTTACCACCCGATCTCCTTGTTCAACTTGGATTCTAAACTTTGATCCAAAATCAATAATCTTGCCATCACTATTTCACCCCTCTCAAGCGGGCTTTACACTTGGATGATCAGCCATGTCCAATATCCGAAAAGTCTTCTCTGTCGTAGAACAAGCGAGGACCAACCCCACCAGTGACTAAGCCATTACCACACTAGACGCTCAGAAAGCCTTTGACAATGTCAGCTTTCACTGGTTACGGATGGCTCTCCAGAACTTCAGTTTCAATGGCCCCTTCCTCTACATGATCTTTGCCATGTACTCTGCCACCAATGTGGTAACTGCAGGCCACTTTTCCAATAGCTTCCCCCTCCACAAAGGCATAAGACAGGAATGCCCTTTGTCCCCTCTCTTGAATCTGGCCTTTGAGCCCTTGTCATGTTTACTTCTTTTCCACTCTAATCTCCATGGAGTCAGGATGGGTCAACAAGAAGTCCGCACAGCCATTTTCGCCGACTATATCTTAATCTTTACCTCAGACCCTAAGTCAGATATGCCCCATATACAGGATGTTTCAACATGGTTCCAGGCTTGCTCAGGTCTTAAAATAAATTTCTCTAAAAGCGAAATCTTGCCCCTATTCCATGCCCGTACAACCTCCTGGTCAGTTCAATCCACCTTCTCAGTTGCTAAAACCCACATCCCATGCCTAGGCATTAAAATAGGAAAGTCACTCTCCTCCCTCTACCACCCTAGTTTCCCTCCAATTTTCTCCAAAATCATCGGGGAACTAGAAAACTGGTTAGACCTTCCCCTCTTCCTACTTTGCAGATGTAATTTATTCAAGATGGTTAGTTTCCTCAAACTTCTCTATCCCCTCCATACCACCCCCCTCCTATTACTAAATAAAGACATCCAGTCTCACCATAGGGCTCTTTCAGTCTTCCTATGGCATGGACCCTGTCCCCCTATGTTCCTATTCCTTCCCAAACGTGAGGGGGTGCTAACCTACCGAATATCCGAACATACAATCTATCTTGCCTCCTCAGAGTGGGTTTGGACTGGTTGTCAGGGACATCCAGATACTCCAATTATTATCTAGAATGCCAGATGGTAGTCTCATGTGGGCTGTCCGCTTTATTGCATTGCAGAACTTCCTCCCTCCCTCCACTTTTAAAATATAATCTACTGTTACGTGACACCCTAATAGCCTGGAGGAAAATCAGGAAAAAAATAGGGCTCTCCCCTTTTACATCTTACCATCTTCCAATACCTGGTCACCCTCTCTTTCCACAAACGCGGCAGTACATGGCTTTCTCCAAATAGGCCTCCCGCGGGCTCACAAAAATGGTCCAATTTTTTGACCCCTCCTCCGGCATAGCCCTCCCATTTCAAGTTCTGCAAACCCGATACAACCTACCTGCCCACCAGTTCCTCTATGTTCAACAAGCAATTAACTTTGCAGTTAGCTTTTGTCCTGACAGGGGCACATGTTTTTGCACCTCTATACTGGACACCCTCCTGGATCACGACCTTCTTAAAATCTTCTTCACCAATGAGTTCTGGAGGGAGCAGCAACTCAAAATCGTGCACCGAGGATAGCTACCATTCTCAACATCCTCAACTTCAACAATCCAACAACAGTGCCCATGGTGCCACCAACCCAGACCAATGTTGTTTCACAGACTGTGGCGCTGCCCTCTCATCTCTCGTTTCTGGGACCAAATATTAACCATGCAAAGAGCCCTTCCCCCCACTACTTGGCTTCTTGGAAGGATCCCCCCCAGGATATACAAAACTACAGTCTCTGATTGTACGATGCAACAAAACTTTGCTATCCACATGCTTCTTGGTGGCTAGGAGAGCTATCCTCAAACAATGGACTGTAACCATCCCCCCTACCGTCTCTGAAGTGAAAACTGAACTCACCAGCCTTCTTCACAAAGAAAAATTTGACTTGCTACTCTCCACTTGCAACCACTCTCGCTTTTACAACAAATGGGACCCATACTTGACAAAGATTCCTCTGCGGACATTTCTCCCAGGACATTCTTCCCACCCGACAATGGGTGAGACCATTCCTCCTCCCTCTCCCCCCTTCCCAACAATGTCTCTTACGGGATTTACGTCAAGACTACAGCCTCCTCCGAGCTAATTTGATGGTCACTTCCACCCCTAGGCCTTTGCCCTACCCTATGTATCCTAGGACTCAATGTGTATAGCTGACCCCCCCCCCCAGTGCCAATCATCAGCTACAATACTACCCAAACTCACCACCTCTGATACCCTCCTCGACATTGAATGCGTGTTTGCCTCCTCATGAGCTATATGACAGCTCTTCTCATATAATATCCTATCTGTGGTTCTATTTCCCCCCCCCCCCCATCAACCCCCCCCTCTCTCCCATCCACCCTTTTCCCTTCCCTCCTTCCTTCTCCTTCTAGCTGATCTTCCTCCCCCTCTTCTCTTTTAACCTTGGAGTTGTTTGCTTTCATTGATCCTGGGGAATTTCCCCAGAGTCCTGCTGTTTATGTTGATGCTTTGTATTCTTGAAAATAATATTAATATTAATAATAATAATAATAATAATAATAATAATAATAATGTTCTTTAGCAAGAAACATTCATTCCACATTGATAAATATACTACAAAAATTCCAAAATTAGTGTGTGCTGTAAATTTGCCTCCAGCATTGCTCCTGTTTCTTCTTATTGGAGGCTACCAGTAAAGCCCAGAGCCCAGAACAGCAGTAAGGTTGAGGTTATCAGTAGATTAGCCTCTACAAATGTGGTAGAGTGCCTAAAATTAGAGAACAACTGAGCATGTGCAGAACAGGGTTAAAAAGTGTATTAATGGATTTTAAACAGTATAGGCATATATTTGTAATGTTTACATAGCTATACCTGCAAAAGGGGCCAGCCTGCATTGATGTACCAGGACTTCATTTTCTGACTTAATGTTCAATATAGAGCTGAACTTAACAAATGTTTTTCACAATGCTGACATTTTTTTTCTACTGTCAGTGTGAAATTAGGCAACAGCCAAACACTAAGCATTTGATATGTAGGTTTTGTGCATATGTCATGCTCTTGTGGTCTTGGTAAGACAACTGTGACAGTTATGGAAAGATCTGTGACAAATTTTAACTCAAAGCACCTGCACAAGTATGCAGTGTCAGGGGTGTATTTTATTATGGAGCAGTGCTACTATATAGCATTGGAAGAGAGGGAGATTTATGAACCAAGCTGTGATCTTATCATAAATCTGTCTTATAATCTTTCTCTCTGCTCCTGTTTAGTGTCACCTTGCTGACCATCAAGTCTGTTAAGTCTTCCCCAGTGACTACTTTGGCTATGTCTCTAAAGGAGATACAAAATATTTTTATTAACAATGCCACAAAGTAGTCTTTTGCAGCAACTGTATCTAAATAAAGCTGTCCTAAAAGGGATATATGCAATAGAGGTTGTGCAAAACGGAACATTTCCTATCAAATGCTTATCATAATTTTCCTTTCCTGATGGACTCCATGGCAGCATACGTATGGATTAACCCCGCCTCCACTCCTCCCCTATAGGACCCCACTCCCATAAATCTTTGCTCTGAGCCAGAGGCCGCGTTCCGTAACAAACCTATTCATGACTCTGGGAGGGAACTCCTGCTGCCACGGAGTCCATCAGGAAAGGAAAATTACGTAAGTATTTGAAAGGAAATTTTACATTTTCCTGACAGACTCAATGGCAGCGTACATATGGGAAATAACTAGCCATACACACCCGGGTGGGCAATTGCAGAACAAAAGAAAAGGATTCTCCCACAAACTTTGTGTTCACTCTCCTAGCATTCAAGAGAGAGAGATGACTCTGGGGGGAACAGCCAAGGACCTCCAATCTCAAGAACCAGACCGTCAGATGTAACTGTGCTTGACATGGATTTAGAAATGCACCTAGTGACAGAAGGTCTGGCCTGATGAGAAGGGGCACTGGTTACTGGTAGCTGAACAGCGCTAGCAAGGAGAACCATAGCCTAATTGGCCAATAAGGCACCACTGCCAATCCCTCCACAACTTCTGTTCAGGGTTTTCGTAGAAACCCAAGGATGACCAGGACTTGAAAAACCGCACAGGACCCGCTGCATTTCCAATGATCCACCAGAGTATCTGCGCCTTAAAAACCTCCACATGTAGAGACAATTCCTTGTTGTCCAACTGGACTCTGGAAAGAAAGTCTGTTCGAATATTCTGGACTCGAAAATTGCCTCTAAGATGTAGGCTTGATTCTTCTGAGGCCAAGACAAAATTGGCTCCACTTCCTGTATTAGAGAATAGGCTGTTGAGTCCACCCTTGTCTTTTAATTTAGGAGACCGCCGTAGTGTTGACTAGCCTAAGAGCACTGATGCTCCCTTCGTTATATGGTGAAAGGCCTGTAAGGTGCAGAAGGCTGCCCGTAGTTTCGGAATGTTCAACACCATCTTTTGAAATTGATACCCCTGCCTGCCTTGAGCTATCCCCAACAGACAGCAAGCCCCCCATAACATATTTGATAAAGACCTTAACAACCAATAAGATCCCTAAAACACACAGGGTGATGTTAAAAAGCCCAAATGGTAGACAAGAAAGCTGGAGATGGTCTTGACCCACAACAAACCAAAGGACCTTGCGGGAATCTTCTACAATGGGCACATGAAAGTAAGGGTCTATTTGAAATGAGCCAGTCACCTGGCTGGACCCCCTATGAATCAGGGACAATGTTTCCATCTTGAACTTCTCCTTTTAATGAAAATTGGTTTAGGCGCGCGAGGTCTAAAATTGATCTCCGCAAGCAGCTCTTTTTCATGACTATAAAGAGAGGCGAGTACATGCCCCATCTTAGGACTGGCACAGCAGCACTTTGTGACACCAGTGACTTTACGTAATACAAGAGTATATGCTTAATTTTACCTCAGAGTGAGGCAAAGTCAGTGGAAATGAATCTGAGACGAGGAGGACTTCTAATGGACCATGCATGTCCTGAAAAGACCGCTTTGATGTTCTAATAGTCAAAGGCTCAAATTCAGTAGCTTCTTGGATACCCGAGGTCAAGCTTTTAGCATACGTCTGACTGGATATGTGGCCTCTTAACCAGCTCTTCCTAAGATCCAGACCTGGTCTGTAAAAAAAAAAAAAATGTGCGACTCTCGCACGCTCTGAACTTTGTCCTCTAGGCTGTGTCGTGTTCCAGCCTAGCAGGCGCCGGTCCTGAGACAAGACTCAACTTGCCAATTCACTGCATCTTCCAAGAAAGAGCAACATGCTTGCTTGCCTCATTAAGGTCTCAACAACTAAAGAGACAGCCTTTAGATGCTTCACATCCTTCTTTTTCTCTAAATGGATAGAGCTTGGCCATCTTGCTCAGTAGGGAGGTATATCTCGCAACCTTGCTCCAGTCATCCAAAATGATGTCCCTTATTTCTGTTAGGAATGGGAAATTAGAACGCTCTCTCTAGAGTTGTTTAAAGAACTTCCTTTTGTTTTGGAGGAGACTCTACAGGTTCTTACTCAAGTTCATTGTCTTGACCAAGGGTGTCACAAAGGCAAAGGGCGCTCTGTCTCAATTTCTGAGGTCTGCATAGATGGATGGTTTGGTTAGGACAGTTCCAGTTCTTCCTGGCTGTCCCTGGTGGGAGAACACGCCGTAACAGGTGTTGGAATTTGCATGTGGCTTGTACCCCACTCTTTAAGCGTTTTCTGCACTACGCCCCTCACCAGAGATTCGATTTGCTGCCGTGTATTGTCAATCTGACCTTGAAGGACTTAAACACCTAAAAAGAAAACAAAATAGGGTAGAAAGGAAAGGGTTAAGAACCCAAAAGAAGTGCCCAGGCAAGCATGGAAAGGAAAAGGTTAAATACACCCTCTCCTCTCCGCTACACAAGGGCTGGCCACAAGGGGGGGGGGGGGTAGTGATACATCCATAGTGTGGAAACTTCACAGACAGCCAACCTGCACAGGTGATAGAACCATCAGGATCACACACACGGGCAGCACACAAGGGTGTGATGATTGCACACAAAATTTAGGGAAACTGCTGCAAGCTGCCCACAGAGAAATCGCAGTATCAACAGTACTGACCTCTGATTGAATTTCTCCACTGTAAAGACACCACCGCCACCCACAGCGCACATGTGGTGTCCCTGGGCAGGAGCAACCCAGGGACCCCAGGCCAGAAGAAAGAGCGATGGCTTGGAACACAAATGCACTCCAGCCGCCATAGACTGGAAGATACTAGAGCCAGAGAAGAAAAACAGACAAACACATGCGACTGCTGCCATGGAATATGCAAAATAAAAGTATACAACACCACACACAGCACATGCCTGGATCCAGAAGACGCTGCTGCACGGGCCCAGGGTGTTTATGGCCACCTGCTAATAGCAAGGCTCTTAGGCCGTACTGCCGCTTTGCTTGACAATGACCAAGCGTAAGCTCTTCATGGCACCACATCCATCGCCCTTCTCTACTCCGTTAATAGCTGGGGATTGCTGAAGACTCCACATAGCACTGAATCCATTGACCTTCTCCACCCCACTAATAGCTGGGGACTACTAGGGAATCCATGTTGCACTGAATCCATTGCCCTTCTCCACCCCGCTAACAGCTGGGGACTGCTGAAGACTCCACACGTCTTCTGGGGCACAGCTTGCTGAACAACCAAGCCTTGATCGTGGGCACTTCATCCAAGGTAATACTTCAACCATTCTAGTCCTTGGGTGGAGGAACAAAAAAGGAATGCGGCCTCTGGCTCTGAGAAAAGATTTATGGGAGTGGGGTCCTATAGGGGAGGAGAGGAGGCGGGGTTAACCCATATGTATGCTGCTATGGAGTCTGTCAGGAAAGTTATTTTTCCATATGATGTTCTATACACTTTGCATCAAGTTAGACAGCACTCATTTACCTTTGAGAGTTAATGAGTGAAGCCTATTAAAGTCCAATTCCTGAACTGAGTCTTCGATTTGCCATCACATTCTGCAGCATTTCCCCGTGAGTCCAAGGCAGTCGGTGGAGTCTTTACACTCTGGGCTCACAGAATATGATTTGGATGACACTAGGCATCATTTAACCCAGAGGAGAGGTACAGCATAGCTGGATTGGTGATAGGGGACAGCATTGTATATTAGTTGTGTTTAGCAAGTTTTTAGTCCCTTTTTAATTAAATGTTGAAGCTGGCATTGGGCTTTAAGCTGACATATTGTAAATCTTTTTAAAATATAATGCTCTATCCTTCTTTAAATGACAGATTGGGGCATTTAATAAAAATGGAACTAAAACAAAAAACTTTTCCAGCTTCTATATTTACCTGATCTCCAGCTATACTGCATTGTTCCCTATCCTCAGTAGGGTTTTTGAGAGGGACACAGTGCAAAAAAGCAAAAAAATAAAATGGCGTGGGGTCCCCCTAATGATCCATATCAGACCTTTAGCGAAGCATGCACAGAACTCTGGGAGAAATGACTTGGCCATGTGGGCAGAGCCCCACACTGCCATGCTGTTTTCAAACTGTGACAGTGGGTGCGGGGAGAGGATCCACCACCAACTGTCATAGGGAAGGGGGATTGGAGAGTGAGAGGAAGGATGCTGAATGTGTTACATGTTACACTCTAAACATAGGTGTACAGTAACTTGTTCAGAAAGGTGAACTTAGGCTTTAATCACGTCGTCCAGTGACTTAATCAGGATGAACAATGACCTGCGCCATGATGATGATCACTTCCCCTGTCAAAAAAATATACTTTCCAGGTAGTAGCTGAATTTAGTAAACTGATTGGGGATCCCAGGTGACATCATTGGCCAAAGAAGTTACCCAGCTGGATGATGGTTTAGAGGTTGGATTTACAACATGGGACATTGTTTTTTTTTTTTAAGCCTTTTCTATGGTTTCCTCAACTTTATTTACTGCTTATGTTTTTTTTTGTGAGTAAGTAAGATGAGATAATTTGTACAGTTTAAATATTTATGTAGAGGAGGGAGGATATCTTGGGGTCCTCTAATTCTGAAAGGGCGTTTCTAGATTCCAATAAGAACCCCCTCCACACCCCACATTTATTTATTTATTTATTTATTTCAGGTACTTATATAGTGCGGTCAATTTACGCAGCGCTTTACATATACATTGTACATTCACATCAGTCCCTGCCCTCAAGGAGCTTACAATCTAAGGTCCCTAACTCACATTCATTCATACACATAGTAGAGCCAATTTAGACAGGATCAAATTACCCTACCAGCATGTATTTGGAGCCAGATCAGTAACATGGGGATGAAGCCCTTGTCCCCCCTGGAAAGGTACCCTTCCAATGTTGAGAGGGTATGGCCTAGTAAGGTCAAAGGGGTGCACGCTTACTGTCACCCTTTCCTGGCCAGATAACAGACCCTTGGTACCAAATGTTTGACCCCAAATTTTGAGGCTCCTCATGCCAAAAAAATGCCGATACCGATATTTTGGTCATCGTGTATCGGTATCGGCCAATATGGGCCGATATTTTCTTACATTTAAAAAAAAAATATTTTTTTTTACTTGACAGGTACTCTTGTGGAGGGATCTGGGGGTCTTAAAGACCCCAAACCCTTCCTCTGCACTTAAAAGCATTCAAAACCCCAAGTTTGGCTGTTTTAAATGCTGTCATTTTTTAGAATCAGGCGCCAGTACCCAGAAGTGATGTCATGACATCACTTACGGCTTTTTGCATGAAGACCCGATCAGATCCGAATGCGGCTTTAATCGGGTCTTTGGCGGCCGTGCAGGCTGGTTACCCGGGTCTCCCGGTGGGACAGGAGACCCGGGCAAGCCGCGGAAGGCCGCGGGAGGGGGGGACGTTGTAATGACAGCCGAGCAGATCTCAGCCGCATCGGTTGTTATTGCAAGACAGCCGACCGTCAGCTATGGACGCCGGTACCGGGGTGATGCCTCTAGCTGCAGGCATTACCCCGGTACAAGCACTTTCCGAAATATCAGTAATCTCGGCCACCTTGGTGGCCGATTCCGATATATCGGGAAAAGTGCATATCGGCCCTTGATATATCGACTTTGCCGATAATTGGTCGTTCCCTAGTACATAGCGCTCCTTGTTATTCATTTTCAAAAAGATGACAGATCTGTTAACCCTATCATATCTAAATGTCTGTAGTCATGCCAGGTCCCCCTCCATCATAAAATTACCAAACTCTATATAATGTTTTTAACAGTTAAAGAGTAATAGTTGCAAAACTGAGCCTTAGGATACATCATGTGTAACCCTAGAAAATGTCTTATAGTATTAATTACTTTTTGAATGTGGTCTTCAAACTAATGATTTTTTTCAGATGTATATTTTTAAATGCCTTTTTTCTTAGTAGCTTTTGTAACACGACAAGTACAATGATTGCTTTTATTCATTTATACTTGTTGCCAAAAGGAATAAATTGTGTAATGTGGTTATATACAGTGCCTTGCGAAAGTATTCGGCCCCCTTGAACTTTGCGACCTTTTGCCACATTTTATTTCATTGAGACTATCACAGTGCAGGTGCATTTATACTGAGACTTGATTACACACAGGTGGATTCTATTTATCATCATTAGTCATTTAGGTCAACATTGGATCATTCAGAGATCCTCACTGAACTTCCAGAGAGAGTTTGCTGCACTGAAAGTAAAGGGGCTGAATAATTTTGCATACCCAATTTTTCAGTTTTTTATTTGTTAACAAGGTTTGAAATATCCTATAAATTTCGTTCCACTTCATGATTGTGTCCCACTTGTTGATTCTTCACAAAAAATTACAGTTTCATATCTTTATGTTTGAAGCCTGAAATGTGGCAAAAGGTTGCAAAGTTCAAGGGGGCCGAATACTTTCACAAGGCACTGTATATTTGATTTGAAATACCTAATAAGGGTCCTTGAACTTACCTGGCTTTTCTTTGATGGTATTTGAAAGTAACTGATCTATATCTGTTCTATATCTACTAATGTAAAACTGGCACTCGAATGAACAACAAACAATAAAGCCTGCAATTTTTAAATGGGGTGGACTGTTAACTTCTAACCCCAGTGTTGTAACCTAACAATGTTGCATCTTTTAACAGACGATATACAGTATGTCTGAGACTTTTATGGTATTCCATATAGCTTGTGTATCTTCTTGTTGCTACTGAACCCTAAGACATTCATACATGATTAATTTTTTTCATTCAACAAAAAAAAAAAGAAGAAGCAATTCCCACACTCACACATTCGATGAGGATAGGATAATTGCTCATGCAGAGCTATTGTATTGTGACAGGGGGGAAACCCTCCTGCTGTCAGAATACAGTGTTGCCGGTTATAGCTGGTGGTTCTGATTATTTGGCAAAAGCCTGTCAGGCTGGTTTTAAACCAGTCCATCAATAGATCAACTTGCCTAAACATAACATTATATTCATGTATTACTGGCTTTACAATGGAAGTGGTAATGTGAAGATATCTTTAAGCAATAGTTAATACCAGATGACTACTTTTGTGGCATGTTTCGCCTTTAGCAGTAAGTGTACAGTAGCTCCCTGCCCTAGTTAGCCTAATTTAGTTTTTGACTCTATTGTGCTCAGTGGAGTAGTGATCTGTTTTTTTTTTCTTTTGGTCTGTCATGGTTCTAAGCTTGGTAGTATAGTGTAGGAGGGTCAATCAGTCATGAATATTTATCAGCCCCCAGCCAATCCCTGGGAAGGGGCACCCTGAGGGAGATAAAAGTTTGGGAGGTGTTTGCAGTTTGGGCCTCAGCAGGAGTTTGGCTGAAGGCCTAGAGACGTTATGATAAAAAGATTTTTTGCTGGAGGGCATAATCTTCTGGTCTGGGTAAAGATCTTTGTGTCCCTCACTGAGTGTCACATGGAAGATGGGTGGCAGACTGCTGTCCTGGGACATTGTGAGTAATGCCTCGTACACATGTACCGATCGTCGGCCGACCGATCGGCCGTCTTTTGTCCAGGGCTGTCCTGTCCGCTGAAAAGTGCAAAAGACTGCACACGAATTTTGTCGGCCAACAACAGCCGACTGCAGAAGTGATGTCATGTGATGGTTAACTTTCTGTGTCTTTTTTCTTCTCTGAGCATGCCCAGTCTTGCAAATCTGCTGATTTTCGGCCGAATTCTGTACTGACTGGCGAACAATCGGCCGTTCTGGTGTTGGCCAACAAAAATTTTAATGCCTGCATGACAGATTCTTTTCGGCCGAAAGTGCGCTGTCGGCTGTCGGAAGCATCATACTAACAAGCCTACAATCGGCCGATCGGTCGTCGGCCGAATATTTACGGCCGATAATCGGTACGTGTGTACGAGGCTTTACTGGCCATCTTGTTTGCCAGATAAAAGAGAGATCTGCCATTGATCATCTGAATTTAAAACGAATTAGAAACATTAATGTAGACATACACTGCTATATAGATCCTACTAACAGTAAGCAGTGGGCATTTTATTACAAAGTAGGACAAAGATAGGCTTCATCTAGAATGTCACCCTTCCAGCCTAATAAAAATAGAAGCCTTAATTTCACCATTGCTCCTAAATAATGAACCATGATAAAATGATCTAAATCATAAATAGTTAAATATTCATTATGTTAGGGGTTATCAACATTTTTTATACTTTACACATGAAATAAAGGGCTATGTTGTACTTAATGACATTCTACATAATTAATCGCTTTACTGAGACATACAAATGATGAAGGTCACTTTGTGCAAATAAGATAGAATTACTTTATGGCTGTGGTTCAGAACAGTTTTTGTCTCACTTTACATGGTTTGATCTTATATTCATAGATTCCAAGATATCATCATCCATTCTGGATAGTATTTTAGCATTATTGCACACTGTAATTTAAAACTTGTAGTTAATATGCACATAGAGATTTTACTGCATCTAAATGATATAAACATGAGATTGTTGCAGTATTGCTTCTTAGTGCCAGTTTATACTATAGCGATGTTAGGCACCGCACTGCTATGCAAATCACATGCAATGTCTGTGACCAATTTACACTATAGCGATATCAGACACCGCACTGCTATGCAAATCACATGCAATGTCTGTGCGATGCAAATTCAGCCATACAGATTGTATGGCTGAATTTGCATCGCATTCGGACCAAAGTCGTGCAGGACCCTTTTTTTTGGTCGCACCAGAATCGGATCGCATTGCTGTTCACACCTATGCGATCCAATTCCTGTCCGAATTGACAGTTCGCACTGCAATATTCAATCTAATCTGGGGGGTGTCATTAACTTTGTATTGACACACCAGCAGTTTGCATATGGCAGTGTGAATTGCCTGCGAGTCGGGTGCGATGCGGGAATTGGATTCACAGGGTTCATGCATCGCACCAATGTGAACCGGCACTTAAAGTGGAATTCTGAAAAATTACAAAAAAAACAAAAAACAAATTTTTCTCTTACGTCCTCCGACAGTCGCCGCCCACTCACAAGTCTTCACCAATGGGTATTGACCTTTGCTCCGCAGGAGTAGCTAGGCAACAAGAATTGTTAATACAAAGCTTTTAGCATAGACACACCCCTAGGGGCTGTCCCCTCAGTCAATACCTCCCTGCACTAGCATTCCCAACTCAGTTTGACTTTGCCTAGCTTAGGAGTAGCTGGCTATCCTGTGCTGGGGCTCAGTCTCAGCCTTCTACCCTTTCTTTGATTTTATTTCAAGTATTTTTTCTCTTTTCCTTGCTAGCTGTTATTTTGTCAGCCTTAGTTTAGGGATCTTCTGATGAAGAATCATCATGCGGAGCTGGGTCTCGGACTGGTCGCCCTGGATCCCAGAGCTGAGAGCCAGATGGATCCCCAGCCTGCCATCGAGCGTTCAGCTTTGGTTTTACCCTGGCACATTGAACGACCCATCCCTGTTCGCTGCAGGGATGCTGCCTGTGAGGTGGCTACCTCACTGGACGCCATGACTGCGGTCCACAAGCGTCCTGGCTGCGGCACTCCCTGTCTGCCCTGATAGCGGTTTGCCGCTGGAGACGGCTCCCCACGCCATCTGGTACGGTATGCACTTTCTGTGTGGGGACCTTCTGTATGGGTGTCAGTCTGTGGCTGTGTATTACCCTCCATGTCTGTGTAACTGCGGGCTCCCTGTCTGATCCCTGTGTGGCTGCTCTGCCTGTGGGCTGCGAGGGGGGGCCATCCTGCTCTGCTGTTTATTATGCTCTGGGTGCAGTTTGTGTGCAGACATGTGTGTGTGCGGCGGTCGCTGCGGCGATCCGCCATTTTATTTGCCTGTATACTGTGACCGGCCCTGTCCCTATGCAGCGCCGTGTTTTGGCGCCATTCACCACCATTTTGGCGGGCGATGCTCATCATGCACATGGCGGTGCCATTTTATTGTAGCCTTTTCCCTCGGCGAGCGGCCATTTTGCTGGAGCCTTCCATAGGCTATATCAGTCAGTCAGCATTGCATCACTTCTTCTTTCTCCGGGAACAGCGATCGGTGGCAGCAGTCTGGTGTGCTCTCTCCAGGTTTTTACCTTCTTGTCCTGTCATTCCTTGCTCAGTATTTGTCTATCCCTGCGGGGTCAGTGCATACAGCAGTGTGCGGTGGGCTGCGCTCACCATGGTATTAAAGGGCCAGTACCTTTATACTTTTCTGTACTGGGGCATGGATTCTCAGGATAGCAAGTTTCCCCCCGCCCTGGTGGGGGACCAGGGGGCTGCTGCACTCCCCGAGGGGGCCGATCTGACCACTGTAGTGGCTTCCTTGGTGTCTCAGGTGCAGATGCTGCTGGCTGAACGATCCGCAAAAAGGGCCAGGTTATCCATTTCCTCTGATTCAGAGGGCGATGTGGCTGCTGTGGCTGGCGTACCCTTCTCGGGGTCCCGCTCATCTTTGGACCTTGTGGGGTCTGAGGGGGAGCCTGAGGTGGAGGGGGTTGATGTTTCTCCCCCTGGCTCGCCTGAAGAGCTTGCACTCATGAATGAGCTGATTGCTTCCATAAAGGACACCTTGCACCTGGAGGATGAGCCTACTCCTCCTGCTAGGATGTCTTCCTTTGGAACACAGAGGGCTCGCAAATCAGCGCAGGTTTTTCCCTGCCCTGCTGAATTTCACCATACGGTTAATGAACAGTGGCGCAATTTAAAGAAGCCCTTTACTGTGCCAAATAAGTTTAAATTGCTTTATCCGTTTGCACCTGCCACCGACGAGCGTTGGTGTGTGGCGCCTCCGGTGGATCACGCGGTAGCCGTTTTGAACAAAGCTACTGCGGTGCCTTCCGAGGATACCCCGGTTTTCCGGGACCCTACGGACAGGAGAATAGAGTCTCTTGCCCGTCATGCCTATATGGTGGCTGGTTCTATGCTGAAGCCTATTTTTGCTTCCATTATGGCGGCACAGGCTGTTGACTGATTGGACCAAGATGCTCAGGCGCACCTTGGCGGCTGATTCCGCTCCGCCTACCACGTTGGCTATGGTGGACCAGATCCATCAGGGTGTCATGTACTTGTGCGATGTGGACTTGAATTTAGCTCCCTTGGCTGTGCGCCTGTCCGGCGTGGCGGTACTGAACCGTCGTCTGATTTGGCTGAAGAATTGGTCGGTCGACCAATCTTCTCGCAAGACGCTGGCGGATTTTCCCTATGCGGGGTCTCGCCTTTTTGGCGAGGCTTTGGATACCCTGATAAAAGGGGTTATGGGGGGCAAGAGTACTCTCCTGCCCCAGTCTTTCAAGCATAAGTCTTTCTGTGGTAAGCGGAATTCCTCGTCTAGGCCCTCTCAGGAGTCCTTTCGTGCCTTTCGGTCGCAGTCCAAGGGCAAGCCCTTCAAGGGCCAAGGCTCCCAGAAGAAGCCGTGGGCAGGGAAGCAGAAGTCCGGCCAGTCCGGTTCGACTTCCCATACCACTTCCGCCTGTATGGCCGCCCTCACCCGTTTCTGGGGTAGGGGGACGTCTGCGCGGTTTCCTACAACCTTGGCTGGCCCGCGTTCGAGACAGGTGGGTTCAGGAAATCGTTCGATCTGGTTACAAGATCGAATTTCTCTCTCGGCCGGCGGGCAGATTTTTTTCCCACAAATCTTCAGCTGTCTCCGGAGCGCTTGCAGGATTTGCACCTGGCAGTGCGGGACCTGCGGGCCCAGGGGGTGGTGGTCCCGGTGCCTCATCGGGACAGATTTCGGGGGTTTTACTCCAATCTGTTCACTGTGCCCAGAAAGGAGGGCAAAGTGCGTCCGATTCTGGACTTGAAAGCTCTGAACCGCTTTGTGCGGGTTCGCAAGTTTCGCATGGAATCCCTGCGCTCAGTGGTGGCTGCCCTGAGTCCGGGGGAATTCATGGCCTCCATCGATCTGAAGGATGCGTACCTACACATCCCCATCTTCGAAGGTCATCAGAGATACCTTCGATTCGCCATTGCGGAGGATCACTACCAATTCGTGGCGTTACCTTTCGGTCTCGCTTCGGCTCCGCGGGTTTTTACCAAGGTGCTGGCGCCGGTTCTGGCCCTGTTGCGAGCACAGGGCATTGCTGTCTTGGGGTATCTGGACGATATCCTGATACGGTCAAACGCCAGTCAGAGCCTGGTGACCGACCTGTCCACCATGATGCGGACTCTGCAGGAGTTCGGTTGGACCATAAACATTCCGAAGTCGACTCTGTGTGCTTCGGTTCGCCTTCCCTACCTGGGAATGATTCTGGACTCTGTCCAAGCTAAGGCCTTCCTGCCGGAGGACAAGCTTCGGACTCTTCAGGACGAGGTCAGGTCCCTCAGGGACAACCAGCACTCGTCTCTCCGGACATGCATGAGATGTCTAGGTCTAATGGTCTCGTCTTTCGAGGCAATCCCTTTTGCCCAGTTTCACACGCGGGGTCTCCAGGCGGAGATTCTGACTGAGTGGGACAGGCGGCCGCAATCCCTGGATCTGCGGACCAAGGGGGCACCAGGAGTGCCCGAGCGGCTCAGGAAGTAGCCGGCATTCTGTCTTGGGCCGAGACGCACGTCCCGGCGATAACGGCAGTTCACATTCCGGGGGTGGAGAACTGGCAGGCGGATTATCTGAGTCGCCAGACCCTGGACCAGGGAGAATGGTCCCTTCACCCGGATGTCTTCCAGATGTTGTGCGCGAAGTGGGGTTCCCCAGGTGTGGACCTGTTCGCGTCTCGTCTGAACAACAAGGTGGAAAGGTTCGTGGCGAGGACGCGCGATCCTCGGGCAGACGCCTCAGACGCGTTAGTGGCTCCCTGGCATCAGTATCGTCTGATGTATGCCTTTCCACCGATTCAGCTGCTGTCCAGGCTTCTTCGCAGGTTAGCCTCGGAACCACACACGGTGATTCTGGTGGCGCCGGACTGGCCTCGCCGGTCCTGGTACGCAGACCTAGTAAATCTGGCGGTCGACGCTCCGTGGCGTCTGCCACTTCGAGAAGATCTCCTGTCTCAAGGGCCGATATTCCATCCTGCTTTACAGTCGCTGGCTTTAACGGCCTGGCTGTTGAAAGCCAGGTCCTGAAGGATAGGGGTCTCTCCCCTGAGGTCATTCCCACTTTGATCAAGGCTAGGAAAGCCTCTTCGGGGAAGATTTACTACCGTACTTGGAAAGCGTATTTTGCCTGGTGTGAGTCCAGGGGATATTCCCCTCGCTCATACTCGGTGTCGAGAGTGTTGGCTTTTCTTCAAACGGGCGTGGACCAGCGTTTGGCGTTGGCCACGATTAAGGGTCAGATTTCTGCGCTGGCCGTTCTCTTTCAACGCCCTGTGGCGTCTAATTCATTGGTTAGCACCTTTGTTCAGGGGGTGCGACATTTGGCCCCTCCTAGGAGGGACCCTTTACCTCCATGGGACTTGAACTTGGTTCTGTCCGTGTTGCAACAGGCTCCCTTTGAAAAGATCAGGGAGATCTCGTTTTCTCTGTTGTCCAAGAAGGTTGCCTTTTTGGTGGCGATCACTTCGGCTCGCAGGGTGTCGGAGCTGGCAGCTTTGTCCTGCAATTCTCCCTACCTGGTGGTCCACAAGGATAAGGTGGTCCTGCGGCCTAACCCATCTTTTTTTCCGAAAAGGATATCGGAATTTCACCTGAATGAAGACATTGTCTTGCCTTCGCTCTGCGCGAAGCCTAAGCATCCGAAGGAGGTTGCCTTACATTCCTTGGATGTTGTCCGGGCGATCAGAGTTTACCTGTCGTCCACTAAATCTTTTCGCAAGTCGGATTCCCTCTTTGTCCTTCCTGAGGGACCTCGGAAGGGCATGGTGGCGTCGGCTGCGACCATCGCCAAATGGATCAGACAGATCATTGAACAAGCCTATGCCTTGAAGGGGAAGGTTCCTCCCTTCCCTGTGAAGGCGCACTCTACCAGGTCTTTGAGTATGTCTTGGGCCTACCGTCATCAGGCTTCTGTGGCCCAGGTGTGTAAGGCGGCGACTTGGTCGTCCGTTCACACCTTCTCAAAGTTCTATAAGGTGGATGTTCAGGCATCGGCTGATGCCTCCTTTGGCCGTAAAGTTCTCAGTGCGGCAGTCTCCTAAGGACCCTTGTTTTTGTGGGCCCTTGGTTGTTGGGGTGTTTTACCCCTGGGTTACTTGTTTTTTCCTGGGTTGTTGCTCCTGTTGAGCACATTTTTTCCTGTTGCCCAGTTGGTTCTCTTACTGGGGTAAGGTTCCTTTCTCTGATGTGGGTACTGCGTTGCCTTTCTACGGTTGCGTCTCCCACCCCTCATGTCTACACTGCTTTGGGACATCCCATTGGTGAAGACTTGTGAGTGAGCGGCGACTGTCGGAGGACGTAAGAGAAAACTGAATTTTTGTAAAATCTTACCGTAAAATTCCTTTCTCTGAGTCCTCCGACAGTCGCCACCCCCCGCCCCTCTTTTGGGGTTTTTGTGTACTCTTACTGCTATGCTACCAAACTGAGTTGGGAATGCTAGTGCAGGGAGGTATTGACTGAGGGGACAGCCCCTAGGGGTGTGTCTATGCTAAAAGCTTTGTATTAACAATTCTTGTTGCCTAGCTACTCCTGCGGAGCAAAGGTCAATACCCATTGGTGAAGACTTGTGAGTGGGCGGCGACTGTCGGAGGACTCAGAGAAAGGAATTTTATGGTAAGATTTTACAAAAATTCAGTTATTTCAGTTATGCATGCATTTTTTTTTTTATACTGCTGATGTAACTGACTGAAATCTATGTGATGATCTTCTTTAAGAGTTCAGAGAGGAAGCAAGTGACTATTTACTATTGCAGTTAACAGCAGCAGTGATATCACCATCCTGGGTATGCAGTGTTGTATTTGTGTACAAACCCAAAAAAACTGGCTGATCAGAGTTATTTTAACAAATATTTTAACAGATAAAGCAGTTCAAATGCATGCCCTGTTTTTTAGCTATGTATTTAATTGTTTGACTGGAATTTCACACAAACATGCTAAAGTGACCATAAAACACCTATCAGGCTGAACGTGTTTGGTAAATTAGACATTTAGCACCCTGTGTTGTTGCAATCTATTGTTTTCTTTTTGCTTAATAACCTTTGAAGTTTTAAGCAACCTTTGACTCTTTTGGAAATGTACCCTTTCTGCAAAACCAGTAGCTTGCGTCCACCGGTCCTAATGTCCCCAGTGCTGGCTGTCAATAGTCATTAACACAGACCCCAGCCACCTCCTCTGATAGCTGCCTGTAGCCCCAGCCTTGCCAGGAAGAGCCTGCTAAATTAAAGTATGGATGCAGATGAGATGAAGTGGCAAACTGTGAAGAGGCTGCGTCCAGTTCTACTAGGGTTACTACTTCTCCAGCCCAAAGCTTCTGTTCTGAGTGGTCAACTTCTGACAGCCTTGTTAGGGACTTTTGAACCGGATGGCTAGATGAACTCCCTATGAATATTTGGGAACACACAGAGACATACACAAGGGTAGAGTCAGAGCATGTTAGTTTATTTCAGGAAATGCCCCGAGCATATATACAGTTAGAACAACAGAAAAATGTATTTCAGAAAAAGGGGCTTGGCTTCAGTATGACAAACACATGATACTTTTTAGCATACTACCCAAATTAGAGTATTCCCATGAAAGACATATTCTCATATGAAACTATTTCTGCAGAGTCAGACATTTCTGAACAAACAAGATGTTATGACTATGAATCAAGGATAGCTACATGAGAAATAGAGAAGAATATACAGCATGAAAACACCAATAACTCTTCAAGCCTGAGCCCAGATACATGCAAAGGAGCTGGTAGTCTTACACTTTGGGGCTGCTTCCATTTCTTTATCCATGCAGACCCACCAGCACTCACATTATAGGATTGTTTATAATTATCCAGGGCTGGCACTGAGTTAATGACTGAGTTTTTAATGACTTTTAGCAGCTTATTGAATCACTCAGTGAGTTTGCATCTTCTTTCCTGTTTCAGGGTGGCTCTTTTCTCTTGCAGCATCCTATGGAGCCACCATTGCATGCAGGGTTGTGTTTCCCCACACTGTGTGCATCAAGAGAAACACACAGCTTCCCTGGAAGATGGAAATCACTGGAGTAAACACCGCTACTACAGTGATCCCTGCTAGCTTGTGGGTCCCATGCTGAGTGGCTAACCTACTGCATTGTGACCACAGGAGGTCACTCGCTTGGGATGGGTGCCATTCAGAGAACACTTTCCATTTTTTCAGAGAATGAAAAGCATCCTCTGATTGGATGAGGTAGAAGGGTGGTTCGATGTCATCTCTACCTTGTCCAATCAGAGAATGCTATGCAATCTATTAATGCCATCCCCCTGAAAAGTGATCCAAGGTGGGTTGTTTTTCCAGAGGTTTTTTTTTTTTTTAGGCAGTGAGATGATATTTTGCCTCCTCCAAATACCAACCCAGTGTTCCTCAAAGCACGAGGTTTCACGGTGGTCTAATTCACTTAAATGGTCGGTGTTTGGTGACAGGTTCACCTGCCAAGTGCAATATGCCATGGCATGTGTACCGCTCTGAGTGGTTTAATTTCTGTGTTTAGGTGAGCAGTTAGTGAGTGGTAAAACATAAGGCTTAACTACTTGCTTTTGCCACCCTTTGATTGCCTGTGTGAGCAAGCCTTTACTCTTCTGGGAAATGTCAGTGCTGCCAGCCTGCCAAATGTTGCTTCACTGTTTGGCACTCTCCTTTTACTTTTTACATTTAGAGAAAAGTGTTTCAAAACGAGCTTCAAGAAACTACAATGTAAATCATTATTTAGTTTTACTGGGTAAAAAGGAATGTGATCCTGGTCATAAATGTCAGCATCTATGTACTAAAAAAACTAGAACTATAATTTCTCTGTCAAACAAACATATCCTCTGTATATCTGGTGCTCAGCAAACCCGCTCTGCATGTCAAAATACTGTGACACTAATGTGGTCAGAATCAGCACAAATTATGTAATCATTTGCTGTTAATGTTGTCCTGATGACAGTTTCATGACTCTGAGAGTGTAATCTTTGCTCCTAGGTCATGTTCTGTGTAGTAAGTTAAGTGCAGTTGGGAAGGGTGATGTAGGGTCTCAATGCTTTTAACCTCAAAATGTATTGGGAAAAAAAAACATATGCTGCATATAATGTCTGTATTTAAAATCTAGTCATGATTGTGATGCTTTAATCGGACTGCTGTATTATAAGAATACCAAATGTATTATTAAAGTTAAAGAGCATCATCCTATGTCTGAAGCTATTATAGCTCCATAATATATAATGAAGGAAACATGTTAAAATAAATCTATAGAGTTTGCTGATTTGGCCTACATTATTAATCTAGCATGCCCTTTCTCTTACCCTATTTATTTCCCAAACTGTTCCAAAGGTTCAAACTTTGTACATCTGTAATATTTTTTTCACTAGAAACTGTTGCTTTGGATTGGTTGTAGAAAAAAATCTACAAAAACCAGCGGATATATACAATTTTTTTTTTTCTCATGATTACTTTTTTTTTTTTGGTTATATTTTTAGGCATTTGTGAACTTGTCTGAATTGCACAGCTGTTTATAGCAAGGGCTGCTACAGCTAGTAATACTAGGAAGACAAGACTATTTATTGGCAAATTTAAGTTCTTCCTGACCCCCTATGATCTAGTTATTTGATTACTGCTTTGATTTTTTTGCCTTTTTTTTTTTTTTTTTTGGGCATCTGGCAGTTTAAATTGAACGCAGAAGCTACTGTTTCTGAAATATAAATTGTAAAAATGATCAGAAAATCCAAATATATAAGAAACTGAAAATATATAAAAATACTGACAGTCGATTTTGGCCCCATCCTCTACATCCTTTAGGGTACTTTCACGCTGCTTCTTTGAAAAAATGAATATGTATGCATTTTTTTACGCATTTTTCGTGTGCTTCTAGTGCAGTTTTTGGATGCTTATTACCCAGCATGCACCTTTGAAACTTGGACATGTAACTGAAAAAAACTCACCAAAAATGCAGCGCAGGTGTGTTTTTGAACCATTTTTTACGCATTTTCTAATAATTTCAGTGGGGGTCTGTGTTTTCAGAACTGCACCAAAGATGCAGCATGCAGGACTGTTTAGAGCAGTGTCCCAAAAAATGTAAAGGGATTGTGTTTTTTTGTTGCATTTTTAGCACAGTAAAAAAAAACAAGCAAAAACACAAAAGCAGCCTTTGTCTTCCTATTGTCCCACAAGGCCCCCAATAACGTTAAAGAACCAGGAGGGAGCATAGGGCAATAGATATGAAGTTGGGGTTGGATAAAGATCTAATAATGATTTTGACTTGCAGTTTGCAGGAAACCTTGGAATACACATTGTTCATCATATGCTCAGTCCAGGTATGTGACAGGTTTACTTTAACCTGAATTATTTTCTGAAATCTTTGTACATTTTAATTCTTTTTTTTTTCTTTGGTGTATATTCTCTGATATTACATTATTAATACCTTTTTTCATAAATGTTTGAATATGTGTTTACAATATATATATATATATATATATATATATATATATATATATATATACACATTCTACAAGCTTTATAAATTAACAAATAAAGGGATAAACAATATTTGAAGGTTCAAATATATCCAATGATCACCTATGGTAAAAAAAAAAAAAAAAAAAAAACTCGTCTGCCTGAAAAAAAAGACACACTTTGAATACTCAGAATGTTCTTGTATTGTACTATATGTTAACTTAGAATGCCATTGCCTTTCCATGTAAACCACAGAAACTTATATTAGCTCATTTTATTTCCTGAATAGATTCAATATAGGGCTGACATGCTAATTATTATTTAAGGTCATACCTTGCTCATGCTATAGTTATATGCATCTATTTTATGACCAGTGGTACATGTTGAATAATGAGAAAAGTTGCCTTCATGTTAACATACCGTATTTTCCGGCGTATAAGACGACTGGGCGTATAAGACGACTGGGCGTATAAGACGACCCCCCAACTTTTCTAGTTAAAATATAGAGTATGCATAAAACAGTGCAAGTGGATTAAACTTTTCCAAATTCACTCTAAAGCTGAAAGGAAGGATAAAACAATAAACCCATGGGAGCTGCCATGCTCCACAACCCCCCTCCTTGCATCCCAGTCCCCTCCACAGTACCCCTCCTTGTATCCCAATCCCCTCCACAGTCCCCCTCCTTGTATCCCAGTCTCTTCTACAGTTGTCCCCCCTTACTTGCACATTACTCCCTTTCACAGTCCCCTTTACAGCCCCCCCCTGACCTTACACAGCAGATAGAGGATGCAGCATGTCCGAGCATAAGGCAGGAAGTGTCCAACTTTCCATTTAACAGGCAGATTGGTTGCTAGGATCGCCCCTGGTAACAACAAATCACAGGCTTTTTAACTTAGACAGCGGTGGAGGTAGGGGCGGGGGGAGCCTGGATGGGAGTTCTCTGTCAGCTTAGGCAGTCCGTGTGGCAGCATAGCTGAAGTGCTCTCACTCTTCCACCGCATATTTTCCATTTCGGCTCCAGCATCCGCCATATAAGACGATACCCGGTGTATAAGACGACCCCCGACTTTTGAGAAGATTTTCCTGGGTTAAAAAGTCGTCTTATACGCCGGAAAATTCGGTACATTCATTTAAAAAATGTCAACATTTAGTTTGGGCATTCACATTATGCTGCCTAAAAAATCATTAGAGGAAAAGAAAATGAAATGTAGATATTTATCTTGCTGCTATCACATAATGATGGGGACCCTCTGTGTCACCAAGGGTAGACAAAAGCTCCCCTGAAGTTCTAAATAAAGGGAGCGCCTGGTCTTTGCTTGTGACACCTGCAAGGGGAATGAATAAAGTAGCATTTGTAGGTTATGACCCCCACATTTTTTCTTCTTGGAACAGCCTACACATTTACAAACAAGTATATCAAAAGAGCAAATGCAAATTGTAGTAAACTGACAGAGGTCCGGGGAAAAAGCAATTGAGTCATTACACAGTTATAGGTCAAAGTAGATTAACGCAGACAGACAAACAACAGGTGCTAGTGAATAACTGGAAAACTCCAAAATAATGAGGGACAATTTCTGAGCAAGATCCAGTAGACTTAAGGAGGACTAACAGAAATGTTTAGCTTAGCCTTTCACACAGTGCAGGACATCACAATTATGTTGACTCGTGCACGCACTGTGATTTGTTTCAACAGCAGGTTGTTTGGGAACTCAAATAATAACATCATCCCTGGGCATAAAATAAAGACACTGACATGGGAACCATATCATTTATATGGCGGATTGATGGCAGGTTTATGAAGGGTGGTGGAGGCAAGAATGCTTGGAACACCTAAGGAGCATGTAGTTCTTTCTTTGGATTCTGAAATCTATCTTGGGGCATAAAACATATTTACTTCACCTCAAACAAAATGCTTTTCTATAAGAGATTTTAAAGTCTATAATCTGTTTAACTTAAGTTTCCAGTAGCACTCTGGATCTACACAGCTCCAAACCTGTCTTTTTTTTACTGCTTTTGTTTCACTCTTGTTCATGGTCAGCTGATTTTCTCTTTCTCTTTACTGTTTCCTGGTTGCAGTTCTACAGTTTGGTTTAGTAACAGACTGCTCTGGCTTCTGATTGATACTCCTATCTGGATGCCGGTGCTTTTAGAGCCACTATTCATTGATCTGGCAGAATCAACATTATGAACTTTACACCATTGCAGGACAGACAGCGAAACTCAGCAGAGTGGATTTATGTACCCCTGGTGCCTTAACCCATTCTAAATTCCCTCATATTTCCATAACATGACCCCATCACATGATAATATGTTACACTGGGTGGAAATACAACCTAGGTTACAGCGCATGATGTAAAGGAAATCATAACACAAGCACATTTTTCAAAAATGCCTTTTCTTGAGCTGAGTGAGAACAGACAGGTAGATTCCTAGCCAAAATTTCTCACTCTCAGCCCAATCCCATGTTGGTGCCTTTTTGCTCATCTGCACACCTACTCCGCCAAAATCATTGACATATTTAAGACCTTTTATCAAAATCTTTATTCATCCAGGATACAATGCATTCATGGGGAATCACAACAATTTCTGGAGGGTGTCACCCTTCTAGAACTTTCAGCTGCAAATCAGTACCTACTGAACGGTCCAGGCCAAGCATCGGTTTGTACCCGAACAGTGCCCGTTCTTGTGTTCCCTGAACACTGAGTTTGTGGGGCAATCAGTGGGATATTCACCTGCCGAGAGCCCCCCAATGCACTGCACAGTGCATTCTAAGCCCTAATTGGCTAAAGCAATGCATCCGACCTCTGTTCAGAGGCAAGGCTTTGCCCAATCAGGGCACAGTGAATAGCTGGTTAAGGAGCAGCCTGGAAAGCTGACCACAGTGTCCTTAACAATGGAGTCATAAGCTGTCCGTGATCTACTCTGCTGACAGCTGAGTAAAAAAAAAAAAAATTGCCGGCAATACAAAAATGTGAAAAAAAAAAAAACGTTGTAGGACCCCCCAAATCCGAACCAGGCCCTTTGGATCTGGTATGGATTTTAAGGGGAACCCCATGCCAAATTTAAAAAAAAAATGGTCCCCCAAAATCCTTATCATACCCTTAGGTCACAAGGGGGTGGTGCCACCAGTAGATGATGAATGTACATTGGGGGACATTTTTTTTTATTTTTAATAAAGGAATTGTCCAAAACTGTGTTTGTGTGTTTTTTTTTTTCTTTTTGACACTTTTTTGTTGAACGAGTAGGAGTAGGGGGCTTCCAGATTCCGATAAGCTCCCTGCCCACAGACCTCCACAACCACAGCCCAGGGTTGTGGGAAAGAGGCAACCCCCCATGTTGAGGGCATGTGGCCTGGTATGGTTTAGGAGAGGGGTGCTCGCTTGTCCCCCCCTTTCCTGGCCTGCCAGGCTGTATGCACAGATAAGGGTCTGGTATAAACTTTGGGGGGGCCCCAAACCATTTTATTTTTTACATTTTGGTGTGGGGTTTCTACTCACAGTCCATACCAGACCTAAGGGTCTAGTATGGATTGTGAGTAGAAACCGTATGGGTCTGGTATGGATTTTTTTTTGGGATGGGGCCCACTCTATTTTTTTATACATTTTGGCATGGGGTCCCCCTTAAAATCCATACCAGACCCGAAGGGTCTGGTATTTCTTGGGGGGGGGGGGCACATCATTTTTATTTTCACATTTTTGTATTGCCAGCAATGTTTTTTTTTTTTTCAAGAAAGCTTGTAGTTGGGAAAATCAATTGAATTTTTTTTCCTTTATATATGTCAGTTTTGCTGCAGCAGGTTCTATACACGGTACAGATGTGACACTTTACATGCAGACTAAGGGGACCCCCCTGGCACTACATTTATTTATAATTTTTCATTTTTATTACTTCACTTTAAGCATTATTAAAATCACTGCTCCTTTAAAAATTATCTTTTTAAAAAATATTTTTTGCATTTATACATGTCCCCAGGGGCAGCACTTGGGCCCATATACCCTTTTTTGGCCAATAACCTGCACATAAGTCTTCAAAATGGGGACTTTTCAAGTTTGGGTCCCATAGACTTTATTAGGGTTAGCGGTTCGGGTCCAAACTTTTTCCATATTCGGGAGTTCTGCTGCCAACCCAACCAGGGGGTGTTCGGCCCATTACTACTCTCCACTAATACTCCATGAGCTAGAGGTGGCAGTTTCCAGTTTCCCTAACTTTTTGACTTACGGAACAGATGGCCTACCCATGGAAGTTTACAAACAATATGGAAAGGTCCTACTGTCAGTTCTTTTATGATTGTTTAGCAAAGTCTTTTCCATCCAGCTCCACCACTCTGTGTATGAAGCCCTAAATGTGGTGATACCTAATAAGTTAAAAGCCCTTCACTCCCAGATCCTTATTGGCATTTTTCCCTGCTCTCTAACAATGTTAAGATTCTGGCCAAGGTGTTTGTGAATAAGTTAAACAAGGGCATATCCATAACACATACACTGAGACCAAACAGGTTTCATGCCCAATCTCTCTACAGCCACTAGTAATACAGTATACATACCTATTTACATTAAAATCCCACTGGATATTACCAGAAACAGAGCACTGCTAACCTTAGATGATGTCAAAGCTTTTGACAGTTTGGAATGGAACAATATCTGGGCTGTCCGAGTAGGACAAATATGGGAAGCCACCAAGGATCCACTGGTGGTTACAAGATACACATGACTGACACCTATCTTATGTAACAAGCATCTCCAATAACTTGTTAAATTACAGGGATTTTAAACATGGGAACAGGCTGGAATTTTCAAATAGTCTCAGCTGTATATGGATGACAATCTTAAAACCTTCCAACTACTGTCCTCCACGTTTAACTGGAACCAAAAATGGTTCTACCAGTTTTTACAATTACAACATAAACTACAAGCTCAAAACAGTGTGTTTCTATTACTATCTTCCCCACTACATTACTTGTCAATGCACAACTATTAGATAGATTCATGTTCAGATACCTAGTTATTTGTAGAATTTGTTAGGAGGAAGACTTGGACAATATGGGGAAGATAGTCTACAGTCCAAACAACTCTTTATCTCCCTCACACAAGTTAACACAACTCTTTATACCTCATAGAGTCTATTGCACGCTTTGGTTCCTCTATAGCAGGGATATGCAAACTGTGGCCCTCCAGCTATTGCAAAACTACAAGTCCTATCATACCTCTGGGTGTCATGCTTGTGGCTATCAGTGTCTTGCTATGCCTCATGGGACTTGTAGTTCTGCAACATCTGGAGGGTCACAGTTTCCATGTCTCTGCTCTAAAAGAATAGGTCTTCAAGTTGACTCCTGCTGTAGCAAATGTGATCACCCACAGGGGAATCTTGTACACTTTGGGTATATTTGGGGTCAAAATTACTGCTGACCCTCTCACTTGTATCTTGGGCTATTTTGATCCCTCTCTTATGGATAAACATTTAGTTGTTAACAATTAGATCACTATTTGCTGCTTGCAGGATCACAGCTCTAAAGTGGACCTCACCTAACCCACTCGAAGAGTGGATCACCAAACTCAATAGGTGTACTTCATCTGAACAACATTCCTATTTTCTGCACAATGCTATGCAAAGTTTGACTCCATATTTTCACACTGGACAGATTTTTTTGACCAGCCATTGGCTGAAGCCTGGTTACTGGACCATTTCTGCAATGGTTATGGTAGCTCTCTTTTTCATCTAACTGCTTTACTGCATCTGCATTTTATCTGCTGTTGGAAATGTTTTTCTTGCTGTCCTGCAAGGTAGCATGATTCTAATAAAAATTTCTTTCACAAACAAAGTCTGACAAAAAAAAAAAAAAAGTATGTCTCTAGTATAGAATCTGGGGTTGTATGGGTCTCCCAAAATATTGATTCAAGATTCACCATTTATATAGAGAAACATGAAAGAAGGGAGCCAAATAAAAAAATGGTACACAGCGTTTAATGCTCTAACTAGACAACCATACATTGGGGGAGATTTACTAAAACTGGTGAACACACAATCTGGTGCAACTGTGCCTAGCTTTAGGTTTCATTGTCAAAGCTTTATTGAAAAGTTAGAAGCTAATTGGTTGTTATGCACAGCTGCACCAGATTCTGCAAGCACCAGTTTTAGTAAATCCTCCCCATTGTCACTAGAAGCAAACTAGACTTTAGAGTTGATTTACTAAAGAAAAATAGACTGTTCACTTTGCAAGGAAGTTGCACTTTCCAAGGGAATTTTTCATAGAGCTTAATCAATGAGGTGAAGCTCTACAGACTTCCATCGTCCATACATGTGCAAGCATAAATGCTGTTTCTCTCATCAGAGAAGTTTCTTGATCACGAATGCTTTAGTCCGAAAACTGTTGCCTTTTTATAAAATACAGATACTTAAAAAAAATGATTAAAGGAAAGGGGCAGCAAGTGCTGAGCAGAGATGTATAGTAACGAAGTAGAACTACTTAAGTACTGTACTTAAGTACCGAAATGCGGTATCTGTACTTTCCTAGAGTAGAATTTTTTTCTCCTACTTCTACTTTTACTTCACTACATTTTTTCGATGATTTTGATACTTCTACTCAAGTATTTTTTTTTTGTGCTGCATAGTTACTCGTTACTTTTAAAAAAAATTACCACTGCCAGAAGAGTAGATGGAAGGTTACATAAAGCTCAAAAAAATGTGTATAATGTCATTTGTAAATCAGCGCATACGAAAATGAAGGCTGTGTATAATAAAAGCTGCTATACCAAATCTTTCCAATAAAAAGAAAATATGAAACAAACAAATAAATTGTGCTACAGCGCTTAAAGTGCATCAAGAAACTACTAACAAACACAACTTGGCTGTGCGAATAAAGTGCCTGTGCAATCGATATAATATCATTGTTGCCCCCAGTGCCCTGCCCACACTCCACACAGTATCAAAAATAAAGTGACATGAATGTGCTAAAGCCTAAATGCAGTGAAAATAATTATTCCCACAATGTAACAGTAAATTCAATTCATATAAAATATGACAATAAATCACAATAAAATAAGTTATGAAATAAGTTAGGTCAGGTGCGTGCAACAAGTTGAAGTGTGTAAACCTATCTATAACGAAAATTCCATAAATGAATTCCAGTGTGCAAATCTAAAGTGTCACTTCACTTGTCAGATGCTTCCACCTCCTTCAGTGCTCGAGTGACCGACCAACACACTTAATGGTGGTGGCACTGGTGTATAGCGTCTGGGTGGCACTGGCACTGACTGCACTGGTTCAAAAAGCCATATATATTTAATTATTTCAATTCTCAATCTCATTGGTCCTCTCCTCATAAGATATTAATAACTTAAGATTAGGTGATGAACTTCTTGGCGGCCCTGGCAGGATGACGGGGACACCCGCCACTTCTGGAGCCGAGCCGCTGTGATTCCCCAACATGTGACAAAGTGACAGCCAGGAGATCTAGTGGCTAGTAGTACTCAACAATACCGCTTTTATATATAAAAATGAAATAAAATATACTGACTCACAATTTAGTAGTAGTAGTAGGTAGCGTGTAGCAGTAGGCAGCACAACTCAATTCAATCAATCCCACAGCCTCGCTCGCGCCGCGGCCCGCGGAATCACTGTCATGATCATCAAGTTAAGACCGCACTGGAGGAGCCATGCTGCCGTCTTCCCGCTCGAGGTCTCCGCCTCTAAACGTGTTGTGTGTCACTCAGACTCCACCCCTTAGGGCCCTTACTGAGAGGAGTTGTGACACGGGCGGCGGGACTCGGAGCATTTTCTTCGTTATCTCATCTTCTTCTCTATGAGGTGAGTGAGGTGGACCGTGGAGAGGGCCTAATCCTTGCCATGGCAAATGTGCCATTTGAGAATCAAATAATCAATATAAAATATTAATATATTATATACACACGGGTCATGGGTGGCTTTTTTGAACCAAGAAGAGTGAGACTGACGGCTATGATGATTATCCGACCATCCATGGTCCATGGACCATAAGTGTTGTGTTGTGGTGGTGCCTGTGCTTCCTGCGGCCTGCCTCTGCCTGTGCGGCTGTGCCTGCACTGCAGTGGCCACTGGCAGTGGCACTTGACTTGAGCAAAGCAAATGAGCACTACTAGTGTGAAGGACAGGTGGTGGAAGCATGTTCTGACAAGTTCTTATAATGAAAATAATATAGACAGCTTTTTGAACCAGTGCGGTGCCAGTGCTACTAAGGTGAGAGGCAGAGAGAGAGGCTATCCAGTCCACCACTTTACTTGAGCAGATCACAGAAGAAAGGTGGAAGCATCTGACAGCAAGTGACAAGCACTTCTTAGATTGCACACTGGAATTCAGTTATGGACTTTTCGTTATAAAGTTTAGTTTACACACTTAAACTTGCACCTAACTTATTCACAATCACAACTTATTTTATTGTGGTATTGTCATATATATTTTATATGAATTAAATTTACATTGTGGGAATAATTTGCACTGCATTTAGCACAGACATGTCACTTTATTTTTGATACTGTGGGCGATGATTTTGAATACAAGAAGAATATATATAATTGCAGCAGTGGCATATTTAGGCTTTGTGCTGCCCTAGGCCTGACTAAACTTGTGCACCCCCTAATTTAAATATGACCCACCCCTTCCTGTAAAGGCCACACCCCTTCCTTTTTATGACCCGCCCTGTCATCTGTAAATCACAGACCACAACCACAGTCTATCAGTGCAGACTCATCAGTTCCCATAAGTTCAGCCCCATCAGTGCAGCATACCAGTGCTGCCTTATCAGTGCAGCCTCATTAGTACTCATCAGTGCAGTTTATCAGTACCCACCATTGCTGCTTCATCAGTGGCCATCAGAGCAGCATATTAGTGCCCATCAGTACAGCCTATTAGCGCCCATCAGTGCAGCATATGAGTGCCCATCAGTGCCTGGGGGCAGAGAAGAGTAGGCGGAGCATTTGGCTGCAGTGCTACACTTATTAGCATTGGCGGCCATGGGGCCAGTTGTATTAAGTGTGGTCGGCGACCTGCGGTCTGTCTGAATGTCCTGACCGGTCGGTATTATCATACTGGTAGGTAGCAGTGTGACTGCTTTATGGGGGTACCAGGCTGATTTGCCTCCTGGACCCTGCCCTCTGGCCCAATTCACCACATAAGACTGGCACTATACAAAAAGTGTAGCGCAAGCCGGGGGGGGGGGACCCTTTTCATGATGGGAGGAGGCTGTTTATTTTTTTTGTGCAGGGTGCAGCTTTTTGCTGCCCCCCCTACAAAGTGCCGCCCTAGGCCTGGGCCTTGTTGGCCTAGGCCAAGATACAGCACTGAATTGCAGGCACTTTATTAGCATTTTTAGCACAGCCACTTTGTTAGTAGTTTTTGATGCATTTTTCACTTTAAGCGTTGTAGGTTTGATGAAGCTGGCCTGGCACATCATCATCAATTGAGCAAATCAAATCAAACCGCGATTAAGAAGACTGCGCATGCTCCTGTTCTGCCTTTTGATCAGCTGAAAAGATGGACAAACCAAAAACACCACCTTCCACCCCTGGCCCTTCAACTTCAAGTGATCTGCCTGGCTGTGAGAGTGAGGAAGCTCAGGAAGGAGACCACCCCTGGCTTTAAAAGGTGGATGCTTTAAAAGGGGAAGGGAGGGACATACTTTATCTGTTTTTTGTTTACAAAAAGTTACAGCCTAAGGAATTGTGATTGTCCTTTAGGTTAATCATTTGAATAAATCATTTGAAATAATAAAAAACAATATGATGTTCAAACTTTTGACTTCTTTCTTTAATAACTACATAACACAGTACTTGTACTTCTACTTTCAGTACTTGAGTAGAAATTTTGTTTCAAAACTACTGGTACTTTTTACTTTTAGTACTTAAGTAGCAAATTTTTTGAAAAAACTACTTGCAATACTTAAGTAAAAAAAATGTTGAATACTTTAGTACTTCTACTTAAGTAACTTTTTCTGCGAGCACTTCCACTTCTACTCAAGTCACTTTTTGATCGAGCACTTGTACTTTTACTCAAGTAGAAATTTTGAATACTTTATACAAGTCTGGTGCTGAGTTTCCCTGCTTCTGTAGATGTTTTTTCTGCTTCTGTTGGACACACATGTACAGTAAATTCCACTTAATTCATGTGTGCTGAATTAGAGAGCCTGTAGTAATGTGTTAACTTCAAGTGTTGCAAGAAACTGTAAAAGTAGTGAGCTAATATTAGAGCAGAATATGACATTTCTGCAGGTGTTTTATAGAGAACTCCCCAATTTACCATGTTTATAAGAAAACGTTTGAATACTTGGGCAGTTATATTGAATCATTTCTAGAAACAATTTGAGTTAAAACAAATAAATAATTTTTGTTTTATTATTATATCATTTTATTATAATAAAAATATATATTTTTGGGAGATATTATTGTGTTGTTTTGTCAGAATGATTTTGAAAATTGTATATGTGTACATCTAGATTATTACACTACCAGTTCTATAGTAGAGTTCTTTATTTATATTGCAATATGTCATGTTCCAGGAAAAACTGAAACCATTTTACTCAAGTGTATTTGTCTTATGGAGGAGGCAATAATGGTATTGACATAGCACTGATGGACTCATGCTTTAAACTTACATTATTATGCTATCTACAGTGCTTGCATTGCTTCTACTCACATTTTGAATTATGAAGCCTGATCACTAGGGAATTGCTGCTGCCATTTATTATTGTCCTGAGATATCTGCTCACTCATCCTGGCCCAACTGATACTTATGAGCATATTTAACAGCACACCCCTACAAGATAGCATAATTGTGTCACTTAGTTCAGAGAAAAAAAACTATATGTAGTATTAATGTTCTTATTCAAATAGCATTGTGTATATAACCTGATGTGTTATTTCTTTTAGCATCATTTACTATATTTATTTTAGTAGGTTGATTATACGATGAAGATGTGTAGAAGGATCTCTTAATTAGCAATATGTGCAGGACAGTTTGGTTGCAATCAGCAAAGTAAGTAGTATTCACCTCACCTTCTATTTACAAGTCTTTTTCGCTGAGTGTCTCTTCATGATGAGTAGTAATCAAGCATTTAGTGTAGGAAATTAATGGTTGGGACAATATAAAGGTGAACTTTAAGCCAGTGAACACTGATGAAGCAAGTAGCATAGGGCTTTGGTGATTAAAATGTAGATTTTTTTTAAAGACATGGAGTGAAACAAAAGCTCAAGGGGTACTTCAGAAAATACCTCCAGACAAGTGGAAAATACATCTCCATTTAGGCTGCATGTATAAAGACAAAAACAAATTCCAATACTTGTTTTTAATCTGTGATTTGTGTCATTTACTGTAAGCTATCTTTTTTTTAAATTTACATCATCCTTTGCACACCAGCTGATATTTGAAAACATGCCTAAAGTGGGTGTCTCCACTGGTAGCTGAAATACAAGAAGTGATTCATTCCTATATCGTCTGCCCAGACTTAAGGCCACGTAGAAGAAATAATAATTATATAACATTTCTGAAAATACCTTTTCCTTTTTAAACGTGAGTTTTTCTTTGACCATTTTATGAATTTGGTTTTACAACAATTTGTGTCGTGTGATTGTGTGGTTGTTGTGTGGTCCCAAAATACATTTTGGTGTTCCTGGGTTTATGACTGTGGTATTATTTCTACAGAGTTGTATTAGGAAACACATTCCGAGGTCAAAAAATGACAAACTAGCAGTTGTGGTTTCAAAAAATAATGTATAGAGATGTTGATAGAAAACGTTTCAGAACCTCTGGACTATAGCATTAGGGAGAGGTCAGGGAGAACCCTGAGCTTCATGTCTAAGCTTAGTTTGCAATAGGAGCAAAACATACTTCTTCCTAATCTTTACTGCTAGCTTTACTTATTATAAAATTACAGTTATCATCACCCCCTGTTATATGTTGTTTGAATCCCGCTTAGGCTTGTTTGACATACTAAAGAATACAAAAAAAAAAATCAGGAGATAAGGAGAAACCTGATCTTTAGATATGTGCTTGGGCCTTTGTGCTGTGGACCTGCCAACCACAGTTGGAGAGAGCCTATCCCAGCTCAGTTCACTGAGGACCAGAGTCTAATTAACAGGCAGTGTTCTCTGGAGCTCCTGATGGTGGAAATGGATTGGCTGCTTTCTACAACCAGGTCACTACCCTAGTTACTATCAGCCAGGTCAAGGTGGGCATCTATTTTTAAAGGTGATACTATTCAGTCCATGACACTCAATACAGCTTTTGTATTCCTCTATAATTCTAGACCCATGTATTAAAAGTGGGTAAGTTTTTCCAAGGAGGAAAGTAGAGTTTGTAATCAAATCAATCAGGCAATTATGAGCCCTGTGGGTGGTGGGGTAGGCCCCCTCCTTACTGAAGACATTCCCAAAATCTGCATAAACAGGAGGGAGAGAAGGAAAAGTGTCAACAAACTAAAGTGAAACAGATTTTTGCTGGGTATACACTGGAATTTTTTTGTCATCCAACCCAGTTGAAAAAAAAAAGTGTACAGCTCGCCATACTAATATATCCAATGTTAGTGCCGCAATCTCCTTGCTGAGCTATTGTGGTTTGACAGATGGACCGCTTCCCTCCCCAGAACACACTGATCAGCACTTACTGCAGAGGGCTGATTGAATGCTGGTTTTGCTTGTGAGACTGACTTCTTTTGGATGAGAAGCTGTACACACGAGCCAAAAGTCGGCCGGTTCCTGCTGAACCAACCATTTTCAGCTAAATTTTTGACCCATGTGTAACCAGCTTTAGGAGGTGTGACCTTGGAAAGGCATTGCGAAAAACACCTATTCCCCATGAAGTTATCTGTCCCTCACTCCAATCAATGATAGGAGAATGGAGAGAAGGAGGGCCTAGAACCACAGAGGTGGAAGACTTGGGCAGCATCATAAATGGCATCTTATCTTTATCTTTCAAACCAACCAAGAGACAGAGTGATGTGGTTTGCCAGAGGATAGGGCTTGAGTATAAAACAATGCCATCAATGGCCAAAATTTTCATGGGAGAAATGTATTTTAATGGGATGCCCAGAGATCGTGCCAGGGAAAGACTTGTCTGTAGCACTTGATTCTATAAATGCTTGACACTGATGGTACTTGTCCTGGAATAAAATTTTCTAACCCCATCCAAGAAAAGAAGTGGACTTTGGGATTTCCATGGCTATAAGACCATGTAGAGAGAGCTAATGACCCTTCTCCCTGAAGAAAATGAATAAGCCTTAAGTACATCTACATGAAGTGGTCTGATCCTGCCTAGCTGCATAGGGTAATTCTGGGAAGAGGATGACCCTGAAAGGGCATTAAGAATCAGGGAAGATTTAAACAAATGCCAAGATAGAAGGAATCTAGCTGGTTGAGAACACTCAGAGGCTATTCCAAAAAAGCAGAAATAAATGTGGGTACTGAAGCATATAAGATCATTCATGCAAGATGCCAGAGTTCTACCTGACAGTTCATCCTTGATCCTATTATTTAGACCTTGCCAAAAGGCAGCCATTAGGGCTTGTTTGTTCCATGTCAGCTCTAATGAAATTGCACTGCATACTCACCAACAGTAGAGGGGGTCTTGCATAACCGAAGTAGAGAGCAGCAGCAGAATATTCCTAGCTGGGCTCAGAGGTGCATCAAAAGGCAGACAGAAACTGATCAGTATCAGAGGTAATAGGATCTCCGCATTCCCAGAGGCGTGAAGCCAAGACCAAAGCATCATCAGAAAAATTGAAATAATATATTATTATTATAATAAAGGTTTTATGTAGTGCCAATACTTTGTGCAGCGCTTTACAATATAAAGGAAGACAGTACAGTTACACGCCCCCTTGACAACATCGTAATGACGAAACGCGTTGGGAGGAGCTAATCCAGCGTCACCTCGTCGCACCCAGAAGCCCGAGGTCGGCCATCTTTTTGGTGGTACCAGGGAGATTGTTCGCCAAAAGCCTCCGGTTCATCGTAGCGACTACATGTTCTTATATTTGGTTTGTGGGTGAGTGCAATTCCTATTTTGTTTGATAATAAACTTTATTGGCGGTATCACACTATGGGCTTGTCCCGCTTGTTTATTATCCCCCACTCCATATCCATCCTGTGAGAGATTTACCACCAAGATCCTGAGGGAAGCCAGTGCTGCTCTGTACCTATGGTTGGATACCCCTGGAGCAGTCACGCTGTAGTAGTCCTAAACTACTCGATGTGCAGGTTCTATCTCTCTCTGGTAAGAGACTGTGTTTGGTGGATGGGATCACATGCTGTTTGTCATCTTCTCATTCACCTGGGTGGAAGATCTCTGTCACACAACCATTTGGATTGAACTTTATCATTTGATCGTATCATCTACTATCTGAATGGACTGTACAATGTTTTGATCTAGGTCGCATTAGTGTATTGTTTTATATGCTTACACCTAACGATCCTGACAGATCGATGTTACCTATTTTGTATTTTACAGCCTATTCAATACGCATTGTCCAGTTGTCCTATTGGATTTTGTATATGCATTAGCGCGACTCCCTTTGTCTTTTCTATATCTTTTAACTTACCAGGAGTTAGGAGTACGCTGCTTCAGCCTTATAGGGATGCAGGTTATATTTTATTTTGTTTGCGTGTAGTACAGTTACAATACAATAAAATACAAAATTAGTAAGGCCCTGCTCATAAGAGCTTACAATCTAAAAGGGTGAGGAAAGTGATACAAAAGGTTACAACTGGGGGGGTGAGCTGATGGAAGTGGTAACAGTTTAAAAAGTTGGAGGCATGATAGGCTTCCCTGAAGAGATACATATTCAGAGATCGCCTAAAGGCAGCTAGAGTAGGAGATAGTAGGACAGATTGAGGTACAGAGTTCCAGAGGATGGGAGAGTCTCTGGAGAAGTCCTGGAGATGAGCTTGGGAGGAAGGGACAAGGGAGCCTGAGAGCAGGAGGTTCTGGGAGTAGGGATGGTTGAGCGGTTCGGGCTGAGCATAAGTTCTGCCTGAACATCGCCCGTTCAAGTGGAATGCACAGGTCACCCAGCAAGTCTTGCTCATCTGGAAGAAACAAAAGCAAGATTAGTCTAAACCTCTTGAGGATACTAAAGTCAAACAAGCAAACCATGCTTTTAATGTCCTGTAAATCTCTCAGCAGATCTGTCATTCACAAGATTTCACCATCTTGGCAAGTGATGATGAAGAGGAGTCCCAAGGGCCCACTACTCAAGAGAGAAGAAAATAACATTTAACTCAGACCCAACAAAGACCCAACAACAACAACATAGATAGCAGTACAGAAGTGGATGATGAGGCAGCAGACCAAAAATATGTAGCGGACCCCTGACTTTCTCTGTAGATCTGATCCCAGATTCTGATACTTTAACAAGCAGCCAGGCACAGGGTATTTCCAGCCAGATGCATCCAAACTCTCACTCAGTCCTCAGACAGTAATCAGGGCAGATAGTGCCTTTGTGTTGTTTTTATTGTTTATGAAGAACTGGGAAAGAGATTGGGAAGAGATTTGAGATGCCCAAAACCAACAACTTGAATGAGGACACTATCTTGAAGCAGCTATACAGAATAAAGCAGAGTTTCCCTCCACAAAAAGAGAGCACACAGTTTTAGCACAGGGGGGCCTTCTCTGGCCGCATGGTTTAGAACAGTCCATCTATCCAAAAAGGGTGAACAAGCAACAGTCATTCTCTCAAGTTCACTTATGCAGAGAATGTGGTGTTGGTCAAGCATTTAGCTCCTGTATTTGATACGTTGGACTTGGAACCCCACATGCTTAAGAGTTATCAAGCTTGGAAGAAAAAACAAAGGAAAATAAACATATTACCAGAGCTGTAAATTCAGTGGGACTAGCACCCTGAAGTGAAGATAATATAAAAAAGAGATACCAAGACATCAAGGGCAACACCAAGAGGAAAATGGCATTGATCAGAATGGCATTGATTAGTCTAATTGTGTTTACTGACATTAGAAAGAATGACTACAAATGTCTGGAATTTGTCTCAAGTACATGGCATTTCAGCTTATTTACTGTACATTTGAGATGTCTAACTTGTTTGCTTCATTGCTTATCTCTTTTCTTCGAGGCAAAAAACTGGTGGCGGATTACAAGCTTCTGTTGAGATGTTAGACTATGAAAAAATGCTGGTGCCTTATATCCATGAAGATACAGTGACAGGGCTGGCCAAAGGTTTTCCATACCTTGCACAACAAAAGGTAAATACATTGTGCTTGCGAATATTCTAGATGCATTTTCAGTCTTGATGCTAGGTTTTCCCTTGCAGTCCTATTGTATCCTGCCAGGAGAAACTCCCCCTTCCTTCAGAATACAATGCTCTTTTGCCAAACTTTACCTAGAGTTGACAATAGAGCATGTTTTGCCTGCGCGAGATTTATCATGGACTTGGGTGTGTATTCAAGAAGGGGAGAACATGGGCCAAATTTGACTTAATCAGCCTCTGTTCTCTTACAGATGACCCCACAGGGGAATCAAACATCCTATATTTTCTGTGGAAGCAGATGTTCAAGATCAAAGCTTCTCTGCATCAGACAAGAATGATGGCATCTGCCAGTCTCAAGAACAGCAGCCTAATGTTAGTGTTGAGGTAGTTAACCTTCTGCAATAATCTTCAAGTTCCCAAAGCAAAGAGACCAATTGAAGCCAAAGTTTAGGACAAGTTAATGCCAATTTAGGTTTGCGCAGAGTGGGAGGTTCCACCAGGCACAGCTAGAGCTTCGTGAAATCTTAGAGGGTCGTTTAAATGCTATTGAAGACTAAATTAAGGGCATGAAGTCATGTATGCAGGGATTCTTTACAGGTACTACAGAGTATCAACAAAAGAAACTTGATTTACTCAGAGAGTGGCTTAACAAGTCTTCCGGCGTTAATCCACCACCTGATTTTGCCTTTCCCTCTGCTGATACCTTTTTTATTAACCACTTGCCGACCGCCGCAAGTACATATACTGTGGCGGTCAGCCCCGGCCAGGCAAAGTGATGTACCGGTACGTCACTAGCCTGTCACCGGCTTGTGAGCCAATAGCGGCCGAGCGCGCGCCCGCTGAGGCGCGCGCCCGCCCCGGCTCGTTCCCTAACAAGTCAGTGCATGTGACTGGTGGACCCGATGTCCGCCGGTCAGTCGCAATCGTTCGCCAGGAAGGGAGAAAGGCAGGAGGCTAATGTAAACAAGCCGTCTGTCATTCTCCCCTGTGTAAAAATGAAGATCAGACGGTTCTACTATGTAGGACCTTTGATCTCTGTTTTTACACATGTAGCCATGTCCCATCACAGTTAGAAACACGCCCCTAGGACACACTTAACCCCTCCCTCTCCAATACAGTTAACCCCTTCCCTGCCAGTGTCATTTTTACAGTAACAGTGCATATGTATAGCACTGATTACTGCAGTAATGTCACTGGTAACCCCAAAAGCGTCAAAAATGTCAGTCAAGGGTCCGATTTGTCCGCCGCAATGTCGCAGTCCCGCAAAAAAAAATCGCAGATCGCCGCCATTACTCGTTAAAAAAAAAACACCAAAAATGACAAAAATCTTTCCCTTTGTTAGTAAACGCGATAACTTTTGCGCAAACCCTTTAAAAATACGCTTTTTGTGATTTTCTTTACCAAACATATGTAGCATAAAACAAATTGGCCGAAAATGTTAAAAATTTTGATTTTTACATTTTTTTTTGGGGAATTTCATATAAAAAAATGTGAAAAATATTGTTATTTTTGCAAAATTGACGCTGTTTTTTTGTTTATAGCGCATGATCAAAAAATCACACAGGTGATCAAATACCACCAAAAGAAAGCTCTGTTTGTGGGAAAAAAAGGACGTCAAATTCGTTTAGGTACAGTGTCGCACGACCGCGCAATTGTCCATTAAAGTCACGCAGTAAAAAATCACAAAAAAAACCCTGGTCAGGAAGGGTTAAGGCTTAAGTGGTTAAGTTAAGCTCTAGCCACCAGATTTTTGCCTAGTGTTTATATCTTATATGTGACTTTTGTATCGCACTGCAAGAAAGTGTACCATGCCTTTCGTTTTGGATACAGCAGAGAGGTTAGAACATCTGTTCTTTTTTCTTTTCTTTTTTCTTGCTGTCTGTGCCCTGTTAGGGAGATTTCCTCTCCCTATCTGTACTGTTTATAATTATCAGTGAGAGTGAAAGGACTTTAAAAACATAACATTTGTTTTTTCATCCAAATAAGAGAGGGTGTATCTCACCGATGGGACCCAGATGGCAAAAAAACAAACTGACAGGGGTTCTAATGCTCCATTACTGTATCCAAAATGAAAACAAAACATCTTTTTTGCCCTTTCAAGTCCTTTGGGACGTTCTTTTTGGCAAAATAATTGCTGTATCTTTGCGCTTTTTGAATATGGAGAAAAGCCGTTGTGTGCTATTTACTAAAACTGGAGCACAGAGAATCATGTGCAGCTGGTCATACTGACCAATCAGCTTGTACATTCAGCTTGTTCTATGAAGCTCAGACAATAACACCTAGTAGCTGATTGGTTACTAGGCCCAGCTGCGCAAGATTGTATGTGCTGTAGTTTTAGTACATCTCCATCATTGCAATTCTTGACAATGTTGAACCTAGTTCTTTGAACCTAAACATCTCCTCATCATTAAGATGAGGAAATGTTTAGCAGCGTGTATCAAAGTGGGAAGGGAAACCTACGTTCCTTTGGCAAATACAGTGGATTTGCATATTTCTGGTCTAACACTGGTTGTTTGGCCTAATAATACTATTTTTGGCTAACATGTTGGTTTTCTGTTTTTAGGTACAGTATTTGTTTTAAGGATGGTGTTTGTAAGCAAACATACAAGAATGGTTTTGTGTGGGGTAGATATTTGCCAAAGATATTTCCAAAGATCTTGGTGTAAAATGAATGTATTGCCTGTACATGTCACATATGTTCAAGCAAGGGCTCAGAGCTTCCACAGAAGCTGCTGAAACAAGCAGCTTGTGTTGAAATGAGAGGATACCAGACCTCCTGATCTTTGGCCACTTCCCGTGTTCCTTTGTAACAAACGCAGCCTTTTCACCAAAAACAGAATAAACTACCTGGTAAGATTTACAGAGTAAAGCCCCGTACACACGTACCGATCATCGGCCGACCGATCGGCCGTCTTTTGTCCCCGGGCTGTCCTGTCCGCTGAAAAGTGCAAAAGACTGCACACGAATTTTGTCCGCTGACTGCAGAAGTGATGTCATGTGATGGTTAACTTTCCCTGTGTTTTTTCTTTTCTGAGCATGCCCAGTCTTGCAAATCTGCTGTCTGTCGGCCGAAATCTGTACTGACTGGCGAACAATCGGCCGTTCTGGTGTCTGCATACAAAAATTTTAATGCTTGCACAACAGATTCTGTTCGGCCGAAAGTGCGCTGTCGGCTGTCGGAAGCATCATACTAACAAGCCTACAATCGGCCGATCGGTCGTCGGCCGAATCTTTTCGGCCGACAATCGGTACGTGTGTACGGGGCTTAAGAGTGGAAAAATAGCTTTTTTATGAAGCATGTTGGACTTGATGGCCACACTCATTGTGATAAGATTCTTGGATTGGTGGAATAAGGTCCTCATCAAAGTCTTGAACCTCAATATCCAGAACCAATCTTGCATGATGGGCTAAGTTATGAATATGGGTACAGTGTAGCATGACCGCGTAATTGTCATTCAAAGTGTGACAGCACTGAAAGCTGAAAATTGGGGTTTAAGTGCTCAGTAAGCAAATGGTTAAGGCCATATGTAAAGTGTCTTTCACTGGAAATGGTTACACTAGGTTGAGAATCTGGTCTAGCCATTTTTTTGCAGCCAAGAATGTGCTGTGTATATTTGGTGTGCAAGGGGTGAGGAGTGAATACAGGAGTGTAGCATATGAACATAGACTTCCATAGACTTCCATGTATGATGTATGTGGCATGCATTAACCTCTTACCGACTAGTCACTATTTCAGTGCTCTCAAATTTTGAATGACAATTACTCATGCAGTCATTAGTCATGCAACACAGTATCCTTAGGAAATGTGTGTCCTTTTTTCACACAAATAGAGCTTTCATTTGATGGTATTTAATTACTACTGGGTTTTTTATTTTTTGCGCTATAAACGAAAAAAAAAAAAAAGACCAAGAATTTTGTAAGAAAAAAAAGCATTTTTCTTTGTTTCGGCAAATTAGTAATTTTTTTTTCATAAATTTTGGCCAAAAGTTACACTGTTACATATATTTGGTAAAAAAATAAAACAAAAAAGTATATATTATTTGGTCTTTGTGAAGGTTATAGAGTCTACATGCTATGGTACCAATCATTGAAAATTGATCACACCTGATGTACTGATGACCTATCTCTTTTTTTGAGACACTAACAAGCCAGAAAAGTGCAAATACCCGCCAAATGACCCCTTTTTTTGGGGGGAAATTAGACATACCAAGGTATTTAGTAAGAGGCATAGTGAGTTTTTTTTTTTAAGTTGTAATTTTTTCCCACAATTCTTTGCAAAATTAAGATTTTTTTCCCCACAATATTGTCATATTACCAAGTTATTTCTCTCACACTGTATATGCATACTTGCAACTACACCCCAAAATACATTCTGCTAATCCTCCTGAGATTGGCAATACCACGTGTGAGACTTTTACACAGCCTGGCCACATACAAAGGCCTAACATGCAATTAGGAACATAAATTATACATCTCATTTTCTGACAACCTATCACAATTTTGAAGGCTCTGGAGCACCTGGACAATGGAAACACACATAAAATGACCAAAACTAAAAAATAAAAAAGGATTTTTTTTTACACAAAGTTGTCCATTTATAAGATATTTCTAACACATAGCAAGTACATAACAAAAATGACACCCCAAAACACATTATGCTGCTTCTCCTGAGTATGGCAATACCACATATGTGAGACTTTTACACAGCCTAGCCACATATAGAGGGCCAACATTCAGGAAGCACCGTTAGGTGCTCCAGGGACATAAAATTACAAATCTAATTTCCTGACTACCCATTACATTTTTGTGGGGCACTTCAGGGCACTGATAAGCACCGTAGTGGCACTGATGTGGCATGGATGAGCACTAATATGGCATGGATGAGGCATAGACGAGCACTGATGTGGTACGGATGAGCACTGATGTGGCATGGATTTGGCACAGGTGAGCACTGATGCAGCATGGATGTGGCATGGATGAACACTGATGTGGCACGGATGAGCACTGATGTGCCATGGATGAGCACTGATATGGCATGGATGTGGCACTTATGAGCACTGTTGTGGCATGGATAAGCACTGATGAACACTGATGTGGCATGTATGAGGCTTGAAAAAGCACTAATGTGGCATGAGTGGACACGGATGAGACATGGATGTGGCACATATGGGCATTAATGAGGCACAGATGGGCATGACTGAGGCACGGATAAGCCACAGATGGGCATACATAAGGTACCGATGGTCATGAATGAGGCATGGATAATGCAAAGATGGGCAGGAATGAGGCACAGATGGGTATGAATGAGGCACATATGGGCATGGATGCGGCATGAATGAGGCACATATGGGCATAAATGAGGCTCAAATGGGCATGAATTAGGCACAGATGAGGCACAGATGGGCATGAATGAGGCATGGATGAGGCACAGATGGTCATGAATGAGACACAGATGGTCATGAAAAAGGCACGGATGAGGCACAGATGGACATGAATGATGCACTGATGGGCATGAATGATGCACGGATGAGGCAAAGATAGGCATGAATGAGGCACAGGTGGGCATGAATAAGGCATGGATGAGTCACAGATGGGCATGAATGGCTCACATATGGGCATTAATGAGGCACAGATGGGCATGACTGAGGCACGGATAAGCCACAGATGGGCATACATAAGGTACCGATGGTCATGAATGAGGCATGGATAATGCAAAGATGGGCAGGAATGAGGCACAGATAGGCATGAATGAGGCACATATGGGCATGGATGCGGCATGAATGAGACACATATGGGCATAAATGAGGCTCAAATGGGCATGAATTAGGCACAGATGAGGCACAGATGGGCATGAATGACACACGCATGGGCATGAATGAGGCACACATGAGGCACCAATGGGCATGAATGAGGCACATATGGGCATGAATGAGGCAGAGATGGGCATACATGAGGCTCAGATAGGCATGAATAAGTCATGGATGAGGCACAGATGAGCATGAATGAGGCACAAATGAGGCACAGATGGGCATAAGTGCGGCATGAATGAGGCACAGGTAGGCATGAATGAGGCAAAGGTAGGCATGAATGAGGCATTGATGAGCATGGATGAGGCACGGATGGGCATGCATGAGGCATGAATGAGGCACAGGTGAGCACTGCTAATGTCTCTCTCCTCGCACGCTGTACCGATCGGTGTGTGCAGCGTGGAAGGAGAGGAGACAGCTGAACTGGACATGCGCCAGTTTGTTGAGAAATGATTGCTCTGTCATTTTAAGGAGCAATCACGTGGTAAAGGGCCACTGTCATTGGCCCTTTACCATGATGCACGGTGTCCAGTGAACTCGGCGAGGACAGACATTTACGTGTGCATGCCCCAGAAGGGGCACGCGAAGCTCGATTTTGGGAGGACGTCATTGTACGCCCTCCTACAATGAGCTGACCGTGCTGCAGCCGTCATTTGGCTATGTCCCCGTCGGCAAGTGGTTAAGACATATTTGCTAATAAAAAATGTCTTACCAAGAATTCAGCCTCTGGTTATTTTGTTAGCGTCAAAATGGTGGTAGAGCTGTAATTGCCTTAAAGTGTTACTAAACCCAGGAGCCTGTATTCACTATATCTGGTCTCCCATAGTACACAGAACATGGAAATGCAATTATTATAGTAAAAATAAACTTTTCTCATCAGCAGTATATAGCAGTCTTGTGGCTTCTATCAGTTCCTAGTAAAGCTTGTAGGAGGAGTTTTCATACTGCACTGAGCTGTCCTATCAGGATCCAGGACCCCTAACCCTCTGTCTGGACAGTGCTGATTGGCCATGTGCTGATCACATGTACTCTCCCCCCCCCCCCCAAAAAAAAAAAAAAAAACTCCCTAGAAATACACACTGAACTGAGCATGTGCAGTCTGACTCCAAAGGCTCTGTACTATCCGGACCTGTTCTTGAGTCAGTGGAAGAAGAGGAGGATGTGTGCATACACAATCAAACAGCCTTTTTTCAAAATAACCCCTTAGGTAGCATAGTGAGAATAACAAGCATGCTTTACTGTATATACAGACTGCTTTTACTGTTGTGGGTTTAGTAACACTTTAATTTGTGGACAATGTGGACGGATCCTGGGAAGCCGGTGAGCACATTTTTGATGAACATATTTGCATAGCAGACAACCTGTATGTTTAGGGAGTGGTACCCCTTCCTGTTACTGTTCTTTATGAGAGGGGCCAAAAAAGGCACATGGGTACACCCATGTCATTGGGAATCCCAGCTACAGCATAGAACTCCTTACGTGTGTTAGGCAGGTAGATATATTTTGAGGCAACTTGCTAGAAACACTGCAGGGCAGCAAGAAACTTGGTCATGGGTGGTATAGCATGACTATGCAGTGTGGGGGACTGCAGAAAAGGTCTCAATTTCCAAAAGAGAAGCCTAATGAGGTCCTTAGATATACAAAATTTAGAGAGCACTTCCGCTTCAGGGAAATCATCAAATAAGGTGCACTACTTAAAGGAATGTGGACGCATGACAACCACCTTTCATCTTCTCCTCGCCCTCCTTAGAATGACCTGAAACTCCAACAAATAGGCTTCAAATCACTCCATTAGTGGTCCGCTGTGCGATGCGATTTCAGCCATACAAATTGTGTGGCTGAAATCGCATCGCATTCACACCAAAATGGTGCAGGACCCTTTTTTTGGTTCGCACTGGAATTGGATTGCATTGGTGTTCACACCTATGCGATCCGATTCCTGCACCATTTCACAGTTCGCACTACGATCTGCGAACCAATATGGGGGTGTCATTAACTTTACATTGACACCCCCAGCGATTTGCAGATCTAAGTGTGAACCACTGTGCGATTCTGGTGCAATGCGGGAACCGTCATTGATTCGCAGGGTTTCCCGCATTCCACCAGTGTGAACCAAGACTTAGGGATGTAGGGGAGATCAATGCATTGTCCAGCTGGTAAGTTAGGTTAGACTAGCCAAATGCTCATTGGGTTGTCATTAGGCGCCCTTTTTTTCAACATTTCCATGCCCTGCCCATTTCGGTGTGAAGACCAAAGTCATCACTTCCATCATTACTGCATGCCTGGACCACTACTTAATTACTGCATGCATTTAATTATTTATTTTATTCTGTGAATGGAATTTAATGCCTGTTTATGCAATAATTACTGAGCGTTTTCAGCATATTGCAGTAAATACTTCAAAATGATACAGTGAATAGACAGTTACAGGATCGCATGCGATATTTAAGGAGAATGTGACCGACACCTAAATACCACATGCGATCTTGTTCTGTGAATGGAGTCCACTGTCATATACTGTACAGTACTTGCTGATTTTAGCAAGTTTTGTTCAAGTGTTTTGCAGCTTATGAGTTTCTAGTTCAATACTAATATACTAAATGTTTGGTTAGATAAGCATAAATAAAACATATATTTTGTATACTATCAATACATCTCATCTAAAGGAGAACTCCAGCCAAAAATAATAAGCTACAAATGAATAGCAAATTAAATATAACATAACAAAACTGGCTTTTGCTGCAATATTCTTCTTCTTGCTACTGGAGTGCTTAATGCACATAATAAATTGCTATCTATGCAATATAAGTGACCATTTTCTGCTCAGACTGAATCAGACTAAGCTAAGTATTCGGCTTGATGTTTGCTTACTTTCTTGTAATTCAGAACAAAATGCCTGCCCTGTTAAATTAAAGGCATCGTGTGGACTAAACATTAAAATGCTTCGGGAGGCTGATAATGTATGTTTTACTTATACAGAGCTATTAAAACCAATCAATCTCTGTGCACTCAATCTGTTACCTCTGTGGTGTGTAATTATAGAAAGGCATAAAAGATGTTTTTCTGCCTAAAATCCTAGGTACCACTGCTAAACTCTTAGCCTTTTCCACTCTCATTGTCAAAAAATTACATATTTAAAACACAATTGGGGAATGCAATCATTGGCTGTTGGAAACAATCAAAGAGCTGTACCTGCTGTCCAGGAAACTGTGTAATCATGCTGAAAGAATATATTTCACACAATTTAATGTGATATGATAATTTGTAATCCACTGCAAGAATTTTATATACAATAACTGATACAATTTAGGATCAGTAGGAGGACAGTAAGAGTGCACTTATTGGAGCTGAAATTCTGAAACTTTCTCTGTTTCTGCATCCTATATCACCAATCACATTCAAACCTCCCATACAGGTTTGATTTGTGGCTGTGAGAAACCTACAGGCATATTTACATTGGATTTATTGTATGTATGGGGAATTAAGTGGAATGCAGTGTGTGTGTTCCAATATCACAGGTAAGTACTTTCTAATATCTCCAGATTACAGAGAGTGAGGAGGACCTGTGAAATACAGCAATGGCTGCAGACAAACACGAAACATCGAGAAGATAGCCTATGCCATGTATATACAAATCAAGGTTTCATTTTTAATTTTCATTGGAGTGTACCCACACGCATACACTCATGCAGTATATATTTTAAAGGTATGCTTTTCCTAACTAGTACATCGCAAAATTTGTCAAACTAAGTTATGTCCTAATTTTTGAATTGTTTGAATTTATTAAAAATATACTGAAGTTGAAATAAATTAAAATGCATTAGTCTGTTAAAGCATTATTTAGGTCAAATTATTTTTCACCCAATACAGCCAAGATGAAAGCATTTTATACAATAAACCTTTATAGCATGGGTAGTATACCTCTTTGATGGAAATGTAATAAGTCTATATGTATAACATGGAGGGTGTGACTGGTGGTACTTAGGGCTTACTGTGATAAAGTAACTGTGAAACAAAATTAATTTCCAGTATGAACAATCTTATAATAAGGTAATAGGTTGATCTGTAGTATATATATATATATATATATATATATATATATATATATATATATATATATATATATATATATATATATATATATATATATATATATATATATATATATATATATATATATAAAACAATTGCGTCAACTATAACGTGATTACAAACTATATCAATTTGTTTCATTGTATTCATTGTATCAAATGAAATAATATCTATTCTCTTAAGAAAAAGATATTTACATGCTGTCACTAGTCAGTATCCCTGATCACCACCGCACCCGTTATATGATGACATTGTACTGCGCTGGTGAAAGTATGTAAAAGAACTTAAAAAGAAAAAAAAATTGAATTGAATTTCTTCATTTTCCATGAATAGTTGACAAAAATTACAGCTTGAAAAAACTTGTCATACCCCTTATTAAATACCTCAGACTGTCTACTTCCCAAAAAGGGTTAGTTTGGCTATCCTGGGGTTTTTTACTATCCTAGCATTTTAAGGACTTAAAGAAATTAGATAGGCTGTGAGTAAATCAGGATTGATAGAACCAATTAATATATACTTGTTGGGATTTTTTTTTTTTTTACCAAAGACATATAGCAGAATACATTTTGGCCTAAATTTATAAATGCAGTGTAGAAATATGGTAGGTAAGGGTCTAACTATTAGGGAGTACGTCCAGGAATTGGGTCCGTGCCCTGCCCAATTTTTTATTTCTTAGATGAGGGAGGATTGGTAGGGGAAGCCAGGGGAGTATGCAGGGGAGTTGATGTTCGATTTGGGATGTGGAATTCCTTATACAACTCTGTTAATGCAATTAGAGAAATATTCATTTGCTCACAAAAGGAAAGAATTTCTTCTGGCAGTTTCAAATAGTGTTGTTTTCCACTGAAGGTAGCATTCAAAGCAAAGAGGAAACACCAATGGTCTGGTATTTCTTTCTCCCTAAGCAGTTACAATAGTGGACAGAGGGCTCTTCTGTTCTGTAATGTAATAAGTGATAGATTTTGATATGAGGACATTACGTGGTCATTAAAACAAATTTGATCATTTTTTCTGGCCTTGCTAAGTATTTCTTCTTTGAGCGGAAAGTTTTGAAGGCAGCATATGATTTCCCTTGGAGGTACGGTGTCAGGGGGCTTTGGTTTAAGAGCTCTATGAGCTCAGACAAAGTCAATGGCAGTGTCTTTTGGGCAATCAAGCAGCTCATTGAAAATTGCCTGTAGAGCTGATTTATATCTGTGGAGGTTCAATTGACTTCTGCTCCTGTTATCCAGGTTCTTCATATGCCTATTCACATGTATAAGATGGTTGGCATGTGAGTACAGGATTGTTTCTAGGTTTTCTACCGCTCTGTCTCTCTTAGCATCTGTCCTTTCATTATCAGTGATTCTGTTAGATAATGTTAGGATTTCTGTATTCAAGTCTGTAATTGCCATAGAGAAGGTATTCTTTATGTCTGCTGCTATTTTATTCATTTCTGAGAGCTGCAGTGGGTGATCGTCCTGCTCATGTTTTATTACCGGTTCCTCAGATGCAGACAGTGAGTCCTTTCTGTGTTCCCCCTCGTGTCTCACCACCGCCATCATGGATACAGGCCTGCCATGGGGTTGAGAGCAGAATATGTCAGGGATACTGTGGGATCTAGGTGTAGAAGATGACCTGTGTTGTTGGGGGTCTGAAGTTGTCTTGTTCGGTCTGCCCATTACCGAGTTTGTGCAGCTTATATTGATATTGGTCGTGGGAGTGCAGAGCTCCTCTAAGCTGCTGCCATTCCTGTTGAGCGCCAAGCCACACCCCCTTGGGATTTATTCTTACCCACAATAATTTTACCTTTCTTGGGGACCACTCAGATACAGGGAGCAGTCATGGGGACCTTCTGTGTGCCAGCCTATGCTAATCTATTACTGGGTGGGTGAGATTTGTAATTTCAGATGAAACTTTGTCCATGTACAGTATATGGGGTTTATGACCAGTTGGTACTGGTATGTCAATGAAGTGTTAGTCATTTGGACTGGCACATAGACACAAATAAATTAATTCATGCAAATATTGAGCAAAAACTCTTTTTTTTTTATATAAAAGTGTTTATGCAATCTAAGGGCACACTGATCACCAAGCTATTCAGGAAACTCACAGCTGACAATTTGATAATACAGACAGGTAGCTGTCTCCCTTCCAGTCTAGTGAAGAGTATTTCTTATTCTCAGTATGTCAGACCGAATATCGGATATAAACAAATGGCCCCTGCCCCCACCAACACATGCAAAACAAAACCAAAGAAAATTCCCAGCTCAACTCACCAACCAGAATGCCTACCAACCAAATTAACCTGTCTAACAGTTTGCATTAAAAATAGGGGTTCAGTTGGCACACATTTGCAAATACATGTGTACTGTAAGTTGCAGAGCCACTTGAAGGCACCCTAGCATTATCTACAGTCCTAACTCTTGTAAATTTATGAGAGCCTCCACAGTGGAAGAACATGCATTCTAATGGATAGATAGAGGACAGGTGAGCATGGTGGTAGCCCATCCCTCCTTAAAGGCACAGGGGCACACTAGACACCCAGCACATAGCACAATGGCAGCAAAGGTGTCCAGTGTTTCCTTTTACCAATATATCTTGGAGTCTGAATTTATTTCAGGTTGATCAACTTCGGCATTAATTACTTCAACTAGGATGTTGCAAAAGCATTTTGAAGAGGGCAAAGCTCTAACACAGAACAGAACTACACTCCTTTTTCTTCCTAAGAAATGGTGGGGAATCACATATGGTTAGACTTATTACTAAATATTCTAAGAAACATATTCAAGTTCAACAGATAATAGAAAAGTACTGGTACATTTGTAAAAAAGGCACTTATTGCTTCTTGTAAAAATAAAAATATAACCGCACACTTGTGCAATCCCATCTAGAAAGTCAAAAATTCAGCTGCAACACATAAAAGAAGACATCCCTTCCAATAAATATAAATAAATAATGAAAGTGTTGTGCTAAAATAATCAAATAAAATATATCAGTGATAAGTGAAAAATTTATCCATACACTACACATATATATAATAATAAAGTAAAAAAGTCCACAAAAAATCCAATAAATAGGTCCAATAAGATTGTGATAAGTGCTTTTTCATAAATTCCACACCAAAAGTGTCACCAGAAACTGCTGTCACCCAAAGTGAGATAAAGGTGCTTGCTTACCAAATTTCTATGACCCCCTTTATTTAAGAGAAGCCATGTATCGGTTATGTAATCACTCTAAGCCACCAATTTACTTCCCCAAAATGCACTCTCATCACTTGGGATTCCCCCTCTAAAACAATTATACCAGGGCTCCAACATAGGTATTAATACAAAGTAAGCAGAAAATGGCCTCTTCATAGTTTAACAATATTTATTGAACAGGAATGTGCACTTTTACTGACATAAAACATATGTGCATATACTGAAAATCACCAAGCTGGCATGGACATTCACTTCCTGGGATGCAATGACGTCAACATGAGACTCCGTCCGATGCGTTGCGTCGTCAAAAGACATCGCTGCATGGGATGTCCACCTGTGCATTAAGGAATACGGGGTAGCAGGGGCGTAACTACAGGGGTTGCAGGGGTTGCAATCGCTACCGGGCCCCATGCTCCAGGGGGCCTGGTAGCAAACCAGTGGGTGAACTTCTAGGATCTCAAAGGTCACACTTGCGACTGGGCCCTGGCATTTCACCACTGTGGGGAGGCCCCAAGATTGCAGGAAGGGGGCCCACTGCAGAACTTGTGAAAGGATCCTGATGCGGGACCATAATAAAAGGCCATGCAATGAGATTAAAGAGCCCCAGGATTAGTGGGAAGAGCCCCGGGCTTGAAGGGAAGGGCCCCGGCCAGGGGTCTGGGGGCCCTTCATGGTTTCTTGCATCGGGGCCCTGAAGGTTCTAGTTACGCCTCTGCGGGGTAGTTACGCTAAGTAATGAGGAGATTTTTAGACCAAGATGTGGACTGTGATTCTATAGGGGTGACCTGCACCTGCGATGCATAATATGTAGGGAAGACCATCAGACAACTACATCTGTTACACAAGTAATGGGCAGATGATTACACTAGTAAGAAAACATATAGGTCTCAGGCATAATTTTAATACTTTCGGGATGTCTTCATGGCTCTTGAATGTATTCCGAAAGATCCACGTGGTGGTACTTTTAATAAAATTGTGCTTAAGATCCACTGAATTTAATGGTTACAGTAAATTACACCAAATGTCCGGGGCTTAATGAAATGTTGATCTACAAGCCCTTTTTATGAAAGTGATTAAATGTACCATTGTTTTGCCGGAGACCTGAGTTGTTTTGAGTACCCTCGCCCCCTTTTTCTTACTAACACATTATCAATAGTGTATTCATATACTCTTTAATCATATGTCATTTATTCTTGAAAATATGTAAATATATCCTTGTGGCAGATATGGGTTGGTGTTTATGTATGATCAGTTCCTATACCAATGTTTATTCTTTTTTAATTTAATTGCTGTTGTTCTTTTATGTATGTTTTTTATGTATTTTGACATTTTGAGCTCTGAGGAGGTTTGCTGGCTGGCTCTCCTTGTGCCCTGGAGGCTCTTTGTATGTGGAGGTCCATTGGCTGGGACCCAAGTATTTTAGGGCAGGCATTCAGGGGCACTGCAAGAAGTGGGGTGCCTCACCTTGTGTTGATTGGGGTATTAGACACTGGGGTGTCTTGTTTGTTTACCCCTTGTTATGGCTGGGACTCCCTGTTGGTAGCTTTAGACACTCTGCCCTTTTAAATTGTGGCAGCGGCATTCCGGTGCTTCTGCTCATATGAGGGACTTGTCAGCGGTGCATGTGCTTTTTAGAACCCATGGGTCTTATACCTTTTCTGTTCATTCTGTAGCTATGGTAACAGCTATCTGTGTTCGTGGATCCCTTCCTTGACTCTTTTGCCCTTTTGAAGTTGGCTTAGGTGGCCCTTGCGACTGGTTTAATTTGTGGGTAAAATGTAAGTATTTTGAGATATTTTATCTGTACAACATCATTAATCTTGTATGTTGGGTTTTCCTTCTGGGGTTGACGCCATCCTTTTTTATATTGGCTAATTTTTGTTTGTTTATTTATTTTACTTCACCTTTATTTATTTAATATACAGTATATATACTACCTAAATTGTTTTGTGAAGGTTTAAGTTTGAGTTACTATCAACATGGTATATTGGTGATCATTGTTATACCCTAATGTACCCATGGAAACAGGTGGGTGGCCCTAACTTTTTTTTCCTTCTTTTATGGCTAGATTAGAAAGTTCATTTTGGGGTTAGATTAGTGCTCATTTTGTTTTTTCCTTCTCTCCTCCCCAGCTTGCAGCCTTGCCTGTTTGTGTGCGACCACTTCTGCCCCCTGGGGGATAATGAAGGGAACTTAGTGCCCACCACCTAACTTTGAATCTCTTACATGCAAAGACAGTGACCCAGCTTGTTCTGTACCTGGTAAAGCCTGAATATTCATTCTACATGATGATGATGCCAGTTAACATATTGTTATTGTTTATAGCACTGGTAGGTTCCCAGAAGTGGGGTGTCCCTGCAAAATGCGTTAAGGTTAATAATTCCACATCTAAACATAGGCAATATAGAAAAATCTCTGAGTTATGAAATGTTGTAATAAACTTGTATTTTCAATTGTTATGTAATGCCATGGCACCTTTAAAATACATTTTTAGAAAATGTTTTCACATTTTTAAAAAAAGTCCCACAATATAAATCCATTATCAGTAATTTCATCTGCCAGCCAACACATGTGATCCTTGTGAATGCTTGAGGCAAATGACAGGTCCTTGAGCTGTTATCTGCAATGTAAACAAAGGGGTGGGGCTCCCACCAAACTGATGCTGTAAATGCTTGGGCATTCTATGAGTCCATCCATACTAACCACTAGCAAAAAATCTTGAAAACCCATTCATTTTACCAGATGATCACTGTCATAGAAACACTAATCTAGTAATATAGATTTGCAGGTAACCTCTACTTATAATGTATAGTATGAAAAATACTGAACAGAAAGTGGTCTTTACTGACTAGACTACCTTTTCAGCACTTCGCTGCTAGTCCCTCCCTACTGTAAACTTATATCCACAGCACTGATCCCTAATAGTGTATTGACTATGTTTACAGCTCATCTGCTGTCTGTGCTTGATATAGACATACTGTCTGTGAAGTATTGTCACAGCTAACTCTGTCAGATGCTACAGAGATAGGTAGCCAGGATTCCCTTCAAAATTGTTCATAGGGCCCCATGAACTGTTACACCCATGCCTTATAGTTCAATTTCTTAAGGAGCATACCAACAAAATAAAATTTGAAATTTCAAATAGTGGCAGCATATATATTCGCTAAGCATACATAACATGCATATTAAGCCCTATAAAAGTAGCTTGCATTTGTTTGCTAAATCAGGTGTCAGGACCTAAGCCTGCCTTGTTCATTTTTAGGTGCATGCTCATACTCATGAGCATAGTTGTATAAATGGATTAGCAAGAAGGAGAATGTGCATGTTTATGTGCAGGAAGATGCTAGGCTTTGCTCAGGAACATACATGCATGCCCAAAGATTCATTGCTTGATGGTCTTCAGCGTTACCTTGTAACTTGTGTTCCTAAAAAGCCCACTTGATCATGTTACTGACCCGGCTTGTCTGACTCTTCGTTGGATTCCCCATGTCTGTTCATGTCTGCTACTGATTCATGTTACTGGCCTGGACTTTTGACTAAGATTCTTACTGCAGATTTGGCACCTTGCTGCCAGCACATTGCCAACCCCTGCCTGTCTCTGATCTGGACTCTTATCATGATTCTGTACTTATCTGCCTGGCTGTTACTGCTTCAGCTTGTGACCTGACTCTTTGCTTCTACTCATCTCACCTCAGCATCTCCAAGTTCAAGTTCACTGCATCAGCTTCTTGGCACGTGCGTCCTTTTCCTGCCCTTGCAGTCTCTCCACCACCAAGGTTACTTGGACAGGAATTGAGCAAGAAGCCACTCTCGTCATATCAAGCTCCACTAACATATATGTGATATGTGACATCAGGACTACACAATTTTCCAGACCATTCATCGTTTCTTCAGGGAACATTTTTCTAGTCAGAATATGTAATATACAGTGGGTTATTCTAAAGTGTTTAAAAGTCATGTGAAACTGGCACAAAAACATACCTGGAAATATTTGAAAAGTTTCTAGAAACTGATTTTGCTATTGTTGATGCCAATCAGTTAGATTCATTATGGGATGCATACCGGCTGAGGCAAATATCAGGCAGATATGTCTGTTTCATGTCTTACTGCAAAATTCCCCCTGATGTGATTTATGATGCGCTTCCCACGGGAGAACTGCAAACTTTTCTTTGAAGGCAGCTAGAAGGCCGCAAGAGCTAGAAAATACCATATAAGTATAAAAGAAGAGTTAAGCTAGGGATCTCATATTTAGCATTAAATATCATTCAAACAATCAGCAGGAGTTTTGATAGTTACTTTTGTACTTTTATTTATTTTTTTTTTTAATCAGATAATTTTTATTGAAAACTTTTTTGTCACAAACAATACAAGACAAAAACAAAAGAAACCAACAAAGAAACATCAAAACAGCTCACAAATCAAAAGTATTCATCACGTGCTCACAGTGGATAATAACAATACCAGGGAATAGGGAGGGAGGGTAGTCATCGGTGTAGCATGAGTCTACAAGGCAATGTAATTCATCAATGGAACAGAAGACATGCATTCATCTACGCCTAATGAGCAGCAATCCCCCCCCCCCGCCTCACAGGTCCAAGTGATGACGGCAGCACACGCAGTACAGAATACAATAGGTGAATCCTCCCCACTAACCAGTAGAGTTAAATAGATACAGAGCTCCCTCAGATATAGGCATCCACCACCTAGCATGCAATGAGTTGCTCTCCCCTGCAAGCTCTCCGGGTGTCAATAACATCAGCAGCAGAACCTCACGTGGAGGAGGTAACCCCACCCAGGAATCGGTTGGTGACTAAATGAGTGGGAGCTAGGCCAGGAACGTCTAGCCACGGCCCCCACACACGGTCAAATTTCAAGGCAGTACCCCTGTGTTTGTAAGTGAGATGTTCTCTGTTTAGGAGCACCTTAACTTCCTCAATCCAGTCAGCATGAGACGGCGCTATAGCGGATATCCACCGCCGTGCTATCAATTTCCTGGCCAGAAAGAGAAGCCTGAGCACCGCAGCATGGACCTCAGGTTGATAGAGCTCCTCATCCAAGCAACCCAAAATACAAAACTTCGGTTCCACAGATAGAGTTAGTTTCCAGAGCGAGTTAATAGTCCTCACCACCGCATGCCAATACCGGTGCAACTTCGGGCACCGCCACAGCATGTGCAGCAGGGTACCGGTGTGGGCCCGACATCTAGGACAGAGGGGAGAGTCCCTCCTCCGCCAGTCGTACAGCCTCTGAGGGGTCCTGTACGTCCGGTGGAGAATGAACAGTTGCGTAAGTCTCTGTGAGGAAGACAGAGACACCCTAGGGACATTCTCTAAAATACTCGTCCATTCCTCTGAGGAGATGGGACCAATATCCTCTGCCCAGGTGTCTCTACATTTAAAGGACATGGCTTTCGATATGTGCTCCATAAAGGCCGAGTACAGAGATGAGATCTGCCCCTTTTTGATGCTAATGGTCACCAGATCAGTGAGTATGACTGGGCGGCAGGGACCCCATGGGGAATTTCGGGACTGGGCAGTGATGGCATGGCGCAACTGTAAATATTGAAAGAAAAGGGAATTGGGCAAACCAAATTCAGCACGGAGGGATTGGAAATCCGTCAAGTTGTCCCCCTGATACAGCTGCGAAATATATTTCACTCCGTAGTCACCCCAAGTAAAGGAATGCCGGAGCTTATCCAGTTCGGGATAATGAGCATTGTTTAAAATACGTGAGTACCTGGAATAGCCACTATAGCCAAAGTGACTCCTAGCCCTGTGCCAGACCCTATCGAGCAACTTGAGAGTGGGGCAGCCCGGAAAGAGCCCAAGGGTGCCCGCCTCCAGGGACTCGACCAGAGAGTCCCCCGTCAAGCGTGCTGCCAGGACACGCCTGACAGGGTCAGAGTCGTCATCCTGCAGCCACCCTGTAAAGTGCTGTAATTGGGATGACAGAAAATAGTAGTAGGGGTTCGGTACCGCCAATCCACCACTCTCCTTAGACTCGTGCAACGTCTCTAGTCGAATGCGAGGAGACGACTTTCTCCATATAAGAGCGCGGTAAATCGTGTTGAACTTCTTAAAGATATGAATAGGGATCCATACAGGGGAGTTATGCAGCACATATAACAGTTGCGGGTTCCAGATCATTTTGATCAGGTTGCATCTGCCCACCACAGACAGAGGCAACTTAATCCAGCTAGCCATTTTGTCCTTGAACCTATGCAGCAACGGCAGGATATTAAGCTTCACATAACGTCCCAGATCAGGATGGACAACCACCCCCAAGTAGCGGAACTGGTCTACCACCAAGATCTGCGACGCCTCAGGGGGCAATGCAGTCTCGAGGGGATCTAACGGGAGTAGAACAGATTTATCCCAGTTAATCTGAAAGCCAGAGAAGGATCCGAATCTGCGAATCAAGTGCATCAAGGCAACCAGGGAGCCCGAAGTGTCTCCCAAAAATAATAACGCGTCATCCGCATATAAAGCAATTTTGTCCTCCCCCTCGCCCCTCCTAAAACCCACAATATTCAAATCGGCCCTGACAGCCGCTGCCAGGGGTTCCACGGCCAAGGCAAAGAGCAGGGGCGACAACGGGCACCCCTGTCTTGTGCCCCTGTGTAGCGGGAACGAACGGGAAACAGAACCGTTAATTCGCAGACAGGCCGTGGGCGCCCCATACAGAATCTTAATCCAGCGTATGAAGGAAGGACCGAAGCCAAATCCCTCGAGGGCCATCCACAGATACTGCCACTCCACACTATCAAAAGCTTTAGCAGCATCGAGCGACAGTATCGCTCTATGCCCACAGTTATCCGGAGGCAATTGCATGTTGAGGTATAGTCTACGGATATTAGCAGCAGTAGAGCGGCCCGGGATGAACCCAGACTGATCCCCGTGAACCAATTTGGCAATCACTTTAGACAATCTGTTAGCCAGAACCTTAGCCAGCAGTTTCAGATCGGTGGGTAGCAGGGAAATCGGCCGGTAAGATTCAGGGCGAGTCGGATCCTTCCCTGGCTTCAAAATGGTACTTTTAATTTTTACATAGCTTTTGTGCTGTTTACTCTAAATAAACCTATTGCAAGAGAAACACAGAGGCTGCCATTGCTGAGCTCACCTTATGAAAATGCTAGTTGTTTTGACTTCTTTTTCTTGTTGACCCACCAACTTTGGTACTTTTAGCCTTTGAAGCAAAAACATTATACAGGTAAGGCTATTGACTTTTCTACAACTTCCTGATTTGCATGCCTGTTCCAGGAGTGTGATTTAAGAGGTAGGGCAGGCAGACACCTAACATTTTATGAATGAGGCCATAGTACAAACCTCATAATTCTCTAATAGCAATTGTACATGTAAGGACAAGTTCACCTTTAAGTAAAATCAAGCATCATGCTCCTACCTGGCCCCCTAATCTATCCTAAGCTAACCTGGTCCCCACGCCCAGGTGCTTATTTCCTCTGATGAGGGAGCCTACTGCATTGTTTATGTCCCAGTCAGCAAGATCTAGTGTGGCCCTGTCTGAGCCTACACAGAAACATCTGATAGATTGAATGGGGTGTTGCTCCAACACTATGAGTACTCCTGATTCAAGCCTATCTACTGTTTGTGGATTTAAAGCAGAGTTCCGACCTATTTTGCAACTTTAGTGATTCCTGGAGTACTCGCTATGCTGATCAACAATTGGGCATTTTAATTTTTTTTTGGGGGTCCCTTACCTTATTTTCAGGGCATTTTTGATTGTACTTCCTCCTTCTCCCCTCTCTGTGGCCACGGCCACCGACATCACTTCCGCCTTTGCATTTCATCCTGGGAGCTGTTTTTCATCACTCCCAGAAGGCTGGAATCAGTAATAACTCCCAGAACACTCCCTGGAATCAGGAAGAAGGGCACAGCAGATTGGCCACGCTCAGACAGCGTTTTTAAAAGTAAGATTTTGACTAAAATCCAATACTGTATACCTTGTAATTATGAGAATAGTGGTTCTGTAAAGGGCGATGGATTAGTATTATAGGGGTTTTTTTAGTTAAAAAAGGTATTTGAGGCCGGAACTCCACTTTAAGTGTCAGTAGTTGCACTAGATTCCCTTGCAAATGTATGCTTAAAAAATCTGAATACAAAGGTAAGATACAGTTTAGGAATTAATCATTAACTTATATGGTCTACCACTTTATTGCAGAACAACACTACAAATCTATAGCATTTTATTTCTACGCTTATTTAAACATGCTTGTTCCATTTTTTCAATTCAAATAATAAAAAATAAACATATTAATATTAATTGATGTGTGTAACTTGCCATTAACTTTTTCAATTCAAAATATAGGGCTGTAATATTAAATGTAAGAGCGTGCAAATTGAAAACCCAGACTTTGCTATATTATTAAAGCCTTGAAGATATTATCTTTTCCTATCTGTGGTGGTGACAGTTCTTCTTGCCTTTCCAATTAAGTTAGCAAAATGAAATAACATATAGATTATAATTCCAGCAAATGTTGGGCATATATTTTTTGGCACGTCCTGACATTTTTTCTGAATTACATATAGAAAGAGCAAAACCATTTTCAATGCTGCACGTTAGTTACATTCATTTTCAAGCAGATGGAAAATTGAACTAAAAAAGAGAAGCAAATGCATTTCAAGTAGAAGCTTATTTTATACCTAATAGAACTATATCTGACTAAGTGCTGACAGATGTTTAAAGTTGGAAAAAATAAAAAGCACGGACAGCACAATTCTTTCAATTAAAGCTCAATATGAGGCATGAATGTGCATGAAATAGTTTTGGGAAAAAAATATATTTTTTAACTTTTTGCTCTTTATTCCTTTATTTTAAAGCTGAACTCCAGGCAAACCACTTAATACAAAATCAAAATATAAAGTACGTATTGGAGCTGTTTTACCGGCCAAATGATTTGTATTTTTTTTCTATCCAGTCTATCCAATTTTACATAGCCAGGTTGGTGACTCACCATTTTCTCTGCTACAGTTAAACACACTTTCCTATCCTAAGTTGTAATTGAAGAGCAAAGGAATAGCAGCAAGTCATCTCTATCCTCTTGTAAGCCTGTTCCTTGTTAAAACATGTACACTGCAGCACATCTGCTTGGTTCCTTAGGGGATTGATACATTCAGGGACTTATACTAAAGTTATTAATTTTTTATCTCTGACTAGAGTTCAGCTTTAAAGGGGTAATAAAGTCCACTTTGTTATTTTTATCAGTAGGTGAGCCTATAATAAGGCTTACCTGTATATAGAGATGGGCAAAAAAACACACCTGTTCAGTTTGCAGCAGAACTCCTGAACAGGAGAAATGTTCTAACCCAAACTGCAAAGCCCATTGAAGTCTATGAAAGCTGAACAAGAAAAATCAAAAGTGCTTATTTTGAAGGCTTATATGCAAGTAATTGGCCATAAAAGGGGTATGGGGGTCCAGGTACTGCCCTGAGAGACATGAATCAATGCTAATTTAAAAAAAAAACGTTTTTCAGGAGCAGTGATTTTAATTATGCCTAAAGTTAAACAATAAAAATGAAAAATTCCTTTAAATATAGTGCCTGGGGAGTCCCCTTAGTATGCATGTAAGTGGCATCTGTAGCATCTGTTGCATATCTGTAGCATTTATTGAACATGCTACAGCAAAACTGAGTAAATCACATTTAAATTGATTTGCGGTTGCAATTGCTGACACCCAGGTATTGAAAAAAAAAAATAAACCATGCCAAAGTTTTAAAAAAACAGCATGGGGTCCCCACAAAATCCATACCAGACCCTTATCCAGGCATGCTGCCTGACATATCAGGAAAGGGGGGGACAAGCAAGCCCCCCCTCCTGAACCATACCAGGCCACATGCCTTTAACATAAGGGAGGGGGTGGGTGCCTAAAGCCTCCCCACCCCAAAGCACATTGTGCCTCATCCCCAAAATCATGGAAGTTGTGGGGGTCTGCGGGCAGGGGGCTTATCGGAATCTGTAAGCCCCCTTTGACATGGGGGCCCCAAGATCCTGATCAGCCCCCTATGTAAATGAGTATCAGGTACATACTGTAGTACCCCTACCCATTCACCAAAAATGTGTCACACACAGTTTTTGACAATTCCTTTACTTCCCCTGATGTAAATCCACCGTCAATCACACCACACCTGAAAAAGAAATAAACAAAAACGCTCCCGCCCGCTATGAAGGCTGGCTGCAGGCTCTGCCATTTGACATTTCTTATATAGGTAAGGGACGGAGCTATCTGGCTACATCACTTTGTGGCACCGCCCCTTGTGATGTCGCCACCTTAGCTTGCACCAGTACATGATGTTACAAGGGGGGGGGCGCAGCCACCAGGTGTTGTTGCCAGGTGGCCCAACCCTTACCTACTGTATATAAGAACTGTCAAAGCACAGTAGAGGCAGTCAGCAGACGGCCACGCTAGAAGGCCGTTTTTTTTTTTTGTTTGCCAATGGTTGCATGATTGACGATGGAAAAAAACAATTGAGGAACATTGTTTTTTTCTTTTTTAATAAACAATTTGTCAAAAATATGTCTCCTGTTTTTTTTTTGTACACTTTTTTGGTGAATGGATAGGGGTACTATGTACCTTATGCCCATTTAATTAGAGGGGGGTCATGATCTGGGGATCTTCCAGATATCGATAAGCCCCCTGCCCGCAGACCCCCACAACCACCATCCAGGGTTGTGGGGAAAAGGCCCTTGTCCCCATCAACATGGGGACGAAGTGCCTTGGGGTGGGGGGGGCAGAGCCCTCCCTGTCCCAAAGTCCCCTCCCCATGTTGAGGGCATGTTGCCTGGCATGGTTTAGGAGGGGGGACGCTTACTCCCCCCCTTTCCTGACCTGCCAGGCTGTATCCCCAGATAAGGGTCTGGTATGGATTTTGGGGATATCCCCACACTGTGTTTTTAAAAGAAATTGGTGCGGGAATCCCCTTAAAATCCATACCAGACCCGAAGGGGGACCCCAGGCATTTTTTTTTTTTTAATCTGCACTTTTTATTATTATTCAGCTGTCAGTGGGGAAACCCATTGACAGCTGATGACTCCTCAGTTGTTAAGGATACCGGACACCGCAGCCGGCCCGCTCCTTAACAACCAGCTTACACTGTGCCCTGATTGAGAAAAACTTTGCCCAATCAAGGAAGAGAGTGTAGTGTGCAGCGTGCAGTGCACTGCAAGGTGTTTGGTGGGGTGAAGACCCTGAAAATCGGATGTTCGGTGAATAGTTGAACAGGCAAATATTCAGCCCAAACTCATGCTCGGGCCGAACCATTCAACCAACCCTACATGTAGGCAAAATTAATATCTCCTAAATGGGCACCGTTTATTATTATTATTATACAGGATTTATATAGCGCCAACAGTTTGCGCAGCACTTTACAATGTGAGGGAAGACAATACAGTTACAATACAATTCAAAACAGGAAGAACTAGAGGGCCCTGCTCGTTAAAGCTTACAATCTAGGAGGGAGGGTCAAGTGAAACAAAAGGCAATAACCATGGGGGATGGGCTGATGGAGAAAATGGAGGTATATTTGTTAAGTGTGGGTCAGATAGGCTTCTCTGAAAAGGAGGGTTTTCAGAGATCGTCTAAAGGCTAATAGAGTACGAGATAATTGGACAGATAAGGGTAAGGAGTTCCATAGGATTGGAGAGGCTCTGGAAAAGTCCTGGAGGCGAGCATGGGAGGAGGTGACGTGGGAGCTAGAGAGCAGGAGGATTTAAGAGGAACGAAGAGAGCGATTAGGTTGGTATTTTGAGACTAGGCTAGTGATGTAGCTAGGGGCTAAGCTGTGGATTGCTTTGTAAGATGTTGTAAGTATTTTGAATTTAATTTGTTGGGTGAGCGGAAGCCAGTGGAGGGCTTGACAGAGAGGAGCAGCGGACACTGAGTGATTGGTAAGGTGGATGAGTCTGGCGGGAGCATTCATGATGGATTGAAGGGGGGATAGCCTGTGTTGAGGTATTATGAGATATTCACACAGGATGCAGCCAGTGACGTCACCGGCGCCTGCGCACTGAAGATCTGACATGTCATGCTGGACCACCGGAGCACTGTGTTGGAACCGCAGAAGTGCCATCATTGTGGCTCCGGCCACTCACACAGGAACGAAGACCAGGTAAAGATGGAAGCCCTGTCAGTGGTGACAACGCTTCGCTGGAGGGCTTCATTCTGAGGTAAATATTTCATAATGTGTGATACATACTGCACATTATGCCATTGTCTTACAGGGGAATTTTTTTTTATTTTACTGCAGCGGTTTACAACCGCTTTAATGCAAAAAAATTTTTGCTACTTGGCAAGAATTTTTCTTCATTTTTTTCAATAATATACGTCTTAACAAAATGTCATTTTAGTGAAAAATATTCTTTCCTTCTGTATGTTCTAAAGGACATTGATCATGTGTCCTTATCTTTCTATGTTGACTAAAAGTCTGGAAAGAGCACTTAGAGATGCCCTATTTCTCCAGAAATGTAAAGTATGTATTGTGATAATATTTACTGAGAACATGTAAACGTGTTTTTTTTTTTTTTTTTTTTATTCTTTTTGTTGAAACTTTTAAAAAGACATAACAAAGCCAATTGGGGCATACCCGGCTTAGAACAAAACATAGTCATCTATATACTACCAGAACACGAACAAACACTAAGACAATCCCAGCCCAAAGAAAAACAGGGCTGAAATTGCACCTTTCAACAAAAAGTCAGGAGAATAGAATAACCATATCATAATAAACAATACCATGATATCAGCTCCCCCACTATCCAGGACCAACCAGCATGCATGCTGCCCCCACCCACCAGAATCAAAAGATTATTCACCTCATGCAAACCTCACCCCCAGCACAAAGAGTAAGAGCTCAATCTTGGACATCAGTTGTTAGGGAGGAGTTCACCCACAAGTGCCACACTTTTTCAAACTTCCGAGGACATCCTCTGGACATATAAGCATCTTTATAAAGAGGTACCACAGCATTAACTAGCCCCTTCCAGAAACCCATCGTAGGAGGGAGTGTTGACTTCCACTTCAAGATTATCGCCTTACAAGCATAAAATAAGAGAATCCCCACCAAAGTACGCGCCGCCCTGGGGGCCTGTATAATGTCTACCAATCTCAGAAGACAAACAGTAATCGTCATTGGGACTACACCTTTGACAAGGTCCGACACAAAGCCTGTCACCTCACCAGAAGCCCCCGACTGCAGGGCACTCCCAGAAAATATGGGAGAACCCTGCAGAGTCACAGGGGCACCTCCAGCAAGAGGCCGAAACTGCTGGAAACATGCAATGTAGTCGTGCAGGGGTCAGGTAAATTCTATGTAATATTTAAACTGAATCAGCTTATCCCTGGTCGCGACCAGATCTTTGAAGGGACCGTCCCAGATTTCTTCCCAATCCTCCTCGTCCAACCCCTGTCCGTCCGCATTCCACGCCGCACGCAAACCATCCAGACCAGTCTGGATGGAAGGGTGGAGCATCTTGTAGGCGGTGGAAAGAGGCTTTCTAAGGGTATCATCACACAAGAGAGTTTCCAAATTATCTCGTTCAAGGCTCACAATGGGCCTCCGGAACTGTGTACTAAAGGTGTGCCGAAGCTGCAACGTGTTTGTTACATAGTTACAAAGTTACACAGTCTGGTTGAAAAAAGACAAAAATCCATACAGTCCAACCAACAGAAGGGAAATAAAGATACAATCCTATATACACAATCCTATACCCACAGTTGTTCCAAAGGAAGGCAACCCCCCCCCCTCACCCCCCCAACAAAGCATGACCCAATTTGCTCCAGCAGAGGAAAAAAATCCTTCCTGATCCCCCAAGAGGCAATTGGCTATTCCCTGGATCACCTTACCTACAAATATTGGTATTGGTATGAGTGCTGCCAGCATTGCTGCAGAGGTTGAAGGGGTTGGAGGGGTTGGAGGTCAGCCTGTCAGTGCTCAGACCATACACTGCATCAAATTGGTCTGTATGGCTGTCGTCCTGGAAGGAAGCCTCTTCTAAAGATGATGCACAAGAAAGCCTACAAACAGTTTGCTGAAGACAAGCAGACTAAGGACGTGGCTTACTGGAACCAAGTCCTGTGGTCTGATGGGACCAGTATTCCAACATGATAACGACCCCAAACACACCTCCAAGACGACCACTGCCTTGCTAAAGAAGCTGAGGGTAAAGGTGATGGACTGACCAAGCATGTCTCCAGACCTAAACCCTATGGAAGGTGAAAGAGGTCTCTAACATCCACAACCTCAGTGATGTCATCATGAAGGAGTGGAAGAGGACTCCAGTGGCAACCTGTTAAGCTCTGGTGAACTCCATGCCCAAGAGGGTTAAGGCAGTGCTGGAAAATAATGGTGACCACTGACCACACAAAATATTGACACTTTGGGCCCAATGTGGACATTTCACTTAGGGGTATATTTACTTGCAAGTGGTTTAGACATTAATTGCTGTGTGTTGAGTTATTTTGAGGGGACAGCAAATTTACACTACTCTACATTGTAGCAAAGTGTAATTTCTTCATTGTTGTCACATGAAAAGAAATAATATAATAGTTACAAAAATGTGAGGGGTTTACTCACTTTTGTGAGGTACTATATGTATTTATACGTGTTGATCATATCCCCCCTTAATCTCCTCTTCTCAAGAGAGAATAAATTCAGTTCAGCTAATCCTCATAGCTGAGCTGCTCCATGCCTCTTATCAGTTTGGTTGCCCTTCTCTGCACTTTCTCCAGTTCCCTAGTATTCTTTTTGTGAACTGGTGCCCAAAACTGAACTGCATATTATGTCTTATTAATTTGTAGAGGGGCAAAATTATGTCTCTCTCTCTGCAGTCCATACCTCTCTCAATACAAGAAAGGACTTTGCTCTCTTTGGAAACAATAGCTTGGCATTGCATGCTATTATTAAGACTATGATCTACCAGAACACCCAGATCCTTTTCCACCATTGACTCCCCCATCTGTTCTTCGAGCGTGTATGATGCATGCATGTTTTTAGCCCCAAGTGCATAACTTTACATTAATCAACATTAAACCTAATTTGCCACATAGTTGCCCAATTAAATAGTACATAAGGATTGGCTTGTAAGTTGGAGATAGCCTGTAAGGATGTAATTCCACTGCATAGATTGGTGTCTTCTGCAAACACTGAAATAGTACTTTTAACATAAGACCCTATATCACTTTTTAATATATTAAAAGGTAAGGGTCTCATCGCTGAACCTTGGGGTACACCACTAATTACTTTAGACTGTTCAGAGCATGAATCATTAACCACTATTTCCTGAAAACAGTCTTTTAGCCAGTTTTTATTCATTTACAAACTGATTTTTCAAAGCCTGTAGACTTTACCTTACACATTAGCTGTGTGTGAAGAACTGTGTCAAACACTTTTGCAAAATCAAAATATCGTATATCCTTAGCCAAGCCTTTGTCTAAGATTTTGCTTACCTCCTCATAAAAAGAAATCAGATTTTTTCGACAACTTCTGTCCTCATTAATCCATGCTGTCTATTGCTGAAAATATATTTTGTAGCAAGAACCCATCTACTGTATGTAGTCTTTTATTAAACTCTCAAGTATCTTCCCCACTATAGAAGTTAAACTAACAGGTCTCTAACAGGTTGTTCTCAATAAATCCTGTTTATTTTTTTTTTTTTTTTGCGATGATGCACATTTATATTTCCCATGGTCAATCAACTTTGGCAACTGTTTTAATATAATTTACAAATCTGTCAGAGTTTTCATTATATTTAAACACTTACCTTCATTTTTAAAAAAAAAATTTTTTTTTTGAGTTTTTACAGTTACAAAAATATGTAAACATATTCCATTAAGCACTGTACAGAGATCAGAGAAACAGAAGCAAGTACATCAAATAAGTGGTCACCAAAAACATTGGGATGTGGTATCGAGGGGGAGCAGTATGGTAATTTGCATATGGTCTGTTAGCAAGTATATAGTAGAGGGCTTAGGGTTTGTCCATCCACCCAGACACACTATCTGGAAACAAACTGTGCCTAACGAGTAGACAAACCCAGTCTACTATAAAGACTTTCCATCCCAAATCGTGATGACTTTGCTAGAGTGGAGTAATAGTAGTGAAATTAGTTACATGAATATAACCTTAGTGAACCATAGTGTAAACAATGCAGTACAATTTACCATCATATGTGGGTGTACTATCAAATGTCAGCTAGAGTAGATCTAATCTTGTCAATCCCATGGTAAGCTAGGATAGGGGGTGATGCTCTGACAACTTTCATCATCCAATCATCTGCAAATACAAATTATGTTTTTTTTTTTTAATATTGTTGCATGTAATTAGATATTCTTTGCAAGTTGAATTTTCATCACATTCACAAAGCTAAGGTAAGATTCCCTCACAAAGTGAAAATTCTCTTTCAAATTGAACAGTATATTTGCCTTTAAGCAAATCAACCCACATGTGTATTTTACTCTTAGGACACATTTTCTATAATGTACAAAATAAATATTTGCCAGCAGAAAGTCTTTTTATTGCAGTAGAGACTAAGGATATGTTTTCTGCAATAAAAGCTTTTCACCTTCCTGTTTCACAAATGTCTTTAAAATGTGCATAATGTTATACATCTTTAATACTTTTAGGTACTGTGATGGGCTGCCTGACACCGAGCCTGAGTACCTCCACCAAGATACAGCTTCCTCACCTCTGGAACCAGAAACCAGGTTTTAGAGGCGTAACTAGGACCTTCAGGGCCGCCGGTGCAAGAAACCAAAGAGGGCCCCCCTGATCCCCCCCACCCATGGGTCCCGGGGCCTTTCCCTTCATGCCCGTGGCACTTCCCATTGATCCGGGGGCCCTTTATTACTGTTCTGCAGCCGGACTCTTTCACATATTCTGCAGTGGGCCCCCTTACTGCCATCTTGGCCCCCCCCCCATGGTGGTTGAAAGCAAGAGATAGTTCACCAGCACACCAGGCAACTACATATAAGGGGCCAATGTAGTGGCTGAACTACCAGGGTTGCAAAGGTTGCACTGTGGGGGTTCCCAATTTCCTCTTGCTGTCCTACCCCGACTATTGACTGGGTCGGTCCAGTGTCTCTATCTTCATGGCAGCGCAATAGGATCCAGCGCTTGTTAGATTATGGGGCTGATGGACAAATGTGTGGGAGGGCAGGCACTACTGTTTGTAGACAGCTGAGCTCTCTGCCAGTCAGCTAGCAGTGATGACACTGCATAGCCTTCTCTGTTGACTTGCCGATTGGGATGCGATTTGGGCGATGCTTGCGATTGGATCGAATAAGTGGACATAAACACAGTATTTAATAGAATCAAAAGTACAATTACGTATATATCAGCCATATGCTCAGCAACCGTGTGGGCTCTATACCAGTAAGGTGGGGGCTCTAATCAATAAAACCACTATCCTATTATTAGATCCGATTGGGGGCATCACCTGGATCACATCCAGATCACCATATCAACAGAGAAGGTTATACAGTGTCACAGCTGCTAGGCGACTTGCGGAGAGCTCAGCTGTCTACAACCAGTAGCGTAGCCCCCCTCCCCCTTGTGCATGCACCCATCAGCTCCATAATTGATCCAGTAATGGGTCCTAATGTGCTGCAGCCGCTGCGAAGAAGACAGAGACACCAGATTAACGTTGTCAATAGCAGGGGAAGGACAGCAAGAGGAGGCTAGAACCCCCCTGTGGCAGAACGCTAGGACGCGGTCGCAAGTGCAACCCTGGTAGTTCCATCACTGTCTCAGCGGGAGGATTCCCCCATCCACCTTGAATATTTTTTTGCTGAGGCCCAGTTCACACTGATGCTGTGAGGGAACTGCAGCAATTCCTGCAAGGTATCAGAATTGCAGGAAGTTAACACTGCGCTCTGCAAACCACTGCTGGTGTCAATATTAATGATCAAAGTTAATGATACCCCTAAATTGGTTTGCAGAACACAGTGCAAACTGTGGAATCCAATGGAATCGGATTGCATGGGTCTGAACACCCTTGCGCTCCGATTTCAGTGCAGACAAAAAAAAGGTTACTGCATCTTTTTGGAGCAGATCCAATGTGAATTGAGGCATAAATAATGTATGGCTCAATTCGCACCACACTGAATTAGCATGTCATGTGTACAGTAATCTGATGCGATTCCTGTACAAATGAAATGCGATGCAGTACACAGCATCAGTGTGAACCCAGCCTGAATGAAAATAAATCAATGGGCTGCCTAAGTGCTAACTGGAAGTGAAGTTGGTGAAGTTCTTGGAAGAACAGAGGGGGGGGGGGAGTCAAGGGAGGGAGATAGGGACAGTTCAGCAATCACAGTATACTGCACAGCTCAGTGTTCACTCACCAGAGGGCTAAAGCTGTCATCTCAGGCTCAGAAAGCGACATCATTCATATTTCCCGCCCACGCATCTCCTGTCAGATACAGCTGCACGCCAGGATAGGAGAGTGGGCAGTACAGTCATTCGTATGGACACAGGAGGAACAGAGGCAGGAGGAGGAGCAGCTTGTTTTCCTCTCCTCTCCCGCCTGTGAGGGGAGGGGCGAGTGTGCTCGCTGGGCTGTGTGAGTGTCATATAGACACTCGGTTTAGTTGCAGCCATATATCCCAGCCACCTGTCCGAATCAGGCTATTTTTTTTTAAACTGAACAGTTTACAACACTGCCTGGGGCCCCTTTGAACAATGGAGGAACACCAGGGTCCAGTCGCAAGTGCGACTCTTGCAACCACTGCCAGGTATTATAGCTGAGAATTACACCCAAGAACTAGACGGCACTAGCTTAGGTGCAAACTGGAACTTTTTATTGTAAGTTCACACACAAAGTTTATACCACACAAAATCAGATAAGAACTTGATCACAGTATCCTAAACAAAGCAAACTTTAAACAGTAATACCATCAGTACATCTAACAGTACATCTAATGAACAGCTAACATAAACATAAACAGTAAGCTATTTAACAGCTAGCAACTAACAGCTAACCATGATCCAAGTAACAGCAAGCTAATCAACAGCCAAGCACCCAGATAATGCTCTGATTAATCAGGGAGTCAACCGCAGACAGTCTGGTAACAAGCCCACCCCTGAATACACAAAGTACATTACACAAGCTGTATTTCTGTTACTTGTGTAATCTGACTACTAGAAAAGACATAAGAAAAGTGGAATTACTTTATCTTCATAGATTTCTTGAGGGAGATTGTTGATAAATATTTTTGTCCCAAGTGGAGGAGCTTCTCCAGCCCAGTCTGCAGGAGGGCCACCATTTTTACTCTGACCATTAACCTGTACAAGATTAATATCACAGCTTTCCATCCACTCCAAAAGGGGAGCTTAATTGTCTGTATTCATAGAATTAATCCAAGCCTCGCTCTCAAATTGGGTGTCCATCATTAGAGAATGATCTGTTCTCTTCATGGGATCAGAGGCTTAATTGAGCTCTTTACCATGCTCTAACTGAGAGAAGCATACACAATCCACAATGTCCTCCATGGATCAAAATTAGTGGGTAGAAGGCTAGCCCCTAGTCCCTTCCAAAAGCCCCTGGGTCTGTTGGGTCTGTGACAATTTTTTAACTGTTTTTTATGTTAATTGCATTTTGGCCTATAACTTGTATTGTTCTTACTCAATACTATATGGCTCTGACCCCATTCTAATATGTACCTTGTAACACTACTGTACCTGTTTTTATAAAATTGTACTTGATTTTGGCTTCCTAATAAAATTGTTTGCAAACAGAAAAAATACCTACACATCTCGGTCTGGCCAATCAAGATAATTGAAGACACTGAACCCAAAAAGAAGGAAAAGATGCTGGTGTCGGGGAAGGAGCTCATGGGCATAATATTTATGGATGGGAGGTGAGCATAGCAGTTTAGCTTTACCTAAATCTTAGTGCCTATCCTAGGCACTATATTCTCAAAAGGGTTGTGACGCCTGCCTTTAAAAGCACATGAACTTTAATGACATCCCAGTCTTAGTCCATAGGGTTCAATACTGAGTTGGTCCACCCTTTGCAGCTATAACAGCTTTAACTCTTCTGGGAAGGTGGTCCACAAGGTTTAGGAGTGTGTCTATGGGAACATTTGACCATTCTGCCAGAAGTGCATTTGTGAGGTCAGGCACTGATGTTGGACGAGAAGGCCTGGCTCACAGTCATCGCTCTAATTCATTCCAAAGGTATTCTATTGGGTTAGTGAAAAAGAAATAATAACTGCGCTAAAGGTGGAAAAGAAATATGTGAAGCAGCAACTTCAAGTGTGACCACACCCTCAAATCAATATGTATAAAATAAGTCGCGCTAAGTTATCTAGAACAAATAAATGTCCAAAAAACATAAAGTCCCAAATTGTGAACGTGAATAGTTGAAAAAATGATGGTGTAAATCTCGACCAGCACACAAGCAATCCGGAGTCTCTTAGGTAATATGCTTACCAGACAAGCAATTATAAATTGCGGGATTCACATGCCAGGCTGACTTGATTGTGAGAATTCTGTGTTGGACACTCAAATTATAGTGTCATATATCATGAAAAAAAGAGAAAATAGCTCCATAGCGTAATAACGTAACAATAAGTGTTAAATGATAACCTTAGACAATTCCACCACATAAAGGTGTAAGTATCCGTCACCAGTTGTGAAACTGCTTACCAGAAAAATATATAGAAAAAACATAAATAACAATCCCAGTGTTGAGGGAGGAGGGAGAACCACCACCGATTGTATAGCCTCTTACCAGATTGAAAATATAATCAGCAGTCGACCGGAGGGATTGCTGGAGAGGCAGCAGAGGAGTCGGGATTGGTCTGGTTTAATCTGCTGGCATTATCCTACACCTGACCCTGGTTCCTGAGATTGTCTGCTGTGTGTGATATACGCTGGGGGAGCACATAGAGCAAGACTACATCCTGAGCAACTGAATATTTTGGTCTGGTAAGGGGCTCAGAGTGTCATTGAGTGTCACTGTTGACGTTTGGGTGTATTCAGGATTCCTCTTATTTCTGCTGATTATATTTTCAATCTGGTAAGAGGCTATACAATCGGTGGTGGTTCTCCCTCCTCCCTCAACACTGGGATTGTTATTTATGTTTTTTCTATATATTTTTCTGGTAAGCAGTTTCACAACTGGTGACGGATACTTACACCTTTATGTGGTGGAATTGTCTAAGGTTATCATTTAACACTTATTGTTATGTTATTACGCTATGGAGCTATTTTCTCTTTTTTTCATGATTTATGACACTATAATTTGAGTGTCCAACACAGAATTCTCACAATCAAGTCAGCCTGGTATGTGAATCCCGCAATTTATAATTGCTTGTCTGGTAAGCATATTACCTAAGAGACTCCGGATTGCTTGTGTGCTGGTCGAGATTTACACCATCATTTTTTCAACTATTCACGTTCACAATTTGGGACTTTATGTTTTTTGGACATTTATTTGTTCTAGATCACTTAGCGTGACTTATTTTATACACATTCTATTGGGTTGAGGTCAGGACTCTGTGCAGGCCAGTTGAGAGAGTTTGGGGTGGAGGAACTTGACTGGCCTAAACATCAAGCCGATAGAACACCTTTGGGATGAATAAGATCGGAGACTGCAAGCCAGGCTTTCTCGTCCAACATCAGTGACAAATGTACTTCTGGAAGAATGGTTAAACATTCCCATAGACACATTCCTAAACATTGGGGACAGCCTTTTCAGAAGAGCTGTTATAGCTGCAAAGGGTGGTCCAACTCAATATTGAACCCTACGGACTAAGACTGGGATGCCATTAAAGTTCATGTGCGTGTAATTAATACTTTTGACATTATAGTGTATGTAGAATTCTAAACAAAAACTATTTGAATGGTAAATTTTCAGTAATGAGTTTCCATTTATTTGACATTTCTAAAAGATGTCATTGGAAACTGCATAAAAGGTCACATGGTGACAATAGTCCTTAAAGCAGCTGTAATAACAAGCACTGCAATTTAAAGCCCAAAGTTCAGCGTTTTTACTTTACAGTATATTCATCTATTTGTATTGTTGATTAAAATGTTATTAGGAATTATAGTTAACGGCTTGTCATGGTGACTGTTAACATTGTTCTTGAAATAAATCATAATAAGAATGGCTTAATAAAGATTAAAGAAAGCGCTACAAGTAAAATAATTCAGAGAACTCCAGGGATAATATTTAGGTTTGCAATGACACTGAGTGTGCTGTAAAATTTGGCTTTTCACTGAATGAGCCAACTAAATGATCTGTTCATTAGTGTCGGGCGAACAGTTTGGGGCGAGCAAAAGTTTGACCCAAACATCGCCTGTTCCCCCATTCAGCGATCACATAAATTTGCAAACATCCCGCCGAGCACCCCACAATGCACGGTGCCCTTTACAGTGCATTCTAGGGCCCTAATTGGATGAAGCATTGCACCTGACAGCTGGTCAGGTGACAGTCTTTGCCAATTAGGGCACAGAGCACTGTCAGAGCCCAGATTGGACAAAGTGATGATGATTTTCTCCAATCATGGCTTAATGCTCATAGTCCCACTCCACACTATAAAAGGTTCCTTCCCTTAAGAAGCATTGCAGTGTGTTGGAGTTGTGGAGATAGATAGAGTGGGGCTCAATTTGCTGCTAGCGAGTTAGTGTGTACACTTATTGTGACCCCGAGTGTGGAGTGTTAGTGGAGTTTTAGTATAGTGTGTGAGTATAGTGTGTCAGTAGTATAGTGTAGTGTCAGTGTGTAGAGTGTTAGTGTTCCAAAACAAATTTGCGATGCATAGCACCTTGCTCCTGTGCTCAGAACCAGAGCCCCCCGACCACTCCTTCCACGGAACTCACACTTGGCATCCCAAATGGCTAAGGCCTTGCTGCCCTATAAAACTGGGGTAGTCCAAAAGTGCTGCAAACAAAAAAATAAGAAAGGGCGCACCGGCCTAGCGCATTATCCTCAATATAGGCTTTATTAGTAAAAGTGTCTACACACAAACAATGGTGTAAACCAACATATCAAATCCAAACATCGGAACCAATTTATGTAAATGCCCACTGTCCTTGATAAAATTCTTCCTCCTTAGTTTAGTGTGAGTATAGTGTGTCAGTGTAGTGTGTTAGTGTAGTGCAGTGTTTAACACAGCATTACATAACATTTAGTGCTGTATACCTTTTTGTTTGTTTGTTTGTTTGGTTGCTGCGTGTTTTTATTGTATTTTTTTTCCCCCCTGCCTGCCGCCTTTTTTAAAATTGTCAGTCGTAGTTTTTTTTTACTGTGACGCTGGTGTTTCCACTTTTTTATTTTATTTTTTACATTTCTGTCAGCATCAGTCCTCACTTTAAAGTGCACCTAACACCACAAGGACAGGCAGACATTCCGATGCCACTATGAGGGGGCCAGCGGCGTCTGTATCCACAGGCAAAAGTGGATGTGGTCTGTCCTCAGGCAGGGCACCATTTCCTCTGTTCAGTGATTTTGCCCCTGCTATCCAGCCACAGCATGCAGAGGAGGTGGTGGACTTGCTTACTAAACCATCCTCATCCTTTTTTATCCTCTATGACCCAACCTGACACTAGTGCGCAGTCCATCGCAGCTGCCAGAGCTACTTATTACCTCCTTGTCCACAGCTACTCCTGCCATAGCCCCAGCATCATGCATGGAGGAGTCAGCTGAACACAGTGTCAGCCAGTTGCTTCTTGAGAATGCACAGGCAATACTTGATTCTGATGTTGGTTCTGAGGTAGAGGAGGTGAGAAACATGAGCCTACAGAAAGGGGAGAACACTGATAAACAACACATTGTCACGTTCCTCCCAGCCACAGGACATTGCCAAGTTGGCTCCAGTGATGATGAGTATAGGGGGGGGGTCCTGATGATGAGGTCACTGATGCAACCTCCTCCTCCATGCCCTCCTCTGCTGGATTATACTATGAACCACCTAGCCCCTCCAAGCATTCAGAGGGCCATTCAACGAGTCAGGCTTAAAGATGCCATGCAGTGCTTCAGCTGGTCTGTCTAGGGGACAGAAGCCACACTGGAGCAGAGATCCTCTCAGCTGTGCAGGGGCAGGCCCAGAGGTGGTTCATGCTACAGAAGGTTGAGCCAGGAATGGTCGTGTGGGATAATAGCATTAACCTTCTGTCCGCCCTACGACAGTGAAAGTTGACACATGTGCCATGCCTGGCACATGAAACATAAAAATTCAGCAGGAATTCTACCTGCCCATAAACCGCCGAATTTGTGACATGCTCTCTGGGTGGAACTCAACTTTGGCAATGCTGCAGTGGCTGAACATGCTGCAGAGGACTGTCAATGAGTACCTGTGTTAGTGTGGCACAAGGACATCCTTAGGGCAGCTTGGCTTTTTTTACCCACGCCAATGGCTGCTAATAAAGGATGCATGCACTATACTGTCACCATTTGAAGGAGGCGACAAGGATGGTGAGCCATGACAATGCATGCATCAATGACATAATCCCTATTGTGTTCCTGATGGAGTATACTCTGCATGGCATTATGGACAGGGCACTTGAGACAGAGCAGCAGGAGGAAGAGGAGGACTTTCTTTCCTCTCAAGGCCTTCTTTATGCAGACAATATATTTGCGATGCCACAGAGCACACAAGAGGATAGGGAGGAGGAGGATTCTCACAATTTTGGAGGCATTGAAGCAGAGGAAGACATACATCAAACATTAGGGGATGGTTTTCAGCCCCCTGAAACCTTGGGATTAGTACCTGGCTGGGAGGAGTCAGTTCCCGGTACAAATCTGCGGTTCATGGGCTCCTTTGTTCTTAAAAGTCTGCGAATGGACCTGAAAATTTGTGGCATCAAGGAAAAGGATCATTATTGGTTGGCAACTCTCCTTGACCACCGTTACAAGGGGAAAGTCACAGAAATCATCCTACCCTCGCAGAGGGAGCACAGGATGAAATATCTTGAGGACACCTTAAAGATGAGTTTATGTAATATCTTTCCAGATTCTGGTAGGTTACAGTCAAAATGGAAAATCTAGTCTTGAGGCTTCTGTTGGTCAAGGGAGGAGCAGTGGAAAAGGGGGCCGCCTCAGTGATGCCTTTCAAAATTTTTTTAGTTAGCTTCCATGTCCCATCGGCAGCTTCTGCACCATATGGGTGGAAGATTATCAAGGGATGAAAACAGACATGGAGAGCTTTCCAGATGACAATCCACAAGGTTTCTGGGTAATGAGAATAGACCACTGGCCAAAACTTGCCCAGCATGCAATTGAGCTGCTGGGCTGCCCTGCATCCAGAGTGCTTTCTGAATAGGCATTCAGTGCTGCCGGAGGTTTTGTGACAGATAAAAGTGTGCATCTGTCCTCAGACTCCATTGACTGGCTGACATTTGTCAAAATGGCACAATTATAACCCAAGGACCAATTTTTTCTGCACCTGTTTGACAGGTGCATCAAATTTCAGTTTTTTTACAGTAAATCCAATTCTTGCTTTCATTAAGAGTACCTCTAGATGGTTATGGTGTGGAGGCAACACCAACACCCAAAGCCCAATTTTTCCACACCTGTTACTTCTGTCCAAAGTCTGCGAAAGAGACACCAGACTTTATTTAAAAAAATTGTTAATCTTGGCTTCAGTGTGCTATAATTTGGCTTCTTCATGTAAGGCTTGCTCATTGTGGTCCAAAACTTTCCATCCAAAGTCTGCCAAAAAGACACCAGAATTTATCCAAAAAATCTCTAATCTTGTTCTGAGTGCACTAAATTGTGGCCTCATTATATAGACTGGCTCCCAAGCTGTTGCTTACAAAATAAAGAAAGCTTGCAGGGAAAATCAATTTAAATGACATTTTTTTTCCTTTATAAATGTCAGTTTTGCTGCAGCAGGTTCTATACACAGTACAGACGTTCCACTTTACAGGCCGTTTAAGGGGACCCCCTTTGCACTATATTTAAAGGAATTTTCATTTTCATTGTTACACGTTAAGCATCATTAAAATCACTTCCCCTTTAAAAAACTTTTGTTAATTTTTTTTTTGCATTGTTACATATCCACAGGGCAGTAGCCGGGCCACCATACCCTTTTTATTGCCAATAACTTGCATATAAGCCTTCAAAATGGGGACTTTTGATTTTTCAAGTTCAGGTCCCATGGACTTCAATGGGGTTCTCCGTTTGGGTCTGAACTTTTGTGATGTTAGAGAGTTCTGGCACAAACCGAACCGGCGGGATGTTCAGCCCATCTCTACTGTTCCTACATACATCCAAGCAAACCTCCAGTTTCTACAGAAAGTCATACATTAAATAGCAGTTTTCTTGATTTACTAATGTTTTCCTTTTAAAAGTTATGTGCTCATATATTCGCTCACCAACATTAATTTGGTTAAATCCCCTACCCAAGTGCTTTTGGGCAAACCGATTGAACAGGCCCCCAAACACACCAAACGTTTGGTCGCCCTTATCCTTACGGCAGCCAAAATCGCCATAGCTCGCAGATGGCAATCTCCGGTGGTATTGCTGGAGCTGCTCAAAGCTAAGTTGACCTGGATCATGGTAAAAGAGAGAATGGTGGCCATCCTCCAGGACAAACTACACCTCTTTGAGAAGACCTGGGACCCCTGGATGAGATATCTGGCGGGACCCCAGTAAGTTTGGAGGTATTCCCTCAGTAATTTCCACATGAATGCCTTTCCACGGCTATCTTGATTTCTCTGTAGCGGACCTGGACACCAACCCCTTATTGCTCCTGTCTCCCATCCTCTCCTTTCCCTCCCCCTCTTCTTCTCCTTTCTTTCTGTCTTCTTTTTCTTCTCTTCACACTTCTTTCTATACTCTCCTTTATTTCCGCTGATCTGTAATTCAACGGACATGGTCCTCCTGGGATCTTTATGGACCTGTCAGCGCCGCCTAGTGCGGCTATATTGTTACAAATTACTGCATTTAGAATTTGGTGTATCACTGCAGTTGCATTGATGTCCCGGGGCCGGTGGTGTGGCGGTGGGCTAGGATCTGGGCGGCTGCTCCCCTCCATTCGGCGCAGTGTGTTCCCTTGAGAGGCGCCGGGGGGGGGGAGGGGGGGAATGGGTCCGGGCCTGGTTCGGGCCGCCTCGCGGACACAATTGGAAGTGTGTTCATTAGCATGACACACCACTGTTATGCGCTCCCTCGGGGGCTGTGTCGCTAGTTCTTTTTCCTGATTTGTATTATTGTACTTCATAACAGATGTTCTTACAATGTTTTCTTGTGTATTTATCATTTGCACTGAAGCCAAATAAAAATCTATTGAAATCTAAAAGTTATGTGCTCATAGAAGTAAACTGAGAAACTTTAATGGAGAGTTCCTAGCTTGAAAAGTGTTCCCAGAACATCAGGTTAGCTGGCCAGAGGGTCACACATCAAGGTTAGAATTTCTGTATGTTCTAGTAATGTCATACCAAATTATTGTGGCTGAGAATTTAAAGGCTTTTTTTTCCATTTGTTGCAGTTGTTTTAGCCACTGAAAACACTTTTAAAAGTATTTAGGAGTATTAAAATTTTGGACTATGCTCATCTAATCATTGCAGCTAAAAATATTCTACAAACATTGTTTACAGAGTTATAAAAAATAAAAAATAGATAAATTAGATTGAGCAATTTAATCCCTAAGATTTCAAAACAATATAAATATATAGACTCTAACCTGTTTGTTGTCCAGGTATTTTGATGTAACTGTGATTCTAGTAAAAAAAACAAACAGGCATTCACAAGTGAGTGTGTCAATATCTGTTATTATTTTAATAATGGCAATGTGTCTCAAATGGAAAGCTATTGAGCTTTACATTATTACAAGATATACAATTTTAATATAGCCAATAGCATCACTTTTTACTGTTTAAGGATGGTCCTTTAACCACCTAATGACCACCCCATAGCAGATTTACTGCCAAAACGTGGCCGTTCTGTGCATACATTTTTTTGGGGTAAAGCTTTCCATGACTGAGCAATTTTCAGTTAAAGTAACGCCATGCCGTATTGCAAACAATGGCCTTGTCATTAAGGGGGTTAAATCTTCTGGAGGTCAAGTGCTTAAAAGAAAGATATGTCTAAGTTCATTCTTTACTTTCATTATGCATTAGAAATGGGAAGACAGAACTTTGCTTTGGGTTTGATGTACACCAGTGTCAAACAGGGAGTAAATATCTGTGATGCATTTGCCTTAGGTTCACACAATACTGGCTGTATTCAGACATGAGGGTGTGTTTTTGCAAGCATGAATTATGATTTTTTTTATATGACCCACCCCAGCTTTCTTGTGAATGTTTTCACAGAACTAAAAGAAAAGTATTCTGTGACAGCCCAAAGGGTGATTCTCAAATCTTGGATTTCACCTGCACATCCTTCCCGCTCAGTCATCAAAAGAGATCTTAAATCTGTACTTTATTCTGAAAAACTGGACACTGTAGTTCAGGACTTTGGGCCTACTAAATGTTTTTTTGCCAGATGGAAGTTTTTTTTTTTATAGAATCATCATATATCATGTATAAAGAAGCATCAGAAATCATCACTTGTTTTGACCCGTTTCCAATGTATGGCATGGTATGCAAGGCAAATTCCCTCCCTCAGAAAACATAAGATCTGACATCCTTCCCTCAAGATGTTTTACTCCCTGTTTCAGATCAGCTAACATGATGGCAGGAAGACTAAGTTTATTCTTGACTTTACAGTGGATTCTGTATTCTTGTTTATTGATATTTCTCTTTTCATTTTCTTTTTCTCTATGAGGCTCACTCATAATGCAATTTCCGACCATAGTACTTTTAGTTTCTTCCCTTTTGAGGGCTTGGCTACATTCTTTGGCCTCTTAATGTTGTGTTTAATTTCCAATTGTATACTTAAAACTAATTAAAATGTATTAAAAAAAAATGGTAATCTGAAGTATCATGATTTTTGCTTAATTTCCAGAACTAATGATTGTCTAAACTGTCCACTGAACAAGAGAAGGGTTACATTGTTTCATATTCTCATGTTTTTTCTAGATTTACCCAGAGTTTTATAGAAGTGGCATGACATAGAGTATAAAGACATTATTAACTGCAATTCATACATTGTGGGACTTGGTGCTAAACCTATGTTCCATTGATATCAGAAGCAAACATTATCATGTCACTGAGACTACCCAAAAACAACCCAGTTTTCATGCAAGTTGTGATTTATTCGACCAAACTGAGCCCTGAGCTATAATTTAATGAAATAGTCTGTCCGAGCATAATAAGAAAAAAATCTGGTTCAGTACATCTCCACAATGACTGCACATTTTCTCATGTTTATATTTGGACATGCTGCAGGTACAAAAAACAAGTGTCAATAATCCACCATGCTCCAAATTTTTGTTTGAACAGAAAACATGATGCTAATCTAAAATCCCCAGCAGCATTAAGGCCCTCTCTACAGAACTAAGGAACTTCAACTATTGATTTTTCTCCCAGCAAAATAATGCTGTTGCTTTGACCCCCTGGGGCCTTACCACTTGCTATTTGCAGGGGAAAGGCTTTTAGGACATGTAGTTTTGGGGACATACCTCCCAGCTCCAAGCTGAAAAACTCCTCTCCTCCTCTAGAATCTATAATTGAAACAGTATGTGGGTGATTCCATCAAAAGGGAAATGCAAAAGTCCCTCTATATTGCAACCACACCAAAATTGTATGGGATTTTCTCAACATTCACAATTTAACAAACTCATTTAAATGCAGTCATTTGTTTGTTCACAATGCATTAAAAAACCTATTATATAAAATACAAAATATTGTCTGACAATGTACTGTACATATACACTCCTATAGCTATAATGCATCTATAGTCCCACCAATCCAACATAGTGTATTGTTAGAGTTATCTTCAAGTGGGTGCGGATGGGGGGGGGGGGGGGGGGGGGCTTCCTGACATATTTCAAATTTCTTCCTCAAGGGAAAGAGACTATGTATATGGTACAGAATTACACATGAGTTCCAAAAATAACACCTAAAGCTTAAAAAAATGATATAATCACATGTCAGCTATACTATTAAAGTAACAGTGTTCCCCAGAGCCTTGGTAAAATCCCCACAGCAAACACCCCAGACAGATGTGTCACCTACTGGCATCAAAAAAATTTAATAAATTCACATAAATGTAGGAAAAAGCCAAACCATCTATGGGGCCCACTGCCCCCACCAAAAAAGAGAGTAAATATATCAGTTCCCCCATTGTGGCTTATCCCACCATGTCTATACTCAAAAATATCAAACACAATAGCATACAGTATATGGCAGTTTATTCTAAGTAAATAGCATGTTAGATATCAGTATAGTGCCCCAAAAAGAAAAGCCAAGTTATGAACTCAAGATGATCTCAAAATAAAGTACCTTAAAGGGCAAAAATGAACATTCTTATCAAGAATTCTGACAAACATATAGTGATTCAATGCCAGGACAAGAAGGAAAGAGAGCATTTTATGACAAAAAAAATATATATCCTGTTTTTAAAATATAGGTATTTAAAAAAGAAAATGTATTTTAAAACATTCTGAAGTTTCATCATACCTGTTAGATCTGTGAGCAATAGGCTATCCAATAGTCCTGAAAAACAAAGGGATTAGGAGCCAAAGTGATCTTTCCATGTGAACACTATTTATGGTGTGTTAAACTGCCAATCCAATGCTCCTTTGGGTGCAATCTTTGAAACATTGCTGACATCTGTGAGTATAGGGCATCTTACATGATGGCCTATGTAAAGGAATATTCATAATGGCACCTGCTACATTGGGTTCCGACCACGCATACGTGAGACTTATAACACCATCATGCAAGTGCAATGCCCATGAGGAAACAATGCATGATTCCTGCTGGTGCACACAGCCGCCACAGTGTGCACAGAAGTCAGAAATACTCTCCCAAGAATGGCAGAAGTGCAGGCAACATAGGTCAGGATAGAGAGGGCAGAAAGTCAGACAGGAGAGGGGGAGGAACAGGGGAAAGGAAAAGGCCAAAAGACCTCCCGCCCCCCAAATCCAAACCACCCATCCCATGGCCAGTATTGCCCCCATTAAACCCCGAAAGGGGAGGCCACATTACTGAGGTGAAACCCCTGCAAAGAGAGGAAAGGCCATGGAACCACCCTGGGCAAGTTAGGTGATACATCAAATAAAGGGTGCAGCCATTGGAGATACCAAATCCAAAACAATGCAATATAGTCACAATGATAAACATCATACAGATTATAAATATAACCATAGACTGCATATGTTACAAAATGTATCAATACCATAATATATCCATACCAATGCATATATAAAAAACAAATGTAAATGATTAACTGCTGCAAAAAAATGAAACATATTTATGTTCATTCTGATAGAAGTCCTCCCCTCTTTCTTTTTGTACAGAATGATGGGGAACTGACCTGTGGATTCTACCACAAAGCCACCATGGCTAACACTATACTTCACTCAACTATTTCTCACCCTTGACCATACAGCCAATATTTAGGTATCCAATGTACTTGCTCCAGCGAAGCATCCTTCTGTAGAGAAGAATATACACTTAGAACCCGGCTATTATTAAAAGACTATAGTAGAACCTGCCTCAAAAAGGTCTTTAATAGTGCCATTGGACAGTCAGCCAAGGAAACTGCATGATAAGAAAGGAAAAGAAGCAATCTACTTTCCTCATCTGATACACAGGTTATCAGTGTACTTTTTTATAATAAGAAACCTATTCAGCTTCGATCCTTTGCTACTTGTAATGTTTCTCTTCAGCCTGGATATCCAGTTTGTCTGTCACAGGCACTATGTGTGGTCTGCTGTATCCTGCAGGCTATTCAATAAAAAACAATGATAATATCCAATATTAATAATTGAAATAATTAAAATAGAGTAATATAAAACTGTACATTTTATTCTAAAATTAAATATTCGTTTTTAAAAACTATATTTTAATTTTTTTAAATTTGAAAAATCATTTTGTAATGACATCTTTTAACATTAAAGCAGAAGTAAACCAATCAATTTAACAGTTCCAAAAAACAGTTACATTTCCGGCACATGGCTGGAATGTAACTATCACATTGGATGTGCTCTTAACCAAACTGTTGAACCATCCAATGGTTGGTTTCATAACTGATCACATGTGCAGCATCATGACAGTTGAGAATTAAACAGAGACCAAGATGGCAGCTTCGTTGTCTGAAAACAATAGGAGGGTTTACTTCAACTTTAAGAAAAGTGACCTTGTGATAATCATATATCATTGTAAAATTCAAATTGAAGTAATTGATGTTCAATTGTGATAGAAATCATTCTAATAGAGACTTCGACCCCTCCCACATGGCAAATACATCATCTATATAACAGTGTTATAATAATGTGATTGGTATATGTGGAAAGATCCTCATCTGCAAATAGCTGAAGTTCCCACCCCCCCAGATCAAGGTTGGCGTAAGATGGGGAACAACACATGCCCATATCCACTCCTTGTTTTTGGTGAAAGCGGGAACCATCAAAACGAAAGATGCAGCGGTAAAAAAATAAATACCTAGACTTCCATAATAAACTGATTATATTCCTTGTTTCTATGACAAAGCACTATCTCAATGGTCCTGAGGCGATTTTCAAAAAGTGAATGGTGTCCTTGAGGAATTATGGGAGGCTGAAAATTTAGGGTCTCAAATGTGCATCTACAAACCTACAAACTGGCTAGACTTCCCCACCAGGCTGCCCCTATCGAAGACAATTGGTCTACCAGTGGGTTTTTTAACATTTTTGTGTGTCTCAGGGAGAACATAAAAAGTAGCCACCTTGGGGTACTGCACTCTCATAAATTCCTTAGTGTCCTGGAAAATTATGCCACTGTAGAATGCTAAATGCTAGTATTGTATAAAACTGTCTATTAAGTTTTTCAATCAATGACATGGCGATATGTTTTTACCATTCTCTATTTTGTAAAATCCTATAGCACATAGTTTTAGTTCCATGGGAACCACATTTCCCTGTTTGTCAGACAGTTTAATGGTGATATCATTACTACTCTCCAAGGCCTCTTTTGTGGAATAACCTAAATTCAGATAATGGATACCCTCAATAGGCATGAATGCAAAGAGGAAGTAAACTTCCTTTTTTTTTAGTTTTTTTCTTCCCTGCAAAGTAAATGCATAATGTGCTAGTATGCATCACATACTAGCACATTATGTAACACTTACCTCCAAACGAAGCCCTTGTCGCCCCCGCTGGTGGCCGCATCAAATTTCTGCATTCTTCCTTCCTGGTCTGCAGACTCTGGCTATGCTACTGGCCGGGAGTCGCGTGGCATCACTCCCGGATGATCACAGCACAGGGCTCTGAAGAAACGGCACAGCCATTTCCTCAGAGCGCATGTGCTGATGACATTATTGGCTGAATGAAATGTAAATGTAAATATCTCCTAAACGGTGCAAGTTTAGGAGATATTTGCAGTACCTATAGGTAAGCCTTATTAAAAGCTTACATATAGGTAAAAGTTCTAAGAGTGGGTTTACAACCACTTTGATTATTTGTAAATATTTGCGTTAGTGCGCAATGTTTTGGACTTGTTTTTAAAGGAATCAGCAGGAAAATCAAGTCATCAGATTCCTTACCCTATAAGATAAGTTGCTCCTAATCAATGTTATCAATCTCCTTTTTAACAGCATTTTCCTCTAAAATATTGTAAAAGGTAACTGATGCTAAAAAACGTCAACCACCCGCCCGGCGCTAAAATATATATATAAATCAGTGTAAGGTATAAAGAAATAAATATATCTACTCAAATCATGAATAAATAGTAAATAAAATCATGTAGATAAAATCATGTAAAACATGTCACTCTGTGCATCCTTTTAATGCACTAGCTGCCACTGTAAACGTAAAACTTGCAAAATCAAATGTATAATAATAGCCCAATCTGTGCGTCTCAGTTCGTTATATCATACATTCAGCGGCGCTTCAGCACACACAATGTATGTGTGCAAGTATATTAGTCAGTTCCTGCAGTGCTTCAGAGCCTGCAATTGCAAACTAGTCCCAACTCCACAGGATGAGCAGTCACAGCCAGCAAAAAGATTTCTCCTCTGATGTTCAGCACCAGTGATTGTACACACAGTATCACTAATCCTTCACCACACCGACTGTGCACCCCTATGAAGTGGCCACTCACCAAATTGCCCTTGAAATATCACCTTTATGCATAAGCTGCATGAGCCCTTGCTTCTGGTCGGTCTGTCGTCTCTTGAGCACGTCCAGATCCTATCCGTCCACCAGGGGTCACTATCAGGCTGTATATCTCCTCAGTGCAATTTGTAAGCAAACGACATGAAGCAAGAGAGTAGTGTAATACTGTTTCGACTTTATTAATTAAATAAAACTTCTCTCCCCTTCAGCGTATATGCTTACATTTCAATCACCCTTTGCACGCATATCATAGACACAGAGGCTTTGAAAGGAACCGCAGCTCGCCAACCGCGAGCTAGTCCCTGCTGTGGATTACAGCGCTCCTGCGGCTAACAGGCGAGATCCAGAACAACAGCGGTATCCTCCCTTCGTCTCCTCAGCAGCAGCGTACGTGCATCCTGACCGGTTTCGTCTGGTAGAGTCCTCTGTTGAAGTCTACCAGACGAAACCGGTGATGTGACTCCAGTGTGCATGCGGGGGAGTGGCTTTATTGCGGCCTGGCCTATTAGGTGGCCAAAGACTTGGGACCCAGGAGGAAGACCGGACGAAGATGGATGGGCCGGGGGCCCACCGTACCGGTCCCAGCGCTGCGCTGGAGGACACCATATGACAGGTAAATCTGCTATAATGTACCAATATGCTGTGAATATTACTACATTATGGCATAACTCACCTGGCGGGGGGGGGGGGGGGGGGTTAAAAAATAAAAATATAGCGGACTTTACCTCCGCTTTAAAACGTCTCAGAAGGCCCTGGAATTCCATATGGTATAACCTGACCAATCAACTTTTTGAGAGTCACCTTGGAAAGTATTGTCCTTATGATGTCAAACCAAGTAATAAAACAGGAGTTTATGAAGATAGATTAATTACTTATTGTTTTCGACTGTGTGACATATGGAATTCCCCCTCCAAGTCCAGGAGACACCCGAAGTGTTAAACACATGCAAAAACACTTTGACAATTCTTGGAAAAGACTTTGAAAATGCCTAATAAAAATCAGCAGGAATATTCTGCCCATTCTCTGCACAGGTGTGAATGCAGGCTTAGGCATATATATATATATATATATATATATATATATATATATATATATATATATATATAATTTTTTTTTTTTTAACTATTTCAAATGTTGCTGACTTACAAAGTACTATGATCCTTGATGTAATTTTTTTAAAATCTATCTGAATCAGATGGTCCGCAAAGTGCTGGCCATAATATTCAGATTTTGCGTGGTTCCTTTACATTGCAGGGTCCTTTGGAGCCACCCCTTTGCGCATGCACCCAGCTAGCTGTGTGCTACTATTCTGTGTGCATCAACGCAAACACACAGGTTGCTAAGGTTGCATTAAATTAAAAAACCTGGATCATTTAATACTATTGTAATGATACCGGTTTTTTTAATACAGGTAGATACAGTATTTCTCTTGCTGTTTATAGAATTAAGATATGATTGGATTGGAATGGATAAAGCACACTGAAAATGCCTGTAAGACCTATGTGCTGGTGGTAATGGGGTTTATTTGTATAAGTAGCAGTCTTGTAGACCTCAGGGATATCTGCTGGGGACCTTTCAGTGTAATATGTTCATTAGTAAAATAACAAATGGTCTGAAAGGAAAGGAATGCAATTTGCAGATGACAAAAAGATCTATAACAGGGATTACTAAGGTGTGGAGGAGTAAACAAAATGATTAATGAGTGAGAAAATTGGAAAAAAATGAGAAAGAATGGGGAAACTACAAGTTAATGCCAATAAATGTACAATAAGGCACAGGGGACACAGAATTCTAAAAACAGGCTATAGGATTAATGTCACTCCACTGTCAGCTAAAAACAAATAGGACAAGGGAGAGAATCGTTATTTTAGATGAATTGGATGCTGGTATCACAATGTAGAGGTATATGAAAGGTACAATGTTGGCAATATAAGATGTGGAATTGTGGAAGAACATTTTATGAGTAATTTACAAGGCTACCTAAACCACTTTAACAGTGAAGATAATAGGATAGAACATATGTGTGTAAAGCCAAACAGATGGTTTTCTATAAAAGATGCAGCCTATATGTATTCATGTTCTTAAAGTATATGTGAATTCAATCACTAAAATCTCATTAAAACCTTATTGTATTAATTAAAATTTCAGAAGCAATTTTCAATATTCTTAAATCTGGAGCTTTTATGAAAAAAAAAAAAAAAAAGACAGGAGATCAGAAGCACCAAAATAAAACAAAAGATGGGAAAAATAGGAGAAACTAAGTATTTCATTTCTAAAAAGGGAAATTGTTTATGATAAATGGAGATTTAGTAAAGTAAATACTTTTTAAATTTAGATTTACATCTACTTTACCAATGTTTCTATTTCGGTAATTTTTTACATTTATCTGCAATTTTGTTAGAAAGTGACTTAATTATATATTTTCTAAAAGCAGAGATTTTGTAGATTAAAATGCTGGTAGTTGTTTATCAAACAAATACTGTATTTTCAGGAAAAAGTACAATTAGGCTCCTTTCACACGGCCGCTCCGTGTGAAAGGTCCGCTGCGGGACTTTTTTTTTTTTTTTTTCCACGGAGCGGATGACATTTCTGTCATCCGCTCCGTGTGCCCGCATATCATCCCATCCGTTTGCGGATGATATGCGGACATAATGTATGTCTATGGCACTGCGGATGTCAGCGGATGACACCGCTGACATCCGATTTTCCTTCCTTTCCGTTTTTTACACGGAAGGAAAAATAGGGTTCTGTTCCGTTCGTAAAAACGGAACAGAACTGACAGGAGGAAAATCGGGTGTCAGCGGATGGTATTCCGCTGACACCCGCAGTGCCATTCACTTACATTATGTCCGCAAATCATCCGCAAATGGATTGGATGATTTGCGGACACACGGAGCAGCCGTGTGAAAGGACCCTTAAGCGTAACTCCACTTTTGTTGAGAAAAAAACATTCCCCTCCGGGTGATCTATGTATATTACAAGGATTTTAACAAACTTTTTGCAGATTCCTACCTTTTGTTATTCTGAAGAAATCATTGTTTGTTCCTCTGTGCTTCTGTGCTGAGTGGGTCAAATGGGAGTGATTTTATAATTATCAGTCAGCTGTGCAGCTGCAAGCCTCTAATGGGGAAAGCGGCTGGGTCTGCATCCCTTTAGACATATTCCAATTGGGAGTATCTCCCCAAAAATTAAATTTTGTTGAAGGGGATGCCAGAAATCTGACTTGTATTTTAGTGCAGACTACTGGGAAAATTGGTGAGCCAATCACACAACCAGGATGTTTCTGGGGTGTGGTCAGTACACATTCTGTGTACAGAACAGCTCCAGGTAGCCATATTGCATTGCATTTTCATAAAAAAACAGAGCTGCAGATTGAAAAGGAAAGGTATTTTTTATTAACATTCAATTACAATATAATTTGTGTTGCAATTGTATACGCTATATTGTTTTTTCTTTATTTGCTATACCCCCCCCCCCGCAAAAGTAGAGTTACTCTTTAAATAAATCTTAGTGTACAACATAAACACAATATACCCATTTTTTTTTTTTTTTTTATGAACTTCAAAAGTTAGGGGTTGTGTCAAGTAAATAGATACCAAATATATTAATCTTTAACCTCCCTGGCGGTATGATTCTTTCGGATTTTAGGTGCTGAAAGCGGTACCATTATTTTGCATGTAATTCTTAAGAATGAGCAGCCCAAACCAACTATTTACATATGATTTTTTTTTTACTGTGCGTTCTTCTTTATAACATCTCGGGTATGATAAAGTTTGAAACAAAAAATCATAAATTAATATATAATAAAAAACTATAAATAAGTTAAAGTATATATGTATTATATATATATATATATATATATATATATATATATATATATATATACTGTATATATACATACACACACACATATATATATATATATATATATATATATATATATATATATATATATACGTATACATATAGTACACATATATACATATATATATATATATATATATATATATATATATATATATATATATACATACAGTGCCTTGCGAAAGTATTTGGCCCCCTTGAACTTTGCGACTTTTTGCCACATTTCAGGCTTCAAACATAAAGATATAAAACTGTAATTTTTTGTGAAGAATCAACAACAAGTGGGACACAATCATGAAGTGGAACGATATCATTTATTGGATATTTCAAACTTTTTTAACAAATAAAAAACTGAAAAATTGGGCGGGCAAAATTATTCTGCCCCCTTAAGTTAATACTTTGTAGCGCCACCTTTTGCTGCGATTACAGCTGTAAGTCACTTGGGGTATGTCTTTATCAGTTTTGCACATCGAGAGACTGAAATTTTTGCCCATTCCTCCTTGCAAAACAGCTCGAGCTCAGTGAGGTTGAATGGAGAGCGTTTGTGAACAGCAGTTTTCAGTTCTTTCCACAGATTCTCGATTGGATTCAGGTCAGGACTTTGACTTGGCCAGTCTAACACCTGGATATGTTTATTTGTGAACAATTCCATTGTAGATTTTGCTTTATGTTTTGGATCATTGTCTTGTTGGAAGACAAATCTACGTCCCAGTCTCAGGTCTTTTGCAGACTCCATCAGGTTTTCTTCCAGAATGGTCCTGTATTTGGCTCCATCCATCTTCCCATCAATTTTAACCATCTTCCCTGTCCCTGCTGAAGAAAAGCAGGCCTAAACCATGATGCTGCCACCACCCTGTTTGACAGTGGGGATGGTCTGTTCAGGGTGATGAGCTGTGTTGCTTTTACGACAAACATAACGTTTTACATTGTTGCCAAAAAGTTCGATTTTTGGTTTCATCTGACCAGAGCACCTTCTTCCACATGTTTGGTGTGTCTCCCAGGTGGCTTGTGGCAAACTTAAAACTACACTTTTCATGGATATCTTTAAGAAATGGCTTTCTTCTTGCCACTCTTCCATAAAGGCCAGATTTGTGCAGTATACGACTGATTGTTGTCCTATGGACAGAGTCTCCCACCTCAGCTGTAGATCTCTGCAGTTCATCCAGAGTGATCATGGGCCTCTTGTCTGCATCTCTGATCAGTCTTCCCCTTGTATGAGCTGAAAGTTTAGAGGGGCGGCCAGGTCTTTGTAGATTTGCAGTGGTCTGATACTCCTTCCATTTCAATATTATCGCTTGCACAGTGCTCCTTGGGATGTTTAAAGCTTGGGAAATCTTTTTGTATCCAAATCTGGCTTTAAACTTCTCCACAACAGTATCTCGGACCTGCCTGGTGTGTTCCTTGTTCTTCATGATGCTCTCTGTGCTTTAAACGGACCTCTGAGCCTATCACAGTGCAGGTGCATTTATACGGAGACTTGATTACACACAGGTGGATTCTATTCATCATCATTAGTCATTTAGGTCGACATTGGATCATTCAGAGATCCTCACTGAACTTCTGGAGAGAGTTTGCTGCACTGAAAGAAAAGGGGCTGAATAATTTTGCACGCCCAATTTTTCAGTTTTTTATTTGTTAAAAAAGTTTGAAATATCCAATAAATGTTGTTACACTTCATGATTGTGTCCCACTTGTTGTTGATTCTTCACAAAAAATTACAGTTTTATATCTTTATGTTTGAAGCCTGAAATGTGGCAAAAGGTCGCAAAGTTCAAGGGGGTCGAATACTTTCGCAAGGCACTGTATATATATATATATACATATATACGTGACGTTAGCAGGGGGGTGGAACCGGCAGCAAATTCAAATGTAAAACACACCAAACACACTGATATAATGCAAAATAAAATATAGTCACATTAGTTTGCCCCCCAGTGCCCTTTCCTGCAGTTTTACTGTACCTAATATATATATATATATATCTATATATATATATATATATATATATATATATATAAAGTACAGTAAAACTGCAGGAAAGGGCACTGGGGGGAAAACTAATGTGACTATATTTTATTTTGCATTGTATCAGTGTGTTTGGTGTGTTTTACCTTTGAATTTGCCGCCGGTTCCACCCCCCTGCTAACGTCACGTCGCAGGAGACGGAAGCCAGGGCTCACAGAGGATCGGGAGGAAGCTCCGCCGCCGCACACCGCCAGGATACATCGCTGGATCCCGGTAACAAGGTAAGTATCCCCTCTACCAGGATCCAGCGATCTTCCTAGCGGTACCCTGAGTGTGGCTCGGGGTTACCGCTTTTGGCACTGAAATTTAACCCCGAGCCACGCTCGGGAATACCGCTAGGAAGGTTAAAGTTGTACACTTCGCAAAATGGCAAAAAAAAACTATGATACCCAAAATTGTCCATAGGCAATGCTTTAACCTCTTTACGACCGCCCGCCGCAGATGCACTGCGGCAGGCAGCCGCTCCTGCGCGAATTGCCGTAACTGTACAGCGGTTGTAAGCAAGAGGCTAGGGGGCGAGCACGGGCCACGGGTGGTGAGCTTCCGCCCCCGCTCATCAGCGGGGAAGCCGATGCAGCGGGCAGGCGGCTCCGATTGCTATCTGACACCCGCAATCGTTCCCCGCTGAGAGAGAAGAACGATCAGCTGTTGTAAACACAGCTGACCGTTCTTCTCCCTGGAATGATCACAGAGCTCATGTGATCCTTATATATAGGAACACATGTCTCTATGATCTTTTCACAAGCCCCACCCCCTACAATTAGAATCACTCCCCTAGGCTGACATTTAACCCCTTGATCACCCACAATGTTAACCCCTTCCCTGCCAGTGTCATTATTCCAGTAACAGTGCATATTTTTAGCACTGATTACTGCAGTAATGTCACTGGTCCCCCCAAAAGTGTAAAAAATGTCAGTCAGGGGTTCGATCTGTCCGCCACAATGTCGCAGTCCTGCAAAAAAATGCAAATCGCCGCCATTAATAGTAAACAAAAAAAAAACAATAAAAATTACATAAATCTTTCCCGTAAATAGTAGACACAATAACTTTTGCGCAAACCAATCAAAATGCGCTTATTGAGATTTTTTTTACCAAAAATATGTAGCAGAAAACTAATTGGCCTAAAATGTTAAAAAATTTAGATTTTTTAATTTTTTTTCGGGAATGTTATATAGCAGAATGTGAAAAATATAGATTTTCTTCAGACTTGTCGCTTTTTTTTGTGTATAGTGCAAAAAATAAAAATCGCACTGATGATCAAATACCACTAAAAGAAAGCTCTATTTGTGGGGAAAAAGGACGTAAATTTTGTTTGGGCACAGCATTGCACGACCGTGCAATTGTCAGTTAAAGTCACGCAGTGCCAAGTTGAAAAAAGTGGCCTGGTCAGTAAGGGGGCAAATCCTTCCGGTCTTAAAGTGGTTAAAGTCTCTACATGCTATCAGTTTAAAGGGAAAAAGGAACTATCCCCATCCCTTTTATAACTTTATAAAGATGACCTGAAACATAGACAAGTGCACTTACCTTTCCATACGCTGCCTATACTTTCATCCTCTTTCAGGGTGCCTTTCTGTCCTTGCTCCCAAATACACCATTTTGAAATTCTTTTCTAGAGTCCACTTGCAATATACTGTAGTCCTATTGTGCAAACATAACATGGAGCACCTGACTGATGTCATGCAGTTCATGTCATGCATGTGCTATAGGAGGAACATCTTTTCCCTGAGATCTCTTAAGGACTCAGAGGAATGTTTTTTTTTTTTTTTTAAAAGGATTACTTGCAATGTCATATGGTGCGTGAATGAGAAGAGCTACATGATGCCATGTAGTCCATCTCACACATGTGCAGCCCAACAATATTGCAAAACCTTTTGAAATCTTGCAGATAAGGTAAGAGGTCTCCCTGAAGGCAATGGGGACATTACCTTCCCAGGGATCATTATTCGGCTAGGGCTATGTCATTGGTGCCTCCAGGGAAACAAGGAAGTGAAAACAAAAAAGTTAAGTAAATGAAAAACTAGAAAAAACAACAAAAGAAAAAAAAAACAGATGAATTCTCATAAGCAAGCAGAGATGCCTGCTGATATGAAATTTAGTAAAATAGGGGAAGGTTTAACCGTGAATTATGGTCCAAGAATTATTGCTGTCATTCTAATATTTATGGTGATACGTCATACCTGTGGTACAATTTATGTCTACATACACATGTGCACTACTCTTGCAGTTGCATTTGGGTTTACATGAGGTAATGAGGTGCTTTGAAACTTTAAAAAAAAAATACTTTTATATATTTTATTGTAATTTATTTGATGTTTTTTTTTTTTTCAATTAACTCTAAAAAGTCCTCTATGTGATAGCATGGGCAGGTCCTCTTAATGGAGACATAAGGGGTCTACTAAATGTCTGCCCTGCCTTTTACTAAAGCTATCAAGCACAGATCATGCCTTGTTAGCTGCTTCCCTGGTACAGTAGTTGGGATTGACAACTCTGAGCCTGGAAGTTACATAATATATGGGCAGTGGGAAAGGGGGTGGGTGGCAGAGCCCTATAAAAGGGATCACCTTTACTTTAAATCAAATTCGACTGCTGAAAAAAATCAATACTAACCTCACAGCAGCTTGTCTAACCTCTTGAATACCAGGATGTTTGTAAATGCATCATGGTGGACAAGGGATTAAAGCCCATCTCCAGTCACATTGTTTTGTTTTTCTTTGGATAGAGCATAGTTACATAGATACATAGTTAGTTCATCTAGTTCAACAAAGGGTTAGAATCACTGTTAGGATGTATTGCTGTCTGTACTGCATTGGGACGGTTGCCTGTCATATTCTGTCCCTATGACAAAAAACAACAAAATATGAGCACACACAGGAAGACACAGCATTAGGAAGTGAAGGAAGGAAGAGGAGGAGTCTGTCCAGCATGGACACAGACAAGGAGGTCTAACCTTTACCACTCTTTAAAAATAAAAATAAAAGAATGCTGAAATTGGACATTAATGTGAAACTATTCAGCATTTTCCTTTACCACTATATATTTGAAAGAAGATACAGCTGCTGATATAGCATGGGTTCTTCAAAAGATTTGCGGAAATATATACTGAACAAAATTATAAACGCAACACTTGTTTTTGTCCCCATTTCTCATGAACTGAACTCAAGATCTAAGAAAACCGGGATTCATGCGTGAAGAGGACACCTCTCCAAAGTGCCAGACATCATCGATTGTGAGCATTTGCCCACTCAAGTCGGTTACGGCAATGAACTGCAGTAGGGTTGAGACCTTGATGAGGACGACGAGAATGCAGATGAGCTTCCCTGAGACGGTTTCTGACAGTTTGTGCAGAACTTTTTTTGTTATGCAAACCGATTGTTGCAGCAGCTGGTCTCAGACAATTCTGGAGGTGAAGATGCTGGATGAGGAGGTCCTGGGCTGGTGTGATTACACTTGGTTTGCAGTTGTGAGACTGGTTGAATGTAGTGCCAAATTCTCTGAAGCGCCCTTGAAGATGGCTTATGGTAGAGAAATAACCATTCAATTCATGGGCAACAGCCCTGGTGGACATTCCTGCAGTCAGCATGCCAATTGCACGCTCCCTCAAAACTTGCAACATCTGTGGCATTGTGCTGTGTGATAAAACTGCACATTTTAGAGTGGCCTTTTATTGTGGCCAGCCTAAGGCACACCTGTGCAATAATCATGCTGTTTAATCAGTATCCGGATATGCCATACCTGTGAGGTGAATGGATTATCTCGGCAAAGGAGAAGTGCTCACTAACACAGATTTAGACAGATTTGTGAACAATATTTGAGAGAAATAAATAGGCCTTTTGTGTACATAGAAAAAGTCTGAGATCTTCGAGTTTAGCTTATGAAAATGGGGGCAAAAACAAAAGTGTTGCGTTTATAATTTGTTCAGTGTATGTAGGGGTTTATTCTAACTGATCCATGTATTCAGAGATCAGAATGAACTGCCCCATAGCATTGATCATAACTAAAGTGATTGAAAACATAAAATGTCATTAGTGGTCATCATACTGCTGAATTTTACATGCTGCCTATTCAATGCTCAATGGGAATATTAATTGGATGTGTTGGCTGCCTGAATACAATAGCTGGCACTTTAGATTTGTCCATTCTCACTGTTTAGTGTGAATGAGGGAATCAAGTTATTTCACTCATAACATGTAAAACCAGCTTTAGGCTTGTTCAATGCATGGAATGATAGGTTACATCTCTAAAAAGCCTGTATATTTTTTTTTTTCACAAAAAGGTGCTTTATTGAAAAGAATTAACACATGTTACAGTTAGCTGTACATTTGTACAAAAATATAGAAATAAAAAGGCATATAAGAACTCTTATATAATACCAAACAGCATTAGAGTTAACAGATACATTGTTCAAAGCATCAACATATAATTAAGGCAAACGAGACATGTATCTTAATTGACGATTCTTAAGACTAATGGGTTCCGGGCAAAATAACTTCAAGATAACAACAAGGACTGCAGGAATCCTGGTTATAACTGACTGTTGGTATTGGGTATAACAATGTATTAACAATTTTAAATTGCAGAAATTGTAGTGAATTGAATTAGGAAACATCCCCGTTTCCGGTCGGACTAGAAAGAAAGGTATACGACCAGAAAGTCGGGGAAAAGAGTAAGAGAAAAAGAAAGAAGACGGAGAATAAGTAGGGATGTTGAAAGGACAATGAAGGGGGTGAGGAAGGGAGGGAAGGGGAATCGGGGCCGCATAGTTCAGGAGGGACCCACTCCCAGGAGAGATCCAATATCAATTTTCAGAAAAAGGTCTCAGGAGAGACCTTTCAGGATGTTAGATTGTGATAATCAGAAGAGACCGTAAAACGTGTCCATGGTGACCACATCTTACGGAATTTTTCAGTCTTATCGGTCTTCATTACCAATGTCCTTTCCATTTCATATATTTGGTTTATTTTGAATAACCAGTCACGAATACGTGGCGCATTCACAGAGTTCCAATTTAGTGGGATGAGACATTTTGCTGCATTCAACATGTGTCTGACTATTGAGGACTTGTAAACAGAGTAAGGCAACGAATTGATATGTAGGAGGTAGGTTGGGATGTCAAAGGCTAGGTCTTGTCCGGAAATATGCCTTACCCAGAAAGCAATTTCTTTCCAGAATTGCTCTAACTTAGGACAGGTCCACCAAATGTGGGTGAAGTTACTCCGGACCGCTCCACATCTCCAGCAGTTATCGGAGCTGTTCGGAAACCACTTTTTCAGTTTGTCTGGTGTATTGTACCACTGTGTCCTAATTTTCAAAGCGTTTTCTTGTAGTTTAGTGCTGAGAGAGCATTTGTACGCAAAGACACACGACTTTTTCCATTGTGCAGGTGAGATCTGTATACCCAGAGTGTCTTCCCATTATTCTCTGTATGGGTCTGACGAGTCTATTGGGGTATAATTGATCCATTGGTATGCTAGGGAAGTCACCTTCCTCATAGGTGCGCAAGATGAGCAACACTTTTCAAATTCAGTCGGAGTTCTAAAAAATAGGTGCTTGGATTTGTTACTCTGTAGGAAGTCGTGTATCTGAACGTAGTTCCAATATGATAGGCGGTGTTCTTTTGAGCAAACTTTCTGTAAGCTTTGAAATTTTAAAATTTTTCCCCTTGAGAAGCAGTGCGCAGCTGTCAGGGGCGTCAGTTCCTCGCCAGATTGTACTAGTAAAGACTTATTTTGCACACCCGGCGAAAAATCCGGGTTGTTGTATAGAGGCACGATAGGACTCGGGGAGGAAGATAGTTCAAATTTAGACATTGTTTTTTGAAAAAGTTTTAGGGAGGTATAAATCAATGGATGTTGTTTAATCTCTGAAGGAAGCGTTCTAGCGTTCGTCCAAAGCATATGTTTTGTGCCGCAGAGGGACCATTTTTTCTCAATGTTGACCCAGTCCTTGGTCTTAGAATGGCAATACCAGTCAACGATTCTGGTCAAATGTGTCGCTACGTAGTATTTATAAAAATTCGGAATTCCCATGCCGCCGCTCTCTCTGTTTTTCTGCAGGTATGCAAGATTAATTCTTGGGTGTCTACCAGCCCAAATAAAATTAAGTTGTAAAGAAGATAGTTTACGAAAAAATGAGGATGGTATATGGATCGGAAGGGCATGAAATAAATAAAGTAATCTGGGCAATATCGTCATTTTTACAATGGCTGCCCTTCCGAACCAGGAAAATCTGCCCCTATCCCATTTTTTAAGATCAGCCGAGATCTTGCGTAATAAAGGTGTGAAGTTGTTTTCAAATAATTCGCTAGTGTTTGCTGTCAAACCAATACCCAGATACTTTAGAGATTTCTCTTCCCAGCGATACGGGCAATTATTTTTGGTCAAATTTATCATCTGAGGGGAGAGAGTCAGGTTTATTGCCTCCGATTTTGAATTATTTATTTTGAAGTTAGTTAATGCCCTATAATCCTTGAAGTGTTGATTCAGGTTAGGTATCGATATATGCGGCTGAGCAACATAGAAAAGGAGGTCATCCGCATATGCCGAGACCTTACATTCCCTTTGTCCTGTTTTGATTCCCTGAATAGATGGGTCTAAGTTAATTAGTCTAAGTAAGGGTTCCAAAGATAATATAAATAGCACGGGGGAAAGCGGGCAGCCCTGTCTCGTACCGTTCCGTAGGTCCAGGGGGTCTGAGAACACCCCATTTACCCTAACTCTGGCTTGTGGAAATGAGTACAAGGCTTAAAAAGCCTGTATATTAACTAATGCTCAAATGTATTGATGTATTTTTTTTTTTATTTATTCAATATAGGATATATTATAAGAAAGTTATTTTCTGATCTGCTTTGAGCACTGTTTTTGAATGATGCCTGCCATCATTTTTCTTCTCATGTTACAATATTTAATTCTCATATACCACACATCACAGTGATCATAAGATCCAAATATACAGTATAATATATATATATATCTATGAAATGATTATTGTTTTGAATATTATATATTCCATATACAGTAAAACCTTGGATTGCGAGCATAATTTGTTCCGGAAACATGCTTGTAATCCAAAGCACTCTTATATCAAAGCAAATTTTCCCATAAGAAACAATGGAAATTATAGCAATGTGATAGGTTGTGTCATAAAAAAAAAAAAAATGTCCATCCACAAATGGCGCCTCCACAAGGGGATTAGAAGCAAAATCCAGCAGGAGCTACAGAGTATAAAAGAGAAGAGAGGTGTCTCTAAGTGTAGCAGTATGGGGACATTTAATGAAGGTACAACATTTAGCAACTCACATGGTTGATGATTAAGAGGCACATCTAAGTATGCAGGCATCCGGGGTAAAGCTGTCCACATAGACCCTCTTCTGAACCACTGGCTCTCACCGATGTCAGTCTGCAATTGTGATTGGGAAGACTACCCTGCAGTAGAGTGATCTGAAAGCGAGACTTTGAATCGCTCGTGGATCGCAGCGTGGAAGCTTGTGATGAAGATGGCAGTGCGGAGGATGGTCTATGTGGACAGCTTTACCCCGGATGCCTGCATACTTAGATGTGCCTGTTTTAATCATCAACCATGTGAGCTGCTAAATATTGAAACTTCATTAAATGTACAATATTGCTACACTTAGAGACGCCTCTATTCTCTTTTATACCCAGTTGTGACATGACGCTACTTGTATATCAAGACATCGCTTGTATATCAAGTCAACATTTATTTAAAAAATTTGCTTGTCTTGCAAAGCGCTCTCAAACCAAGTTACTCTCAAACCAAGGTTTTAATGTATTTCATTTTCCTGTTTGTGATTGAGCTCATACATTACTAAGGGATTGCACACACTGAGGCTTTCCAAATTTACCTTCAATACCAAACAACCATTCTAGCCCCACTCAATGACCAGGTAACAACTTTATCTTCTGAAGTAAAATGACCAAAGCAGCCATTTATTGTAAATAACAAATACAACATACTGTAGTTACAAAAGCATTGTACATATAACAAAAGCAGAACACTCAAATATAGCTGACCTCCTTACAAATCTAAGGCCTTTAGAGGTGCATTTTATAAATAAACTGACTGAAACGGCCACAAATATCCATGCCAAGGCCCCAAAATGTCCTTTCACTGCCTCAGGGACATTTTATTGCCAATGTAATCCATGTTGAGATAACAATAACTACTACATTACCACTATAGCTTATTTTGGAAAGGTACATTCATATCTCAAACGATCCTTACCCATCATTCTCCACATTTTACCAACAAACACACCTTTTAAAGACCATGATATCCTTGTCTAGCTGGCATAACAGTTACAATAAAAAGAAAAGTGGGCATCAGTCATAAAGCGATCTAGAGGTTTGACAATTTTTGATAAGATGACAAAAAATGAAAAATAGAACTTTAGGGAGAAAAATTAAGAGATTAAGTGCTGACCCCTTCTTTTGCATAAACATTTATTTAAAGTGATTCTAAAGGTTGTCATTAAAAAATAAATAATAAACATGTTATACTCTTTTTGGGTCCCCCTGACTCCTCCACTCTGATTAGTGCCCGCAATAGCAAGCCTCTTGCTGTGGGGGCACTAAAGCAGGCTCACTATGGAGGCGCTCTCTGTTGAACGGACATTGTCCAGTCACACACAGGATATGACTCGGCCTTGCCCTCTGCTATCTCCTCGTTGACTCATTGGCCATGACAGCAGCAGAAGCCAAAGGCTCAGGTGAGTATAAGGGGGGTTGGGGGGGGGGGGGCTGCACCCAGAATGTTTTATACTTTAATGCATAGAATGCATTAAGGTAAGAACCTTCCACCTTTATAACCACTTGAAACTTAATCTGATCCCAAGCCCAAACTAACTTGTCCTCCCACTTAGTTTTACTTAGTTTCCGCTTAGTTTTACTTTCATCCCCAGGCCTATTCTTTCCAATAGTTTGCTCTCTGGATTCTAACATCACACTCTCATCACATAAGCTTGACTCATCATCCACTATAAGTTCTGACCTTCACATTGGGTCCTCTGTTAAATGATGGGTTACATCTACTTAATATGCTGTAGAGCACACACCAAATGAAATGCTGATGCAGACATATATTTTATGAATGTTAGTAGAGAGCAGTACAGTTTTGATGTGCTAGGATCTATTAGCCATGCTTAAAGAAAGGTCCTTTTCAACAAATGCTCCATTAATAACAGACTAGAACTTTGCAAATACTTTTCAAGCTGCAGCCATAAATCCTATGTGTTCCTCGTTATTGCTGGTGATCTCATTAAGTTCATTCATTGTAAAACCTGAACGGTGTCATAGGGTATAATTCAATAAAATCCAGAAAGTGATACAAAACAATCTGTTAGAAAGACAAAGGAGGACATGCAATCATAAAAAGGTTGTTGAAGCCATAATTTGTTCCCTTGGGTGAGGCGGGAAAGATGTCATAACAGAGCCACAAAGGAGATGACCTTTCCTTAACTCTAGTTCACCTGTTCTTGTCTAAAAGTAGTACCTTTATAACTGTTTAATTCTGATCTTATATAATTTATACAGTATATGTATTGTTATGCTGTATACCAATGACTGTTGTTAAATCTTGTATTTTGAATAGATTTATCAAAATGTCATACAGCATTGTTTGTGTTTTTATTTTTTTTACAAAGATAACAACTTGGCTATACGATAGTTTACAATAAGCTATGTAAAAGTAGAACATGTTTGGGTTCTGTGTGCATATTGAACCCATGCTCACTGTGTATTGGCATGATTTAATTATAGCACTAAAACAATAGATTACACTGCAGGTACAGCCTGTTATATCCTGTCATCTGTAGCTCTCATTACAAAAGTAAAGGTCCATCTGGGATATTATTGCTTCAAAGATGGCACCTTTATGCCCTGGTGTCCTTTTATGGCACCAGGCTGTTTGCAAAAGCAAATCAGGAACTGTAAAAAATATAACCTCAAAGAGACTTTTTTACATTGAACAATCTTTATTTAGTTGTGCTAGTACATCACATTAAGTGTATGTTCTCTGTGAACCTTACAACCAATAATTCAACTACTGTAATGGCCAGCTACTGGAAAAAAATAAGTTATCCAGTTTCTAAGTAGATGCTATCAGAATATTGTATATAATATTATTGAATTTAATAATATGTAAGTTTAATGTATCCCTTCTCTCTATATTGTACCTGTGGACATATTCTGCGACGCAGTACTAATCTACAGAGTACATGTGAATAGGGTTGAGCGAACCCGGACTGTATTGTTCGGGATTGTACCGGACTTTTGGGTATTCGGTACCCGGACATGGACCCCAACATTTCACTGTATGTTCGGGATACAGTCTGTTGTTCGGTAATGTTATTTCATGTTTTGGCATGGTTTTAATGGCGCAGTGTCAACAGCTGCAAGGGTTGAAACTAGTGTGCCCTTAGAAGCCATCACAGCCATGCCTACTAATGGCATGGCTGTGATTGGCCAGTGCAGCATGTGACCCAGCTTCTATATGAGCTGGAGTCACATAGCGCCGCACGTCACTCTGCTCTAACTATACTAGGCACAGGTTCCAGATGCTGCTGAGGGAGAGATAGGAGATTATTGTAGGGGCAGGCTGGAGATTGCTTTCAGGGAAAGAATATGAAGAATCTTCTTTAATCAGACAGCGATCTACATTGATTTTATTGTGTGGGGGTGCAGTGCACAATCTTTTTGCCCTGACCTGAGCCCAGTGAGGAGGAAGGAGAAAAAAAAACTTTTATCAGTCTGTTAGGTGGGCGGCGTGAGGCGTGCAGCGTGCAGCGGCCATGTAATGCCAGCTTAGTGCATATGTGTCTGCTTAATCTGGATTTAAAAAAGAAAAAAACTTTTTTCCTTCATATTCTACTTTGACATACAGTGTTTAGACACTGCTTTTCTAATCTGTTCTTCAAAAAGCACAAATTTAAGGGGAAAATAATTTTTTTTCAGTTTTTAGGGAAAAGTAATTATTTTTCAGTTTTTAATTCAAATGTTTTTTTTTTTTATTCAATAGCGGAATAGAAAAACAACAGTATCCAACCTGTTAGGCGTGCGGCGTGTAGCAGCCATGTAATGCAAGCTCAGTGCATATGTGTATGTTAAAAAAGTTAAAAAACTTTTTTCCTTCATATTTTACTGTGACTTACAGCGTTTAGACACTGCAGTTCTAATCTGCTATTCAACAAGCATCAATTAAGGGGACAATTATTTTTCAGTTTTTCATTCATACTTTACTGTGACACTGTCATACAGCATTTAGAAACTTTTATGCCAATCTGCTCTTCAAAAATCACCAATTAAAGGGAAAAATAAAAATTTTTCATTCATACGTTACAGTGAGATACAACCATTGGATACTGTTGTTGTATTCCGCTTTGCAATAAAAACCCATTTAGGGGGAAACAATTTAATTGCAGCCTAGTCTGCATATGTTACAGTGACATACACCCATTGGATAATGCTGTTGTATTCCGCTTTGCAATAAAAACCCATTTAGGGGAAAAAAAATTAAATTGCAGCCTAGTCTGCATATGTTAGAGTGAGATACACCCATTGGATACTGCATTTGTATTCTGCTTTGCAATAAAAACCCATTTAGGGGAAAAAATAAATTGCGGCCTAGTCTGCATATGTTACAGTGAGATACACCCATTGGATACTGTTGTTGTATTCCGCTTTGCAATAAAAACCCATTTAGGAGAAAAAAATTTAATTGCAGCCTAGTCTGCATATGTTACAGTGAAATACACCCATTGGATACTGCATTTGTATTCCGCTTTGCAATAAAAACCCATTTAGGGGAAAAAAATTAAATTGCAGCCTAGTCTGCATTTGTTACAGTGAGAAACACCCTTTGGATACTGTTGTTGTATTCCGCTTATCAATAAAAACCCATTTAGGGGAAAAAATAAATTTTGGCCTAGTCTGCATATGTTACAGTGAGATATACCCATTGGATACTGTTGTTGTATTCTGCTTTGCAATAAAATCCCATTTAGGGGAAAAAATTAAATTGCAGCCTAGTCTGCATATGTTACAGTGAGATACACCCTTTGGATACTGTTGTTGTATTCAACTTTGCAATAAAAAAGCATTTAGGGGAAAAAAATTAATTGTGGCCTAGTCTGCAATTGTTACAGTGAGATACACCCATCGGATACTGCTGTTGTATTCCGCTTTGAAATAAAAACCCATTTAGGGGAAAAAAAATTAATTGCGGCCTAGTCTGCAATTGTTACAGTGAGATACACCCTTTGGATACTGTTGTTGTATTCCTCTTATCAATAAACACCCATTTAGGGGAAGATCCTAAATTAGAGAAATATGAGGAGAAGGTCAAATAAGGGACGGGGCCTGGATCATGGTGCTGCTGGTGGAGCTCCTGTTGCATGGAGAGGACGTGGTCAAACTGTGCCAGCTACACGCACAAGTGAAACACCTTCCTCAGGTGTGAGTAGTCGACAGAACCTGCAGCAGTATTTGGCAGGGCCTAATGTGCCTCTACAAATGTTGAGGCCAGAACAAGTACAGGTGATAGTAGATTGGGTTGCTGACAGTGCCTCCAGTTCCTTCACATTGTCTCCCACCCAGTCTTCTGCTGAAAGGTCAGAGTTGGCACCTGCAGCCAATGTCCATCAGTCTTTCACCTCACCCCCTGGCAAATCAGCCAAGCAGTCTGAGCCCCAAGTCATGCAGCAGTCTCTTCTTCTTTTAGATGACTCTGTTAGCATGGTTTCCCAGGGCCATCCACCTAGCCCTGCCCCAGAAGTGGAAGAGATTTAGTGCACCGATGCCCAACAACTTATGTCTCAAGATGAGTACATGGGAGGACCATCGCAGCACGTCTCGGATGATGACGAAACACAGGTGCCAACTGCTGCGGAATTCCGTATTGTAGAGACCGACAAGGAGGACAGGGGTGAAGACTGGGTGGAAGATGATGTGGAGGACGATGAGGTTCTCGACCCCACATGGAATGAATGTCATGCAGGTGACCTGAGTAGTTTGGAGGAAGAGGCAGTGATAGCACAGAGCCACCAGCACAGCATAAGAGGGAGCAGGGTGCAAAAGCGGAGCGGCCATACCCTAGACACTACGCCTGCTACTGCCCAATGCAGCAAGGGACCAAGCACACCAAAGCCAGCTCAAAGGAGTTCCCTAGCGTGGCAGTTCTTCAGACAATGTGATGATGACAAGACATGAATGGTTTACACGTTGTGCAATCAGAGCCTGAAGCGAGGCATAAACCTTCTCAACCTGAGCCCAACCTGCATGACCAGGCATCTAAGTGCAAAGCACGAGCTGCAGTGGAGTAGACACCTCAAAAACCAAGAAAGGTCTCTGGCTCCTCCTGCTTCCTCTTCTGCTGCAGTCTCAGCCTCTTCATCCACCTCTGTAGTGACAGTGGCACCTGCCACCCCACAAACAGAGGATCTGCCAGCAACACCACCACCTGGGTCACCAACATCCATCTCCACAAGCGTTCAGCTTTCTATCTCCCAAACACTGGAGTGGAAGAGGAAGTAGCCCCCTACCCACCCGCGATCACTGGCCCTGAATGCCAGCATTTCAAAATTCCTTGGCTTTGAAATGCTGTCATTCTGTCTGGTGGAGACGCAGAGTTTTAAAAGCCTTATGGCTGTGGCTGTCCCACAGTATGTCATGCCCAGCCGCCACTACATTTCCAGGCAAGCCATCCCTTCCCTGCACAACCAAGTGGGTGACAAAATCAGGTGTGCACTGCTAAACGCCATCTGTTGCAAGGTCTACCTAACTACGGATACGTGGACCAGTAAGCACGGTCAGGGGCGTTATATCTCCCTAACAGAACACTGGGTAAATGCAGTGGCGGCTGGGCCTGAGGCGGATAGCAGTTTGGCGCATGTCCTTCCACCACCGAGGATTGCAGGGCCCTTCAGTTTGCCTCCTGTTCCTAACTCCTCCTACTCCGCTTCCTCATCCTCTACCGGTCAGCGTAACACCTTCACCACCAACTTCAGCACAGCCAGGGGTAAACGACAGCAGGCAGTTTTAAAACTTGCCTGTTTGGGGGAAAAACCACACACCGCGCAGGAGTTGTGGAGGGGCATTCAACAGCAGACCGATGAGTGGTTGCTGCCAGTGAGCCTCAAGCCCGGCTTGGTGGTGTGCGATAACGGGCGAAATCTCGTAACAGCTCTGGGCCTAGCCGGTTTGACACACATCCCTTGCCTGGCGCATGTGCTGAATTTGGTGGTGCAGAGGTTCCTTGGAAATTACCCCGATATGTCAGAGCTGCTGCAGGAAGTGCGGGCCGTCTATGCGCACTTTCTGCGTTCTATTGGTGTGCTCATGGGAGATCACTCCAAAGAGTGCCACATCCCAAATGTAACAACAAAATGGAAATTCCCCTTGGGGTGGGACTTTTAAGGCACGTGGATAAATCCAAAAAGAATATAATAATAATTAATTTATTGAAAATGATAACATATACATATACAGATACAAATTATTAAAAGCAGTTGGCAAGCTTGATACAATTCATACAGTCAATAGACAAGGGGATACCGCTGTGTTGAGGTAAATGCCCGACGCGTTTCAAAGATATACTTTCTGCGTTCTCACCCTGCTGCTGCTCGTCTGTTAGCGCTGCAGCGTAACTTCGGCCTTCCCGCTCATCACCTCATATGTGACGTGCCCACAAGGTGGAACTCCACCTTGCACATGCTGGCCAGACTGTGTGAGCAGCAGCAGGCCAAAGTGGAGTTTCAGCTGCAGCACGCACGCGTGAGTCGCTCTACAGAACAGCACCACTTCACCACCAATAAATGGGCCTCCATGCGAGACCTGTGCACCTTGTTGCGCTTTTTCGAGTACTCCACCAACATGGCCAGTGCCGATGATGCCTTTCTCAGCTTAACTATACCACTTCTATGCCTTCTTGAAAAAACGCTTTGGGCGATGATAGAAGAGGATATGGCACAGGATGAGGAGGAGGAGGAGGAGGAGGAAGAGGTATAATTTCCAAGGCTTTCAGGGCAGTCATTCACAAATGGCTCCAAGGGTGGGTTCCTGCACCCACAAACGCCAGGTACACAATTGTCCAGCAGGGGCACAGTTCTGGATGATGACGAGGATGAGGAGATGGAGGAGGAGATGGAACCATGTTCACAGCAGGGTGGCACCCAGGCCAGCTCATGGCCATCACTGGTGTGTGGCTGGGGGGATACAGAGAACACAGAGGATACACCTCCCACAGAGGACAGCTTTTCGTTGCCTCTGGGCAGCCTGGCACACATGAGCGATTACATGCTGCAGTGTCTCCGCAACGACCTTCGAGTTTCCCACATTGTAACTTACTGTACTGTAGCTGATTACTGGGTGGCCACGCTGCTGGATCCCCATTACAAGGACAACGTACCATCCTTAATTCCCTCACTGGAGTGTGATCGGAAGATGCGCGAGTACAAGCGCACGCTGGTAGACGCGCTGCTGGTGGCATTCCCACCTGACAGTGGGGGCACAGTGGAAGCACAAGGCCAAGGCAGAGGAGAAGGAAGAGGTCGCCAACGCAGCCAGGGCACCGCCAGCACCTCAGAAGGCAGGGTTAGCATGGCCGAAATGTGGAAAAGCTTTGTCAGCACGCCACAACACGCAGCAGCACCACCAGCTGATATGGAACGTGTTAGCAGGAGGCAGCATTTCACTAACATGGTGGAGCAGTATGTGTGCACACGCCTAGATGTACTGAATGACAGGTCTGCCCCCTTCAACTTCTGGGTCTCCAAGTTGGGCACATGGCCTGAGCTTGCCCTTTAGGCCTTGGAGGTGCTGGCATGCCCTGCAGCCAGTGTATTATCTGAACGGTTATTTAGCACGGCTGGGGTTGTTATCACAGACAAGCGCAGCCGCCTGTCCAGAGCCAATGTGGACAAGCTCATGTTCATTAAAATGAACCAGGCATGGATCCCACAGGACTTGTCCGTACCTTTTGCAGAATAGACATGTATACCGGCCTTACCCAGCCATTGTTGTATTTGATCTTTCTTACTCTTTTGGGGCGTACCCTAATATAAAAAAAAAATTAAATTAAAAACCAAAACCAGTGTTGGCTACCTTATCCTCCTCCTCCACCGCCGCTTCCACCTGCACCGCCATATCCACCGCCACCTCAACCTCCTACTCCATATGGGCCTTGTCCTCCTCCTACATCATTCAAGATTATTATTTTTTTTATTTTTATGTATTTTATGTTATTTTAGGTTATTTCCCTATCCACGTTTGTTTGCAGAGCACTTGTCAAGAAGATTTTGCTGCCATTTTCAGCTCTCTAGCCCTTTCCATGTGTTTTTTAGAGTCATTTTAGTGCTCAAAAGTTTGGGTCACCATTGACTTCAGTGGGGTTCGGGATCGGGGTTAAGTTCGGGTTAAGTCCGGGTCACAAACCCGGACTTTTTTTTCTAGTTCGGCCGGACCCGCCGAACCCGGACATCCAGGTGTTCGCTCAACTCTACATGTGAACCATTTACATCAATTTCTGCTGCAGCAGTACTAATTAAAATCGGATACTCTTTACATAACTATGTCACTAAGTACATCAAACAAAAGCCAGCCTGGTAAAGAATGATAAAGATGTATATTTACCCTTCTGGTGCCCTGTGTTTAAAAACTCTGGAATGAAAATAACAAAAGGCTGTAGACCGGTGCTCAGACTGGAAATTTCCATTCCCAAAAATAGCAGATTCACGGTTAAAAAGCTTGCAACTCGGGGGACATCTCATTGCAAAATCTTTATTGGCTACCAATCAACATGTACAGCATTGATAAATGCTAATACGTTTCAGCCACAAGGGCCTTCCTCATAGCAGATATGATGAAGGCCGTTGTGGTTGAAAAGCATTAGCATTTATAGAAACTGTACATGTTGATCAGTCGCCAATAAAAATTTTACAATGAGAAGTTCACAGAGATGTTGGCTTTTTGACTATGAATCTGTGTAAAAACTCTGCTGCATTGCAGATCTGATTACTACCACATGTTCCTCTTTCAGCCCCTACATCTTATAGTGACCTGAGGAGAGTGTGGGAGGGAACCAGGGGACCAGTTATTCATCTATTTTGAAAGTGTTGAATAACAGTGGTTAGATATTTGTAACGCAGTGGAGTTATAAGACACAGGCCATCGGTTCAGTAAGTATACATAATCTTCTTCTACAGGATGGCTTTAACCACTTAAGGACCAAGCCAATTTCTGACACATGTTGTTTACAAGTTAAAATCAGTAATTTTTGCTTGAAAATTACTTAGAACCCCCAAACATCATATATATTAGGGATAGACCGATATGGTTTTTTCCAGGGCCAATACCGATATTTTGGTCACAACGTATCGGTATCGGCCGATATGGGCTGATATTTTGTACATTTAAAGTTTTGATAAATAAAGACAATTTTTGACACAAATCTGGTACTGAACATGTTAATTTTTGTTTAATGCTTAATGGCTGGCTTGCTGGCACCCTGTGGTGGGTGGCTGTCTGGCACCCTGTGGTGGGTGGCTGGCTTGCTGGCACCCTGTGGTGGATGACTGGCTGACTGGCACCCTGTGGTGGATGGCTGGCTGGCAAACTGTGGTGTGTGGGTGGCTGGCACAGGGGCTGTGGGTGGCTGACTGGTACAGGGCCTGTGGCTGACTGGCTGGCTGGTACAGGGCCCGTGGGTGGCTGGCTAGATAGTGTAAGCTTAGTATAAGTTTATAGAGGGTTCCCCTGCGGGGTACTTAGCACTAATAGCAATACAGCCGAAGGTTGGTTCAGGAGGAACGGATGATCCGGAAGCGGGATGCAGGGATCAGCGCAGCGAGGTTCCGTCAGCGAGGTATGCTTGCAAGCACGAAAGCTTCAAGCCAAGTTAGCATCCAGGTAAGGGTGTTTGAACGAACACATGTGAGTGAGAACCGGCGATTTAAATAGCCATCCAGTCCGGCGCTGAGTGATGACAGCATCAGTCTTAAAGGGAAACACACCTATATGTGTTTCTTCTATCTAGGTAGATGGAAATCACCCGGAATTAATGTGATAGGAGGCACTGAGAGTGCCAGAACCTTACAGTTCCGGAAGGCCTCTAAGGCTGGTTGTCGATATAAGAATCGGAAAAGACTGGTTGCCGATACGAGAATCGGATAATACTGGTTGCCGATACGAGAATCGGATCAGACTGGTTGCCGATGCGAGAATCGGATGAGACTGGTTGCCGATGCGAGAATCGGAAAATACTGGTTGCCGATACGAGAATCGGATGAGACTGGTTTCCGATATGAAAATCGGGGAAAAAAAAAAATGGTTGCCGATATGAGAATCGGATGAGACTGGTTGCCGATGCGAGAATCGGAAAATACTGGTTGCCGATACGAGAATCGGATGAGACTGGTTTCCGATATGAAAATCGGGAAAAAAAAAAAAATGGTTGCCGATATGAGAATCGGATAATACTGGTTGCCGATACGAGAATCGGATAAGACTGGTTGCCGATACGAGAATCGGAAAATACTGGTTGCCGATACGAGAATCGGAAAATACTGGTTGTCGATACGAGAATCGGATCACTTGTTGCCGATATGAAAATCGGATCAGGTTGGTAACCGATCTGAGAATCGGATCACTTGTTGCCGATATGAAAATCGGATCAGGTTGGTAACCGATGTGAGAATCGGATCACTTGTTGCCGATATGAGAATCGGATCACTTGTTGTTAGGGTGTCTGCTACATGGACCCCTCACTAGAATCGGACGCATAAGCATCCGAAGTAATCCTAGTAGTCCTAGCAACCAATGCTTCTTCAAACATCCTCAGATCCTTCCTACATACCACCGTGCCATTAGAAGCGCGTACGCAGTCAGGTGCAAGAATCTCAATATTTTCATTGGAAGCTAAAAATGTGCTTGCAAAAATAGGAGTATCTTCAGGAGGTGGTACAGGAGGTTTTTTAGAACGTGGTATCAAGTTCACTGGAGTTGAAGGAATATCTATTCCAATATTTGTTAATTTCTGGGTGTCCTTCTCTGATATAGAACGGGGACAGGGCTGGCAACAGCCTTGATAATTTCCAGGCTGTTTTTCAGGGAAGACCCTTCGGATTCGCCTGGCCTCCATTGGGAGAGCCTTAGGCCTATGGGGTCTGGTTGGGCAGAATGTAATGAAATGTCCCCCTTCACCACAATAAAAACAAAGGCCACAGATTCTCCTGTGATCTCTTTTTTCTTGTAAGGACAACCCAGTATGTATGGCACCAATCTCCATAGGCTCCTCATCCATCTCTGTAGGATCAGGGTTCAAATGGGATGTGTCAGAGTGACAAGGCTGACTGTTTAAGGCAGGCTTGGACCATGACCAGGCAGGATCACCATATTTATTAGGTTTCCTTTTTTCCCTAGGTAGCCGGGGTCTGTGGTTACCTGGAGCGGGTTTAGGAGTGGGGTCAATGGCCGAAATTCGAGAAGAACTGGATAATGGCATTCCCATTTTTTCAGACTTCCTTTCTCGTAGTCTTCTATCTATGGTGATACTGAGTTGTATCAATGCATCCAGGGTTTTTGGCAGATCCGCTCGGGCGAGCTCGTCTTTAACGGCTTCTGATAGGCCAAGCCTAAATTGGGTTTTCAGAGATGCATCATTCCATTCTGAATCAAGGGTCCATCTCTTGAATTCTGCGACAAAGTCTTCCACAGGTCTCCCACCTTGGTTCAAGGATCTTAATTGAAAATCGGCAGTACTCTGCCTATTGGGATCATCATATAGGCTAGTAAGTTCTGCTAGAAACAAGGCATAGGAGCTGAGAAGCTGGTCGTTTTTCTCAAAAAGAGAGTCTGCCCAGGCCCGAGGATTGCCTGTTAGGTAAGAAATAATAGTACAAACCTTAATATGATCAGTAAAGTAGGTACGGGGTCTTAACAAGAAAAGTAACTCACATGCGTTTTTAAATTCGCGAAATTTTTTGCGATCGCCAGTAAATACCAAAGGGGGATTTATCTTGGGTTCAGGGGACTGAGCAGAGGTAAGTTGTGTCAGTCTAATTACCTGCTGCGACAGAGCCTGATTGTCTTCTTTTAATTCAGCAAGTGCGTGTATTAACGCAGTTACTTGCTGTTTTAATTGTGTCACCTGAGTGGTTATTTCTGCTGAATCCATTTGTAGGTTCGTTCAATCTGTAACGCTCCTGCGTTTCATGTATGGTGTGGATTTTCAGCTGCAGAAATATTCCACTTCAGTAGTCATGTAAGAGAGATGCTGAGATACCATTCCCAACCTCAATGACTCATCATGTGTGGAAGGTCTTAATTCAGCTAGTAAATACACACACTCAACAAGCTGGTTCCTAGAGTGACTTTATGTATGTAGTAACACAGTGATGAAGATTTAAGAGACAGGTTGAGTGGAGGTGGTAGGTGACAGACACTTGAAGGTAAGACAGTAGCAGATGGATGCAGGTAGGTTTAGCAATCATGTATGGTAGCAGATGACAGAGTAGCAGGTGGACATACAAGAGAGATCAACCCAGTGCAGGAATAAGTAGCAGTAGTCTTAAGAGCTAGCAATCTAGATATGCAGATGTGATAAATAGTCTTTACTATGCAGAGCTAGATAGTGTAAGCTTAGTATAAGTTTATAGAGGGTTCCCCTGCGGGGTACTTAGCACTAATAGCAATACAGCCGAAGGTTGGTTCAGGAGGAGCGGATGATCCGGAAGCGGGATGCAGGGATCAGCGCAGCGAGGTTCCGTCAGCGAGGTATGCTTGCAAGCACGAAAGCTTCAAGCCAAGTTAGCATCCAGGTAAGGGTGTTTGAACTAACACATGTGAGTGAGAACCGGCGATTTAAATAGCCATCCAGTCCGGCGCTGAGTGATGACAGCATCAGTCTTAAAGGGAAACACACCTATATGTGTTTCTTCTATCTAGGTAGATGGAAATCACCCGGAATTAATGTGATAGGAGGCACTGAGAGTGCCAGAACCTTACAGTGTGTATGTATACTCCTATACAGAAGTTCAGATGTTTTGCCTGCCTCCAAAGACCCCCAAAAAATGCCCAAAAAAACGCCTGCTGCAAAAACACATCTGAACTTCTGTATAGGGGTATATATACACACACGCTTATATGTATTTATACACATGCACACATATAGGTGTTATAGCAGAGAAGCCATATGGGTGTTAATTATTTCATTAGCGCAAGCATAGTGTTCTGCTACTTTCACACCTATATATGTGTATGTGTATATATACATACATGTGTGTGTGTATATATACCCCTACACAGAAGTTCTGATGTTATGCCTGCCTCCAAAGACGCCCAAAAAATGCTCAAAAAAACGCCAGCTACAAAAACGCCCAGGTGTGTTTTTGCAGCAGGCGTTTTTTTTGGGCATTTTTTTGGGGTCTTTGGAGGCAGGCAAAACATCTGAACTTCTGTATAGGGGTATATATACACACACGCTTATATGTATTTATACACATGCACACATATAGGTGTTATAGCAGAGAAGCCATATGGGTGTTAATTATTTCATTAGCGCAAGCATAGTGTTCTGCTACTTTCACACCTATATATGTGTATGTGTATATATACATACATGTGTGTGTGTGTATATACCCCTACACAGAAGTTCTGATGGTATGCCTGCCTCCAAAGACGCCCATAAAATGCCCAAAAAAACGAATTATTTCATTAGCGCAAGCATAGTGTTCTGCTACTTTCACACCTATATATGTGTTCAGATGTCATGCCTGACTCCAAACATGTCCTCAAAAAAGCCCTATAAACACCTGCAGCAAAAAGCAGGGTGACAGGGGCGAAGCCATATCGCTGTTCTATAAGTGTTCTAAGAGAAACGATCTTTTCTCTATAGCGGTCACCCTGACATGGAAGGGTTTTGTCACCCTGCCATAGCAGTCAGAGTCAGTTAACCCTACACTACACTATGGTCCCCTTACACTTAACACTTTCCCTACAGAAACTAGATTATTAAATCTAACTACTGTATAGTGGAAAATAGTACCCTAACTACACTAGATATCCCTTTCCTCACACTAATAATTGCTAAATGACACTTTGAAGCAGAAGTAACAGAACTGCTTCCACTCTCTTCCACGTCCCTGTATTACAATGCTAGGAATTTGGCGGGGCTATCTTATATACTGGGGGGCATATTCACTAATGATTGGCCTCTGGACCCCCTAGTCACTCCAATCACATTCCTAGCATTCTCCTGCCCCCTCAATTGGCTTTTACTGATGGTTCTGGTCCAATCACGGGCTTTTAAAGCCCATTTACTGTCCCATTGCATTTTGGTCGGTTCTGGTTGCCGAATTCCGAACCTTTTCAGCAAAAAGTTCGGAATTCGGCCGAACCTCGAACAGTCAATGTTCGGGTCGAACTGATGGTCGACCCGAACCGTTCGATCGTCCCTATTGTCCACTATGGGTCGGATAGCTTCCTTTATTCTCCCGAAGCTACTTTATCTGTTTCGGACCCTTGCCATACCCCTGCCTATGTCCTTCGTCTCTGCTCTCCAAAAACAGTTGACCCGATTTGTGTGGAACGCTAGGCCTCCAAGGTGCCCCCTTAAAACTATGGTTTTACACAGAAGACATGGCGGTATGGGAGTCCCTAATTTGGCCGCCTATTACAAGGCGTGTGTTCTGGACCAACTTAGATACTGGTGGACTCCATCTCTGCACAAATCATGGGCTACCATGGAGTCCTCTGAGGTCCCAGGACTCGACTTACAGTTAGCTCTCATTGCTTCTGCACTGGGGGATTGGCCTGGGACTTCAGAGAACCCGATTGTGCAAGCCTCCATCTCCATGTGGAGGGACTTTTGCCGTTCGCAACCCCCTGCACCTTCCATGCACACTATACAAGTTCCATTGAAGGTGCTGTGCCACTTTCTCCCGCACCTAGACTTACAACCATGGATGCGCGGGGAAGTAATGCGCCTTAGCGACCTGTTCCATGACTCACGATTAAGGTTGTTTGCTAGCTTACAAACCCACTTCAACCTCCAACAGAGTGCTTTCTTTTCCTACCTCCAAATCCAATCCTTCCTCCACAAACACCCGCTCCCCGCTACTGTAAAGATCTCCAGTTTGGTACATTTTTTCTTCCAGAACACAGCCACTCATATCAAAGGTATGACGCTGTTTTACGCTGTTTATAATAAACACAACCTTTTCTCTAAACCTCCTTCAGTCACCAAATGGGAAGGTACCCTGTCATCCTCATTCCCCGATTCCACATGGTTGAAAGCCTTTGCCTCCACCTATGCAGCCACGAAATGTGTTACTCATTGGGAACAGTACCAGAAGGGGCTCCACTCCTGGTACCTCACCCCCTTCAAGCTCTCCAAGTTCTATCCTTCCCACCCCTCACTATGCTGGCGACAGTGTGGAGAAATAGGTACTCTGTACCACACGATGTGGACTTGTGTCTCACTACGGTCCTTCTGGAACAAATTATTTACATTAATTTCAGATATAACACAAGAGAAGGTCCCCCCATCTCCAGCTTTAGCCCTCCTGCATATTAATATTCATACATTTCAGCCTCGCCATAGAACGGTTATCATACATTTACTTATTGCAGCGAAAATTGCTATAGCCACACATTGGAAATCTCCTGTATCCCCTTCTTGTACTGAAGTCATTCTAGCACTCAACCACCATTGTATGATGGAGAAAATGCTAGCGATTGTCAACCTTACCACTCCCTCGTTCCGGAGGAAGTGGGAAGCTTGGCTATCTCACCCCAAGTGTACAATCTCAGACTGATATGCTAGACTGATCTCGTTACCTGGACCTAGCTGGACCTTTCTCTGTATTGTTCTTACTACCCTTTCCCTCTCCCCTCCTTGCTCTTCCCTACCCCTGATCCTGTCCCTGTTTTTCCCATCTCCCTTTCCCACCGTTTTGTCTCTCCAGCCCCTGCCTCCTCCAAAGTGCTCTACCTTGATAAATGGGTCAACTTTAAGTGTCTTGCTCTACGTTCTAGGCATGTTGTGATGCTGAATGGTTATTTGCCTGTTAGTTTTGATGGTCTGTGAACCCGTATAGGTCTATCTCCTGTCATCCTCCCGGGGCACAGTTTGTTCCCCTTGGGGTGCCCCGGGGGTGATGTCAGCCGTGTTATTGATGTGTTCACTCGCCTGCATATGTACGCTATGATATACTGATACTTGTATTTTTTTTCTCTTACTGTTGTGTACTATATGCCTTGACACTATTTATACTAATGTGATGTTTTCATTTGGCTGTTTATCCATATTATGCCTGCTAAAACTCAATAAAAACTATTGAAACTAAAAATCTCCATAGGCGGTGCTTTACAATTTTTTAACAGTTACCAGTTTAGAATTACAGAGGAGGGCTTTTTCTAGAATTATTGCTCTCGCTCTGGCGATTGTAGCGATACCTCACATGTGTGATTTGAATACAGTTTTAATTTGCAGGCATGACTTATGTATGTGTTTTCTTTGGTGCACGAGCTCACGAGGACAGGGGCGCTTTAAAAAAAGTTTTTTTTTATTATTTTTTATTTAAAAAAAATAATAATCTGATTTGCTTTGACTTTTTTTGCTGTCACCAAGAATGTAAACATCCCTAGTGACAGTAATAGGCAGTGACAGGTACTCTTATGGAGGGAACAGGGGTCTAAAAAACCCCAGACCCCTCCACTGCACTTCAAAGTATTCAAAATGCTGAAATCAGCATTTTTGAATACTGAATTTTTTTTTAAATCGGCGCCATTGGCAGCCGAGTAAACTGGAAGTGACGTTGTGACAACGCTTCCGGGTTACATCATAGGAGACCCGATCGAAGCCAAATCCGGCTTTGTTCAGGACTCCAATCAGCTGGCGGATGTGCAGTGGGATGGGAGACCAGGCGGGAGGGGGGGCATCCCCTTCCACTCTCTGGGATAACAGTCGAGCAGCTGTTGAACTGCATCGGCTCCTGAAAGCCGACCGTCGGCTCTAAAAAGTGGTAGTAGATTGATGTCTGCAGCTGCAGGCATCATCCCAATACAACCACTTCTTCAAGCCGACGTATATTTACGTCGGTTTGTGGGAAGTGGTTATTTAATTTTGTTAACTTGTCTACAGGGTTGCTTTAAAAATTGGCTATACAAGTCACTATTTTTATGTATTTTTTTACTGTGAAATTAGGCATCAGCATCCAGAGAAAACCATTGAAAAGATAGATACGGCATATAGATTGTATTTTCCTTATGGCTACTTTTAACTCAGGCCTGCAATGTTGCATGTCAACCGTGCTCCCATGCTACCCATGATGTGCATGCGTTTCTCTAAATGGGTCTTTCATAATCACAAGTGTAAACTTAGAAAATTAAATTCCATTACTAACACACCAGCTAAGTTTATAAACAATGGTCTGAATAGCCGGCAACTGCTACAAAAGGGTATTTACAACAATGACAGTTGACAGCAAATTCATGGAAATTATCTTTTGGTTGTAATGATCAATGGTCTTCTGTCTGTGAAACTCAGAAGTGACATCTGCAAAATCTTACTATTGCTCATTTATCTCTCTGTGATTACTCCAGTTCAGAATATTTTCATCTCATTTCCTGTGTCCTGCAAATGGCAAATTCATGATGAACAGGAGAAATGGGATCACCTGGTCATTGAGAGTAAGATAAATGATGGAATTATATGCATAATACATCTAGTACTTTGCTGTAATGATATGCTGACATTCCAAACATTCAAACCAGACCAGGCTCAAGTCTAGTAAGTAAAGCAATATTTTCTTTGTTACAAAAAAAAGCTTCACAGTACATCTCAATTGTATGTTTTACTGCTAAAAATAAAACAGTTTTGAAAGCATTTAAATGTGAATGTTTACCACATAATCATTAGTAGATAACCCGGGCAGTATGTAGATAATTATGAAAATGTACAAGAAATATTCTGTCGGTTGAATTTAGACTCACAGTGTATTTATAGTCATTTTTTTTATTTATTTTTTTTTGCGTAAAGTGGGGAAGGGTTTGAGCCCCTTAAGTTTTATTGATGTATTTGTATCCACTTTTGGCAACAAAATAGAAAATTATAGAAAATCCACTATTTTACAGTTCTTTCATAGGAAAAGAGAAAATCTTCCAACCGGGACAATTGTTTTGGGGACATGTGTCTGTATCATGCAAGACCTGGCACAATAAGTGTTTAAGCTGGAATCACAATGCCTGGAGGGCTGAATGTTTTTAGGAATTATGCAACACTATTACTACTCCATATATTATTTGCACATCTTTTTTTGGCACCCCCCCTTAAAACACTAGCCATTTTTGTACAAGCCCTAGGCTCCCCTTTGCCACCAGTGCCCCACTAAATAAGGTGTGTGTGTGTGTGTGTGTGTGTGTGTGTGTGTGTGTGTGTGTGTGTGTGTGTGTGTGAGTTCAGGGGGTTGTGTGGCTCGGGATGGTGGTGTATGCCACCATATTGCATGAGAACTCTTGGTGTATGACAACTTGCCTAAGAACTCTGGATAATTAAGGCTGCTACCTCCTCACATTGAACTGGTAGAAGGATCACCTGGGGGTCGCCAAAAAAGGTTAAGATAAAACAACAAGATGTCGTTTTTAATTTAAGAAAAAAACCTTAATGCTTAATTTCAAATAAACAGCTTATTACATAGGTGAAACACACATTTTATATCTGAACTGTATTATCTGCCAAAATATTCTGTTTGGCCACTTTTAAGATTAATACACACTACTGACAAAAAAACACAGCCTAGACAATGACACAATTTTCTGTTAGATTTTAGGAAAACAGTGGTGTCACATTCCCAACTGCTTTCTGCTGACTGACCAATGATGGATCAGCAACATACCAATAGGTCATCAACTCTGCGCTCTCCTTCTGTCAAAATTAGAGATCAGTGTTCAGATACTTATGAAAGTTGTTTGTATTTGAATGAATTAATACTTTTAAAAAGGGATATATTTTTAAACTGACACTTTTATCACAGTGAACGAGTAGGCAATATTTACTAAGTACATAACTTGCCCACCCCTCCCATGAGTCCCTGGACTTCCTCTCTGATCATCTGTGGTAGTAGAGTGCAACTGCATTGCAGTTAGCATTTTTTGACCAGTTCTGAACCACAAATGTAGGCTTGTAAGCTTACAGCCCCCTTGCCTTTGGGATCCCAACCTGTACGCTTGGCATATTAGGCGCTATCATTTGGGGATGGTAGATACACATTGTTTTATCATTTTTCTTCTGAATTGAAAAAAAAAACATTTGGCTGGCATGTATTGGGCTATTGGGTAAATTGGGCTATTTTTTTCATGTTGCAGGTTGCAAAAGAGCCCTCTTTGCATTTTAGTACCTCTTCCTGGGCAGCTGAAAGGCCTGATGTCCATCAACACGGAAACAGTGATTTGACAGTGGTGCTTTTTCATTTAAAACTCCTCTTAAAGCATCTGTCCTAATGCTGAAGGTCAAAAAGCTTATATTCAGAATAATGTGTGTGTGTGTGTGGGGGGGGGGGGGGGGCTTATGTGGATAGATAAAGGGATAATAATGAATATATTGTGAGTTCTTTTTATATTACAAAGTACACAACATGACTTTATGGTTACCATCCACATAGAATAGGAATACATAAAAGACTGACAATGTATACCATTTTTTTACATGACACTTTTTTCTTCTTTTGACTTCTTTGAATTAATTGAAGATTACAGTTCCCAGACTGCATGACTTTGCTAGACCTAATTATCATATGCATTCATTTTGAAACTATATCTCCCACAGGATATTAGCAGACAGATTTCTATATAAGATAGCAGGCAAGAACTAACATACTGACTGAGCAATGCAGTATTAAAAAAGCAATAGACTGGAGAGACGGGAATGTTTAGTGGTTAATAACAGGGATAGTCAGTTTTAGAACAATATATAGGGGTAATTTGCACATAAAATAATTGTGAAATATTGTTTATGTTTTTTTCACATGAGTTCAATGTCACAAAAGTTGCGCTAGCTCTATAGGATCTGTATATTAAAAACTCCAGATAAAATACAACATTTTGTAATAAACATACGGATTTAATAGGCATGTACTCCAGTGATGTTTCATGCTGGTTTTCCAACTACATAGTTCCAGAGCCTTTCAGTAATATCAGTTTGCATTTCCCAATACGCACAAGGTATTGCTGTCCAACACAAGACACCCCTTATTCCCACATGTTTCTGACATGTACAAGTGCCTTTCACTAGATCAGGTTATACATGCACTTAAAAAGTTTCATGCCTTTTCCCAAAGTAACCAATTACATTGCACTACAGTGTCAGCCATGGTTTTGCCAGTATTTTCTAGTCAGTATACAATAATTAGATTGATCTATCAGACTTGGATCTAATGAGTTTCCTCTTGTGTCCCTTGCACTATACTTGCATCCACCCTTATAGCTGTCTGGTACTCAACATGCTATCCTATGGTAAAGTATATGTAAACTCACTAAAATCTCATATATTCTTCAACTTATTAATGCCATATCAGAAATATTTTCAATATTTTAAACCAGCAACATCTACTAAAATAACACCTGGTGCCAGTTCCTGTTATAGGGTGACAATGTTATATTCCTGTCTCCCAATTGAACTTCTGCATTTTCACCCTATCACACAGACTTTCACTGGAGACCATATGTGGCGGTTTCAACACACGTTATTTAGGCATTGTCCACTTTTGTCACCATCAGCAAATCCCCCCTGAGATATGACATGCAGCCATTTCTGAAATCCATGCATGTAAGAAGCAAGTGCCTACAAAGAAAATGCAGGAGATCAGCAGTACTGAAATGCAGAAAGGATGCAAAAAGGTAAAAAAAATATATTTTTTTTAAAAAATATCAATTGTTTATAAAATACAACGACTTAACAACTACATGTCATTCAATTAGAGTTGACATTTAGGTTGTGTTTTATTGGTTTCCTTCAACAGTTTTAACATTTTCAACAATGGACAAAAATTTCTAACTACCAAAATTGCATGTGCCTGGATACAAACAGCTTTATTGACAAGGGACCTGTTTCTGTCTGTGGAAGGATACAAAGGCCCCTGCCCGCTGTTCCCAATACTATGAAATTTTGGCTGCTGGAGCTCTCTCAGGTTTAATCAGTCAGGTGGATTAATATGATGTAGTGGAGTTGCATTTTGTATCACGGTGGGAGGAGGAAGGAGCTGCAATGCCAGCGAGTGCAAGAAACGCAGGACATGCATGTGTGTATGTAAAGTATGTGTGTATCTGAGTGTATGTGTGTGGGTGTGTGTGTACAGGTGCATCTCAAAAAATTAGAATATGATCAAAAAGTTTATTTACAGTATTTCAGTAATTCAATTCAAAAGTGAGACTCACATATTGTATATGGATGGGTTATATAGAGTGATATATTTCAAGCATTTCTTTCTTTTAATTTTGATGATTATGACTTACAGCTAGTGAAAACCCAAAGTTAAGTATCTCAGAACAATAGAATATTACATAAGACCAATTAAAAACAAGGATTTTTAATACAGAAATGTTGGCTTACTGAATAGTATGTCCATGTACAGCATATTATGCACTTAATACTTGGTCAGGGCTCCTTTTGCATGGATTACTGCATCAGTGTGGCGTGGCATGGAGGCGATCAGCCTGCTGAGGGGTTATGGAAGCTCAGGTTGCATTGATAGCGGCCTTCAGCTTGTCTGCATTGTTGGGTCTGGTGTTTCTCATCTTCCTCTTGACAATACCCCACAGATTCTCTATGGGGTTTAGGTCAGGCGAGTTTGTTGGTCAATCAAGCACAGTGAATATTATTAAACCAGGAATTGGTACTTTTGGCAGTTTTATCATGTGCCAAATCCTGCTGGAAAATTAAATCAGCATCTCCATAAAGCTGGTCAGCAGAGGGAAGCATGAAGTGCTCTAGAATTTCCTGGTAGAGGCTTGCGCTGACTTTGGACTTGATAAAACAAAGTGGACCAACACCAGCAGATGACATGGCTCCCCAGATCATCACTGAAAGTGGAAACTCCATGCTGGACCTCATGCGACCTGGATTCTGTGCCTCCCCTCTTTTTCCAGACTCTGAGAGCTTTAATTCTCACAGTCCTTGAAGGATTAGGGAGCCATGTCATCTACTGGTTTAGGTCCACATGCTCAGCTCTGTGTACATTACCACTGACAGATTGAGAAAAACATTTTTCTATCGTAAAAAAACCCTGCCTGCCAGCAATTTAAAAAAATAATTGAGTTGAATTTCACTTTAATTGTGACCCCCAGATCAAAAGATCAAACAATACTTTAGCATCTATCCAGGGGCCAACTGCTCCACTCTAAAGATCACAGACAGTATGACCAAATCTCACAGATTAAAATCCACATAAGCACATCCAAGCAGAGACAAAACTCACAATTGTAAACAAACTGTCAAGGATTTTTCTTAAAATAATACAGTTATGCACTCACATAATCAAAGCTTTAAAAAGCATTTAAGGACCTAGCCAACTGTCATAAAAGCAAACGGACCACCCTATCTTTCTATATGCAAAGTCCGCTTGTGTACGTGGTGACGTCACAAAGACCCACAAACATGCATCTATTTTGTACAGAGTTATTGAATTGTGGACATTTATGTTAATTTATTAAATGTACACATATGAAATATTGTTTTTTAACTTTTTGTAAATGTTTTTATATTTGAAATTTTGTGTTCATGATTTCCAAGTGCATGTATATAGAGGAATGATTATGAATGAAGTGTATGAATTATCTGATGTTTTTATTATTTTAGTTCACATCATTGGGGGATAATAAGTAGCTCTACTTTATTTGAGTATGTATTTTTTGTGTGCACAGTAACAAAAATCAGCTATTATTTACTGTACTTTAGGAATATATGTTGGGTGCAGCGTATTTCGTTTTTAGTTTTTGTGTGTATGTATGTATCTGAATGTATGCATAACACAAACATACATATACACTAAAGTATATCACCAGATCTTGCGCTGATCCACTAGACCAGTGGTCCTCAACTCCGGTCCTCAGGGCCCACTAACAGACCAGATTTTAAGTATTACCTCAGGGAGATGCAGACTAGAATACTGCAATTACTGAGCAGCAAATTATATCACATGGGATGTATTTCAGTTATCTTGCAAACCTGGCCTGTTAGTGGGCCCTGAGGACCAGGGTTGAGGACCACTGCACTAGACAGTCCCCAGTTTGTTGCAGTGTGGTATGTTGCTTGTGATGCGTGGTCATTGCAGCTCCTCCTTGTATCCACTGGGTGGTGGACTTGAGCAATAAAACACAACTGTAGAAAGGAGACAAACAGCGCACATCTGACCTCGCGTAATAACGTTTATTAAAGCACATGAAACATAACAATAAAGTTCCACTCACATGTCTAATAGAACTGACAGGCACTTCAGCAAGGGCTATCTCCCCCTCTCCCTTTCAGATGGCCTCCGGTTTGCCCTGTATTGTATAATCCACCTAGGGCACCGCCGTCACCTCTCTGTCTGTAATAGATCTTCCTTCCAGGTACTTGCAGGCAGGTCCACAGTGTGCCCGTGCACACACCCGCCGGCTTGTCCTGACTGCGCCTCAGTCACAGACATGGCTGCGCTGGATAACAGATAGGAGTATGGAGGGAAGATAGTTCTGCTTAAACGGTTGCCAAGACTACATGTTTCGGAAGGAATCCTCCTTCTTCAGGGAGCTGAAGGTGCCCATGCGCAGTCAGGACAAGCTGGCGGGTGTGTGTGTGGGCGCACTGTGGACCTGCCTGCAAATACCTGGAAGGAAGATCTATTACAGACAGAGAGGGGAAGGCAGCACCCTAAGTGGATTATACAGTACAGGGCAAATGGGAGGCCATCTGAAAGGGAGAGGGGGAGATAGCCCGTGCTGAAGTGTCTGTCAGTTCTATTGGACATGTGAGTGGAACTTTATTGTTATGTTTCATGTGCTTTAATAAACGTTATTACGCGAGGTTGGATGTGCGCTGTTTGTCTCCTTTCTACAGTTGTGTCTGAATGTATGCATGTATGTATGTATTTGCGTGTACATATATATCTGAGTGTGTGTGTGTATCTCTGCATCTCTCTGTGTATGTACTGTATGGATCTCTGTATATATGTATCAGAGTTTGTGTATCTGAACAACCCCTCTGACGTGCCCCCTTAAAGGAGAATTACACAAAAAAAAAATGATTAGTTAAACCCACAAGTGCTTTTTTTTTTTTTTTTTTTTACCACTACTATTCCATTATACTGGCTTTTGGAATTTACAAATGCAGCAATTTAGAAATTGTATGAAGGTTTTAGCACTGAGAAACACTTTTTAAAAGATAAAAAGTGATTTTTTTTTTTTTTACAACTATATTGATCAGACCAAAATGAGGGACAAATGAGGAGGAAAGAGGTACAGAGGGACATTGTTCCAAATCAGGGACAGTCCCTCGAAATAAGAGACAGTTGGGAGGTATTTGTATGTACTTATTTGAGTGCATGAGTGTATGACTGTATGTATGTATCTGAATGTGTCCATTGATGTGTATGTATTTACTGTATGTATCTGATTGTATTGATGTATGCATCTGAGTGTATGCATGTATCTTGGTGTGTGTGAGTATGTATCTGAGTGATTATATCAGAATGTATATATGTATGTATGTATCTTTGTATATGTTTGTATGTATCTTTCTGTGTGTGTATGTATGTATCTTTCTGTGTGTATGTATGTATGTATCCAAGTGTCTGTGTGCGTATGTGTATGTATTTGAGTGTGTGTATAGTAATTATTAACCCTCCTCTTATGTTAGGGTCAGAACCGACCCGTTTTCATTTTTGAATGTCTATAAGTATCACATAAATTTGTTTATTGCATCAAGATTTTTTTACTTTGTCAGGAACCTCTATTTAAACAATGTAATAGAAAAAGAATCCTTTTTACTAAATTATAGAATACTGTGGTGAAAATTAAGACGTTCATGGTGTTAGGGTCAATTCTGACCCAGTTATAATATAGGATTTTAGGACACTAATAAGTGCCAAAACTAAAATCATAAACACTCTCTCTGCTAAGTAACACTGACAGCCAATCCCCTCTCAACCCTGTGAGCTGTAGTTAGGGAGGGGCCTATCTCTTTGCCTGCTTGTCTGCTTCTCTAAATAAAGTAAAGAAACATAGGACAAATACATTTCAGAGTTGCTGACTTTATTTTACCATTTTTTAAATTTGAAAATGAGAGGTATGCTATCAAAAGAAAGGTCTAAGGGGTCACACGAAAAATATTAAAACCAATCTTTTCAAGGATAAAGAAGCCTAACAAGGTAACCAAGAGGTAAGAAACAAATTGGATGATAAATAATTGTTCCGAGGGTATTTTATGGCTGATTTAAGACACGGGTCAAAACCGAACCGTTAACATCATGGATAGTAACAGAAAGCTAAAATAAGAGGAGGGTTAAGTTGCCGGTCTGGCAGGACAGAATTGAAAAATAAACAAGGATTTTGAGCAAAATATAGTACCCAGAGCAAAAGAATCATCTTGTACTTGAATTTTTAATTGCTGCTATGGTATATTACAACCAGAATTAAAAAGCAAAAAAACAAAAACAATTTTAAAAACGTTCAAAACATTCTTTTTACGACTTAGAGAGGTAGGAGTCTGTATAAATCTATATCTGTTCACATATAAAAAATCATGCTATCCACATGCTACTTATAAATCAGAGATGCAGTGTATGGCAACCTAGCTTCTCTGTGGCCTGAGATCATCCAGTTGTGCGCTGACCATGTGGAAAAAAAGTGCCTGGCCTCCCAACATTAGATAGGTTGTTTTAATGTTATAATGATAAATATAATTTTATTAAATTGGTACTCTGCACTATGCAAGGTGAAAGATGTCATTATATTGTTAATATATTATACCCAGGCCATCCATAGTGACCTACCCCATAAGACATAACATACAGAATACTCCACCCCAGGCTGATTTAACCTATCTTTTAAACATATTTTTTTGAAGTGTTCCTTGAAAAAAGTTTAGGAACAGTGTATTTTTTACCTTATACAATGCAATCTTTATTGAATAAGTCTATTTAATCTATTCCTTTTTTTAGTGTACCCACCTGCCCTGTTTTGTTTGAAAAAAGGGAGAAAGGTGGCATTCAACAAGCCATACACATTGAAGCAGCACCCACTTTATTGACTAAACCCACTTTTTTTGGCCAGGCTCCCAAGTGTGAAGCAGGTGGTGCACCACATTATCTCCCAATGAATACACTCCCAGCACTGGTACAGCAACCCCCCCAAAAAAATGTCTGGAGCCACCCCTGCCAAAGGGAACACAAAAATAAATTTTTCTGACTTTAGAGCCCACATATTTGTCTAATACTGATCTCATTTGCTTTAAACTCCTGCATTTTGCTGGGTTTCATAATAACTGTGCCTTATAGAAGGTGAACGGGCTATTGTAGCTGTTACTGCAGCCTTGTGGGGCTGTGTGACAGAAATAAAGGTAAGTGACTTGACTTGTTTCTATTTAATGCCAGTATATTCCATAGATCCTTATAAAAGATTATCTTGTGTTTACACACACGAGCACACATACAGGAACATGCATGTATGGTTAGGACAGTTTTGGAAAGAAGATCCTCTCACATCTTCTACATCTATACAATTTAATTTTTTGGCACCTCATGAGTCATGAGTCATGACATTCTTCTCCAAAGGTTGATTGGATATTAGGACAGTTTGTATTGTAATTATGAAAACATGCTCAAAAAAGAATAAAACATGTATTTGATAGTAATAGCTTTACCATTTTCAGTCATTTATGTAAAGTACTAAATTGCTTGCCTCTTCATTTGTGAATTGATCATAACCTCATTGTTATACCATATCATCTGTGGTTCAGTCACTTTTTAATCAAGACTCCAATAAATTCTTTAAAACTGTGCATTAAGCATTTTTTACAATCCCTGTAGGGGAGTCATTCAAGGACAAAGAGCTATTTTAAAACTGGATTGGCCTGCCTTCTTTGCAAAAGTGAGCAAAGTACTCAATTTAATTACCCTTAATATGTAAATAAATAAAATAAAATAAGTACTTTCTGTTGTGAAAAAATGATATTCAGTATAAATGCAATTAAACTAAAAGGCATTTGAGTAGAAGTAAAGGCAACATAACAAAACATAGTACAGTGGAGAAACAATTATTATTTTACAGGATTTACTGTATATAGCACCAACAGTTTATGCAGTGCTTCACAAAGAAAAGGGAGAAGGTACAATTACAGTATACTTAAATGCAAGAGGAATAGGAGGGTCCTCCTTGTGAGAGCTTACAATTAAAAAAGAGGGTGGGCAAATGACACAAACGTAAGTAAAACAGTGACGGATGAGATGATGGAGAAAGAAGCAGTATACATTTTAGGTGGAGGTTGGATGGCTACCCTGAAAATTCGTTTTTAGGGATCGCCTAAAAGCAGACAGTAGCAGCTAGCCAGGCAGATTGAGGTGGGGAGGTGTAGAAAATGTGAGAAGCTCTGGAGAGGTCCTGGTGCATGTAAAGAAGTATTTAGGGAACTAGAAATGAGGAGGTCTTGGAAAAAGTGAAGAGGAAGGTATAGGTGATATTTGAGATAAGGTTGGTGATGTCACTTGGGACAGATTTGTGGATGGCTTTGTATGTTGTTGGTATACTTGGAATTTTCAGTGTTTGGCTAGCAGAAGCCAGAAGAAAGGTTGGCAGAGTGGGTCAGTGGCTACTGAAGCAGTGTGAATATCCATACTGATATGTATCAGGAGCATGGTGCCAGCTATTAGACTAATGTGCGCGCACATTTACATGTACACTATCTGGCTAATGGATGTGCGCATTAACATGCCCATTTCTGTGAACATAGCTAAGCAGCATACTTAAATCTGAACTCTGCACAAGCTCTTTGCTGGTCTTCATTCTTATTCCTCTTATCCAGCTTGAAATATGCATTTTGATCCCAGCTTCTCTTCTGGGTTCTCCTTGACTGCACTTGTTCACTTTCTGCATCTGCTGCCAACCTTGTCCTGGACTTCTGACTACACTTTTGCCTGGTAAATCTGTACCTCGCTGTCCACTCGTTGCCAGCTTCTGCCTTTTCTTGACTTTGATTCCACATAGCTAACATTCAACTAGGTTTGAGACCTTAACTGGTGTTAGCATATTAACTGTGCATCACCAGCTGCGCTCCTGCTTATCAGATACGAGCGCTCTGAAATTCCTGCCCCCAGTGCCTACAGCTTAGCACTTGTTCCTTTCTTTTGCCCATGCAGACCCTGTCTCAACATCCAGGGGAGCTTGGATGGGAACTGTTCAAGAGGCTATCCTGGCCATCTCAGGCTCTGCATATGGGTACATATGCAGAGTCTGCATATGAACATATATATGGGTAATATGTTAGTTAGTAAACTAATGACGTGTGAGGAGACTGAAGGGGTGATGTGAGCACGAGCAGTAGAGAGATAGAGTTGTTTGTCATCAGTGTAGACATAGTATTGCATTAAAAACATTTAATTATAAATTGCTAAAGTAACATACAATTTTCTTTCTTCTAAAGATCAGGCCACACGATCTAGCTGCAATTTCTTTCTGTTGCAAAAGATTCTGCAGAGGAAGACAGTTGGTGCAAAAATTTGCAAATTTAAATGAATCATACACAGTTTGCTAATTACAATAAGCTCATAGCAAAAAGGAAATCTGCTTTGTAAGTTCCTAGCTTTAGCAATGTGTTTTAAGCTAATTATTTTAGTAGTAGTACCATACAATTTTTTATTGAATAAAGTTTTAGAGCATACCATAATTAGCAAATGAATCTGTAGAAATTTAGATCAATGGTATGCAGGGCCGATACAAGGGGTGGGCGGAAGGGGAGATGCCCTGGGCGGGACCATTTACTAGAGGAGGGGGGGGTGCAGATGAGGTGCTTGCATAGTAGACTGTGTGTGTGATACTGTACACACCATCCGCTATATAGCTGCAACAATGTGCTGAGTGCGCTTATGCACTCGGCACAAGCCTAAAATAGCCAAGCCCTTCACTTCCCTGTCATACTCCCTCAGACAGCCGCTTTACAGTGCCAGCTTGGCGTGATGTCACTGAGACGCCAGCCGGAGGTGGGATGGGAGAGGACTGCTGCCAGAGCTGTAACCTAGAGGAGCCAAGGAGGAACCAAGTGTGTATCGTGTGTAAGTAAGTAGGTTACCATGTTCAGATGGAAAAATTACCTCTTTGGATTTGGGGGGGAGGGCTGAGGCTGTGGGGAGGTTAATTGCCAATGATATTTGTAATATGCAGCATGAGGGGGTAATGTGTTTCCACTGGTCACTGATGCATTAGTGACCGACCAGTGGCAGTTAATTAACCCCTATGTGCTGCATTAGTGGCAACAGTTTGCCATCTTCGCCCTGGGCACCGAACGACCTTGTCCTGGCACTGATGGTATGTATGCTTAAAAACAAATGCCTGCCCACACAGATATAAAATTTCCATACATAGGCTGATTGTTGGACAAAAACATTACTTTTTGACAAGATTTGTTGATAAGGTCAATTCGGTAGCTATAGTCATGCGATCAAATCCTTACAATTTCTAATGAACCTTAGACTGCCTGTTTGCATAAAAAAGTGGCAACCACCCCAACCTAACACTGGCCTTTGCAGCAAGATGCACATGGAAGGGCAATGAACATCCTTAAAGGCACAGGGACACACGTGACGCCCAGCAAAAGCACAATGGCAGAGAAGACATCTAGTGCATCCCTGCATCCAATTTCTATCTGTTGCAAAAGATTCTGCAGAGGAAGACAGAACTGTGCAAATGCTTTAGTCAGGAACTTATGTAGTCACATGACACCAGAAGCAGATTTTCTCGTCAAAATAGTGAGTAGTCCAAACACAAGGATATACTATGCTACCAATCAGACTATACAGGCAAAGAGAAAGATAGAGAGGTGTTGATATCACTGGAGGGTCCCATTTTCAATGTACTTTCTGAAAATACTTGCACAGAAGAAAATAAAATGTCTTTGCTTTTATTACAGTGTTACCTCTACAGCCTATCAAATCCCTATGTAGTATCAAACTTATATAGTATTGCATGCCCAGTTCAAATTGTTTTAAGGAAAGAACTAAGTAAATATTTCAAAACAACCTAGACGCAGTCTCATGGAAGAGTATGGATTGTCATCAGTGTTTAATGGGTGCTAGCATGCACCCATTGCATCAAAGAGATGTGGATAATGCACTTCCAGTTAATTGTCCTTGGGTTTCCTTGTGCTCCTTGAAAGCTTCATTATGCATTTGTCAAAATCTTACCATACAACTGATAAAACTCCAGTATTATCCTACTTTAAACAACATGTCATCCTACATTCAACACCTTGCATCCAATATCTATTCTTCACAACCATATCCTACATCAACCAGAAAAACATGATGCATGTGTCACATGTCTGGAAAGACCTGACAAACATCCCACATTCAGAAATTGACATAGCAAGTATGCACATTTCATTGAATGTATAATTGTGTCTCACCTGACACAGGATTAGGTTTTGTCATATGCTGGGTAAATATTATGCAATAAGTGTCTGTTTTGTTAAAACTTTTCTAATACTTAACTTAGTTAATAAAAGCATTAATATTTGTAATAATTCTTGCTTGCGAAATGAGATGTAATTATTCTGCTCAGTTCATAGACACAATTTGCCATTCTGAGAAATTCACAACTTGCTAATGATCTATAATTACTATGAAAATGTTGACTATAACAATGAGTAAATATGCTGTGTTAGCAGAAGTATTTTCTAGAGGCAAATGTGTTAGGTGCAAAAATGTGCAAATTTAATTGAATCATACACAGTTTTCTAATTACAATAAGCTCATAGAAAAAGGAAATCTGCCTTGTAAGTTCCTAGCTTTAGCAATGTGTTTTAAGCTACCGGTAATTATTTTAGTAGTAGCACCATACGATTTTTTATTGAATAAAGTTTTAGAGCAAATTAATCTGTAGAAATTAAGATCAATGGTATACAGGGCCGGTACAAGGGGTGGGCGGAAGGGGAGATGCCCTGGGCGGTACCATTTACTAGAGGAGGGGGGGTGCGCAGATGAGGTGCTTGCATAGTAGACTGTGTGTTATACTGTACACACCATCCGCTATATAGCTGCAACGATGTGCCGAGTGCGCTTCTGCACTCGGCACAAGCCTAAAATAGGCAGAGTCCAAGCTGGGGAGACCGCTCCAGGTGAGACTGGGATCAGGTGCTGGTCGGATCCGCAATCCAGGATTACATCAAGCAAAAAGGAATGACCGCACTTCCGATGAAATTCAGAAAAAGGAGTGTCTTTATTCCACATCAATCAAATGGCAAATACAGGTACACACTGTGAGTGCAGGACAAAAACGGTAGACGCGTTTCACGACTGGATGTGTCGCTTACTCATTACCAAGTTCACTCTGGATGTGCATCGGCCATATATACACCCCATACATACAGCTGGCAACAATTGGAGTCATCAAGCTATTTGTTCATCCCATCGGTCAGCTGTTGGGAATCTACGGCTAGATTGCACAGACAGAGTGACAAGTGTGTTTAAATTTGGATTTCGTTGGGGTCACTCTGTCTGTGCAATCTAGCCGTAGATTCCCAACAGCTGACCGATGGGATGAACAAATAGCTTGATGACTCCAATTGTTGCCAGCTGTATGTATGGGGTGTATATATGGCCGGTGCACATCCAGAGTGAACTTGGTAATGAGTAAGCGACACATCCAGTCGTGAAACGCATCTACCGTTTTTGTCCTGCACTCACAGTGTGTACCTGTATTTGCCATTTGATTGATGTGGAATAAAGACACTCCTTTTTCTGAATTTCATCGGAAGTGCGGTCATTCCTTTTTGCTTGATACAAGCCTAAAATAGCCAAGCCTTTCATTTCCCTGTTATACTCCCTCAGACAGGCGCTTCACAGTGCCAGCTTGGCGTGATGTCACTGAGACGCCGGCCGGAGGCGAGATGGGAGAGGACTGCTTCCAGAGCTGTAACCTATGGCGCTTTTCCACTGCATGGAACCGTAACGGTTCGGCACGCTTTTGTGCTTTTCCACTGCTGGTACCGCATGGTATAGTGTCGGAACGGTTCGGTACGGTATTGGTTTGCTTTTCCACTGCATGGAACCGAACGGTACGGTACGGTACAGCTCTGAAAAAAACAGTACCTACTCGACTGTGGTTCCAACAGGTACCAAACTGGTACCATATCCCACAATCCTTTGCATGCAGTCACTACTAGCCACTGATAGGTCAGAGAATCCCACCCACCCCGTTGTTATCCCACCCACCTAACTTTAGTACTACTTTGGTGGAAAAGCAAACCTATACCGTACCATACCGAACCGTTCCGACACTATACCATGTGGTACCAGCAGTGGAAAAGCAAACCGGGCCAAGCAGGGCCGAGTAGAGCCGAGCCGGTACGAGCCGGTACTTGCAGTGGAAAAGTGCCACTAGAGGAGCCAAGGAGGAACCAAGTGTGTATCGTGTGTAAGTAAGTAGGTTACCATGTTCAGATGGAAAAATTACCTCTTTGGATTGGGGGGGGGGGGGCTGGGGGGGGCAGAGGCTATGGGAAGGTTAATTGCCAATGATATTTGTAATATGCAGCATGAGGGGGTAATGTGTTTCCACTGGTCACTGATGCATTAGTGACCGACCAGTGGCAGTTAATTAACCCCTATGTGCTGCATTAAGGGCACTAGTTTGCCATTTTCGCCCTGGGCACCGAACGACCTTGTCCTGGCACTGATGGTATGTATGCTTAAAAACAAATGCCTGCCCACACAGATATAGAATTTCCATACATAGGCTGATTGTTGGACAAAAACATTACTTTTTGACAAGATTTGTTGATAAGGTCAATTCGGTAGCTATAGTCATGCGATCAAATCCTTACAATTTCTAATGAACCTTAGACTGCCTGTTTTCACAAAAAAGTGGCAACCACCCCAACCTAACACTGGCCTTTGCAGCAAGATGCACATGGAAGGGCAATGAACATCCTTAAAGGCACAGCGACACACGTGACGCCCAGCAAAAGCACAATGGCAGTGAAGATATCTAGTGCATCCCTGCATCCAATTCAACCAACTGTACAAAAAAAAGTAGTAACCACCCCAACTTTAACTGGACTTTGCAGCAAGGTGCACATGCAAGGGAAATTCACATCACAAACAAAGAAAAGAATTCCCAGCACACTTACCAGCAAGCCTTCAAAACAACCAAGTTGACCCTGTCCAACAGTTTAGGTTAAAACAGAGGGTTTTGTTTGCACACATTTGAAATGATATACGTAAGCCGCAGTGCCTACACCAAGTGACCCCTATATATACTGCGGTCTTAACTAACTTAATGGCAGGTATGCCTGGAGGCTGGATAGTAAGTGCTTTTGCTGGGCGTCATGGGTGTCCCTGTACCTCTAAGGAAGGATGGGCTCCCTCCAGGCAAAATCTTTTCTTTGCTTGTGATGTGACTTTACTGTTTGTGTAAACCATAGAAATACAGGAATAAGTGCCAAAAAAATCAGATAAAAGAGGCTGAAATAGTATTAATTGTTGATAAAAAATGTTTTATAAAATCAGCCAACGCATTTCAAGGGCAAAACCACTCCTCATTCATTAGGGCTCAACACAGGATAAAACGTGGATGAACTCAGAGAAAACAGTGACTTCACAGATTTATATTAGAGACCGTATTGAACTCTCCCCATGGAGGAACAATTTGACAGTAGTTGCTAAGCAGCAATGGAGGAGGTTTACTGTTTGTGCATCATAGACAGAAATAAATTCAGTTGTTTTACTTTGCTATTGTAATTATAGTATATAGAGACAGGTCATTTTAATATACAAACACATTTTTAGAGGCTTGTGCTTATTAATTTTACTGTATGAAGATAGATCACCCGAATACATACATGTGTTTTATGATTTCTATGTATTGTTGCAGTGTCAGTTTAGAGATCAGTCTCTAGGGGCAGCGGCCTTTTAATGCAAAAGTTGTCATTATTAATATTATTATTATACAGGATTTATATAGCACCAACAGTTTGCGCAGCACTTTACAGTGTGGGGGAAGACAATACAGTTACAGTACAATTCAAAACAGGAGGAATCAGAGGGCATGTGTTCATATTTTATTGGAGTGCTACACTAAAGAACTAATACATAATTAAAACCATGCTGTAATACTTTAACATGTACATGTTTGAAAACATTAATGGGGTATTGCAAAAATAAATAAAAATAATTTATACCCAGAATAGGCTTTCCTGGTGCCTGAATGGCTGCAGACTAATGAAAGAGCTCCACCTCTATCCTCACCTACATGAACAGTTAAAAAATATAAATATGTAAAAGGATAACTCCCCTCATCGTTCTCCTTTTAGTCCTCAGACTTAACCTACAACTTCAAAATTGCATATTATTTACTTTCCAACCCTGTTGGTATCTGTCCAGGTTTGACCTCGCTCAGTTGCAGTCCTATTGCCTTAGGTTGCTAAATGCACCATTAAGGGTGGGAGCCCATTCTTAATGTCTTTTGGGGCCAGGGTACCTGATATCCTGACTCCCTATCATGTTTCTTGAGTCCCTGAAGTGCCAAGACAGCAGAAAAATCCAGAAAATTACCATATTTATGAAAGGTGATAAACAAAGGTATTTTGAGAGGCATTGTGAGTCTTTTAAAGATTTCATTTTTTTCCAAAAAGTTTCTGAAATATATGAAACTAAATGAAAATTTATTTTTTTTACACAAAGTTGTAAGTTAATTTCTTCTTCTCTATTTCTCAGAGACAGCGTTGGCATACTCAGAATTACACATCAAAACATATTCTTCTACAGCCTAGATGCATATAGGGGCACAAAATTCATAAAGCAACTTCAGTCTTTCAAGAGGCATAAATTATGCATCTAATTTCCTAACTACCTATCGCATTTTCTGGAAGCCCTGGAGCTCTGGGACAGCAGGAATGGCTACAAAGTTACCACATTTAGAGAGCAAACACCTCCCCCAATGTATTTTATAAGAGATTTATTTTAGTAACATTTTTTCTACAAGTTTTTAGAAAATATAGAGATAAAATTCATTTTTTTTTCTACAAAATTGTCTGACTGTCCCTAGAAAATACACACACACTGCTATGTTCACTTGCCAGGAAGTGTAGGAGGCTAAACATAGGTTGAACAAAAGAGTTCATGTGCTTCCAGGAGTGCAGTTGTCCACAGAGGATGGCTGGGACTGGTGTCTCACATGAATGTAGTCAGTGGGATGTACAATTGGATCAGTACAGGCATCAGGCCGAGACGTAGTCATCAAATAGGCAAAGGATCGATTTAGGCAGCAAGCAGAAATGTGGTCAATAAACAGACCAGAGTCAGTACAGGTGGTAGGCAAGGGCAACACTGCACTTGTGTAGGCGAGACCAAAAACATGTTTTTTGGCTGCAATGACTCTGATATCATTGGGACTGGTGTGGATAGTGATCGTGAACATTGTTGCTAGCTGCACTGGTTTGGTGACACTATCACTGGTGTGGCAGTGATCAAAAACACTGTTGCTGGCTGCACTGGTCTGGAAACACTGGTTCTGGGCCAGAACGCTGTTGCTGGCTTACATTGATCTGGCAACAATGAGACTAGTGTGGCAGAGATCATGAAACACTGTTGCTGGCATACACTGATTTGGTAAAACTGGGATTCTTCTGGTGCCAATCAGGAACACTGTTGCTGGCTGCACTGGTCTAGTGACAGTGGCCCTGGTGTGGTGACAGTCAGGAACACTGTTGATTGCTGCACTGGTCTTGTGATACTGGAACTGGTGTGGTTGTGATCATGAACACTGTTACTGGCTTACACTGCTTTGTTGACACTGGGACTGGTATGACTCTGATAAGAAATGCACTTGCTGGCTTACACTGGTCTGATGACCCTGTACTGATGAGGCAGTAATTGGGAACACTGGTGCTGGCTGCTTATGACACTATGACTTGTGTGGTGGTGATTAGAAACATTGTTGCTGACGTACACTGGTCTGGTAATACTGGGACTCTTGTGGCGTTGATCAGGAACACCATTGCTGATTTACACGAGGCTGGTGACATTGGGGATTCTCATTCACCTCCTCCCTCACATCTAACCCCACTAACCATAAGATCAATACTGAGGCTGGTAAGGCAGCAGTCAGCAACACTATTGCTTGCTGCACTGGCCTGGTGACACTGGGGCTAGTGTGGCTACAATCAGGAACACTGTTGCTGGCTTACACTGGTTTTGAGACACTGGGACTGGTGTGGCAACAATTAGGAAAACTTTTGTCTGCATTGGTTTTGTGACACTGATGCTGGTGTGGCCACAATCAGTGGTAAAGATTAGGGATGATCGAACTTTTGAAAAGTTCGGTTCGGCCAGAACATCCGAACTTCCCGAAAGTTCGGCCCGGATTTCAGAACCCCATTGAAATCAATGGGACCCGAACTTCGGTAATCAAAAAACACCATTTTTAAGCCCTAAAACCCAATAAATGCCCCTAAAAAGTGCCTAGGGTTCTGGGTCATGCCCCATTAACTATTAATCACACAAAAAAAGTTCTTAAAAATTGTAATTTTTGATAAAAAAGCCAATTATTGAAAAATTAAAAAAAAAAAAAAAGTGTACATGTGAAGTTTCAGCTCTGTAGCATGTCCAGTACCATAAAAAAAAGATCGTTTGTATTCGAAAACTTTCAGCACAGGAGTATGGCTTCGCTGCTGTAACACCTTGCCGGTTTAATAGCAGGCATTGTTTTGGGTTCTTTGCAGTCAGGAAAAACATCTGAACTTGTGTATAGTGGTACTGTGCACAAGTTCTGATGTTTTGCCTGCCTCCAAAAACCCCCAAAAAATGCCAGCAAAAACACACCTGGGCATTTTTTTTTTGACGCTAGCCTTTTTTTGGGCATTTTTTGGGGTTCTTTTGAGGCAGGCAAAACATCTGAACTTGTGTATAGTGGTGTATATACACACATACATATATTTATATACACACCTAGACATATATAGGTGTGATAGTAGCAGAAATATATGCTTGTGCTAATGAAATCATTTACAGTAATATATTTCTGCTACTATCACACCTATATATGGCTAGGTGTCTATATACATATAATTATGTGTGTATATATACCACTATACACAAGTTCAGATGTTTTGCCTGCCTCAAAAGAACCCCAAAAAATGCCAAAAAAACGCTAGCGTCAAAAAAAAAATGCCTAGGTGTGTTTTTGCTGGCATTTTTTGGGAGTTTTTGGAGGCAGGCAAAACATCAGAACTTGTGCACAGTACCACTATACACAAGTTCAGATGTTTTTCCTGACTGCAAAGAACCCAAAAAAATGCCTGCTTTGAAACCGGCAAGGTGTGAAAACCGAGGAGAGAAGCTAACCCCCTGAGCTGAAAGTTTTCTAATACAAACAATCCTTTTTTTTCTGGTTCTGGACATGCTACAGAGCTGAAACTTCACAGGTACACCTTTTAGACCCCCCAGACACAAAATCACACAAAAAAAGTTCTTAAAAATTGTAATTTTTGATAAAAAAGCCAATTATTGAAAAAATTTAAAAAAAAAGAGATTTTTTTATTTTTACTTTGGATTTCAGATCTGGGGGGTCTAAAAAGTGTACATGTGAAGTTTCAGCTCTGTAGCATGTCCAGAACCATAAAAAAAAGATTGTTTGTATTAGAAAACTTTCAGCACAGGAGTATGGCTTCGCTGCTGTAACACCTTGCCGATTTAATAGAAGGCATTTTTTTGGGTTCTTTGCAGTCAGGAAAAACATCTGAACTTGCGTATAGTGGTACTGTGCACAAGTTCTGATGTTTTGCCTGCCTCCAAAAACCCCCAAAAAATGCCAGCAAAAACACACCTGGGCATTTTTTTTTTTGACACTAGCGTTTTTTTTGGCATTTTTTTTGGGTTCTTTTGAGGCAGGCAAAACATCTGAACTTGTGTATAGTGGTATATATACACACATAATTATATGTATATAGACACCTAGCCATATATAGGTGTGATAGTAGCAGAAATATATTACTGTAAATGATTTCATTAGCGCAAGCATATATTTCTGCTACTATCACACCTATATATGCCTAGGTGTGTATATAAATATATGGATGTGTGTATATACACCACTATACACAAGTTCAGATGTTTTGCCTGCCTCCAAAACCCCCCAAAAAATGCCAGCAGAAACACACCTGGGCATTTTTTTTTTGACGCTAGCGTTTTTTTTGGCATTTTTTTGGGTTCTTTTGAGGCAGGCAAAACATCTGAACTTGTGTATAGTGGTATATATACACACATAATTATATGTATATATAGACACCTAGCCATATATAGGTGTGATAGTAGCAGAAATATATTACTGTAAATGATTTCATTAGCGCAAGCATATATTTCTGCTACTATCACACCTATATATGTCTAGGGGTATATATACAGACATATATGTGTATATATACCCCCTATACACATGTTCAGATGTCATGTCTGACATCAAACATGTCCTCAAAAAAGCACTGGCAGTGGCAGCCCCTGCAGCATAAAAAATGCTTGGCTGGTGATAAGCCATATTCCAGTTCCGAAGCAACTCAGAGAAATTATCATTTCTCTATAGCGGTCACCCTGCTATGGAAGGGTTTTGTCACCCTGCCATAGCAGTCACTGCCAGTTAACCCTACACTACACTACGGTCCCTTTACACTTAACACTTTCCCTACAGAAACTAAATTTTTGAAGCTAACTTAAGTGTAAAGGAGCACTCTAACTACACTAGATATCCCTTTCCTCACACTAATAAATAGCTAAATGACACTTTTAAAGTAAAATTAACAGAACTTCTTCCACTCTCTTCCATGTCCAGTATAACAATGCTAGGAATATGGCGGGGGCGATCTTATATACTGGGGGGCATATTCACTAATGATTGGTCTAGGGACCCCCTAGTCACTCCAATCACATTCCTAGCATTCTCCTGCCCCCTCAATTGGCTTTTGCTAATGGTTCTGGTCCAATCACGTGCTTTTAAAGCCCATTTCCTGAAGCATTGCATTTTGGTCGGTTCTCGTTGCCGAATTCCGAACTTTTTGGCCAAAAAGTTCTAAATTCGGCCGAACCTCGAACACCCAATGTTCGGGCCGAACCGATGGTCGACCCGAACCGTTCGATCATCCCTAGTAAAGATGAGGGTATTCTTGCGCACAGAGCTTCAATGTCCAGCAAGCATGTAAATATACTTAAACAGCAGTTAAGGTAAGCAATTAACCAAACAAGTCCATAAAGTTCATAAGTCCATATACATTAGTAAAAGTTAAATTGTGCACCGGTGGCTGCCATCCTCCGAGTTTGGCCAGGTCTATGTGGATGGAATGAAAATAGAAAAGGGAAGCACTACCTAAGGGCAGAATTAAAATAAGCTGATTTATTGTCAATGGGTTAAATACACTCACAAGATATGGAATTGGAAAAACGCTCATCAAGTAAATACACAGTATGCATCACTCCTCTCCGTCCCGCAGGCATCGCCAACCAGAATCACTACTGCTGTAGATGGTGTTGAATAGGCATCCTAGCCAAACCCATCTTAACCCTTTGTGAACATATCAGCTTATTTACTGCACTTAGGTGGTGCTTTTCTTTTCTTTTGTGGCCACAATCAGGAACACTGTTGCTGGTTTGCACTGGTCTGGTGATATTGGGACTGGAGTAGCAGCAATAAGGAACACTGTTGCTGGCTACACTGGCAGCACGGGGACTGGTATGAAGGGGATTAGGAACATGGGTGTGACTAGTAAGAAGGGACACTCGTTGGCCACACTGGTATGATGACACTATACTGGGTCAGCTAATGATCATACTGGGTCGGCTAATGATCAGGGACACTGGCTAGCTGCTCTGGTGACACTGTACTATGGCTGCTGATTAGTGTAGGAAGCACTCTGTAATCCAAGGGACATAGGGATCACAGAAAATACTGATGCATGCACTAGAGGAAACACAAGCAGCATAAAAAGGGGGAAACATTTAAAATGGCCTCCTGCCCTTCTCTGCACAGCAGTTGATAAAAATATATTATTTTCTTCATTAAAAATAAGAACTCTTGTATGTCATCAGAAGGCCCTAATATCACGGGCGCACAATGTATATTCAGGTCTTGTGTCCCCACCTACTCACTTCTCCCTCCTGTGGAAGTCCTGTGTCTTGATGTTATTTCTGTCTCTACTGATATGTTAAAGGCAAAGCTCACTTTCACTTTTCATATAAAATAGAATCCTTTTTTAATGTCTTTTTTTACCCAAGCTATCCCAATGTGCTTATCTCTCACTTACCTTAACCACAGAGGCTTTGCATTTTCACCTTTCTGTTTGAAATGTTAAAAAAATGCATTCTGCTTCCATAATTTTCTGTAGATCATATCCAATGCACTACAGTGCATCACAGTATAGGCGTGTACTACTACTCTGTACCACACCTCTCTCATACCTATACCACCTCTTCTTTTATTTCCACCCATTTTCCTACTTCTTCCCTTACACATTACAATCTGATTGTACAATCTCCTTTAGATCTACCATCAGAGATTATAAAATCAGATTGCATACTGTATGGCAAGATTTATACAAGCACATGGGAGAGAGTGGATGGAGATACTAAACTCCTGTGTGTTTTTGGGGGCATTTTGGGGGCTTCACTTGAATGGGCTGCCCTACACATGACAAACAAAAAAGCTCCAGATCTTTTTTTTTTTAAGCAGAGTGTGGCATGTTTACTGTGCTTTTTTTGTGCTTGGGGTGCCATTAAGATTTAATGGCAATTGATGTGCAATATGCTTTTTCAATGCCTTTCCAAAATGCACAACAGAGAGGTTTGCCATGTGTTTGGAAATGCACAGATGTGAATGAAACATCATTGTTCTTGTGTCAATACACCAATTTCACATTCAGATACAATTTACACCTAGCGTAGTGGAAGTACCCTTTTTATGCAAATTTTTCTTCCTTGTATATTTTCTTAAATCTTTAATAAAAACCTATTGAACATAAAATTCATGTCAGGTTTTTATTTATGGGTGTGACCCAATTGGGGATATATGCTTCAAATCGTGTCCTTGTGACTCCATACAAAAAGGCAAGGGAGGGATGAATTTGTCACTGGACAAGAAGTCAAAGACCACAATAAAACCTTATCTAAAGTTATTAATTTCCCTCTCTTTAAAAAAGAAAAATGTTTATTTTCCTGCTATAAAATACTAGTAGCCTAGTTCTATACTTCTCAAGCATAGGTCTGTTGGAGGTATGGGCATGGTAGATATCCAGGACTACTATACTACATCTCATGCAGACCAACTTAAATTCTGTTCTTTCTCTGGGGAAACTCCTCTATGGGTTGATATTGTATGTTCTTTCATCAAATCTGAGAAGTTAAGTGACTTACTACATGCAGACAGGTGGAGAGAAATCCCCCTCTCTTCAGTGCTAATCACTACTCTAGCCTGCTAGCATGGAGAGATCTATGCCGAGACACTCCAGACTCCACTCTCCTTGAACAAATACAACTGCCTATTAACATATTGCACCTTTATATAGCTGATATCCCTATCCCTACCCTCGATTTAGGCGAATTATGGTATACGCTGGATAGACAAATGATTTTTTAGCAAAAATAGTCATGTTTAAATGGGAAGAGGGAATGCAAGACTCATTCTCAGTTAACCAATGGCAATGGGCAATATGGTCCAGCTCTGAGGCCACCCACTGCATTAAAGCGGAGTTCTGGCTTCAAAAATTACTTTGGGCCATCCGCTTACTCTGTGTCACCTGTAAAAGTGACAATTGAGTACTGTCTGTGATACTTTTTTTATTTGCACTAACATACAATTTTTCAGGACAAGCTTTCGGGGTATGTCCCCTTCATCAAGATCCAAGCAGTACTGATTCACAAACTGTTTAGCAGAATGGTAAAAAAACACACAATCTCTAAGCCAAAGAAAAAAAAAAAAAAGGAGAAAACCAAACAAACATAAACAAATTTAACTGGCAATGGTAATAAAACTAGCATAGTTAGTGAGATAAGACAGAGGGAGAGCCGAAGACGGGGGAAGGTGGGAGGGATAGTCACAGAGGGGGGTCATAAAACTGTAGGATAATGAGTAAGGAAACCCATATCTAAATTTAAGCCGTTATTTTTTGTGTCAAAAAGAAGTATCATTCTTAATTCAAAAGTTTTCCTTTCCTGGATAGTTCTGAAATTCCCTTTAAGAACTAAAACATTGAGGTCTTCTATAGTGTGGTCCGGTTGTGAAAAATGATGTCCCACAGGTGTGCAGAAACTATCTTCTTTATGTTCCTTGATGGTATGTCTGTGCAAATTCATCCTCGCTTGCAACTTCTGTCCTGTTTCGCCTACATAAGATCCTTTGCTACATCTTTTACATTGGATGAGGTACACAACATTACTGGAGGTGCAGTTGTATGATCCTGTTATATTAAAGGTCCCATTTGTGCGTGTGACACTTTTAGACAGATTGATCTGGTTGCACAGTTTGCAGCGTTTTTTATGGCAGGGTTTGCTCCCATTATTTGTGACTTCATAATCAGAATGAAGTTTCCTGCTGATTCATTTATGTCTGAGGTTGTCTGAAAGCCAGTATTGGAGGTTGTTGGAATATTCCTTTCAGAGTTTCATCCTCTGTTATGATGGGTTGTAAATCTTTGATTATCTTTTTTCTCCCTTCTAGTGCTGGATTGTATGTGGTGACTAGAGGTACACGGTTATTTGTTTTTTTCCTCTTTGTATTGGAGAAGATTTTCTCTTTGGGTTTTCAAGGCTGTGTTTATGCTGGTGATGATGGTTTGGTTTTTGTAACCTTTCTTACGGAAGGAGTTTGCTAGTGTTCTGAGATGTTTATATCTGTCTTCTGAGTCTGAACATATTCGGTGGTATCTGATGGCCTGGCTGTGTATGATGGCCCGTTTAGTGTGTTGGGGGTGAAAACTGGAACTGTGGAGATAGCTGCATCGGTCAGTCAGTTTCCTGTATATCGAAGTATGAAGCTTGTCATCCCTGATGTATACTGTGGTGTCTAGGAAGTTGACATGCCTATTAGAATAATCCATTTTAAGTTTGATAGATGGGTGAAAGGTGTTGATCAATGAAAAAAATTGTTTGAGATTTTCCTCACCTTCTGTCCATATGATGAAGATATCATCAATATAGCGATAATATCTGTATGGCTTATGTTGTATGCTGTTCAGGAATTTGTCCTCCAAATCAGCCATAAATAAGTTTGCATACTGGGGTGCCATTTTACTTCCCATAGCAGTACCCATACACTGGAGATAGATGTCATTATTGAAAGTGAAGTAGTTGTGTGTAAGAATTCATTCTTACAGAGGGCGATCAGAATGCAGCACTTCCAGGCCTTGCTGAGAGAAATGCTGCATTCTGCTTTTCCGTGCGCTGGCAGAGGAATTTCCAGTCACAGAGAGAGAGTTGCGGGTAGCAATCCAACAGCGCCTGCAAGAAGAGGGCAGTTGGAAGATGTCTTGGTCACTTCAGATATGAGATCCTTCTTACAGTTCTGTGTACTGTTAACGCCTACCGTACCTCTAGCCATCAAAAACAAAGTTTTTTGCTGTCAGTTCAAACCATGTGAGCTAATTTTTGGAGCCTATACAGGCCGACACTTACGGTTCTGTGTACTGTGAATGCCTACCGTACCTCTAGCCATCAAAAACAAAATTCTTTGCTGTCAGTTCAACCCATGTGAGCTAATTTTTGGAGCCTATAAATGCCACCACTTACTTCTGTATACTGTGAACACCTACTGTACCTCTAGCCATCATATACTACATTCTTTGCTGTCAGTTCAACCCATGTGAGCTCATTTTTGCAGCCTATTCAGGCTGGCACTTACTTCTGTTACCTGTGAATGCCTAATGTACCTTCAGCCACAGAATACTACGCTGTCAGGTAAACACATGTGGCCTAATTTTTGGGGCCTGAAATGGCCGACACTTACTTCTTTATCCTGTGAATGCCTAATTTTTCAGACTGGAAATGAATAACAATGGGTCTGTAAAGGTTCCGCCAAACTGTGTAATGGATGCGGACCCATTTTACAGATGTGTGAATGGACCCTATATGTATTAGACAATGTATTTACCGGCTACTGTTAGTTCTGGCTGATTTATGAAAAACAAAATATATATTTTTTGCTGTAAAAAAAAAAAAAATTTAGGGCAACTTTTTCAATTGCAATACCTCTGTTATGACATTGTCCATGTTCTGGAACTATTTGTGCACAGCTAGTACGTCTTTTGTGGCTGCAAATATGACCTAAATGTTTTTAAAGTTCGCCTCCCATTAAAGTCAATGGGGCCAGGCAAAAATCATTGGCCTGGACCTGATGACTGATCGGTTCTAAACCCAATCAAGCCATCAGCAGGGGGCACGTGGGAACATGCCCCAGAGCGGCGGTCGGCAAGTGGTTAAAGCAAAAGCATTGTGCCAATTAATATAGTTTGCTGTAATAATGTTTGCATGGCAAAACAAGGATCAGCTTGGTGTGTTTGGTTGGTTTAAAATGTATTTCAATATAAGGCGTTATGGGAGACCTAGCATCAGAAATAATGTTATTTGCATGCTTGCTACATGCCACATGCATTTAGAATGTGCTTCAGTAGGTCTTACTAGCATACATACTAGTTCTTCAGGAAAGTGTTGAAAATGCTATAATTCAGTTAAGTATCCAATTTCACAATCATTAAATGAGGAAGAGAGGAGTAGACAGGAGCATCGGCTGCTGAAGGACTGAACTGTGAGGTGAGTATTTGTATCTATTACATCTAAATTAGCATTATAACATGTATATGCCTGGGAGGATGGGTTTTTTTTTCTTGTAAGACCAGAGTAATAGCCCCTTTCATATAGGTATCATCCATTCAGCCACGTTTTTAAAAAAGAAAAATAGATTCAGTTTACATTTCGTTTTATTCTGTTTACATGGATTCTTCATCTATTCCCATTTTTTCATTTGTTTGGTTCAGTTTTTCATCCATTTACAGCAATGGTAGCATGAAGATGTTTGTACACTAAGCTCTCACTCATATGAGCCCTGATCTCACCCTACCCCACCGAATGCCCAGATGCTAGATAAGTCGAACAAGCAAAAGGGACAGCTCTTTACTGGGCATCACTGACTTTTTCACTTTTTCATGGGAGGTATCTTACAATAGCAAGCAGCTAGAGAATCGCCATGGCGCCATCTCGCACCACCACCACTAAGTCAGCACCTGCTACATCTCCACTGTGAGCAGCTGAACACAATTTTTTTTGATCCCTTATTCTCACATTACCTGCTGAAGATTTCGTGGAATTTAACCCAACACTGACTCTAACCATGGAACATTGGTTCCCATCTTCAAACATAGCCACCATGCAGTCGATCATGAGATGAGGGCCCGATTGATGCACTACCTGCTAAACAGTATTTAGAAACCTTACCTTTCAGAATTGCAGCAGTGTTGAAGAAGATATCATCAAAGAGCAACAGTCTGTTTCCATGAAATAGAAAGTCCACTCTCTTGAAACAGAGGGAATTCTTCCTTACCAATTGGAAATGATCTCAGGCTGCTACAGATCATCAAATCTTCTGCTTCAACAGCAGGATGATTTGGAAAATTGACACGACAAAACACCATAAAAATCAGGAGAATTACAGAGGCTACCAGAGGTAAAGATTTGAGAGTGACTGTACTGGGCATCCTGAATAGGGAGGAATTTAAAAAGGTTATAAAGGCATTTTTTTCCCAAAAATAATAAACATGTTATACTTACCTGCTCTTGCCTCCCCTTCTGGGGTCCCCACACTGGCACTCTCCATTCCTCCTCTCCTGCAAGTGGCCGAATAGTAAGCAGAGCCCCACACAGTGTGGCTCTCAGGAACCATAAACCAGACAGAGACAGAAAGTGCAGTTAAAATCAAACCTTTAATGAAATGACAAAAATAACACAGTTCAGGAACGTAGTAAAAAAACTGAAACCAGGGTTTGGATACCAGAGCGGGTAATCAGACAAGCCGGGGTCAGGAAACCAGAAATCAGCATAGTCAGGAGTAAAAACCAGGAACAGGAATCGGAAGGGAAGTCAGTTAGGCCAAGTCATACACAAGAGCACAGGAAGGAATGTACTTAGAGATCATAGACAACTCAAAGGCAAGCAGGAAATGAGCTAAGCTGCTTAACCACTTTAGCCCCGGAGGATTTGGCTGCTCAATGACCAGGCCCTCCTATTTTGCGATTCGGCACTGCGTGACTTTAATGGACAATTGCGCGGTTGTGCAACGCTGTACCCCAAAAAAAATTTTTTCCCACAAACAGAGCTTTCTTTTGGTGGTATTTGACCACCTGTGCGATTTTTATTTTTTTGCGCTATAAACAAAAAAAGAGCGACAATTTTGAAAAAATAACAATATTTTTCAAATTTTTTTATATGAAATTCTCGGAAAAAAAAACATTTGAGGCCAATTTGTTTTCTGCTACTTATTTTTGGTAAAAATATCGCAATAAGCGTATTTTGATTGGTTTGCGCAAAAGTTATTGCGTTTACTAACTATGGGAAAGATTTGTCATTTCTATTGTTTTTTTTTTACTAGTAATGGTGGCGATCTGTGATTTATTTGTGGGACTGCGACATTGCGGCAGACAGATCGGACCCCTAACTGACATTTTTTTTAACTTTTGGGGGTACCAGTGACATTACTACAGTAATCAGTGCTAAAAATATGCATTGTTATTGTAAAAAGGACACTGGCAGGGAAGGGGTTAACTGTATTGGTAATCAAGGGGTTAAATGTGTCCCTAGGGGCGTGGTTCTAACTGTCAGGGGGCGTGGTTTGTGAAGTAATCACAGAGACATGCGATCCTATATAGCAGTATCACATAGCCTCTGTGATTACTTCAGGGAGACTGACAGACGGCTGTGTTTCTCTCTCAGCTGCGAGAGATCACGAGTGGCCAGAGGCCATCGGAGCCAACGGTCACGCGCACTGGCTCCCTGGCTGACAAACGGGGGCGGGAGCACACCGCCAGCAGTGCGTGCTCGCCCCTAGAGTCTCCTGAGCGAGCGACGTAGTATAATTGTCGCTTTGCCCAGGAGCGGCTGCCTGCCGCAATAAAACAGCGGCGGGCAGGGCTCAAATGGTTAAATAGCAAAAAGGGGCTGGCTGTAGGCTGGATTAATGAGGGGGTAAATGGTACCCAGGTGAGTGGCTGGTAATTAATCGACAGCTGAGCAGCTTCTGAGCACTGAAAGAAAGGAGCTGCTTGTCAAGTAGCAGAAGCCCAGCCCTGAGAGTGGCTTTGCCCCACCCCCCCAGATCCCTCTTCACAGGATAGGATTGACAGTAGAAGGAGCCAATGGTTCCCGCTGTTTCTTCTGCATGCTGTGAGAGCAGGGAGAGCACCACTGTAGGTGGCTATATCGCTGGATAGAGAAAGGACTATTTATGAAGGAAGGGGTAATACAACTAGTGGATAGAGTTGAGCGAACACCTGGATGTCCGGGTTCGGCGGGTTCGACCAAACTTGAAAAAAAAGTCTGGGTTCGTGAACCGGACTTAACCTGAACTTTGCCCCGATCCCAAACCCCACTGAAGTCAATGGAGACCCGAACTTTTGAGCACTAAAATGCCTCTAAAACAAAGATGGAAAGGGCAAGAGGGCTGCAAATGGCAGCAAATTCATCTTAAGAGCAAGGCAAGTGCTCTGCAAACAAATGTGAATAGGGAAATAACTTAAAATGACATAAAAAAAATGAAAAATAAAAAATATTCATCTTGAATGATGTAGGAGGAAGACGAGGCCCATATGGAGTAGGAGGTTGAGGTGGCGGTGGATATGGCGGTGTAGGTGAAAGCGGCGGCGGCGGTGGAGGAGGAGGATAAGGCCCATATGGAGTAGGAGGTTGAGGTGGCGGTGGATGTGGCGGTGTAGGTGGAAGCGGCAGTGGCCAACACTGGTTTTTGTTTTTAATTTTATTTCTTTTTAAATTAGGGTACACCCCAAAAGAGTGAGAAAGATCAAAAATACCTGATTACTAATTGGATAAGCCCCCACCCCAGGTCTAATAGTATAAAATCAGCACATCACTTGGGGAAGGCACGTGTGCAGGGGGGGGCACGTTTGCTCTCGGGGGGCTCTCTTCTCAAAGTAGGGGCGATTTCTCTAAGTGGGACACACTTCTGAATCTGCACTTCAGAGAATGCACAAAGTGAGGGAACACAGGAAAGGCTGAGATATACACCACATATACTGCAGGTGATCTCCTCCTTTTTTTTTTTTTTTTTTTTTTTATAAACCTCTTCAGCTCTATCCTGGTAAAATGCACTCTCTGGCACTTCTTCTGACTGCCCTATCCTCCATCCTTAAATTCTCTCTACTTCACCCCTCTTCTCCACCCCACATCTTATATATATCACCCTCACTTCTGTCCTCACCTTATTACTGCACTCACCATCTCCTGCTACTTCTAAATCCACATGCACACAAATCCTCCAGGAAACTGGGGCATGTCCCCTCATATAAATCACACTCTCATATTACCACCCTCACCTTTCTGCTTCTCCTGGCCTCTGGAGACATATCCCCAAACCCTGGGCCTCCATCTACCCATGCTCAATACACCACATACCCTACACCCTCTGGCTGCAGTCGCAGTCAGCACAATCTAGTTCCTATCTCTCTTCTTCCCAAGACTGGACTCCCTTTCTCTTGTGCCCTTTGGAACGCCCGCTCCGTCTGTAATAAACTCACCTCTCTCCATGACCTTTTCATCGCTAACTCATTTAATCTACTCGCCATCACCGAAACCTGGCTGCACGAATCCGACACTGCGTCTTCTGCTGCCCTATCCCAAGGTGGTCTTCTATGGACTCACTCCCCTAGACCCAACGGACGCAAGGGAGGGGGTGTCGGGATCCTTCTAGCCCCACATAGCTCCTTTCAGGTACTTCAGCCGCCTCCCTCTCTGTCACTCTCCTCATTTGAGGTACACTGCATTCGTCTTTTCTCCCCTGTCTCCCTAAGGATAGCTGTGATCTACCGCCCCCCCTGGACCAGTATCAACCTTTCTTGATGACTTCTCCGCCTGGCTACCCTACTTTCTCTCTTCTGAAATCCCCACAATCATTCTCGGCGACTTCAACATCCCTGTTAATACTAACACTCCTACCACTTCCAAACTTCTCAATCTAACCTCCTCCTTTGACCTGAAGCAATGGATACACACTTCTACTCACTCTGAAGGCAATATCCTTGACCTTGGTTTCTCCCACCTATGCACCCCGCACAACCTTTCCAACAATCCTTTCCCTCTCTCTGATCACTACCTTATTAGTTTCACTCTCTCCCTCTACTCCACCTCCTCTCCCTCCAGCTACCGTACAGTTACCCGCAGAAACCTATGCCATCTCAACCCTTCTCTTCTCTACTCTGCTACCGGCCACCTCTATGACAATATTGCACCCCTGTCCTGCACCAACCTAGCCACTTCTGTCTACAACACTTCACTCTTAGCCTCCCTGGACACATTGGCCCCCCTCACCACACACCGAATCAGGCCCCGACCCCTTCAACCTTGGCAAACCGATAACACTAGAAGTCTGAAAAAGCATAGCCGTGCTCTTGAGCGCCTATGGCGTAAGACTCGGTCTCAGAAGGATTTCAACCAATATAAATCCGCCCTCCAAAAATACAATTCCAGTCTCCACACTGCCAAACAGACCTATTTTATCACTCTCATTAACAGCCTGTCATCACGCCCCCGGCAACTCTTCGCTACCTTTAACTCTCTACTCCGTCCTCCACTACCCCCTCCCACTGACTCACTCACTGCCCAGGAGATTGCCAACCACTTCAAACAGAAGATTGACACAATTCGTAAGGAAATTGTTGCTGTTCAGATACCTTCCTCCATGCCTTATGCTTCACGCCCACAAGTGCGATCATTACTTCCCTCATTCAACCCCGCCACTACAGCCGAGGTTGCTAAACTACTTGCTAACGTCCACTTAACAACCTGCCCTCTGGATCCTGTTCCCTCGCAAATGCTACGTTCACCTTCTGGCCCTATTCTACACTCTCTAACCCACATCTTCAATCTCTCCCTCTCTTCTGGCATCTTCCCCAACTCTCTAAAACATGCACTAGTCAGCCCCATACTTAAAAAGCCCTCACTGGACCCAACCGATCTGAACAACCTACGCCCTATTTCCTTGCTCCCCTTTTCATCCAAACTCCTCGAACGTCTAGTCTACAACCGACTGTGCGACCACCTTGCCGAGAATAGCCTCCTTGATCCTCTTCAGTCTGGATTTCGGCCTCAACACTCCACTGAAACTGCACTCCTAAAGCTGACAAACGATCTGCTAACGGCCAAAACCAATGGACACTATTCTGTACTCCTACTTCTGGACCTTTCTGCTGCCTTTGATACGGTTGACCATCCCCTCCTCCTCAAAAACTCCATGCCTTTGGTCTCCGTGACTGTACTCTTCACTGGTTATCTTCTTACTTATCCAACCGCACCTTTAGCGTTTCTTACAATTCTACTTCCTCCTCTCCTCTTCCCTTCTCTGTTGGAGTCCCCCAAGGCTCTGTTCTTGGACCCCTCCTATTTTCAATCTACACCTCCTCTCTAGGTCAGTTGATAGCCTCCCACGGCTTCCAATACCACCTCTACGCTGACGATACCCAAATCTACCTATCCACTCCTCAGCTCTCTCCCTCAGTCTCCTCACGCATCACTAATTTACTATCAGATATATCGGTCTGGATGTCTCACCACTTCCTCAAACTAAATCCATCCAAAACCGAACTTATAATTTTTCCTCCACCGCGTGCCCCTTCCCCTGATTTCTCCGTCAATATCAATGGCATTACCATCAGCCCATCCCCACATGCCAAGGTCTTAGGTGTTGTCCTGGACTCTGAACTCTCCTTCAAACCCCACATCCAATCGCTGTCCAAATCTTGCCGCCTCAGCCTCCGCAACATCTCCAAAATACGCCCCTTTCTAACCAAAGACACAACAAAACTCCTAGTTCACTCCCTGGTCATCTCGCGCCTCGACTACTGCAATTCCCTTCTCATTGGCTTACCTCTACACAGGCTATCCCCCCTTCAATCCATCATGAATGCTGCCGCCAAACTCGTCCACCTCACCAATCGCTCAGTGTCCGCCGCTCCTCTCTGTCAAGCCCTCCACTGGCTTCCGATCACCCAACGAATTAAATTCAAAATACTTACAACATCTTACAAAGCAATCCACAGCCTAGCCCCCAGCTACATCACCAGCCTCATCTCAAAATACCAACCTAATCGCTCTCTTCGTTCTTCTCAAAACCTCCTGCTCTCTAGCTCACTCATCACCTCCTCCCATGCTCGCCTCCAGGACTTTTCCAGAGCCTCTCCAATCCAATGGAACTCCTTACCCTTATCTGTCCGATTATCCCCCACTCTATTAGCTTTTAGGCGATCTCTGAAAACCCTCCTCTTCAGAGAAGCCTATCCTACCAACCCTTAACAAATGTACCTCCTTTTCTCCATCAAATCCCCCACAGTTATTGCCTTTTGTTTCACTTGACCATCCCTTCTAGATTGTAAGCTCTAACGAGCAGGGCCCTCTAGTTCCTCCTGTTTTGAACTGTATTGTAACTGTATTGTCTTCCTTCACATTGTAAAGCGCTGCGCAAACTGTTGGCGCTATATAAATCCTGTATAATAATAATAATAATAATAATAATAATAATAATAATAAAAATACAACAATGGCTGGGTAAGGCCGGTATACATGTCTATTCTACACAAGGTACGGACAAGTCCTGTGGGATCCATACCTGGTTAATTTTAATGAACGTGAGCTTGTCCACATTGGCTCTGGACAGGTGGCTGCGCTTGTCTGTGATAACGCCCCCAGCCGTGCTAAATACACGTTCAGATAATACACTGGCTGCAGGGCAGGCCAGCACCTCCAAGGCATAAGGGGCAAGCTCAGGCCATGTGCCCAATTTGGAGACCCAGAAGTTGAAGGGGACAGACCCGTCATTCAGAACATCTAGGCATGTGCACACATACTGCTCCACCATGTTAGTGCTGGGTCGTGGTGTTGCTGGTGGAGCTCCTGTTGCAAGGAGAGGATGTGGTCGATCTGTGCCAGCTACACGCACAAGTGAAACACCTTTCTCAGCTGCGAGTAGGCGACAGAACCTTACAGCAGTATTTGGCAGGGCCTAATGGGCCTCTACAAATGTTGAGGCCAGAACAAGTACAGGCGATAGATAGTAGATTGGGTTGCTGACAGTGCCTCCAGTTCCTTCACATTGTCTCCCACCCAGTCTTCTGCTGAAAGGTCGGAGTTTCCACCTGCAGCCGATGGCTATCAATCTTTCACCTCAACCCCTTGCAAATCAGCCAAGCAGTCTGAGCCCCAAGTCATGCAGCAGTCTCTTCTTCTTTTTGATGACTCTGTTAGCATGGTTTCCCAGGGCCATCCAACTAGCCCTGCCCCAGAAGTGGAAGAGATTGAGTGCAACGATGCCCAACCACTTATGTCTCAAGATGAGTACATTGAAGGACCATTGCAGCACGTCTTGGATGATGACGAAACACAGGTGCCAACTGCTGCGGATTTACGAATTGTGGAGACCGACAAGGGTTGCAGGGGTGAAGACTGCATGGAAGATGATGTGGAGAACGATGAGGTCCTCGACCCCACATGGAATGAACGTCATGCAGGTGACCTGAGTAGTTTGGAGGAAGAGGCGGTGGTCGCACAGAGCCACCAGGACAGCAGAAGAGGGAGCAGGGTGCAAAAGCGGAGCGGCCTCCCCTAGACACTGTGCCTGTAAGGTCCATGGCTCCTCCGTTTTCCTCTTCTGCTGCAGTCTCGGCCTCTTCATCCACCTCTGTAGTGAGACCGGCACCTACCACCCCGCAAACAAAGGATCTGCCAGCAACACCACCACCTGGGTCACCAACAACCATCTCCACCATCTCCACAATGTCCCGTGAAAGCGTTCAGCTTTCTATCTCCCAAACACTGGTGCGGAATAGGAAGAACCCTCTTACCCACCCGCCTGTCAGCGTTGCAGTGTAACCTCGGCCTTTCTGCTCACCGCCTCATATGTGACGTGCCCACAAGGTGGAGCTCGACCTTGCATATGCTGGCCAGACTGTGCAAGCAGCAGCAGGCCATAGTGGAGTTTCAGCTGCAGCACGCAGGCATTAGTCGCTCTGCGTAACAGCACCACTTCACCACCAGTAACTGGGCCTCCATGCGAGACCTGTGTGCCTTGTTGCGGTGTAACATATGCAGACTAGGCCGCAATGTAATATTTTTTCCCTAAATGGGTGTTTATTGAATAGTGGAATAGAACAACAGTATCCAAAGGGTGTATCTCACAGTAAAATATGCAGACTAGGCCGCAATGTAATATTTTTTCCCTAAATGGGTGTTTATTGAATAGCGGAAAAGAACAACAGTATCCAAAGGGTGTATCTCACAGTAAAATATGCAGACTAGGCCGCAATGTAATATTTTTTCCCTAAATGGGTGTTTACTGAATAGCGGAATAGAACAACAGTATAGAAAGGGTGTATCTCACAGCAAAATATGTAGACTAGGCCGCAATTTATTTTTTTCCCCCTAAATGGGTTTGTATTGCAAAGCGGAATACAACAGTATGCAATGGGTGTATCTCACTGTAACATTTGCAGCCTAGGCCGCAAATAACTTTTTTTTTCCCTAAATGGGTTTTTATTGCAATGCGCAACACAACAGTATGCAATGGGTGTATCTCACTGTACCATATGCAGACAGGGCCGCAATTTACTTTTTCTCACCTAAATGGGTTTTTATTGCAATGTGCAACACAACGGTATGCAATGGGTGTATCTCACTGTAACATATGCAGACAGGGACGCAATTAATCTTTTTTTCCCCTAAATGGGTTTTTATTGCAATGCGCAACATAACAGTATGCAATGGGTGTATCTCACTGTATCATATACAGACAGGGCCACAATTAACCTTTTTTTCCCCTAAATGGGTTTTTATTGAAATGCGCAACACAACAGTATGCAATGGGTGTATCTCACTGTAACATATGCAGACAGGGCCGCAATTTACTTTTTATCACCTAAATGGGTTTTTATTGCAAAGCGGAATACAACAGTATGCAATGGGTGTATCTCACTGTAACATATGCAGCCTAGACCGCAATTAACTTTTTTTTCCCCCTAAATGGGTTTTTATTGCAATGCACAACACAACAGTATGCAATGGGTGTATCTCACTGTACCATATGCACACAGGCCCGTAATTAACTTTTTTTCCCCCCTAAATGGGTTTTTATTGCAATGCGCAAAACAACAGTATGCAATGGGTGTATCTCACTGTAACATATGCAGACAGGGCCGCAATTAATTTTTTTCCCTTAAAATGGGTTTTTATTGCAAAGCGGAATACAACAACAGTATGCAATGGGTGTATCGCACTGTAACATATGAATGAAAAGCTGAAAAATAATTGTCCTCTTAATTGGTGCTTGTTGAATAGCGGATTTGAAATGCAGTGTCTGTCTATACGCTGTAAGTCACAATAAAATATGAAGGAAAAAAGTTTTTTTCTTTTTTTAAATGCAGATTAAGCAGACACATATGCACTGAGGTTGCAGGAAATGGCCGCTACACACCGCATGCCTAACAGGTTGGATACAGTTGTTGTTCTATTCCGCTATTGAATAAAAAAAAAAAACATTTGAATGAAAAACTGAAAAATATTTTTTTTCCCTAAATACTGAAAAATAATTATTTTCCCCTTACATTGGTGCTTTTTGAAGAGCAGGTTAGAAAAGCAGTGTCTGTCTAAAGACTGTATGTCAAAGTTAAATATGAAGGAACATTTTTTTTTTCTTTTTTAAAATGCAAATTAATCAGACACATATGCACTGAGCTTGCATTAAATGTGCAGCACCGCACGCCTAACAGACTGATAAAAGTTTTTTTTTTCTCCTTTCTCTTCCTCACTGGGCTCAGGTCAGGGCATAAAGATTGTGCACTGCACCCCCTCACAATACAATCAAGGTAGATCGCTGTTTGATTAAAGAACATTGTTCCTATGCTTTCCCTCAAAGCAATCTCCAGCCTGACCCTACAGTAATCTCCTATCTCTCCCTCCGAGCAAAAAGATTGTGCACTGCACCCCCACAACATAAAATCAATATAGATCGCTGTCTGATTAAAGAAGATTGTTCCTATCTATGCTTTCCCTCAAAGCAATCTCCAGCCTGACCCTACAGTAATCTCCTATCTCTCCCTCTGGGCAAAAAGATTGTGCACTGCACCCCCACACAATCAAGTCAATGCAGATCACTGTCTGATTAAAGAAGATTGTTCCTATCTATGCTTTCCCTCAAAGCAATCTCCAGCCTGACCCTACAGTAATCTCCTATCTCTCCCTCAGCAAAAGTATCAGGAACCTCTCCCTAGTATAGTTTGAGCAGAGTGACGCGCGGCGCTATGTGACTCCAGCTTATATAGACTCTGGGTCACATGCTGCACTGGTCAATCACAGCCATGCCATTAGTAGGCATGGTTGTGATGGCTTCTAGGGCACACTAGTTAAACGCTTGCTGATTGGCTGCCTTGCACCTGTTGAAAGTGCGCCATTAAAACCGCGCCAAAACATCAAATAACGTTACTGAACAACGGACAGTACCCGAACATACAGTGAAATGTTCTGGTTCGGGTCCGGGTACCGAATACCCAAAAGTCCAGTACGAACCCGAACAATACAGTCTGGGTTCGCTCAACCCTACTAGTGGAACATTTTTTAACCCTAATGCAGGGAATACATTAGGGGGAAAAATGTCCTACCTTTTGAACCACTTTAAGATTTGGTTCAGCTCCCCCAAACATTTTGCAATCTGGCAGGAGCTGAACGTCATGTAAAATAGCAGTATTATTTCTTTATTATTCATGAGAGCTTCCCACTGTCAATAATTGTTAAGGATGCCAGTGGGTGCAGGCACTGCCAACTTTAGTTATGTCAGCCAACCCCATTCATTTACATGACTAAGAATACCCATCCATGCAGCCAAAGGAAAAGTTAAAAGAAAAAAAAAAGTGGTGTTGTGGTTCCTCCATAATAAGGCCCTTCAGGTCCCCCCCGGCAGAGCACCTTGTCCCCATGATGAGGACAAGGGCTTCTTTCTTACAGCCCTGGATGTGAGGGTCTTGGGGTGGGAGGCTTACCAGAATCTTTTACAATAATGATATGCTGCCCCCATTGTAGATGAGTATTACTGCTACTCATTCACAGAAAAATATAAGCAGTAAAAAAAAAAAAAAAAAAAACACACACACACACACACACACAAACACACATAGTTTTTGACAAGTTCTTTAATAGACAAGAAAAAAAAGTTCACTGATGTACACTCATTGTCAATCACGTCATATTTTTTGGACTTTGCTTTGTGCACTGGACCAAATCATTTGGTTAAGGGTAGTGTTGAGCGAACACGGACTGTATTATTCGTGTTCGTACCGAATAATTGGATTTTTTGTACCCGAACACGGACACGGACACTTTACTGTATGTTCGGGTAAAAATCCGTGTTCGGTCGTTTTATTTCCGGGTTTTGCATGCTTTGGCGCTCTTTTCATGGCGGGCTTTCAACAGCCAATCAACAATCGTTTAACTGGTGTGCCTTAAGCCATCCCAGCCATGCCTGCAAATGTCTCAGTAGCTGTGATTGGCCGTCTGAAGCATGTGACCAAGTCTTTATAAGTTCGAGGCAGCCGCAGCGGCGTCATTATGCTGCTTAGATTCAGGGACAGAGCACACATCAACGTGCTGGCTGCTGATTAGGGAAAGATAGGCAGGAAAAAACCATTTGTGTCCAGATAGAATTGAGGGACAGGTCGGAGTGTTTAGGCAGGGCGAGTTGTAGGCATTTTAGGGATAGAGTCTGCTGAATTATATAGGGTCAGTGTCTTCTACAAACTACAATCGATATTGCTGTGTGGGGGGTGGGGTCTGCACTCAATCCTGATCTACGATCTCTTCTCAATCCTGTTAGGGACAGAGTCTGCTGAATTTTAGGGAAACTGTGTTCTACAAACTACAATCGATATTGCTGTGTGGTGTGGGATTGGAGATAGGCAGGTGTCAGTGATCCACATCCATTTTTCTGTGTGTGAGCTGCAGTGAACACAATCTTTTTGGGCTGCAGTGAACACAATCTTTTTGGGCTGCAGTGAACACAATCTTTTTGGGCTGCAGTGAACACAATCTTTTTGGGCTGCAGTGAACACAATCTTTTTGGGCTGCAGTGAACAAAATCTTTTTGGGGTGCAGTGAACACAATCCTTTTTGGTGTGCAGTGAACACAATCTTTGTGGGGTGCAGTGAACAAAATCCTTTGTGGGGTGCAGTGAACACAATCTTTTTGGGGTGCAGTGAACAAAATCCTTTTTGGGGTGCAGTGAACAACATCCTTTTTGGGGTGCAGTGAACACAATCTTTTTGGGGTGCAGTGAACAAAATCCTTTGTGGGGTGCAGTGAACACAATCTTTTTGGGGTGCAGTGAACACAATCTTTTTGGGGTGGAGTGAACAACATCCTTTTTGGGGTGCAGTGAACAAAATCCTTTTTGGGGTGCAGTGAACAAAATCATTTTTGGGGTGCAGTGAACACAATCTTTTTGGGGTGCAGTGAACACAATCTTTGTGGGGTGCAGTGAACACAATCTTTTTGGGGTGGAGTGAACAACATCCTTTTTGGGGTGCAGTGAACAACATCCTTTTTGGGGTGCAGTGAACACAATCTTTTTGGGGTGCAGTGAACACAATCTTTGTGGGGTACAGTGAACAGAATCTTTGTGGGGTGCAGTGAACACAATCTTTGGGGGGTACAGTGAACACAATCTTTGTGAGGTGCAGTGAACACAATCTTTGTGGGGTGCAGTGAACACAATCATTGTGGGGTGCAGTGAACTCAATCTTTGTGGGGTACAGTGAACACAATCTCATACTGAAGGTTTGAGGGTGCTGCCTGTTCCATACTCCCCCTACTCCTCATCTAGCCTTTTAGGGGTACAAACAATAGTAATTGGGGCCTAGTGTGGTTGTGTACGTGTGATATACATACACTTTTTTGGGATCATATTTTCTATTCCGCTATTTAATCAAAAACCTTTGGGGATCAGTTAAATTGGGGGATAGTCTGTGTTGGTACGTGTGAGAGAGATCCACCTTTCCAAGTTGTTGGGGTTCATCTCATACTTCTGAAGGTTTGAGGGTGCTGCCTGTTCCATACTCCCCCTACTCCTAGCCTTTTAGGGGTACAAACAATAGTAATTGGGGCCTAGTGTGGTTGTGTACGTGTGATATACATACACTTTTTTGGGATCATATTTTCTATTCCGCTATTTAATCAAAAACCTTTGGGGATCAGTTAAATTGGGGGATAGTCTGTGTTGGTACGTGTGAGAGAGATCCACCTTTCCAAGTTGTTGGGGTTCATCTCATACTTCTGAAGGTTTGAGGGTGCTGCCTGTTCCATACTCCCCCTACTCCTAGCCTTTTAGGGGTACAAACAATAGTAATTGGGGCCTAGTGTGGTTGTGTACGTGTGATATACATACACTTTTTTGGGATCATATTTTCTATTCCGCTATTTAATCAAAAACCTTTGGGGATCAGTTAAATTGGGGGATAGTCTGTGTTGGTACGTGTGAGAGAGATCCACCTTTCCAAGTTGTTGGGGTTCATCTCATACTTCTGAAGGTTTGAGGGTGCTGCCTGTTCCATACTCCCCCTACTCCTAGCCTTTTAGGGGTACAAACAATAGTAATTGGGGCCTAGTGTGGTTGTGTACGTGTGATATACATACACTTTTTTGGGATCATATTTTCTATTCCGCTATTTAATCAAAAACCTTTGGGGATCAGTTAAATTGGGGGATAGTCTGTGTTGGTACGTGTGAGAGAGATCCACCTTTCCAAGTTGTTGGGGTTCATCTCATACTTCTGAAGGTTTGAGGGTGCTGCCTGTTCCATACTCCCCCTAGTCCTAGCCTTTTAGGGGTACAAACAATAGTAATTGGGGCCTAGTGTGGTTGTGTACGTGTGATATACATACACTTTTTTGGGATCATATTTTCTATTCCGCTATTTAATCAAAAACCTTTGGGGATCAGTTAAATTGGGGGATAGTCTGTGTTGGTACGTGTGAGAGAGATCCACCTTTCCAAGTTGTTGGGGTTCATCTCATACTTCTGAAGGTTTGAGGGTGCTGCCTGTTCCATACTCCCCCTACTCCTAGCCTTTTAGGGGTACAAACAATAGTAATTGGGGCCTAGTGTGGTTGTGTACGTGTGATATACATACACTTTTTTGGGATCATATTTTCTATTCCGCTATTTAATCAAAAACCTTTGGGGATCAGTTAAATTGGGGGATAGTCTGTGTTGGTACGTGTGAGAGAGATCCACCTTTCCAAGTTGTTGGGGTTCATCTCATACTTCTGAAGGTTTGAGGGTGCTGCCTGTTCCATACTCCCCCTACTCCTAGCCTTTTAGGGGTACAAACAATAGTAATTGGGGCCTAGTGTGGTTGTGTACGTGTGATATACATACACTTTTTTGGGATCATATTTTCTATTCCGCTATTTAATCAAAAACCTTTGGGGATCAGTTAAATTGGGGGATAGTCTGTGTTGGTACGTGTGAGAGAGATCCACCTTTCCAAGTTGTTGGGGTTCATCTCATACTTCTGAAGGTTTGAGGGTGCTGCCTGTTCCATACCCCCCCTACTCCTAGCCTTTTAGGGGTACAAACAATAGTAATTGGGGCCTAGTGTGGTTGTGTACGTGTGATATACATACACTTTTTTGGGATCATATTTTCTATTCCGCTATTTAATCAAAAACCTTTGGGGATCAGTTAAATTGGGGGATAGTCTGTGTTGGTACGTGTGAGAGAGATCCACCTTTCCAAGTTGTTGGGGTTCATCTCATACTTCTGAAGGTTTGAGGGTGCTGCCTGTTCCATACCCCCCCTACTCCTCATCTAGCCTTTTAGGGGTACAAACAATAGTAATTGGGGCCTAGTGTGGTTGTGTACGTGCGAGATACATACACTTTTTTTGATCATATTTCCTATTCCGCTATTCAATAAAAACCTTTGAGGATCAATTGAATTGCGGGATAGTCTGTGTCGGTACGTGTGAGAGAGATCCACCTTTCCAAGTTGTTGGGGTTCATCTCATACTTCTGAAGGTTTGAGGGTGCTGCCTGTTCCATACCCCCCCTACTCCTCATCTAGCCTTTTAGGGGTACAAACAATAGTAATTGGGGCCTAGTGTGGTTGTGTACGTGCGAGATACATACACTTTTTTTGATCATATTTCCTATTCCGCTATTCAATAAAAACCTTTGAGGATCAATTGAATTGCGGGATAGTCTGTGTCGGTACGTGTGAGAGAGATCCACCTTTCCAAGTTGTTGGGGTTCATCTCATACTTCTGAAGGTTTGAGGGTGCTGCCTGTTCCATACCCCCCCTACTCCTCATCTAGCCTTTTAGGGGTACAAACAATAGTAATTGGGGCCTAGTGTGGTTGTGTACGTGCGAGATACATACACTTTTTTTGATCATATTTCCTATTCCGCTATTCAATAAAAACCTTTGAGGATCAATTGAATTGCGGGATAGTCTGTGTCGGTACGTGTGAGAGAGATCCACCTTTCCAAGTTGTTGGGGTTCATCTCATACTTCTGAAGGTTTGAGGGTGCTGCCTGTTCCATACCCCCCCTACTCCTCATCTAGCCTTTTAGGGGTACAAACAATAGTAATTGGGGCCTAGTGTGGTTGTGTACGTGCGAGATACATACACTTTTTTTGATCATATTTCCTATTCCGCTATTCAATAAAAACCTTTGAGGATCAATTGAATTGCGGGATAGTCTGTGTCGGTACGTGTGAGAGAGATCCACCTTTCCAAGTTGTTGGGGTTCATCTCATACTTCTGAAGGTTTGAGGGTGCTGCCTGTTCCATACCCCCCCTACTCCTCATCTAGCCTTTTAGGGGTACAAACAATAGTAATTGGGGCCTAGTGTGGTTGTGTACGTGCGAGATACATACACTTTTTTTGATCATATTTCCTATTCCGCTATTCAATAAAAACCTTTGAGGATCAATTGAATTGCGGGATAGTCTGTGTCGGTACGTGTGAGAGAGATCCACCTTTCCAAGTTGTTGGGGTTCATCTCATACTTCTGAAGGTTTGAGGGTGCTGCCTGTTCCATACCCCCCCTACTCCTCATCTAGCCTTTTAGGGGTACAAACAATAGTAATTGGGGCCTAGTGTGGTTGTGTACGTGCGAGATACATACACTTTTTTTGATCATATTTCCTATTCCGCTATTCAATAAAAACCTTTGAGGATCAATTGAATTGCGGGATAGTCTGTGTCGGTACGTGTGAGAGAGATCCACCTTTCCAAGTTGTTGGGGTTCATCTCATACTTCTGAAGGTTTGAGGGTGCTGCCTGTTCCATACCCCCCCTACTCCTCATCTAGCCTTTTAGGGGTACAAACAATAGTAATTGGGGCCTAGTGTGGTTGTGTACGTGCGAGATACATACACTTTTTTTGATCATATTTCCTATTCCGCTATTCAATAAAAACCTTTGAGGATCAATTGAATTGCGGGATAGTCTGTGTCGGTACGTGTGAGAGAGATCCACCTTTCCAAGTTGTTGGGGTTCATCTCATACTTCTGAAGGTTTGAGGGTGCTGCCTGCTCCATACCCCCCCCTACTCCTCATCTAGCCTTTTAGGGGTACAAACAATAGTAATTGGGGCCTAGTGTGGTTGTGTACGTGCGAGATACATACACTTTTTTTGATCATATTTCCTATTCCGCTATTCAATAAAAACCTTTGAGGATCAATTGAATTGCGGGATAGTCTGTGTCGGTACGTGTGAGAGAGATCCACCTTTCCAAGTTGTTGGGGTTCATCTCATACTTCTGAAGGTTTGAGGGTGCTGCCTGTTCCATACTCCCCCTACTCCTCATCTAGCCTTTTAGGGGTACAAACAATAGTAATTGGGGCCTAGTGTGGTTGTGTACGTGTGATATACATACACTTTTTTTGGATCATATTTTCTATTCCGCTATTCAATAAAAACCTTTCTAGGGCAAGATCTTAAATTACAGAAATATGAGGAGACCGTCAAATAAGGGCCGTGGCCTGGGTCGTGGTGCTGCTGGTAGAGCTCCTGTTGCAAGGAGAGGACATGGTCGATCTGTGCCAGCTACACGCACAAGTGAAACACCTTCCTCAAGTGTGAGTAGGCGACAGAACCTGCATCAGTATTTGGTAGGGCATCAAACGCCCCTAGAAGTGATGAGGCCAGAACAAGTTGAGGCGATAGTAGATTGGTTTGCTGCTGACAGTGCCTCCAGTTCCTTCACATTGTCTCCCACCCAGTCTACTGCAGAAAGGTCAGAGTTGGCACCTGCAGCCAATGTCCAACCGTCTTTCACCTCACCCCCTTGCAAATCAGGCCAGCAGTCTGAGCCCCAAGCCATACAGCAGTCTCTTATTCTTTTTGAGGACTCTGTCAGCAGGGTTTCCCAGGGCCATCCACCTAGCCCTGCCCCAGAAGTGGAAGAGATTGAGTGCAGCGATGCCCAACCACTTATTTCTCAAGATGAGTACATGCAAGGATCATCGCAGCACGTCTCCGATGATGACGAAACGCAGGTGCCAACTGCTGCGGCGTTCAGCATTGTGGAGACCGACAAGGAGGGCAGGGGTGAAGACTGGGTGGAAGATGATGTGGAGGACGATGAGGTCCTCGACCCCACATGGAATGAACGTCATGCAGGTGAACTGAGTAGTTTGGAGGAAGAGGCGGTGGTCGCACAGAGCCACCAGCACAGCAGAAGAGGGAGCAGGGTGCAGAAGCGGAGCGGCCGTGCCCTAGACACTACGCCCGCTACTGCCCAACGCAGCAAGGGAACGAGCGCACCAAAGTCAGCTCAAAGGAGTTCTCTAGCGTGGAAGTTCTTTAGAAAATGTGCTGATGACAGGACACGAGTGGTTTGCACCCTGTGCAATCAGAGCTTGAAGCGAGGCATGAACCTTCTCAACCTGAGCACAACCTGCATGATCAGGCATCTAAGTGCAAAGCACGAGCTGCAGTGGAGTACACACCTTCAAAACCAAGAAACGTCTCTGGCTCATCCTGCTTCCTCTTCTGCTGCAGTCTCGGCCGCTCCAGCCACATCTGTAGTGATACCGGCACCTGCCACCCCGCAAACAGACGATCTGTCAGCAACACCACCACCTGGGTCACCAACAACCATCTCCACAATGTCCCGTGGAAGCGTTCAGCTTTCCATCTCCCAAACACTTGAGAGGAAGAGGAAGTACCCCCCTACCCACCCGCGATCCCTGGCCCTGAATGCCAGCATTTCAAAATTATTGGCCTTTGAAATGCTGTCATTCCGTCTGGTGGAGACGCACAGTTTTAAAAACCTTATGTCGGTGGCTGTCCCACAGTACGTCGTGCCCAGCCGCCACTACTTTTCCAGGCAAGCCATCCCTTCCCTGCACAACCAAGTGGGGGAAAAAATCAGGTGTGCACTGCGCAACGCCATCTGTGCCAAGGTCCACCTAACTACGGATACGTGGACCAGTAAGCACGGTCAGGGGCGTTATATCTCCCTAACGGCACACTGGGTAAATGCAGTGGCGGATGGGCCTGAGGCGGATAGCAATTTGGCGCATGTCCTTCCACCACCGAGGATTGCAGGGCGCTTCAGTTTGCCTCCTGTTCCTAACTCCTCCTACTCCGCTTCCTCATCCTCTACCGCCTCCTCATCCGGACAGCGTAACACCTTCACCACCAACTTCAGCACGGCCAGGGGTAAACGACAGCAGGCAGTTTTACAACTTGCCTGTTTGGGGGACAAACCACACACCGCGCAGGAGTTGTGGAGGAGCATGGAACAGCAGACAAATGAGTGGTTGCTGCCAGCGAGCCTCAAGCCCGGCCTGGTGGTGTGCGATAACGGGCGAAATCTCATAGCAGCTCTGGGCCTAGCCGGTTTGACGCACATCCCTTGCCTGGCGCATGTGCTGAATTTGGTGGTGCAGAGGTTCCTTAAAAACTACCCCGATATGTCAGAGCTGCTGCAGAAAGTGCGGGCCGTTTGTGCGCACTTTCGGCGTTCTCACCCTGCTGCTGCTCGCCTGGCAGCGCTGCAGCGTAACTTCGGCCTTCCCGCTCACCGCCTCATATGTGACGTGCCCACAAGGTGGAACTCCACCTTGCACATGCTGGAAAGACTGTGCGAGCAGCAGCAGGCCATAGTGGAGTTTCAGCTGCAGCACGCACGCGTGAGTCGCTCTGCGGAACAGCACCACTTCACCACCAATAACTGGGCCTCCATGCGAGACCTGTGTGCCTTGTTGCGCTGTTTTGAGTACTCCACCAACATGGCCAGTGGCAATGACGCCGTTCTCAGCTTAACTATCCCACTTCTATGCCTCCTTGAAAAAACAATTCGGGCGATGATGGAAGAGGATGTGGCACAGGATGAGGAGGAGGAGGAGGATGAAGAGGTAACATTTCCAAGGCTTTCAGGGCAGTCATTCGCAAGGGGCTCCGAGGGTGGGTTCCTGCACACGCAAACACCAGGGACGCAATTGTCCAGCAGGGGCACAGTTCTGGAGGATGAGGAGGATGAGGAGGAGGAGGAGCTGGAGGAGGAGATGGAACCATGTTCACAGCAGGGTGGCACCCAGGCCAGCTCATGGCCATCACTGGTGCGTGGCTGGGGGGATACAGAGGACACGGACCATACACCTCCCACAGAGGACAGCCTTTCGTTGCCTCTGGGCAGCCTGGCACACATGAGCGATTACATGCTGCAGTGTCTCCACAACGACCGCCGAGTTGCCCACATTCTAACTTGTGCTGATTACTGGGTGGCCACGCTGCTGGATCCCCGTTACAAGGACAACGTACCGTCCTTAATTCACTCACTGGAGCGCGATCGCAAGATGCGCGAGTACAAGCGCACGCTGGTAGACGCCATGCTGCTGGCATTCCCATCTGACAGCGGGGCCACAGTGGAAGCACAAGGCAGAGGAGGAGGAGGAGGAGGTCGCCAACGCAACCAGGGCACCGCCAGCACCTCAGAAGGCAGGGTTAGCATGGCCGAAATGTGGAAAAGCTTTGTCAGCACGCCACAACAAACAGCAGCACCAGCAGCTCAGATGGAACGTCTTAGCAGGAGGCAGCATTTTACCAACATGGTGGAGCAGTATGTGTGCACACGCCTACATGTAGTGAATGACGGGTCTGCCCCCTTCAACTTCTGGGTCTCCAAATTGGGCACATGGCCTGAGCTTGCCCTTTACGCCTTGGAGGTGCTGGCGTGCCCTGCAGCCAGTGTATTATCTGAACGGGTATTTAGCACGGCTGGGGGCGTTATAACAGACAAGCGCAGCCGCCTGTCCAGAGACAATGTGGACAAGCTCACGTTCATTAAAATGAACCAGGCATGGATCCCACGGGACTTTTCCGTACCTTATGCAGAATAGCAATGGATACCGACCTTACCCACCCATTGTTCCATTTTTGCTCTTTCTCACTCTTTTGGGGTGTACCCTCATTTAAAATTTGTGAAAAGAAGCAGTGTTGGCTACCTCGTCCTCCTCCTCAGGGCCAGATTAATGTAGGGGCTATTGGAGCTGCAGCTCCAGGCCCCTACCTTTTATATAGGCCCCGGGTTGGCCATATTCACTGTTACCGCTCTTCTGTCACTTGTAAACACAGAAGTCTGGCTTCTATGCTCGCTTCCCCAGGCAGCACCCTCAGAACCTCCCCACACAGCGTGAAGGCCGGACAAGGAGGGACAGTTGGCGATGCATGGATGTGTTTATGGGCTTCAGAGACAGCATCCCATGTTGAATTAGGCATGCATGGCTGCACCCTTCCTCCTCTGGGTGCATGGCAAGGCACGGCCCTAAGGCCCTTCAAAATCCTCAGCACCAAGCCCATGATGCTGTTAATCCGGCCCTGGTCCTCCTCCACCGCCGCTTCCACCTACACCGCCCATAGGTGTGCGCAGCCTATTGCATTAAGGTGTGCACCCCAAAGTTGAAATACACATGCATGTGTTTGCCAGCAGGGAGAGTAATGTATCGGGGCCATGTACCTGTAGGCAAGGAGAAATAGAGCAGAGCAGGTCCCAGGGAGATCTTTCCCATCTCCTCACTGGCAATGCTATGTGCCCTAGGTGATTAGGGTGTGCCCAGGCACACCCAGCACACCCTGTGCGCACGCCTATGTCACCGCCACATCCACCACCACCTCAACCTCCCTCCTACTCCATATGGGCCTCGTCCTTCAGAGATGAAGAAGAACATTGTTTTATTTTTCTGTTTTTTTTTGTTGTTTTAAGTTATTTCCCTATCCACATTTGTTTGCAGAGCACTTGCCATGCTCTTAATTACGTTTTGCTGCCATTTGCAGCACTCTAGCCCTTTCCTTTGGTGTTTTAGAGCCATTTTAGTGCCTTAAAGTTCGGGTCCCCATTGACTTCAATGGGGTTCGGTGTCCGGGAAAAGTTCGGTAAAAGTCCGGGACACGGACCCGGACTTTTTTTTAAAGTTCGGCCGAACCCGTCGAACACGGACATCTAGGTGTCCGCTCAACCCTAGTTAAGGGGGATTATGGTGTGAGGTTGAGCTTGGTCCCTTAGTTCCAGTGAAGGGAACTCTTAAGGCATCAGCATACCAAGACATTTTGGACAATTTCATGTTCCCAAATTGGGGGACCAGTTTACGGAAGGTCCCTTCCTGTTTCAACATGACTGTACACTAGTGCAGAAAGCAAGATCCATAAAGACATGGGTAAATGAGTTTGGGGTGGGAGAACTTGAAAGGCCTGCACAGAGTCCTGGCCTCAACCCAAAAGAACACCTTTGTGATGAATTAGAGCAGAGACTGCGAGCTAGGCCTTCTTGTCCAACATAAGTGCCTGACCTCACAAATGCACTTGTGGAACATTCCCATAGACACACTCCTAAACCTTGTGGACAGCCTTCCCAGACGAGTTGATGCTGTTTTAGCTGCAAAGGGTGGGCCAACTCAATATTGAACCCTACGGACTAAGACTGGGATGCCATTACATTTCAGTGTATAAAGGCAGGTGTCCCAATACTTTTGACAATATAGTGTGTGTGTGTATATATATATATATATATATATATATATATATATACATATACACACACAGTATCTCACAAAAGTAAGTACGCTCCTCACATTTTTGTGAATATTTTATTATATCTTTTCATGTGACACCACTGAAGAAATTCCACTTTCCTACAATGTAAAGTAGTGAGTGTACAGCTTGTATAACTATAAATTTGCTGTCCACTCAAAATAACTCAACACACAGCCAACAATGTCTACACCACTGGCAACAAAAGTGAGTACACCCCTAAGTGAAGATGTCCAAATTGGGCCCAAAGTGTCAATATTTTGTGTGGCCACCATTATTTTCCAGCACTGCCTCCACTCTCTTGGGCATGGAGTTCACTAGAGCTTCACAGGTTGCCATTGGAGTCCTCTTCCACTGAGGACATTACGGAGCTGGGGGATGTTAGAGACCTTGAGCTCCTCCACCTTCCGTTTGAGGATGCCCCACAGATGCTCAATAAGTCTTAAGACATGCTTGGCCAGTCCATCACATTTACCCTCAGTTTTTTTTAGCAAGGCAGTGGTTGTCTTAGAGGTGTGTTTGGGGTTGTTATCATGTTGGAATTCTGCCCTGGGGCCTAGTCTCTGAAGGGAGGGGATCATACTATGCTTCAGTATGTCACAGTACATGTTGGCATCCATGGTTCCTTCAATAAACTGTAGCTCCCAGTGCCAGCAGCACTCATGCAGCCCCAGACCATGACACTCCCACCACCATGCTTGACTGTAGGCAAGACACACATGTTTTGTACTCCTCCCCTGGTTGCCAGCACACATGCTTGACACCATCTCAACCTAATACGTTTATCTTGGTCTCATCAGACCACAGTATATGGTTCCAGTAATCCATGTCCTTAGTCTGCTTGTCTTCAGCAATCTGTTTGCGGGCTTTCTTGTGTATCATCTTTAGAAGATTTGATGCAGTGTGTGGTGGATGGCCTGAGCACTGACCGGCTGACCCCCCACCCCTTTAACCTCTGCAACAATGCTGGCAGCACTCATATGTCTATTTCCCAAAGACAATCTCTGGATATGACGCTGAACACGTGCACTCAGCTTCTTTGGTGGACCATGGCGAGGCCTTTTCTAAATGGAACCTGTCCTGTTAAACCACTGTGTGGTCTTAGCCATCGTGCTGCAGCTCAGTTTCAGGGTCTTGGCAATCTTCTTACAGCCTAGGACATCTTTATGTAGAGCAACAATTCTTTTTTTCAGATCCTCAGAGAGTTCTTTGCCATGAGGTGCCATGTTGAACTTCCAGTGACCAGTATGAGAGAGTGAGAGCGATAACACCAAATTTAACACACCTGCTCCCCATTCACACCTGAGACCTTGTAACACCTACTAGCCCAATTTGGACATATTCACATAGGGGCGTACTCACTTTTGTTGCCAGCGATTTAGACAATAATGGCTGTGTGTTGAGTTATTTTGAGGGGACATCCAATTTACACTGTTATACAAGCTTTACACTTACTACTTTACATTGTAGCAAAGTGTAATCTCTTCAGTTTTGTCACATGAAAAGATGTAATAAAAAATGTACAGAAATGTGAGGGGTGTGCTCACTTTTGTGAGATACTGTATATATCCCTCCAATCAGCTCTATCAGCAGTCCTCACTCAGCTCTACAGAGTGTATTTTTAGCTCCCCACCCTTTGCTTTCTGAAAGCTCAGGCAGATTGTATAAATTCTTCCCTTTGAACAGATGTGGAGGAGAGAGGGCTGCAGATAAACATGTACAACTTATATTGGAGGATTTGTTTAATCTCTGTTTATCCCCTGAGGCCAGTCACTTCACTGGGTATAGTGTATGTAAGGTTTACAACCACTTTAATCATTAATATGAATAACCACAGGTTAGCAGCCATTAAAAATAGATTTACTGGTTCCTCAGGCAATGGGCACCCTCGCTTTCACATCCCAGGAGCATTAATCTCATATAACCAGAAACAGAAGCCTATTTGGCAGGCAGTGCCAACAAATGTTGATACAAAGCCTGTCTGGACCAGAGAGGGCCAGCTGTGGACCCTAGTCAACTAATGTTGAACTCTAATTTATTCTCGAATTTCCACCTATCGCTGACCTCACTTAATCCTTCAAGGCTCTCTACGTATTTCTCTCACTCACTCTGTCAACTATGGTATCGCTGGTTGCCCTCTAGGGGACAGTTGGTGGACTACCAATAGATGGAATGCACTGATGTGACTTAAATGGAGTATGAATCTCTAGATCTGGGACTGGTACCGCCCCCTACCCTATGGCACAGTTTGTCCCCAAATAGGGTGTCGTGGAAGGGGGGGGGTGTTGCCCCCTTACAGTTCTCACTGACATACAATAACTGTTGTTCCAAATGTTATGCATGATCTGTTATTTGCTATCTCCTATGTTGTAAACACGAATGATTTATTTCAACGTTGTATAACTTTCTATGAATCTTCATTAAAGAAAAAAAAAAAATTTTTTACCTTTGCTTGAAAAATGTGTAATATGTACCATTTAGGTGTCCAAATCACTTCTTTCCCTAGTGAATTATTTTATCAGAAACTTGGTGACATTTTTTAAAAAAAGGTTCCCTCTACCTCTCAAAAATATACAGCAGGACCTAAATCCCTGGACAGGAGACATACACATGTGATTTGGGTGAAATAGCATTCTAATAATGAACATGAGCAGGAACACAGGTCACGGGTAGCTGAAGAACATCCAGCAATGAGCACACATCTAGGCCTCCTTTAAATAGGCAGCTCGGTGTCATTCCCAGAACTGGATGTGCATGGGCATGCACCAAAGCGCATGCACATCCACGTCGAATGCGAGCTGTCAGTGCACAATGGTGACTGCCCAAGTTCATCTCTTTGCTGGCACATGTGCACGAGCTTAAGAAGCATGAGTATTAGCATTAGCATTAGCTGTACAAGTATTTGTCCCTTGACACCCTCCTGCTATATTTTGCTATGTAAATACTATACTATTCAAGATAAATGTATTTTTACTTATACAGAATAAGTATATATAGTATATATAGTATAAATTATGATGGCATTAATATTGTGTCTATGGAAGGTAGTCACCTAAATAAAGAAAGAAAACTTCCCACTATGAGGCACACATTTACACTCCTCTTGCCTCCCAAATGGCAGTGGTTTGTGAGCAACCCATCATTAGGCATGAGTACATCATGTGGGGAGTTGAACATTGTTCTTTGCATATACTGACTTTTATAAACCAGGGCAAATTTTGAGCTTCAGAAAGTCAGTATTTACATAAAAATAGTGAAAGTCAGTGGATGAACATGGATGGTCATGAGAGCATGTAAAAGAAAGAAGCAGGCACATTTTGTGTTAATTTACAGTTTGTGCACTTAAAAAAAAATTAAAATAAAATTATATATATTATATATATATGCATGCCACTTCATATATATGAAGTGGCATGCAGTATTATTATAGGGATACAATTACAGAATATTATTTAGATTGCTAAGTATATTAAATTATTTTATATTCTATAAATATATCAAGTAAAATGCAGATGTCTACTGGGCACTGATTTCTGAAAACATTGTTCCATGATGCGCCAATAGCAATAATCCTGAGTAAATATAGTTCTGTCTATTGTACTTTAATAGAAGGCAAATGTGAGCCTGGAGAAATCTCTTCAGTGGACCATGAAAAAGCCTTTTGCATTGATTTTACAATGGATTTGCTGAAAACCTTTTTAATAAAACACAGAAGAGGAACATTTTTCTGTATTATGTCACTGGGTCGAAAAATAAATGACATCTAAAGAACATGCGGAGAAGGATTAACAGTTTGCTAACTGTTGGGATTATTGAACTGATTTTAAACAAACAATTAACCTGGTCTGTTCTATCCTGGCAACAATGGGTTGAACAAATTTATCTTCATATCCTTCCTGAAGCATACAAGACATGTTCTTGACAAATGGATCCATGACATCAACCACTTTACACTGCAAAATATTTGGGGGATAGATAGATAGATGATAGATAGATAGATAGATAGATAGATAGATAGATAGATAGATAGATAGATAGATAGATAGATAGATAGATAGATAGATAGATAGATAGATAGATAGATAGATAGATAGATAGATAGATAGATAGATAGATAGATAGATAGATAGATAGATAGATAGATAGATAGATAGAGAGATAGATAGATAGATAGATAGATAGATAGATAGATAGATAGATAGATAGATAGATAGATAGATAGATAGATAGATAGATAGATAGATAGATAGATAGATAGATAGATAGATAGATAGATAGATAGATAGATAGTTCTGTTAAAGAGAAACAAATTTGTTTAGGATCATTTAAGATTTTAAAGCAAACCTGTACTAAACAAATGCGGTGACTGATAACCTTTCCTTCTGAAATACTAGTTACCATGACAATCCTTTGGCTTCGGCACATTTTAAGGCACTAACCTGATTCATTTAGGAAGTTGAAACGTAATTAGTGTTCCTCAAGGCATACCCTCACAGCAGTTTGGCCTTAGCTGATGACTACCCCTAAGTCATTCAATAGATACTCACAGTCATGGAGGAGGGTAGGTGCTAGGTAACAAAGAAAATGGAGCATGAAAGAGGCACACAGCACTTTGGATCTGGAAGCAGATGTAGCTGCATGTGCAGATGAGATGCAGTGGTGGCTAAAGGCTGCAGTGCGCAAGGGGACACAAAGTTAGCTAGACATTGGGGTGCTGAGGTTGTGCAGTAGAGGCCAGAGGTCACAGGGTCAGAGATGGCATAGCAGAAGCTTGAGACTGCAGGTGCACAGGTGTCTGATACTTTGGATGCAGTAGAGATGCAGCAGAGGTTCAGACTTTAGATGCAATTAAAGCTCTGCTGCAGATGCAGGAAAGACTAGGCTAGGGGTGTAGTGAAAACTTGGATGCAGGTGTACTGGGGACTTGGCTGCACGGACAGTACTTTGTGGGCACCAGTGTTAATTTTGGCAGCAAATTTCAATTTAGTTTTAGTCTTAGTCTTAGGACTAAAATGGCATTTTAGTTTTAGTCCTATTTTAGTCTTCTGCAAGTGTTTTAGTTTTAGTCGTATTTAGTCGACTAAAACTCCAGTATATTTTAGTCGACTAAAACGCCCTACATTTTAGTCGACTAAAACTCATTTTAGTCATCTATAATCAAATGGGTGTGGTTCAATTGTAATTTGTAATGCATTATTTAAGCATTTCTCTACAATTTCCAAACTCATTATATACTACTGCTGGTCCTGGAGTGAAAAATCTAATATGTTATTATTTATGCTTTGAGCATGCACCAGTGTTAATTTTTGGCAGCAAATTTCGATTTAGTTTTAGTTATAGTCTTTTGACTAAAATGCCATTTTAGTTTTAGTCGTATTTTAGTCTTAAGACTAAAATGCCATTTTAGTTTTAGTCGTATTTTAGTCATCTGAATTGTGTTAGTCGACGAAAACGTTTTAGTCGGTTTTAGTCGACGAAATTTACACTGGTGGGCACAAGACTGAGTTGTTTGCAGGCTTCAGAAACTCTGGGGAGTGTAAGGTTTTCATAGATAAGGGGAGCATACTCTTTTTTATTTTAGCGGTGAAAAAATGTCCCACTTGAGGTTAACCCTTTCTCTCTTGCACACACAGTAAAATGCAGTTTAGGCTTGAAGATTAGTAAAAACCTAAAATATTATTTATTTTCTAAAAGCAGGGACCACAGAGACTAAAATGATGGTAGTTGCAATTCTGTGTCACAGTATAATAGGGAGACTGTTTATCAAACACCAAATTCCAGTAAAAAATATGCTAAAGTTAATTATAGAGTACACTAACACAATACATTTTGAAAGGTTTTTGATCTCTAGATAGCTGAAGAAATATGTGTTTGCCTCTTTCCCTTGTGTAAATTGTAAAGTTGTTTGGTGCCTCAGACCAATGGGGGGGGGGGGGGACTTTGTGGGCAAGTAAAGTTGTATACAGGTGTATAAATAAAAATAATTTATTTTGAAGAGAAAAGTAAATACAATTATACATTCATTTAGTGTTAGGTTAGAGACTAGTGTTGAGCGAACACGGACTGTATTATTCGTGTTCGTACCGAATAATTGGATTTTTTGTACCCGAACACGGACACGGACACTTTACTGTATGTTCGGGTAAAAATCCGTGTTCGGTCGTTTTATTTCCGGGTTTTGCATGCTTTGGCGCTCTTTTCATGGCGGGCTTTCAACAGCCAATCAACAATCGTTTAACTGGTGTGCCTTAAGCCATCCCAGCCATGCCTGCAAATGTCTCAGTAGCTGTGATTGGCCGTCTGAAGCATGTGACCAAGTCTTTATAAGTTCGAGGCAGCCGCAGCGGCGTCATTATGCTGCTTAGATTCAGGGACAGAGCACACATCAACGTGCTGGCTGCTGATTAGGGAAAGATAGGCAGGAAAAAACCATTTGTGTCCGGATAGAATTGAGGGACAGGCCGGAGTGTTTAGGCAGGGCGAGTTGTAGGCATTTTAGGGATAGAGTCTGCTGAATTATAGGGTCAGTGTCTTCTACAAACTACAATCGATATTGCTGTGTGGGGGGTGGGGTCTGCACTCAATCCTGATCTACGATCTCTTCTCAATCCTGTTAGGGACAGAGTCTGCTGAATTTTAGGGAAACTGTGTTCTACAAACTACAATCGATATTGCTGTGTGGTGTGGGATTGGAGATAGGCAGGTGTCAGTGATCCACATCCATTTTTCTGTGTGTGAGCTGCAGTGAACACAATCTTTTTGGGCTGCAGTGAACACAATCTTTTTGGGCTGCAGTGAACACAATCTTTTTGGGCTGCAGTGAACACAATCTTTTTGGGGTGCAGTGAACAAAATCTTTTTGGGGTGCAGTGAACACAATCCTTTTTGGTGTGCAGTGAACACAATCTTTGTGGGGTGCAGTGAACAAAATCCTTTGTGGGGTGCAGTGAACACAATCTTTTTGGGGTGCAGTGAACAAAATCCTTTTTGGGGTGCAGTGAACAACATCCTTTTTGGGGTGCAGTGAACACAATCTTTTTGGGGTGCAGTGAACAAAATCCTTTGTGGGGTGCAGTGAACACAATCTTTTTGGGGTGCAGTGAACACAATCTTTTTGGGGTGGAGTGAACAACATCCTTTTTGGGGTGCAGTGAACAAAATCCTTTTTGGGGTGCAGTGAACAAAATCATTTTTGGGGTGCAGTGAACACAATCTTTTTGGGGTGCAGTGAACACAATCTTTGTGGGGTGCAGTGAACACAATCTTTTTGGGGTGGAGTGAACAACATCCTTTTTGGGGTGCAGTGAACAACATCCTTTTTGGGGTGCAGTGAACACAATCTTTTTGGGGTGCAGTGAACACAATCTTTGTGGGGTACAGTGAACAGAATCTTTGTGGGGTGCAGTGAACACAATCTTTGGGGGGTACAGTGAACACAATCTTTGTGAGGTGCAGTGAACACAATCTTTGTGGGGTGCAGTGAACACAATCATTGTGGGGTGCAGTGAACTCAATCTTTGTGGGGTACAGTGAACACAATCTCATACTTCTGAAGGTTTGAGGGTGCTGCCTGTTCCATACTCCCCCTACTCCTCATCTAGCCTTTTAGGGGTACAAACAATAGTAATTGGGGCCTAGTGTGGTTGTGTACGTGTGATATACATACACTTTTTTGGGATCATATTTTCTATTCCGCTATTTAATCAAAAACCTTTGGGGATCAGTTAAATTGGGGGATAGTCTGTGTTGGTACGTGTGAGAGAGATCCACCTTTCCAAGTTGTTGGGGTTCATCTCATACTTCTGAAGGTTTGAGGGTGCTGCCTGTTCCATACTCCCCCTACTCCTCATCTAGCCTTTTAGGGGTACAAACAATAGTAATTGGGGCCTAGTGTGGTTGTGTACGTGTGATATACATACACTTTTTTGGGATCATATTTTCTATTCCGCTATTTAATCAAAAACCTTTGGGGATCAGTTAAATTGGGGGATAGTCTGTGTTGGTACGTGTGAGAGAGATCCACCTTTCCAAGTTGTTGGGGTTCATCTCATACTTCTGAAGGTTTGAGGGTGCTGCCTGTTCCATACTCCCCCTACTCCTAGCCTTTTAGGGGTACAAACAATAGTAATTGGGGCCTAGTGTGGTTGTGTACGTGTGATATACATACACTTTTTTGGGATCATATTTTCTATTCCGCTATTTAATCAAAAACCTTTGGGGATCAGTTAAATTGGGGGATAGTCTGTGTTGGTACGTGTGAGAGAGATCCACCTTTCCAAGTTGTTGGGGTTCATCTCATACTTCTGAAGGTTTGAGGGTGCTGCCTGTTCCATACTCCCCCTACTCCTAGCCTTTTAGGGGTACAAACAATAGTAATTGGGGCCTAGTGTGGTTGTGTACGTGTGATATACATACACTTTTTTGGGATCATATTTTCTATTCCGCTATTTAATCAAAAACCTTTGGGGATCAGTTAAATTGGGGGATAGTCTGTGTTGGTACGTGTGAGAGAGATCCACCTTTCCAAGTTGTTGGGGTTCATCTCATACTTCTGAAGGTTTGAGGGTGCTGCCTGTTCCATACTCCCCCTACTCCTAGCCTTTTAGGGGTACAAACAATAGTAATTGGGGCCTAGTGTGGTTGTGTACGTGTGATATACATACACTTTTTTGGGATCATATTTTCTATTCCGCTATTTAATCAAAAACCTTTGGGGATCAGTTAAATTGGGGGATAGTCTGTGTTGGTACGTGTGAGAGAGATCCACCTTTCCAAGTTGTTGGGGTTCATCTCATACTTCTGAAGGTTTGAGGGTGCTGCCTGTTCCATACTCCCCCTACTCCTAGCCTTTTAGGGGTACAAACAATAGTAATTGGGGCCTAGTGTGGTTGTGTACGTGTGATATACATACACTTTTTTGGGATCATATTTTCTATTCCGCTATTTAATCAAAAACCTTTGGGGATCAGTTAAATTGGGGGATAGTCTGTGTTGGTACGTGTGAGAGAGATCCACCTTTCCAAGTTGTTGGGGTTCATCTCATACTTCTGAAGGTTTGAGGGTGCTGCCTGTTCCATACTCCCCCTACTCCTCATCTAGCCTTTTAGGGGTACAAACAATAGTAATTGGGGCCTAGTGTGGTTGTGTACGTGTGATATACATACACTTTTTTGGGATCATATTTTCTATTCCGCTATTTAATCAAAAACCTTTGGGGATCAGTTAAATTGGGGGATAGTCTGTGTTGGTACGTGTGAGAGAGATCCACCTTTCCAAGTTGTTGGGGTTCATCTCATACTTCTGAAGGTTTGAGGGTGCTGCCTGTTCCATACTCCCCCTACTCCTAGCCTTTTAGGGGTACAAACAATAGTAATTGGGGCCTAGTGTGGTTGTGTACGTGTGATATACATACACTTTTTTGGGATCATATTTTCTATTCCGCTATTTAATCAAAAACCTTTGGGGATCAGTTAAATTGGGGGATAGTCTGTGTTGGTACGTGTGAGAGAGATCCACCTTTCCAAGTTGTTGGGGTTCATCTCATACTTCTGAAGGTTTGAGGGTGCTGCCTGTTCCATACTCCCCCTACTCCTAGCCTTTTAGGGGTACAAACAATAGTAATTGGGGCCTAGTGTGGTTGTGTACGTGTGATATACATACACTTTTTTGGGATCATATTTTCTATTCCGCTATTTAATCAAAAACCTTTGGGGATCAGTTAAATTGGGGGATAGTCTGTGTTGGTACGTGTGAGAGAGATCCACCTTTCCAAGTTGTTGGGGTTCATCTCATACTTCTGAAGGTTTGAGGGTGCTGCCTGTTCCATACTCCCCCTACTCCTAGCCTTTTAGGGGTACAAACAATAGTAATTGGGGCCTAGTGTGGTTGTGTACGTGTGATATACATACACTTTTTTGGGATCATATTTTCTATTCCGCTATTCAATAAAAACCTTTGAGGATCAATTGAATTGCGGGATAGTCTGTGTCGGTACGTGTGAGAGAGATCCACCTTTCCAAGTTGTTGGGGTTCATCTCATACTTCTGAAGGTTTGAGGGTGCTGCCTGTTCCATACTCCCCCTACTCCTCATCTAGCCTTTTAGGGGTACAAACAATAGTAATTGGGGCCTAGTGTGGTTGTGTACGTGTGATATACATACACTTTTTTTGGATCATATTTTCTATTCCGCTATTCAATAAAAACCTTTCTAGGGCAAGATCTTAAATTACAGAAATATGAGGAGACCGTCAAATAAGGGCCGTGGCCTGGGTCGTGGTGCTGCTGGTAGAGCTCCTGTTGCAAGGAGAGGACATGGTCGATCTGTGCCAGCTACACGCACAAGTGAAACACCTTCCTCAAGTGTGAGTAGGCGACAGAACCTGCATCAGTATTTGGTAGGGCATCAAACGCCCCTAGAAGTGATGAGGCCAGAACAAGTTGAGGCGATAGTAGATTGGTTTGCTGCTGACAGTGCCTCCAGTTCCTTCACATTGTCTCCCACCCAGTCTACTGCAGAAAGGTCAGAGTTGGCACCTGCAGCCAATGTCCAACCGTCTTTCACCTCACCCCCTTGCAAATCAGGCCAGCAGTCTGAGCCCCAAGCCATACAGCAGTCTCTTATTCTTTTTGAGGACTCTGTCAGCAGGGTTTCCCAGGGCCATCCACCTAGCCCTGCCCCAGAAGTGGAAGAGATTGAGTGCAGCGATGCCCAACCACTTATTTCTCAAGATGAGTACATGCAAGGATCATCGCAGCACGTCTCCGATGATGACGAAACGCAGGTGCCAACTGCTGCGGCGTTCAGCATTGTGGAGACCGACAAGGAGGGCAGGGGTGAAGACTGGGTGGAAGATGATGTGGAGGACGATGAGGTCCTCGACCCCACATGGAATGAACATCATGCAGGTGACCTGAGTAGTTTGGAGGAAGAGGCGGTGGTCGCACAGAGCCACCAGCACAGCAGAAGAGGGAGCAGGGTGCAGAAGCGGAGCGGCCGTGCCCTAGACACTACGCCCGCTACTGCCCAACGCAGCAAGGGAACGAGCGCACCAAAGTCAGCTTAAAGGAGTTCTCTAGCGTGGAAGTTCTTTAGAAAATGTGCTGATGACAGGACACGAGTGGTTTGCACCCTGTGCAATCAGAGCTTGAAGCGAGGCATGAACCTTCTCAACCTGAGCACAAACCTGCATGATCAGGCATCTAAGTGCAAAGCACGAGCTGCAGTGGAGTACACACCTTCAAAACCAAGAAACGTCTCTGGCTCATCCTGCTTCCTCTTCTGCTGCAGTCTCGGCCGCTCCAGCCACATCTGTAGTGATACCGGCACCTGCCACCCCGCAAACAGACGATCTGTCAGCAACACCACCACCTGGGTCACCAACAACCATCTCCACAATGTCCCGTGGAAGCGTTCAGCTTTCCATCTCCCAAACACTTGAGAGGAAGAGGAAGTACCCCCCTACCCACCCGCGATCCCTGGCCCTGAATGCCAGCATTTCAAAATTATTGGCCTTTGAAATGCTGTCATTCCGTCTGGTGGAGACGCACAGTTTTAAAAACCTTATGTCGGTGGCTGTCCCACAGTACGTCGTGCCCAGCCGCCACTACTTTTCCAGGCAAGCCATCCCTTCCCTGCACAACCAAGTGGGGGAAAATATCAGGTGTGCACTGCGCAACGCCATCTGTGCCAAGGTCCACCTAACTACGGATACGTGGACCAGTAAGCACGGTCAGGGGCGTTATATCTCCCTAACGGCACACTGGGTAAATGCAGTGGCGGATGGGCCTGAGGCGGATAGCAATTTGGCGCATGTCCTTCCACCACCGAGGATTGCAGGGCGCTTCAGTTTGCCTCCTGTTCGTAACTCCTCCTACTCCGCTTCCTCATCCTCTACCGCCTCCTCATCCGGACAGCGTAACACCTTCACCACCAACTTCAGCACGGCCAGGGGTAAACGACAGCAGGCAGTTTTACAACTTGCCTGTTTGGGGGACAAACCACACACCGCGCAGGAGTTGTGGAGGAGCATGGAACAGCAGACAAATGAGTGGTTGCTGCCAGCGAGCCTCAAGCCCGGCCTGGTGGTGTGTGATAACGGGCGAAATCTCATAGCAGCTCTGGGCCTAGCCGGTTTGACGCACATCCCTTGCCTGGCGCATGTGCTGAATTTGGTGGTGCAGAGGTTCCTTAAAAACTACCCCGATATGTCAGAGCTGCTGCAGAAAGTGCGGGCCGTTTGTGCGCACTTTCGGCGTTCTCACCCTGCTGCTGCTCGCCTGGCAGCGCTGCAGCGTAACTTCGGCCTTCCCGCTCACCGCCTCATATGTGACGTGCCCACAAGGTGGAACTCCACCTTGCACATGCTGGAAAGACTGTGCGAGCAGCAGCAGGCCATAGTGGAGTTTCAGCTGCAGCACGCACGCGTGAGTCGCTCTGCGGAACAGCACCACTTCACCACCAATAACTGGGCCTCCATGCGAGACCTGTGTGCCTTGTTGCGCTGTTTTGAGTACTCCACCAACATGGCCAGTGGCAATGACGCCGTTCTCAGCTTAACTATCCCACTTCTATGCCTCCTTGAAAAAACAATTCGGGCGATGATGGAAGAGGATGTGGCACAGGATGAGGAGGAGGAGGAGGATGAAGAGGTAACATTTCCAAGGCTTTCAGGGCAGTCATTCGCAAGGGGCTCCGAGGGTGGGTTCCTGCACACGCAAACGCCAGGGACGCAATTGTCCAGCAGGGGCACAGTTCTGGAGGATGAGGAGGATGAGGAGGAGGAGGAGCTGGAGGAGGAGATGGAACCATGTTCACAGCAGGGTGGCACCCAGGCCAGCTCATGGCCATCACTGGTGCCTGGCTGGGGGGATACAGAGGACACGGACGATACACCTCCCACAGAGGACAGCCTTTCGTCGCCTCTGGGCAGCCTGGCACACATGAGCGATTACATGCTGCAGTGTCTCCACAACGACCGCCGAGTTGCCCACATTCTAACTTGTGCTGATTACTGGGTGGCCACGCTGCTGGATCCCCGTTACAAGGACAACGTACCGTCCTTAATTCACTCACTGGAGCGCGATCGCAAGATGCGCGAGTACAAGCGCACGCTGGTAGACGCCATGCTGCTGGCATTCCCATCTGACAGCGGGGCCACAGTGGAAGCACAAGGCAGAGGAGGAGGAGGAGGAGGTCGCCAACGCAACCAGGGCACCGCCAGCACCTCAGAAGGCAGGGTTAGCATGGCCGAAATGTGGAAAAGCTTTGTCAGCACGCCACAACAAACAGCAGCACCAGCAGCTCAGATGGAACGTCTTAGCAGGAGGCAGCATTTTACCAACATGGTGGAGCAGTATGTGTGCACACGCCTACATGTAGTGAATGACGGGTCTGCCCCCTTCAACTTCTGGGTCTCCAAATTGGGCACATGGCCTGAGCTTGCCCTTTACGCCTTGGAGGTGCTGGCGTGCCCTGCAGCCAGTGTATTATCTGAACGGGTATTTAGCACGGCTGGGGGCGTTATAACAGACAAGCGCAGCCGCCTGTCCAGAGACAATGTGGACAAGCTCACGTTCATTAAAATGAACCAGGCATGGATCCCACGGGACTTTTCCGTACCTTATGCAGAATAGCAATGGATACCGACCTTACCCACCCATTGTTCCATTTTTGCTCTTTCTCACTCTTTTGGGGTGTACCCTCATTTAAAATTTTTGAAAAGAAGCAGTGTTGGCTACCTCGTCCTCCTCCTCAGGGCCAGATTAATGTAGGGGCTATTGGAGCTGCAGCTCCAGGCCCCTACCTTTTATATAGGCCCCGGGTTGGCCATATTCACTGTTACCGCTCTTCTGTCACTTGTAAACACAGAAGTCTGGCTTCTATGCTCGCTTCCCCAGGCAGCACCCTCAGAACCTCCCCACACAGCGTGAAGGCCGGACAAGGAGGGACAGTTGGCGATGCATGGATGTGTTTATGGGCTTCAGAGACAGCATCCCATGTTGAATTAGGCATGCATGGCTGCACCCTTCCTCCTCTGGGTGCATGGCAAGGCACGGCCCTTAAGGCCCTTCAAAATCCTCAGCACCAAGCCCATGATGCTGTTAATCCGGCCCTGGTCCTCCTCCACCGCCGCTTCCACCTACACCGCCCATAGGTGTGCGCAGCCTATTGCATTAAGGTGTGCACCCCAAAGTTGAAATACACATGCATGTGTTTGCCAGCAGGGAGAGTAATGTATCGGGGCCATGTACCTGTAGGCAAGGAGAAATAGAGCAGAGCAGGTCCCAGGGAGATCTTTCCCATCTCCTCACTGGCAATGCTATGTGCCCTAGGTGATTAGGGTGTGCCCAGGCACACCCAGCACACCCTGTGCGCACGCCTATGTCACCGCCACATCCACCACCACCTCAACCTCCCTCCTACTCCATATGGGCCTCGTCCTTCAGAGATGAAGAAGAACATTGTTTTATTTTTCTGGTTTTTTTTTGTTGTTTTAAGTTATTTCCCTATCCACATTTGTTTGCAGAGCACTTGCCATGCTCTTAATTACGTTTTGCTGCCATTTGCAGCACTCTAGCCCTTTCCTTTGGTGTTTTAGAGCCATTTTAGTGCCTTAAAGTTCGGGTCCCCATTGACTTCAATGGGGTTCGGTGTCCGGGAAAAGTTCGGTAAAAGTCCGGGACACGGACCCGGACTTTTTTTTAAAGTTCGGCCGAACCCGTCGAACACGGACATCTAGGTGTTCGCTCAACCCTATTAGAGACCCAAGGTGAAGAAGTGAATAAAGGTTTAGAAAGTTTTGTGACATGGTGTGGCATGGTGACTTATTTGGCATGTGTTTCTCTGTGGGCTTGGAATATAGGCAGAGAAAATTCCAATAAAGTATCCTACGTGTTTCGCCTCAGTTTTAGCCTTTATCAAGGATTTTTTAAACACCATATCTGAAGCGGTAATAAATACTGGTTCAGTATATAAATATGCAGCCCACGGGGAATATACCATTGGTGCAAAGTTGAGATTTATAAAGATAAATTATGTTTTTAAATTGCCTGTTCCATATAATATTCTCTCTTGGTCCCTGAATCGCAGTGGGAACCTGTGGATGTGCTGTTCCTGGAATGGTACATATTATAATATAAATAAATGTGGAGTATTTTCCCGGATGGATAAATTCATATACCAAAGACTTGATTAATTTATCTCACAGACTTGTGCTGCAAATAATTGCAGCTATGCTGGTAAAGCTCCAGAGGGGGGAGCCCCTGGGTTTCAGGTATCCAACCGGTAGTTGCCAAAGGCACTATAAAAGAATAAAGGTAGGTATCTCTATCTGTTCAGCGGTACAAAGATTGTAACAATTTGCATATAGGTGAGTGAGTATTTTATTTGTGAAAAAATGTATCAACTAAGTGCTGAAAAAACTTTCTCCTTGGTGGTGGAGAGAAGAGGACATGATTCCACTATTAAACTCATGATTGAGGTCCTTTTGGAGCAGTTTCCTAGTTTTGTCCTGGGCAGCGCTTCCTGCGTCTTCACTTCTCCCTCTCTGCGAGGGAAGTGAGGACTGGTGAGATTCCCCAGCCTTTTATGTCCGTCCGCTCATGCGCACTAAAGCGCCGCACGAAACTGAACGTGACGCCCATCACGCAGTTTCATCCTTTCTCCGCATGCGTGGCAAGGCTGCGCGCGCAATGGGAGGCCGTCAGGGCGTACTACTTGGCTGTTGACACGGAAAATGGAGCTGGTATCCCCGATGGGGGACCAGATCGGGGTGTGGATGGTAGAGCTCCTTTTGGCTCCTAGAAAGCCCCGGTTCTGAGCCGGGGCTTTCCGTGCTGGGTGCGAGACTAGTGGTACATAGGATCTTGACATGGTTGCGGCATTACAATATATAAAAAAAATATATATTTTCATTAGTGAAAGGAAGATGGAGAAGTGAAGATGCAGGAAGTGCTGCCCAGGACAAAACTAGGAGACTGCTGCAAAAGGACCTCAATCGTGAGTTTAATAGTGGAATTATGTCCACTTCTTTCCACCACCAAGGAGAAAGTTTTTTCAGCACTTAGCTGATTCATTTTTTCACAAATAAAATACTCACTCACCTATATGTAAATTGTTACGATCTTTGTACCTCTGAACAGATAGAGATACCTACCTTTATTCTTTTATAGTGCCTTTGGCAACTACCCGTTGGATACCGGAAAATCAGGGGCTCCCCCCTCTGGAGCTTTACCAACCTAGATGCAATTATTTGCAGCACAAGTCTGTGAGTTAAATTAATCAAGTCTTTGGTAGTGATGGACGAACATCGGTCGGGGCGGTTCGCGAATGTCAGCCGCAAATTTTCTCAAAAGTCCGCAAACCACAAGTTCGCGGCGGGCCCCATTGACTTTAATGGGAGGCGAACTTTAAAAACCTTTAGGTCATATTTGCAGCCACAAAAGATGTATTAGCTGTGCACAAATAGTCCCAGCACATGGACAATGTCATAACAGAAGTATTGCAATTGAAAAAGTTGCCCTAAAATTTGTTTTTTTACAGCAAAAAATTATTTTTTTCATAAATCAGCCAGAACTGACAGCAGCCGGTAAATACATGTCAAATACATATAGGGTCCATTCACACATCTGTAAAATGGGTCCACATCCATTCCACAATTTGGCGGAACCTTTACAGACCCATTGATTTTCAATTCCAGTCTGAAAAATTAGGCATTCACAGGATAAAGGATTCCCTAAATTTTTTCACATTTATTTATTTATTGTCAAATATCACTCTGTTTGTTTTACACCGAATTTTGTTTTTCATTCACAGGATAAAGAAGTAAGTGTCGGCCATTCCAGGCCCCAAAAATTTGCCCACATGCATTTACCTGACAGTTCAGAACGTTGTATTCTGTGGCTGAAGGTACATTAGGCATTCACAGGATACAGAAGTAAGTGTCGGCCAGTATTGGCCCCAAAAATCAACCCACATGGGTTTACCTGACAGCAAAGAAAGTTGTATTCTGTGGTTGGAGGTACATTAGGTATTCACAGAAAAAATAATTGTCGGCCCTGAAAGGCCCCAAAAATCTGCCATTCAATGGACATGAAATGCCTTTTATGCTGCTGTATTTAGCGAAGACAAGGACCAGGAATTGTTGTAGGTGGATGGCGGTCTGGCGGATATTTGTGGCCTGGCATGAGGAATTTCAATAAAACATGGTTTACTGGTCACATGTGTTGAATTCCTCAGAGATCCATGCCTCATTCATTTTTATAAATGTGAGGTAGTCTACACTGTCATGAGCTAGGTGAGTGCGCTTATTGGTCACAATCCCCCCTGCTGTGCTGAACGTCCTTACGGACAGGACACTGGATGGGGGGCAAGCCAACATTTCCATTGCAAATTGTGCAAGCTCTGGCCAGAGGCCAAGCCTGCCCACCCAGTAGTCCAGGGGTTCATCACTCCTCAGAGTGTCCACATCGGCCGTTAAGCCGATGTAGTCGGACACCTGTCAGTCTAGGCGTTCCCTGATGCTGGATCTGGAGTACAGCTGACGATGGTTCGGCTGAAAGAAGGATCTCATATCTGAAGTGACCAAGACATCTTCAAACCGCCCTCTTCTTGCAGGCGCTGTTGGATTGCTACCCACAACTGTCTCTCTTTGGCTGGAAATTCCTCTGCCAGCACATGCAAAAGAAGAATGTAGCATTTCCCTCAGCAAGGCCTGGAAGTGCTGCATTCTGACCGCCCTCTGTGATTGTGGAAACATTTCCGCCATTTTTTGTTTGTACCGGCGGTCTAAGTACGTTGCCACCCAGTACTGGTCCTTGGCCTTTATGCTTTTTATACGGGGGTCCCCCTTAAAACACTGGAGCATGAAGGCCCCCATTCGCACTAAACTGGAAGCGGTGTAGTGGCCTGCTTCCAGCTCATCATCCTGGATAATGTCGTCCTCGTTCTCCTTCCCCCTTCCACGGATAACACCAGGGATCCCAGAAAGGTTTAAAGCATGCTCTTCTTGCTCCTCATCCCCCCCCAGCACCATCCTCCTCTAACTCCTCTTCAGACTCCTGCTGTTGACTTGTCTCAGATGGAGTAGCACCCACTGGGAATTCATCCAACATTGCGACTTCCTCATCTTCCTGCTCCTCGACGGCTTGATCAATGACACAACACAATGCACGCTCCAGAAAGAAGGCGTAAGGTACGATGTCACTGATGGCGCCCTGGCCGTGACTGACCAGTTTGGTGATCTCATCGAATGGTAAACGAATGACGTTAAGCGCCAAAAATACCTGCGCTTGTTGGATAAAGTGCAAACGTGCTGTATGAATAAGTAAATGAATAATGTATATGTGCTAGTGAGTAAGTGAATTATTTGTTAGGAAATATAGGAATCAATAATAGTGTAAAATGTGCACAATGTAATGGTGTAAACCAATAATCTAGGGAGCTGCAACTCAATCGTAAAAAACGTGTAGTAAATAAATGATACACACAAGGTGTACTAAGCTGCGCTCACCTTTAAACGTGCAAATATGTGGTATAATAAAATTATCTTATAAAGTGCATAGTGACAAATCATCAACTGTATAAATAAATAAATGCATAAATAAATAATTAAAGTGCATCAATGAAGTGAGACAAAAAGTTCAAAGTGATAAGTCCCAATAAGCGGATGTATCAATAAAGATATATCTCCAAGGAAAAAAACTCTTCACATGGTAAATCCTTGAACCCTTCACCATATAGGCACCACTGTGTGAGTGTGCTTACCAGAAAGCACAGACCCCCTTGGAGATATATCTTTATTGATACATCCGCTTATTGGGACTTATCACTTTGAACTTTTTGTCTCACTTCATTGATGCACTTTAATTATTTATTTATGCATTTATTTATTTATACAGTTGATGATTTGTGATCTCATCGAATGGCCGCAGAAGTCTGCATGCGCCCTGCATGAGCAGCCACTGGCGAGGTGAAAAAAACCCAAGCTCCCCAGAACCTGTCCTGCCGCAGAGTTCGTACAGGTAGTCTTTAACCTCACGTTTCTGCTGGAGCAGCCTATCAAGCATATGCGAAGTTGAGTTCCATCGCATCGGGCAGTCACAAATAAGACGCCTGATGGGCAAGTTGTGTCGCCACTGAATGTCAGCAAGGCGAGCCATGTCTGTGTAAGATCTTCTGAAATGGCCCGAGATTTTCCTGGCCTGCCGCAAGACGTCCTGGACCCCAGGGTATATGGCAGCGAATCGCTGCACCACCAAGTTCAGGACATGTGCCATGCATGGCACGTTTGTTATTTTGCCCTGTTTCAGCGCGCTCAGCAGATTGGCACTGTTGTCGCACACCACTTTACCAACTGTCAAATTCAGCGGTGTCAGCCACTGATTTGCCTGTGAAGGCAAAGCTGAAAGGAGTGCAGAACCAGTGTGGCTCTTGGCTTCCAGGCACAACAGATGCAGCACAGCATGGCAACGTCTCACCTGGCATGTGGAATAGGTTCTGGGGACCTTGGGTGGTGCAGTGGAAGAGACGGTAGCAGCGGAAAAGTAGGAGTCAGCCAAGGAGGAGAAAGAGGATGGAGGAGGAGGAGGAGAAGAAGAGGCAGGCCTGCATACAATCCGTGGCGGTACAACCAAATCTACACGGGTGCCATGGGTTACATGCTTGACGGCAGTCAGAAGGTTCACCCAGTGGGCAGTAAAAGTGATGTACCTTCCCTGCCCATGTTTGCTAGATCATGTGTCTGTGGTCAGATGTATCTTGGCACCAACACTGTGTGCCAGAGATATATTCACTTGCCGCTGAACATGGCCATACAGCTCTGGAATGCCCTTCTGCGAGAAATATTTCCTGCCTGGGACCTTTCATTGTGGTGTTCCAATGGCTAAAAATTTACGAAAGGCCTCTGAGTCCCCCAGTTGATATGACTGTAGTTGGCAGGCTATCAGTTCCGACAAGCCTGCAGTCAAACGTTGGGCAAGAGGGTTATCTGGCGTCATAATTTTTTTCCGCTCCAACATTTGGACCACAGAAGCCTGCCTTTTTCCAGAACAACGTGACGACGGCATCATGGAAGGTGGAGTGGAGGACAAATGTGAGGAGAGAGGAGAAGGAGAAGAGGCTGGATGATGAGAGCCTGGAGTGTGGCTTTGTGGGTTCAGACATTGTGTTGCTCCCACTGGGCTCAGTGATGGGAGTTCAGGTGCCTTCTTAAGGTGGTTGTCCCTTGGTGAGTGTTGGGCTTATCGCGACTTATGCGTTGACTGCAAAGGCTGCAGATGGCAACACTGTTGTCAGCAACGGACACATTAAAAAAAGCCCACACTGCGGAGCCATGTGCCGGCATCCTGGGAGCGCCAGATGTGATTGTACATGGTTGATGGCTCGCTCCTGATACATTTTCAGTCTGCTTTGTACCTCTTGTGCAATGCAAGTACTGCCTGCCTCTCCTCCCTATCTGCCAGTCCGTCTCTTCCTCTGAACTCCCCTCCTCTTTCTCTCTTGTGGGCACCCATGTGGGCACCCATGTGACGTCCATAGACACGTCATCATCCACATCACCTTCCCCACCACTAACAATCGAGATCTCGGAGTAGGCAGAAACAGCGGGGACCAACCTCCTTGGGCTGATCTGGGTACAGTCGTCAGACTGCTGAGTGGCGGCTGTTGCTACCTCCTCTTCCTGATCCGATGCCAACAATGGCTGCACATTGCAAATAACTTGTGAATGATCGGAAAATAATTCCAGTGACTCAAGCGGAGGGTTTATTACACCAGTTGTTCAAAAAATTGGCCAGTGAGTTTGGCTGTCAAGGTTACCTGATCCGAGGCCGAGGTGCTGAGAGGGCTCCCCTTGCGGCTCAGTGCAGCACACCCCTGGAGATGGAATAAAGGGTGTGGCGCCCCAAGTGGCACGGGTTTCAAGCTGCAGGCAGGTAGGTAGAACCAGGAGCAATCTGAGAGCGAACTGGAACAGGCTGGAATCACAGCAGGGTATGAGTCTCTGGTAGCGGAAACCTTGGTACAAGCCGAGGTCATGCACAGGAGACAACCAGAATAGCCGAGGTCTTGAAGCAAGCCGGGGTGATACACGGTAGGTAATGGAAGCAAGGTCAGTGGGAGAAGCCAAGGGTCAAACCAGGAGCAGGAGATCAAACGGAATCAGGAACAAGCCAAGTCACAACTGGAAATCCAAACAGGAAACAGGAAGCTGAGAGATAATCCAGCAATGAGTCTGATCCTATGGCCACCTTTTATAGGCCACTTCCCTGACAGGCCAGCAGAGGGCTGTGTCAGTTGAGTCAAGAGCATCCATTTCTATTACTGGCGATGTTGCCAGTTCTCCTATGGCCATTTCCCTGACACTGGCACTGTGTTAGCACAGCAAAAGAGGCAATATTGTTGCAGGGCACAAATACACTTATGAAAGTATACTCAGATGACACCCCTCTTCAATATGTGGTGTTGGGGGGGCCACTGGTTTTTCACACCGGTTGTTAAAAAAATTGGCCAGGGAGTTTGGCACTGTGTGTATCAGAGTTAATACAGCAAAAGAGGCAAAATGGTCAGGACACAAATACAGTTATAAAAGTATACTCAGATAACACCCCACTTCAATATGTGGTATGGGGGGGCCACTGGTTTATCACACCAGTCGTTCAAAAAATTGGCCAGTGAGTTTGGCACTGTGTGTATCAGACTTAATGCAGCAAAAGAGGCAATATTGTTGCAGGACACAAATACACTTAGGAAAGTATACTCAGATAACACCCCGCTTCAATCTGTGGTATTGGGGGGCCACAGGTTTATTACACCAGTTCTACAAATAATTGGCCAGTAACTGTTGTCACTGTGTGTAGCAGAGTTAACACAGCAAAAGAGGCCACATTTTTGCAGGACTAAAATACACTCTTAGAAAAGTATACAGTAAAACCTTGGATTGCGAGCATAATTCGTTCTGGAAACATGCTTGTAATCCAAAGCACTCTTATATCAAAGCGAATTTCCCCATAAGAAATAATGGAAACTCAGATGATTCGTTCCACAACCATTTATTCATAAATCCTTCAGTTTATAGTCCATATAAAAAGATTATAGCATTGCGATAGGTTATATAACCATAAAATGTCCATCCACAAATATCCGCTTCCACAAGGGGATTAGAAGCAAAATCCAGCAGGAGCTACAGAGTATCAAAGAGAATAGAGGCGCCTCTAAGTGTAGCAATATGGTTCCATTTAATGAAGGTACAACATTTAGCAACTCACATGGTTGATGAATAAAACAGGCACATCTAAGTATGCAGGCATCCGGGGTCCACATAGACTATCTTCTGCACTGCCGGCTGCCAGTCTGTAATCCTGACCGGGAAGACCACACTGCAGTAAAGCGATCTGAAAGCGAGGGGCAGCATGGAAGGGATGACGTAGATGGCGGTGGGGAGGATGGTCTATGTGGACAGCTTTAGCCTGGATGCCTGCATCCTTAGATGTGCCTGTTCCAATCATCAACCATGTGAGTTGCTAAATGTTGTACCTTCATTAAATTTAACCATATTGCTACACTTAGAGGCGCCTTTCTTCTCTTTTATACTCAGCTGTGATTTGAGGCTACTTGTATATCAAGACATCGCTTGTATATCAAGTCAAAATTTATTTGAAAATTTTGCTTGTCTTGCAAAGCGCTCTTAAACCAAGTTACTCTCAAACCAAGGTTTTACTGTACTGTTAAATAACACCCCACTTCAATATGTGGTATTGGGGGGCCACTGGTCTATCACACCAGTTATTCAAAAAATTGGCCAGTGAGTTTGGCACTGTGTGCAGCAGAGTTAATACAGCAAGCGAGGCAATATTGTTGAAGGACACAAATACACTTGTAAAAGTATACTCAGATAACACCCCACTTCAATATGTGGCATTGGGGGGCCACTGGTCTATCACACCAGTTGTTCAAAAAATTGGCCAGGGAGTTTGGAACTGTGTGTATCAGAATTAACACAGCAAAAGAGGCAATATTGTTGCAGGACACAAATACATTTGTAATTTATACCCAGATAACACCCCACTTCAATATGTGGTATTGGGGGGCCACTGGTCTATCACACCAGTTGTTCAAAAAATTGGCCAGGGAGTTTAGAACTGTGTGTATCAGAATTAACACAGCAAAAGAGGCAATATTGTTGCAGGACACAAATACATTTGTATACTCAGATAACAATAAAAGTATACTCAGATAACACCCCACTTCAATATGTGGCATTGGGGGCCACTGGTCTATCACACCAGTTGTTCAAAAAATTGGCCAGGGAGTTTGGAACTGTGTGTATCAGAATTAACACAGCAAAAGAGGCAATATTGTTGCAGGACACAAATACATTTGTAATTTATACCCAGATAACACCCCACTTCAATATGTGGTATTGGGGGGCCACTGGTCTATCACACCAGTTGTTCAAAAAATTGGCCAGTGAGTTTGGCACTGTGTGTAGCAGAGTTAACACAGCAAAAGAGGCAATATTGTTGCAGGACACAAATACACTTGTAAAAGTATACTCAGATAACACCCCACTTCAATATGTGCTATTGGGGGGGGGGGGGCACTGGTCTATCACACTAGTTATAATACATTAAAAGGGCTTTTGTCACTGTTTGTCGTATTGCTGCAGCAACGCTCAGTCACCACATCAGTCACCACACCGGTCACAATGCTGCACAGTGTACAATACAAATCCACTATAATATGCTTTCTATATTACAAAGTATATTATACAGCGGATTACACCCCTATATAGTGCACTGCACACCAATACCAAAAAAATTCCAGCCCTTTAAATGACTTTTGTGGACATTAACAGAGCGATTTGTGTCACTGCAGATCTGTCCCTAGAGCACACTGGATACCTGTCCCTAAACTGAACAGAAACTGCACACCAATACCAAAAAAATTGCAGCCCTTTAAATGACTTTTGTGGACATTAACAGAGCGATTTGTGTCACTGCAGATCTGTCCCTAGAGCACTCTGCATACCTGTCCCTAAACTGAACAGAAACTGTACACCTATACCAAATAAATACCAGCCCTTTAAATTACTTTTTGTGGATATTAACAGAGAAATTTGTGTCACTGCCGATCTCTAACTGTCCCTAAAGCACAGACTGGATACCTGTCCCTAAACTCAAAAGAGACTGTAGTAGATCTATACCAAAATACCAGCCCTGAAAAGGACTTTTGTGGATCTTAACAGAGCTATTTGTGTCTGGCATTCTCTCCCTCATGAACACAGCAGACCTTTCCCTACGCTGACAAAAAGCAGAATGTGAAATGGCCGCCTGCTCTGGTCTATTTATAAGGTAGGGGGCATGTCCATGTGCTGAAATGTTTCAATTGGCTGTCCCGTTCCACCTGACCGCTGTGTCATGGGTCAAAGCTCTCCCTAATGTAAACTAATATGGCCGCAGCGAACAACGCCATGTGTTTGCAAAATTGGCGGGTAGCAAACAAGCAAAATTCGCCAAAAACCGACCGCCGGGCGAACCGCAAGGCCATCTCTAGTCTTTGGTATACGAATTTATCCATCCGGGAAAATACTCCACATTTATTTATATTATAATGTGTACCATTCCAGGAACAGCACATCCACAGGTCCCCCTTTGCGATTCAGGTAACAAGAGAGAATCTTATATGGAACAGGCAATTTAAAAACATAATGTATGTATATATCTTTACTTTGCACCAACGGTATATTCTCCGTGGGCTGCATATTAATATACTGAACCAGTATTTATTACCGTTTCAGATTTGGTGTTTAAAAAATCCTTGATAAAGGCTAAAACTGAGCCGAAAACGCATAGGATACTTTCTGGGAATTTTCTCTGCCTACATTTCAAGCCCACCAAGCATGGAAAAACAGAGAAACACATCCCAAATAAGTCACCATGCCACACCATGTCACGAATCTTTCTAAACCTTTATTCATTCTTCACCTTGGGTCTCTAACCCAACACTAAATGAATGTATAATTTTATTTACTTTTATTTTCAAAATAAATTATTTTTATTTATACACCTGTATACAACTTTACTTGCCCACAAAGTCCCACCCCCCTTGGTCTGAGGCACCAAAGAACTTTACAGCTAACACAATTCATTGCCCAAAAAATAAATGATGAGGCTGCATTGGGAAAATTGGTACCCAATAACTCAAACTTTAAAATTAAACATGCCTAGGAAATGGCAACAAACTTCCGTATCCAAAATTATCCATAGGCAATGCTTTAAAAACCTTTGCAACTCATCAATTTAGGGCTATTGATGAATAATTGCCCTAGATTTTTTTGCTATCATTCCATTGTGCACAGTGATATTTAATCTTTGTTGCACAATCATGTAGCTGCCTCCGATGCATTTAGGTATGTTTGAACATGTTCATGGGGCCTTTAAACATTTTTTTATTTTGTATTTGTTATGTTTATTTTGTAAAACTTTTTATTACCTAACTTTATTGCTAATACACAGGGTGAACCACTGTGTGAAAGCATATTGATGTAGACAACTTCTTATTAAAGAGGCATTAGGGGTCTATTAGACCCCTTGATTGCCACCTTTGGACCCCACTGAAACTGATTAAGAAATAAACACAGATTTTGCTTAATCTTGTTCCTCAGTCAGCTATGTTGGGTTGGGGAAAGGCATTGTTTAACCTGGAAGTGACAAAAGCTTTATCACTTCCAGGTTTGTTCTCTGGAGGAGAGATCACAACACAAATTAGAAAACAGATGTTTGCTAATCTCCTGCTGATAGCATGTGCTGTACTCATCCCAAGGGGGGTTGGAGGTTGAACAGCAGAACCTAGGATACATAGTAGGGGGGGGGGTCTCGCAGGGGAGCAGTGTGAAATAGTGTAGTCTAAAAGTTTTTTCTTAAAACCAGCTTGGTCTCTCCATAATAAACTGCTAGCTGTTAAAAGTGCAACAAGGAGTCTGGGAAATATTTTGCTGACCTGTTTTTGCACTGCGGAACAGCACCATTTCACCATCAATAACTGGGCCTCCATGCGAGACCTGTGTGCCTTGTTGCGCTGTTTCGAGTACTCCACCAACATGGCCAGTGCCGATGACGCCATTCTCAGCATTACTATCCCACTTCTATGCCTCCTTGAAAAAACGATTTGGGTGATGATGGAAGAGGATGTGGCACAGGAGGAGGAGGAGGAAGAGGGATAATTTCCAAGGCTTTCAGGGCAGTCATTCACAAGTGGCTCTGAGGAAGGGTGCCTGCACCCACAAACGTGCACAAAATAATGCACTGTAATGTCAATGTTTTTATTTCAAGCTGCCTGGTGTCTTTCTATTGATCACCTCCCGCCCGCCATATAGTCAAATGATGGTGGGTGGGGTGCTCTCTTGTTCTGGGATGACATCATATGACATTGTCCTACTCTCGGCGTACCTACGGGGGCATGCAGCGCAGCAAACGGCGGAGCGCTGTGTAGGCCGGTATACATGTCTATTATAAGGTACGGACAAGTCCTGTGGGATCCATGCCTGGTTCATTTTAATGAATGCAAGCTTGTCAACATTGGCTCTGGACAGGCGGCTGCGCTTGTCTGTGATAACGCCCCCTGCCATGCTAAATACACGTTCAGATAATACTCTAGCTGCAGGGCATGCCAGCACCTCCAAGGCGTAAAGGGCAAGCTCAGGCCATGTGCCCAATTTGGAGACCCAGAAGTTGAAGGGGGCAGACCCGTCATTCAGTACGTCTAGGCGTGTTTACACATACTGCTCCATCATGTTGGTGAAATGCTGCCTCCTGCTAAGACGTTCAATATCATCTGGTGGTGCTGGTTGTTGTGGCGTGTTGACAAAGCTTTTCCACATCTCGGCCTAACCCTGCCTTCTGAGGTGCTGCCGGTGCCCCGGCTGCGTTGGCTACCTCGTCCTCCTCCTCTGCCTTCTCCTTGTGCTTCCACTGTGCCCCCGCTGTCAGGTGGGAATGCCACCAGCAGTGCGTCTACCAGCGTGCGCTGGTACTTGCGCATCTTACGATCACGCTCCAGTGAGGGAATTAAGGATGGTATGTTGTCCTTGTAACAGGGATCCAGCAGCGTGGCCACCCAATAATCAGCACAAGTTATAATGTGGGAAACTCAGCGGTCATTGTGGAGACACTGCAGCATGTAATCGCTCATGTGTGCCAGGCTGCCCAGAGGCAATGAAAAACTGTCCTCTGTGGGAGGTGTATCGTCTGTGTCCTCTGTATCCCCCCAGCCATGCACCAGTGATGGCCATAAGATCGTCTGGGTGCCACCCTGCTGTGAACATGGTTCCTTCTCCTCCATCTCCTCCTCCTCATCCTCCACCTCATCATCCTCCATAACTGTGCCCTTGCTGGACAATTGTGTACCTGGCTGTCAGGAAGGTCCTGCCAGGAGGCAAGTTGGCAACCGCAGGCAAAGTCCTGCCCCTTGAATTTCCCAAAGCTAATTGGCTATTTGGCTAATTGGCAAACGTGAAAGCCCCAGCATGTGAATTTGAGTGTGCTGCGCACCTGATGACAGTTAAGCATCAAGAGGCCTATTTAAGCTAGATCTGCTCCCAAGATCAGTGCTGTCTCGTCTACAGCGTTCCGTGCCAGTCCTGCTTCCTGTTACCTGTGTTGTTCCTGAGATCTTGACCCGGCTTGCCTTTGACCACTCCAGTTCTCTGCCTGCACCGACCCCAGCTTGTTCTTTGACCATTCTCCAGTCTCTCCACTTGTACCTGATCCGACCTCTCTGTGTATGACCCGGCTTGTCTGACTCTGCTTACCTTCCAGCTTTCCTCGAGGCTCCCTAGTTGCTGCATTGATCCAACTACTCCCAGGACACCTGCCTCCGTCTGGAACTCTACGCTCCCAGCAGTCCTGCAGCCTGCACGTCCACCGGCACTCGTGCGACTCTGCACTCTGCGCTTCCTGTTTACTCTATCAGGGGCTCTGAGTCAGAGGTGTAAGAGAGGCCTTCCTCCGCACATTCAGGCTCTACCTACCAGGTACGTGACACTGGCGTTTGTGGGTGCAGGCACCCTTCCTCGGAGCCACTTGTGAATGACTGCCCTGAAAGCCTTGGAAATTATCCCTCTTCCTCCTCCTGTGCCACATCCTCTTCCATCATCACCCAAATCGTTTTTTCAAGGAGGCATAGAAGTGGGATAGTAATGCTGAGAATGGCGTCATCGGCACTGGCCATGTTGGTGGAGTACTCGAAACAGCGCAACAAGGCACACAGGTCTCGCATGGAGGCCCAGTTATTGATGGTGAAATGGTGCTGTTCCGCAGAGCGACTCAAGCTGCAGCTGAAACTCCACTATGGCCTGCTGCTGCTCGCACAGTCTGGCCAGCATGTGCAAGGTGGAGTTCCACCTTGTGGGCACGTCACATATGAGGCTGTGAGCGGGAAGGCCGAAGTTACGCTTCAGCGATGACAGGCGAGCAGCAGGGTGAGAACGCTGAAAGTGCACACAGACAGCCCACACTTTCTGCAGCAGCTCTGACATATCGGCGTCATTTTTAAGGAATTTTTGCACCACCAAATTCAGCACATGCGCCAGGCAAGGGATGTGCGTCAAACCAGCTAGGCCCAGAGCTTCTATGAGATTTCACCCATTATCGCACACCACCAGACCGGGCTTGAGGCTCACTGGCACCAACCACTCATCGGTCTGTTGTTCCATGGCCCTCCACAACTGCTGCGGGGTGTGGGGTTTTTCCCCCAAACAGGCAAGTTTTAATACTGCCTGCTGTCGTTTACCCCTGGCTGTGCTGAAGTTGGTGGTGAAGGTATTACGCTGACCAGATGAGGAGGTGGTAGAGGATGAGGAAGCGGAGTAGGAGGAGTTAGCAACAGGAGGCAAACTGAAGCGCCCTGCAATCGTGGGCCAGGGATCGCAGGTGGGTAGGGGGTACTTACTCTTCCGCTCCAGTGTTTGGGAGATAGAGAGCTGAACGCTTCCATGGGACATTGTGGAGATGGTTGGTGACCCAGGTGGTGGTGTTGCTGGCAGATCCTCTGTTTGCGGGGTGGCAGGTGCCACTGTCACTACAGAGGTGAATGAAGAGGCCAAGACTGCAGCAGAAGAGGAAGCAGGAGGAGCCAGAGACCTTTCTTGGTTTTTGAAGTGTCTACTCTACTGCAGCTCTTGCTTTGTACTTAGATGCCTGGTCATGCAGCTTGTGCTTAGGTTGAGAACATTTATGCCTCGCTTCAGGCTCTGATTTCACAGCGTGCAAACCATTCGTATCTTGAATAAAACCAAATTAATGCAGCGCTAGCAACAAATTACTACAAAAAATTACAAATTATTTAAATTGAAACCAATCTATATCATGTGAATACAATATGTAATAATAAAATATATTAATCACATTAAGGTGCATAAATTTCTATAGAAATATTTTAAAGTGCATATTTAGACTAAAATATAAACATTCAAAATGTGAGATTTAAAGTGCAAAAATGGTGGAATAAAGTCCTTATTGATAATCCAAAAAGGTGCCAAAGTGCCAAGTAAATAAAGGTGCTTGTGAGGTGAAGGTGCCCTCTTGGTTCCCCACTCACCGGAATTAGATAGTATAAAAGCCCTTGGTTTTATTGCACATTTGCCCAGGATCAGATATGGAATTCCTCCGATGTGTCCTCCGTATGGAAATCGTTCCCGATAACACCATTAAAAGAAAAGAGGGCCATACATCGTGAAGTACGTAGGTATAATTTTATTCCCCAAAATACGATTGAATACTTACAAGATCAAAGGATAAAAATGGCATATAGCATACAAAGCAAGTGGCGCCGCTCTTGGCGTGCGTTCCACATACAGGAAGTTCCCGACCGGAAATGACGTTACGTCCGCAACCGGAAGTGCGTCAACGCGTTTCGCCGTCACACACAGCGTCTTCAAAGGACATCACTTCCTCACGCTCTTCATAGCTGTTTGTCAGCTATGAAGAGCGTGAGGAAGTGATGTCCTTTGAAGACGCTGTGTGTGACGGCGAAACGCGTTGACGCACTTCCGGTTGCGGACGTAACGTCATTTCCGGTCGGGAACTTCCTGTATGTGGAACGCACGCCAAGAGCGGCGCCACTTGCTTTGTATGCTATATGCCATTTTTATCCTTTGATCTTGTAAGTATTCAATCGTATTTTGGGGAATAAAATTATACCTACGTACTTCACGATGTATGGCCCTCTTTTCTTTTAATGGTGTTATCGGGAATGATTTTCATACGGAGGACACATCGGAGGAATTCCATATCTGATCCTGGGCAAATGTGCAATAAAACCAAGGGCTTTTATACTATCTAATTCCGGTGAGTGGGGAACCAAGAGGGCACCTTCACCTCACAAGCACCTTTATTTACTTGGCACTTTGGCACCTTTTTGGATTATCAATAAGGACTTTATTCCACCATTTTTGCACTTTAAATCTCACATTTTGAATGTTTATATTTTAGTCTAAATATGCACTTTAAAATACTTCTATAGAAATTTATGCACCTTAATGTGATTAATATATTTTATTATTACATATTGTATTCACATGATATAGATTGGTTTCAATTTAAATAATTTGTAATTTTTTGTAGTAATTTGTTGCTAGCGCTGCATTAATTTGGTTTTATTCATTTATTCTAAGAATTTCTTAGTGTTGCAGCAGCTGCACACCTTCACAGTTTTTTCACAGAATAACATATCACTACTGTGTAGCGCGGGTTTAAATTTGTTTTTTCATTCGTATCTTGTCATCAGCACATTGTCTGAAGAACTTCCACGCTAGAGAACTCCTTTGAGCTGGCTTTGGTGTCCTCGGTCCCTTGCTGCGTTGGGCAGTAGCAAGTGTACTGTCTAGGGGAGGGCCGCTCCGCTTTTGCACCCTGCTCCCTCTTCTGCTGTGCTGGTGGCTCTGTGCAACCACCGCCTCTTCCTCCGAACTACACAGGTCACCTGCATGACATTGATTCCATATGGGGTCGAGGACATCATCGTCCTCCACATCATCTTCCACCCAGTCTTCACCCCTGCCCTCCTTGTTGGTCTGCACAATTCAGAAAGCTGCAGCAGTTGGCACCTGTGTTTCGTCATTATCCGAGACGTGCTGCGATGGTCCTCCCATGTACTCATCTTGAAACATAAGTGGTTGGGCATCGGTGCACTCAATCTCTTCCACTTCTGGGGCAGGGCTAGGTGGATGCCCCTGGGAAACCCTGCTAACAGAGTCATCATAAAGCAGAAGAGAATGCTGCATGACTTGGGGCTCAGACTGCTTGGCTGATTTGCAAGGGGGTGAGGTGAAAGACTGATGGACATCGGCTGCAGGTGCCAACTCTGATCTTTCAGCAGGAGACTGGGTGGGAGACAATGTGACAGAACTAGAGGCACTGTCAGCAACCCAATTTACTATCGCCTGTACTGCTGCAGGTTCTGTCCCCTACTCGCACCTGAGGAAGGTTTTTCACTTGTGTGTGTAGCTGGCACAGATCGACCACGTCCTCTCCTTGTAACAGGAGCTCCACCAGCAGCACCACGACTGGGGCCATGTTTGACGTTCTCCTCATATTTCTCAAATTTAGGATCTTGCCTAAATGGGTGTTTTTTGAATAGCAGAATAGAACAACAGTATCTAAAGGGTGTATCTCACAATGACAGATGCAGCAAGGGCTATAAAATTGTGGATTTTAGCCCAAAAAGGGTGTTTTAAAAAACCAAAAAATTTTTAGCTATATAGCTTACAATACACACTGAATAATGCAGCAGAGGCCCCAGATGGAGGATATTGACAAAAATGGGTGTTTTTTAAAAGCCTGGAAATTCTTGAAGTATTTCAAGCTTGTTTTTATCACAGATGCACCAAGCAAGGGCTGTAAAATTGTGTATTTTGCCCAAAAAGGGTGTTTTTTTACTAACACAATATTACAGCAGTATATAACGCTTGAATTCTACACGTACAGATGCAAAATTGTGGATTTTATCCCAAAAATGGTGTTTTCAAAAACCCAGAAAATTATAGCTATATAGCCTAAAATGCACACTGAATAATGCTGCAGAGGCCCCAGATGGAGGGTATTGCCCAAAAAGGGTGTCAAAAATTTCACAAAAGCACATATGCAGTGCTGGTGCACTGAGCTTGCATAAAATGCCCCCGCCCACCTAACTAACAGACGGATAAAAGTAATTTTTCTCTGTCACTGGGCTCAGGGTAGGGTAAAAAGAATGTGCATGGCATCCACACAACAAAATCTATGTAGATCGCACGCTGACTGAGTTCTGATTAAAGAATAAAGCATCCAGGTGTCCGCTCAACTCTAATTCTGTCCACTCCTATTCTTTCCCTCAAAGCAGCAGCTGCAGCCTTTCCCTACACTAGATAGAGAAGAGTGACATGCGGCGCTACATGACTCCAACTTATATAGAGGCTGGGTCACATGCTGAACTTGCCAATCACAGCCATGCCATTGGGAGGCATGGCTGTGATGGCTTCTTAGGGCACATGATTTAAACGCTTGTTGATTCGCTGCCCTGCAGCTTTTTTTAACGGGCCATTAAATTGCCGAACACCGAACTCGATACCGAACATACAGTAAAATGTTCGGGTTCGGGTCCAGGTACCAAAATCCCTAAAGTCCGGTACGAACCTGAACTTTACAGTTCGAGTTCGCTCAACCCTATTCTTCATAAATTTAGCCCATAATGTATTCTGTTACATTTCTTTGGTGAAGATAACCCAAATCAGTGTATATTTTTTAGTCTGTAGGAAAATTATAGAATCCACAAACTATGGTATATATCTGAAAATTGATCAATCCTGATGTGCTGACGGAAATCTCATTTCTTGAGGCCCAAAAATGGCAGGACAGTACAAAAACCCCCCAAATGACCCCCTTTTGAAAAGTAGATAGTTCAAGGTACTTTGTAAGAGGCATGGTGTATTTTTTTTTTTTTTTACATACTGTCATCAGTGCAGTACAGCATCGTGATATATACAGTATGGTGGTGATCAGGGACACTGACAGGTATCAGTACGGAAAAAAACAAAAATTATAATTTTTAAATTTTTTTGGTATTACTTTTTCTTTTCTTTTTATTATGATTTTTTAACACACTGTGACCAGAGCAATATAATATTACCATATTAACATTGTACTACTTTGGGTAAGTGATCAGAATTTTTTTTTTTTTTTTTACACATTAGGACTGCTTATAGCAGTGTATTACATTGCAATAAGCAAGCATTTTACTGAATGAAGCTGAATCATTCATGCTGTTTTGATTTGTGATTAGCTGTGATTGGTCAAAGCTAATCACATGGCACAGATGGGCTGCGAATTACCCTGTTTGTACCATGTGATCAAATTGCTCAATCACCGCTAGCAACACAATTGTACATACTGGATGGCATGAAAGGAAGTCCTCAATTGTGTACAACTGTCATGTGACCTGCTGTGATTCGTCATGGCAGGCACATGGTACCAGCAGCGAGCCAATACTCTGATCAGTCTTCGGTGTCTGGCGCTTCCTGACAGGAGGTATTATGACGTCCAAACAGGATAGTAAAGCCACTGCGTGCCTGTAATTTGTCTATAGGACGGGCGGGAAGTGGTTGAAAGATTTTTGCAATACTGTCTATGCCAAATGTACAATGTTCCTTTTTTTCAAAGGGAAAAAATAAATACTTTATTTGCCCTCACAAGCTGCATGAGATAAGTGTTTTATCAAATGAGGTTTTTAAGAAATTGGGTAAAGTTATGCTCATTCAGTGTGTACCACAATTCTTCAATTTTAATGATGAAAAGTATATCTTTTCAGGGCAATCGGAAGATAAATGTAGATGTGGTTTAACCAATGAGATATAAATTAAACTGTGAAAATATTTCCTAGGAAATTACAGTCTTCAAAATAAAAATCTATTTTGTTGCTTCAATGCCAAATATATGGAATGGAATATGGTTTTTACAGCAAGGCCTATCAGAAATGGAAATAATATCTATGCAATGTGCACAATATTTCTTCTTTTATATTGTATCTATGTGGTGTTGACAACATTTCTTCCTCTTTTCTGTGTCACATACAGTATACACTTAGCTGTGAATTGGTAGGATGAAAAGCTGCATGCTGTGTGTCCCTCTTGAGATGCATTCTACCCCAAATGATTGATGCTGAGTGCTGACTGCACAATACTTCTGTTTGAGTCTATTTAAATGTGGCCCACTAAGAAGGTTTGCATTATGTGCATCACATCTCTTTAATACTTCTGCTTTGTGTCTCTGTCATAAGCTACTGTCATTTGTATTTTTAGATCAAAAATGCATAGCCTCTTACTCCTTAAATGCAACCTACTTTAAAGGCTTACATGTGTCCTTGGAATATTTCTCCTTTGTGCCTCTGACATAATCCAAAGCAATATTTGTTTCTGGATAAAAAAATGCCCCTTCTCTCTCTCTTCAAATGCAGCCTACTAAAAGTCTTACATGATGTGCAGCATGTTTCTGTAATATTTCCTCTTTGTGTCAATAACATAATCAAATGCGATTTGTATTTCTGGACAAAAAATGCTTCTTTTCTACCTCTTCAAATTCTGCTTACTACAAAGGTTTACATGATGCTCTGTGTGTCTCTATTAAATTTCTGCTTTGTGTCTCTGTAACACGTCTGCTTCATATCTCTGACATAATTTACTGTATTGCAATTTGTATTTCTGGATAAAAATGTCTCATCTCTCCCTCTTCAAATGTGGCCTACTACAAAGGCTTACATGATGTGCATCACGTTTCTGTAACATTTCTGCTTTCTTTCTCTGACATTATCTAATACAAATTTCCTTTCTTGTTTGTAAAAATGCCTAATCTCCTCCTTTAAAAATGCAGCCTACTATCAATGCTTAAATATTGTGCAGCATGTGTCTGTAATACTTCTTTTAATAATGCTCTGTAATTTTAGTTTCCAGATAATTTGTCCCTCCTAAATGCAGCCTACTACGTGGTCTTACATGATATGCAGTGTGTCACTATAATAATTCTGCATTGTGGCTCTGATATAATTCAATGCAATTTATATTTTTGAATAAATAACCTCATCTCTTCTTCTTTAAATGTGGCATACAAAAAATGGTGCCTCCATGATGTGCAGCATTATTTTTGGTTTGTACCTTCAACAGAATTCATGGTCATTTTTTTGTCTAGATCAAAAATGTGCCTTATCTTTCCCTGTTTAAATGCAGCCTCCTAAAATCATGATTTGCAATATGGCTCTGCAATATTTTTGGCTCTTGTCTCTAACATATTCCACTGTAATGGAGACCTGACTGTCTCTTTCTCTTACATTGCTGCCTATTGAAGCTTCTTACATACTCGCCAGACACTGTGCTGTATGACAGTTTATTATCTTTGAAATATGGATCTGAAATATTTATTTCTTAATAATATTTGCCTCTTCTCTGGAATGTATGGTTTTGGTTTCTGAGGTAGTTCTGTGCACTGTGCTGACATTTTATTAAACTTTGTAGACACTACATTGTGATAATCCACTAAAAGAAGATCACATACTATGCTATATAATATGTTTTGTCACTGTTTGGCAACTGTTACAAAGTTGAGGGGTTTAGCTTTAAGTTTAAACCATTTGAAATATATTAGGTCTGTTTTGTCTATGACTTCAACCTACTACTTCATTTCTGGTCTATTACTGCGTAATAAAAAATATATTGTAGCAAAAAACTACCTAAAAATATTTATTATCAAGTTAGAATTAATCAGATGTTGTGCTACCACTTTAGTTAGCCCAAGAAAAAAAATGTACAATTAAAAAAATATAGATTACACATACAAATTAGGTGATGCTAGAATACGGTTTTGATGCTGCTGCCTTAGAGAATTGTACTGTTCTCTAACCTCACCTATAGCTTAAAGCCATCTCTAAACTCCAAAAGCATGCAGCCTGGCAGACAAGGAAAGGGGGAGGGGAAGCATATGCAACCCCTCCTGAACTATACAAGGCCACACCCCCTCAAAATGGGGAGGGTACTTTTCCCTTTGATTTTAAGAGAACTTTTGAGAAGTTGTATTGTATCCTTGACATTTTTCAAGGGCTCATCCACAATGCGTTGTATATATAATTTAGTAAATTCGTCTAAGCATTACAGGCTAACACTTGATTACCCTTGCAGGTTTCCTTTTTCAAGGCCTTAAAAGAGGAGTCCTGCAAGTTTCCGGAGATTTCAGTCTGTGATGCCTGTGACTTTATGTGAATAAAGGACATGATTATCACTATACCAAGATGAGCTGGTGAAGATCCCAATTTTACATTGTTTTTAAAGGAGGATTCTGATAAGTCCCCACCCACAGATCCCCACAGACAACCACTGGGCCAGGGTTATGGGGAAGATATATTGCTCCTAATCAAACAAAAAAGGGGGGATGGAAGGAAAACCTCCCCAGAAGTCATAAGGGACACACAGGTATTATTAGGGTATCATTTTTTTTATTATACCCTTAAAAATACCTGTGTGTCCCTTATGAGTTCTGGTGAGGTTTTCCTCCCATCCCCCTTTTTTTGTATGTTTTTTATGTCTTGGGACTGCACCTTACCTAAATTATTAGGTGGTTGGTGATAGTTTATGTGGGTTGTGAGGTAACCCCAGTTGCAGGTACCACTAAATCCTTGGGGATGAGCCGGCGTGGTATCCTTTGAATTTTTGAATTTTTTCCTAATCAACATGGGGACAAGGTAATATGCAAGATAAGGTAAGCTCCCCATGTTGAGGGCATATGTCTGGTATGGATTTTAGGGAAACAGACTTTTTTCAGGTTTTATGTGTGGGTTCCTTCTTGAAATCCTTAGCTGACAGCTAAATGGCTGGGTGAGGATGACTCAATAGTTGATAGGATGCTGAAGGTAATAAACTTTGCAGCTGGAGGTTTAGACTGGTGTGCGGCAGAATTTATTTGAGCAGCAGTGAACTTAACATGTAAAATTTGGACCACACATGGGTTTGGTCAAAACCTGAAGCTCAACCCTACTGCTAAACACCACTGTTGTCATGACCTTAAGTGGCAGATAATGAATCCTCCACAGCGCCCCAAGCAACTGAAAAAATATAGTACGGTGCAAAACGTTTAGACAGTTGTGAAAAAATGCTGTAGATTAAGAATGCTTTCAGAAATAGAAGTGTTAATCATTTATTATGATCAATTGAACAAAATTGAAATCCAAATCAAATCATTATTTGGTATGATTACACTTTGCCTTCAAAAAAGCATCAATTCTTCTAGGTACACTTGCACATAGGAAGGTAAGATGTTCCAAACATCTTGGAAAACTACCCACAGATCTTCTGTGGATGTAGGCTGACTCAAATCCTATTTATTACAGGCATTTATATAGCGCTGCCAATTTACTTAGCACTTTACAAATTTATTGCACAATCTTATGAGTCCCTGTCCTCAAGGAGCTTACAATCTAAGGTTCCTAACTCACATTTATACATACAAATACTAGAGCCAATTTAGACAGGAGCCAAGTAACCTACCAGCATATCTTTAGGGTGTTGGAGCAAACCAGAGTATCCGAGGGAAACCCACGCAGGCACTGGGAGAAAATGCAAGCTCCAGGGAGGTAGTGCCATGTTTAGGATTTGAACTAACTACCCTGGTGCTGGCAGGTGGAAGTGTACTTAATTATATAGGCTTTTTTTGCACTTTAAATATTACCAATAATAAGGTCTTCTTTAATCCATTTAGATGTAGAAATAAATCACTTCAAATTGTATTAATGAGATGTTTAACTGCCAGACAGTTATTTATTTTTATTTTTTCATTAGTTTTGGAAGGTTGCATAATGTATTATGCTTCTGTCAGCTAGATGTCTTCATGTTGCAAATTGGGAAGGATGAACTGAAGCTCAATTATTTTTGAGCATTTTGGTAGAGTTCCAGACTTTATTTTTGTTTAAATTAAATTTTTCGGAAGACAGAAGTGAGTGTTTTTAAGATGAATTTGTATTTAAATCCTGAATAAATCTTATCTTACTGTAAATCTTATCAGTAAGTTATAATAAAACAAAAATAATGCCTAGGTAGATGCACAAACAAATTAACAATAGGTAAAGATTACCATAAGGTAAAAATATTGTTAAATCCCACAGGAACCAAGTGCATGTAGCACTTAGTTTCATTCTGATCTATCCTTTGTTTTCTGAGCAGCATTGTAGGAAAGCTTGCCCTTCTCTACCCCCACTGCTGTATGATCGCATCAGCAAGGAGACAAATACCAACACCAAAAGAAAATTGTGATGCTAAGTAGAGATGGCCTTGAGGTTCGCCCGGCGGTCGTTTTCGCGGCAAATTTTGCTTGTTCGCAAATTCGCAAAAAGTCGGACTTTTGCCGATGTTCTAAGTGCATGTAGCACCTAGTTTAATTCTGATCTATCCTTTGTTTTCTGAGCAGCATTGTCGGAAAGCTTGCCCTCCTCTACCCCCACTGCTGTATGATCGCATCAGCAAGGAGACAAATACCAACACCAAAAGAAATTGTGATGCTAAGTAGAGATGGCCTTGAGGTTCGCCCGGCGGTCGGTTCGCGGCAAATTTTGCTTGTTCGCAAATTCGCAAAAAGTCTGACTTTTGCCGATGTTCGCGAATATGTCTGCACCGCCATTTTCTTTTTCATTCAGAAGAATTTTGACCCATGACACAGCCGTCAGGTGGAACGGGACAGCCAATTGAAACATTCCAGCACATGGACAGTCCCCCTACCCTATAAATAGACCCGATCTGGCGGCCATTTCACATTCCGCTTTCTGCCAGTGTAGGGAGAGGTCTGCTGTGCTCATCAGGGAGAGTTTGCTAGACACATATAGCGCTGTGAAGATCCACAAAAGTCCTTTTTAGGGCTGGTATTTTTCGGTATAGGTCTAGTATCTTTTGAGCTTAGGGAGAGGTATCCTGTGGTTGCTTTAAGGGCAGTTAGAGATCGGCTGCAGTCACACAGAAATCGCTTTGCCAATGTCCACAAAAGTCATTTAAAATGCTCCAATGTTGTTATAGGGTCTAATACAGTCTCCTTACTATAGGGAGAGGTATCCTGTGGTTGCTTTAGGGGCAGTTAGAGATCGGCTGCAGTCACACAGAAATCGCTTTGTCAATGTCCACAAAAGTCATTTAAAATGCTCCAATGTCGTTTTAGGGTCTATTACAGTCTCTTTACTATAGGGCCAGGTATCCAGTGGTTGCTTTAGGGGCAGTTAGAGATCGGCTGCAGTCACACAGAAATCGCTTTGTCAATGTCCACAAAAATAATTTAAAATGCTCCAATGTTGTTTTAGGGTCTATTACAATCTCTTTACTATAGGGCCAGGTATCCTGTGGTTGCTTTAGGGGCAGTTAGAGATCGGCTGAAGTCACACAGAAATCGCTTTGTCAATGTCCACAAAAGTAATTTAAAATGCTTCAATGTTGTTTTAGGGTCTATTACAGTCTCTTTATTATAGGGCCAGGTATCCTGTGGTTGCTTTAGGGGCAGTTAGAGATCGGCTGCAGTCACACAGAAATCGCTTTGTCAATGTCCACAAAAGTAATTTAAAATGCTTCAATGTTGTTTTAGGGTCTATTACAGTCTCTTTATTATAGGGCCAGGTATCCTGTGGTTGCTTTAGGGGCAGTTAGAGATCGGCTGCAGTCACACAGAAATCGCTTTGTCAATGTCCACAAAAGTCATTTAAAATGCTCCAATGTTGTTTTAGGGTCTATTACAGTCTCTTTACTATAGGGCCAGGTATCCAGTGGTTGCTTTAGGGGCAGTTAGAGATCGGCTGCAGTCACACACAAATTGCTCTGTTAATGTCCACAAAAGTCATTTAAAGGGCTTCAAATTTTTTGGTATTGCTGTGCAGTGCACTAAAAAGGGGGTGGGGGTGGGGGAGGGGGGTAATTCACAGTATAATATACTTTGTAGAAAGCATATTATAGTGGATTAGTACTATTATTGTGCACTGTGCAGCATTGTGACAGGTGTGGTGGTGAGACTGAGCGTTTCTGCAGCAACACTACACACATTTACAAAAGCACTTATAATGTATTATAACTGGTGTGATAGACCAATTGCCCCCCCCCCTCCCCCCAATGCTACATATTGAAGTGGGGTGTTATCTGAGTAAACTTTTTCAAGTGTATTTGTGTCCTGCAACAATATTGCCTCTTTTGCTGAGTGAAGTCTGAAACACACCGTGACAAACTCACTGGCTGATTTTTTGAACAACTGGTGTGATAAACCAGTGGTACCCCAATACCACATATTGAAGTGGGATGTTATCTGAGTATACTTTTACAAGTGTATTTGTGTCCTGCAACAATATTGCCTCTTTTGCTGTGTTAACTCTGATACAAACAGTGCCAAACTCACTGGCCAATTTTTTGAACAACTGGTGTGATAGACCAGTGGCCCCCCAATAGCACATATTGAAGCGGGGTGTTATTTAACAGTGTACTTTTCTAAGATTGTATTTTAGTCCTGCAAAAATTTGGCCTCTTTGCTGTGTTAACTGTGCTACACACATTGACAAAAGATACTGGTCAATTATTTGTAGAACTGGTGTGATAAACCTGTGGCCCCCCAATACCACAGATTGAAGCGGGGTGTTATCTACACAGACACATGATCTAGCAAACACGGGCAGGGAATATATAGGCCGACACTTACGGTTCTGTGTACCAGTGTTAATTTCGTCGACTAAAACAGACTAAAACGTTTTCGTCGACTAACACAATTCAGATAACTAAAATACGACTAAAACTAAAATGGCATTTTAGTCTTAAGACTAAAATACGACTAAAACTAAAATGCCATTTTAGTCAAAAGACTATAACTAAAACTAAATCGAAATTTGCTGCCAAAAATTAACACTGGTGCATGCTCAAAGCATAAATAATAATATATATTAGATTTTTCACTCCAGGACCAGCAGTAGTATATAATGAGTTTGGAAATTGTAGAGAAATGCTTAAATAATGCATTACAAATTACAATTGAACTACACCCATTTGATTATAGATGACTAAAATGAGTTTTAGTCGACTAAAATGTAGGGCGTTTTAGTCGACTAAAATACACTGGAGTTTTAGTCGACTAAATACGACTAAAACTAAAACACTTGCAGAAGACTAAAATAGGACTAAAACTAAAATGCCATTTTAGTCCTAAGACTAAGACTAAAACTAAATTGAAGTTTGCTGCCAAAATTAACACTGCTGTGTAATGTTAAAGTCTACCATACCTCTAGCCATCAAAAACTAAGTTTTTTTGCTGTCAGTTCAAACCATTTGAGCTAATTTTTGGAGCCTATACAGGCTGACACTTACGGTTCTGTGTACTGTGACCGCCTACCGTACCTCTAGCCATCAAAAACTAAGTTTTTTACTGTCAGTTCAAACCATGTGAGCTAATTTTTGCAGCCTATACAGGCCGCCACTTACTTCTAATGCCTAATGTACCTTCAGCCACAGAATACTACATACTTAGCTGTCAGGAAAACCCATGTGGGCTAATGTTTGGGGCCTGGAATGGGCGACACTTACTTCTGTATCCTGTGAATGCCTAATGTACCTTCAGCCACAGAATACTACATTCTTAGCTGTCAGGTAAACCCATGTGGGCTATTTTTTGGTGCCTTTTATGGCCGAAACTTACTTCAGTTACCTGTGAATGCCTAATGTACCATCAGCCACAGAATACTATGTTCTTAGCTGTCAGGTAAACGCATGTGGGTTAATTTTTGGGGCCTGGAATGGCCGACACTTACTTCTTTATCATGTGAATGCCTAATTTTTCAGACTGGAAATGAAAAACAATGGGTCTGTAAAGGTTCCGCCAAATTGTGGAATCGATGAGGACCCATTTTGCAGATGTGTGAATGGACCCTATATGTATTAGACAATGTATTTACCGGCTGCTGTCAGTTCTGGCTGATTTATGAAAAAAAAAACATATATTTTTCGCTGTAAAAAAAAAATAAAAATTTAGGGCAACTTTTTCAATTGCAATACTTCTGTTATGACATTGTCCATGTGCTGGGACTATTTGTGCACAGCTAGTACGTCTTTTGTGGCTGCAAATATGACCTAAAGGTTTTGGAAGGATTTGCCCCTTAATGACCAGGCCCTATTTTGCGATTCGGCACTGCGTTACTTTAACGTCGCGGTCGTGCGATGCTGTTCTTTTTTTCCCACAAGTACAGCTTTCTTTTGGAGGTATTTGATCACCTCTGCGATTTTTATTTTTTGCGCTATAAACAAAAAAGAGTGACAATTTTGAAAAAAATAAATAAAAATTTTCACATTCTGCTATATGAGATTCTAAAAAAAAAAAAAAAAAAATTAAAAATCAAACTTTTTTAACATTTTAGGCCAATTTGTTTTCTGCTACATATTTTTGGTAAAAAAAATTGCAATAAGCGTTTTTATTGTTTTTTTTTTCTTTATTAGTAATGGTGGCAATCTGCGATTTTTTGCGGGACTGCGACATTGCGGTGGACAGATTGGACCCCTAACTGATATTTTTGACACTTTTGGGGATACCAATGACATTACTACAGCAATCAGTGCTAAAAATATTCACTGTTACTGTAATAATGTCACTGGCAGGGAAGGGGTTAACACCATGGGTGATCAATGGGTTAAATGTGAGCCTAGGGGAGTGATTCTAACTGTGGGGGGTGTGGCTTGTGAAATGAACATGGAGATATGTGATCCTATATAGAAGGATCACATGAGCTCTGTGATCATTTCAGGGAGAAGAACGGTTGACTGTGTTTACAACAGCTGACCGTCCTTCTCTCTCAGCGGGGAGCGATCGTGGGTGTCAGGCAGCAATCAGAGCCACATGACCAATGCATTGGCTTCCCCACTGCCGAGTGGACGCTTGCCCCTAGCTTCCGGCGCGCGGCCGACGTAAGTCTACGCGGTTTGCGCAGGAGAGCCACCCTGCCGCAGTAAAACTGCGGCGGGTGATCGGGAAGTAATTAAGAACAGATTTACAGTACATGGGATGAAAGGAATAACAGAACAAAATAAGGAAAGCAGATTTTACGGAGATAAAGCTAACTCAAGCAGGGAAATACAGTAAGTTAAAAGGAAGTGAGAGAATGATATGCATGTGTTATGTACAAATGGGAAAAATGTAAGCAATTTTAAAGAGGTAATTGTGTATGTATGTGAATGCTGGAACTCTTAGTTCTACATCTTGTGTGTGTCATGTTAGCTCTGGGCAGTCCTGACCCCCTCCCTTGCCCTGCTTTTCTCTTTCTCATAAAAGGAATGTACTAGGATGAGACATTAGTGATATCTGGCAAGGTCACCCATGAGATGACTAAGAGTAATAATAACAAAATGTGCTGGGTTAATTAATCTAATGATGAACAATGTGATCACAGTTATTTTGAATCTGTTTTCCAAAACAGAGTGGTAAATTGAAGGTTAAATTGAGAAAAGTGCAGTATAGAATAACACATGTTCTATATATTCTACATATGGAACTGTTAATACATGAGGAGGACATAGACCTTGTGGGAATAACAGAATCTTGGTTCAACCCCTCACACGACTGGCTGGCCAATATCCAAGGGTACTCTGTGTATCAGAAGGACAGGGAAAGGAAAAGAGGGGGAGGGGTATGTCTCTATGCCAAAAATAATGTAAGGGTGGTAGAGAGGAATGACATTATAGAAGGGATGAGTATGGAGTTAGAATCTGTATGGGTAGAACTCCAAAGGGAAGAAGTAAAGGGGAAATTATTAGTGGGGGTATGTTATAGGCTGCCCAACCAAAGAGAGGAGGTTGAGCTGGAATTTCTATCACTGTTGGGTAACGTGGCAAAGCTGGGGCAAGTCATCATATTGGAGACTTCAATTATCCCGACATTACATAGTAGGTGAGGTTGAATAAAGACAACAGTCTATCCAGTTCAACCTGTGTAGGTGTGTGTGGCTGTAATCATCTTACATACCCCTGAATGTTCTGATCCTTGAGATGTACATCTAATAGTCTTTTGAAAGCCACCATACTACCCGCAGAAACCACCTCTTGTGGTAGAGAATTCCACAAACTTGTAGCCCTAACAGTAAAGAACCCCCCACGTTGCCTGAGGTTAAAACGCTTCTCCTCTAATCGCATTGTATGCCCCCGAATCCTCATGCAATCCCTTCGACTGAATAGCTTTTTTTCTAAGCTCAGATCCCCATTGAGATATTTAAAAATTGCTATCATGTCCCCCCTCAGGCGTCTCTTCTCCAGGGAGAATAAATCAAGCAATTGCAGACGCTCTTCATAATTAAGGTCCTCCAATCCCCTAATTAGTTTAGTTGCCCTTCTCTGGACTCTCTCCAGCTCCAACACATCCCTCCTGAGGACTGGCGACCACAACTGGACAGAATACTCCAGATGTGGTCGGACCAGAGTTTTATAAAGTGGAAGGATTATAGACTTATCTCTGGAATACATCCCTTTCTTTATGCATGCTAATATTCTGCTGGTTTTGGCAGCTGCCGCTTGACATTGCATGCTGTTGCCTAGTCTATCATCAACCAAGACTCCCAGATCTTTCTCCATTTTTGATTTCCCCAAGGGTTCCCCTCCTAAAGTGTATTGTGCTTTTATGTTTCTAGTCCCCAAGTGCAAAACCTTATACTTCTCCATGTTAAACCTCCTTTGCCAAGTCGTTGCCCACTCCGTTATTTTGTCCAGGTCATTCTGTAGGATATCTGCTTCATGCTGTGCAGTTATTGCCCTGTCCAATTTTGTGTTATCTGCAATAACTGATATCGAACTACTGATCCCGTCCTCAATGCGGTTTATGAATAAATTGAACAAGGTTGGTCCCAGGACTGAGCCTTGGGGGACCCCGCTTACTACCTCAGACCAGTCTTAGTATGCACTGTTTATTACCACCCTTTGGACACGCCCTTTTAGCCAGTTCCGTATCCAAGAGCAAACCCTGCTGTCGATACCTGCAGACCTTATTTTATAAATTAAGCGCTTATGGGGAACTGTATCAAACGCCTTAGCGAAATCTAAGTACACCACATCCACTGGTCTGCCCCTATCTAGCTCACAGCTCACCTCCTCGTAGAATGTTAAGAGATTGGTTTGACAAGAACACCCATTTGTAAACCCGTGCTGGTTACTGCTGATGATGTTGTTGTCTTTAGCAATACGATATAGTCCCTTATCATCCCCTCCAGAAGTTTACATACTACTGATGTCAAACTGACAGGCCTATAATTTCCCGGTATATGCCTCTGACCCTTTTTGAATATCAGAATCACGTTTGCTTTCCTCCACTCCCCTGGTACATCTCCTGTCCTAATACTGTCAGCAAAGATCAGGAACAGTGGTCTAGATATAACCTTACTGAGTTCCTTGAGTACGCTCGGATGTACATCATCCGGGCCTGGTGATTTGTTTGTGTTAAGTTTATCCAGCCTTTCCCTGATTTCACCCTCTGTTAGCCATAGTGGCAAGTCCTGTGTATTACTACTAACCATACAGTCATGGTCAGTGTACCCCTCCTTTTCCTGTGTAAAGACTGACGAGAAAAAAGCATTTAGCATGGTTGCTTTTTCAGTGTCCTCTGTAACCATCCTCCCATCATTGTTAATTGTGTGTGCAATATGCTCTGCCCTAGTTTTTTTTACTGTTGATATATTTAAAGAATTTCTTTGGGTTTTTTTTACTATCCTCCGCTATTTGTCTCTCAAAGTTTGTTTTAGCCATTTTGATTTTGTGTTTACTCTTCTTATTTGCCTCCTTATATTGGTCGAAAGCCGATACTGTGCCCTCTGATTTATATTTCCTGAAGGCCAATTTTTTTCCCCTAATAAGTTTTTTAACGCTACGCTTTAGCCAGCCAGGTTTGGCTTTATCTCTTCTAAATTTATTTCCCCTAGGAATGCACTGCAAGATGCATCTGGGAAGAGGGGACTGCACACTTACTAAAGGCCCTTCTCTTCATGAATATCTTACAGGACAACTACATGTCTCAGTTGGTGGATTCTCCTACTAGAAAGAAAGCAGTGCTAGATCTATTACTTACTAATCTAATCTCAGATGTAGGAGTCCAGGACAACTTGGGTTCTAGAAATCACAGGATGATCCCATTTAAAGCAAATCACAAGATAGTAAGGTAAGAGGGAAAGATAAGAACACTAAACTTCAGAAGGGCAAACTTTCTCAAACTGTGCTCAATGATAGAGAAAATAAACTCGGACCAAACCCTAGGAACATTGACCACGGAGGAAAAATGGGAATGCTTTAGGAACATATTAAACAAAAGCATCTCACAGGTCATTCCTATGGGAAATAAATTTAGAAGAGCCAAGGCCAAACCAGGGTGGCTAAACCGTAATGTAAAAAACTTATTAGGGAAAACAAAATGGCCTTTAAGAGATATAAATCGGATTTCCACCAATACAAGGAATCAAATAAGAGATGTAAATACGAAATCAAGAAGGCTAAAATTGACTTTGAGAGACATATAGAAGAGGAAAGTAAAAGGAACCCTAAAAAATTCTGTAAATATATCAACAGAAAAAAAACTAGGTCAGAGCATGTTGCACACATAATTAACAATGATGGAAGGATGGTTACAGAGGACACTGAAAAAGCAACCGTGCTAAATGCTTTCTTCTCCTCAGTCTTTACACAGGAAAAGGAGGGGTATACTGACCATGACTGTATGGTTAGCAGTACTTCACAGGACTTGCTGCTATGGCTAACAGAGGGTGACATCATGAAAAGGCTTGAAAACATTAACACAAATAAATCACCAGGACCAGATGGCATGCATCCTAGAGTACTCAAAGAACTCAGTAAGGGTTTATCTAGAGCACTGTTCCTGATTTTTGCAAATAGTATTTTGACAGGAACTGTACCAGGTGGCTGGAGGAAAGCTAACATGATACAGATACTAAAAAAAGGGCAGAGGCATATCCCAGGCAATTATAGGCTGGTCAGCCTGATGTCAATAGTATGTAAATTACTGGAAGGGATGATAAGGGACTGTGACAGAACCCACTGTCACTGTGTGTTTTGGAGGGGACTGTGCGCAAGCCTCCTACCGACAGACTATGGGCCAGAAGCTACTGGAGTTTGGCGCTGCAGCCTTTTGACTTTACCATCCACTACTGCCCTGGGAAGCAAAACGGCAACGCCGACGAATTATCCAGGCAAACAGACATTGACAAATGATCCGTGAGTACTCCCCGGACATCCCTAAGCCGATCCGTTAGGATCAGACTGTGTATGCCGGCTTGGTTTTGGGGGAGCATTATGGCAAACACAGCCACTGTATATTGTACTTCATGTATGCATTATGTTTATTGCATGTGTATACATTTAAGAACCAAGTGTTTGGAATATAATACTACAGCCCTTCTCCCCTTATCCCCCCCTCCTGTTTCTGTGTCTAATTGTGTGGAATCATGACACAGACAATGGTCTGGTCTGGGCTGGAGACATCTCTCCGCAGGGGTTGTGTATTAAGACTGCCTGTTTCAATGTACAAATGTTCCGTTCCCATTGGCTGGTCTTTGTCCCCTTCCCCCTTCTGTGGCAAGGCTAATGGGAGTTTCCCTAACTGTGTGTAAAACTGTATGTTTTGGAATGTAATAAACAGTTTAAGCTCTGCATGGTTAACCCTCAACACCTGTGTGGATTGTCTCGTGATTGAGGGGTTACGGGCTGGATATGGCTTCTCCGCAGGCTGTGGGTGCGTTTGGAGGACAGGAGACACAGGTCCGGCGGATGTGCCCAGCTGGGGTACAAAGATCCGTTACATTGGTGGCAGCGGTGGGATGTCTCCTGCAGTCCAGGACATCCAAACCACCACCAGGATTCAAGATCTGGGCAGCTGCCGAGGAGTGATCCGGGGACCAGCCAGAATGAGAGCGGAGTTCGGGAGGAGGCTGCAAGGCATGCGGAAGCACCATCGGGGACCAGCGACAGAGCACACCAGGCTTGGCTGGGAGGATGTGATCTGCTGGCAACTCTGGCATGAGGCGCTAAGCCATGAGCGGCACCATCAGGGGAAGATCCTTCCCTCCTCCACAGAGATGTACCGGACGCAGTACTGTGCGCGAGAGGTGTTCCTGAGGGAACGACCGCGAGATGAAGGGAAGACGGAGCTCGGAAGATTGGTCCAGGAGGAAATGAGGCTGGACGCCAGCTACAGAGCCCTCCGGTGGTTCGCGGCTCAACTGTGGCCAGGTACAGCAGAGGGCAGCCCGACAGAAGGCGTTGGCTATGGCGGCGTGGGGCTGCTCCATCAAAAAATGTACGGAGACCCAGACTTTGGGAGCGATGAGGAGTGGCGGCTGGAACACATTCTGGATTTCCGAGATGAGGTGCTGGACCTCCCCAACGAGGCGTGTGACCTGGAGGAATTGGAGTTCCTGGTTGAGCAGGAATGGGAGCTCGAGATTGCCTACAAGCGGCTGTTTGACGGTGATCAGCAGCCTGGCATGGCTCCCGTTGCCTGGGACTGTCTGAGAGAAATAGCAGACAGTCACGAAGATGAAAAGAAAATGGGGCCAGGGGTGACCCTGCGTTTTCCCGTACTAACTGCAATGGAAGAAGCAGCGATGATACAGAGGGCACTGCGAGCGCTAGAATGCCGGAACGCACCGGAGGTCTCCCAGGCAGCGAGACAAGCTAATAGCTTGAAGGTCTCAGAAGGGGGAGTTGAGACAGGCGCTAGAAGGCTGGGAAATGGTGATCAGCAGCAAGTCCAGAGTATCTCATCTGGTGCCCCAGCAGAAGCGCTGGCTACAGGGCAGAGTGCCCCTGGCATCTGCCCAGCATCAGAAAAAGAGTTGGATCCGGAGAGTCTGAGAGAGGATCTGCGTGAGCTGTTTTCCCAACAGCAGATATCCCCACCGAGAGTAGAGGAAGCAATTCTCCCTCCCCAACAATTGGACACTACCCCAATGTTCATCCCCCCAGCAGAAGCGCTGGCTACGGGGCAGAGTGCCGCTGGCCTCTGCCCACCCTCAGAGTTAGATCCAGAGAGACCGAGGGATGACCTCAGTGAGCCGTTTCCCCAGCACTTGGACACTACCCCAGTGTTTATCCCCCCAGCAGAAACGCTGGCTACGGGGCAGAGTGCCGCTAACCTCTGCACACCCTCAGAGTTAGATCCAGGGAGTCCAAGGGATGACCTCAGTGAGCCGTTTCCCCAGCACTTGGACACTACCCCAGTGTTTATCCCCCCGGCAAAAGCGCTGGCTACAGGAGAGAGCGCTGATGGTCTCTGCCCAGCATCAGAACCAGAGATGAAGTATCCGGGAGACAGTCCCTGCAAGATACCTTCTCAGTGGCTGGTAACTACACCAGGGGAAAAACAAGTACCTTTTTCTCCCCAAATGCATAACCCTACCAGCCTACATTCCCTACCAGTGGAAGCGCTGGCATCAGGGCAGAGGATTATTCAGCTCCCCCCAATATCTGCAACCCTGCCCTGGATCAGAGGAGTGCAGACAGATGTTCCCACTCTGCAGCGGCTGCTTTTATTCATGGGAGACCCTATGTGCAATTTTGCTCCCCAGCGCCAGAGTCGTACTTTTACTTTTCCTGGTTGCCTGGGGTGGAAGTTTGTGACTAACGCAGGTCCAGACCAGTTGAGGGTCAGGAACCTCGTTAGTCTGTTTTTAAAAGGGGAGAAATGTGACAGAACCCACTGTCACTGTGTGTTTTGGAGGGGACTGTGCGCAAGCCTCCTACTGACAGACTATGGGCCAGAAGCTACTGGAGTTTGGCGCTGCAGCCTTTTGACTTTACCATCCACTACTGCCCTGGGAAGCAAAACGGCAAAGTCGACGAATTATCCAGGCAAACAGACATTGACAAATGATCCGTGAGTACTCCCCGGACATCCCCAAGACGATCCGTTAGGATCAGACTGTGTATGCCGGCTTGGTTCTAGGGGAGCATTGTGGCAAACACAGCCACTGTATATTGTACTTCATGTATGCATTATGTTTATTGCATGTGTATACATTTAAGAACCAAGTGTTTGGAATGTAATGCTACAGCCCTTCTCCCCCCATCCCCCCCTCCTGTTTCTGTGTCTAATTGTGTGGAATCATGACACAGACAATGGTCTGATCTGGGCTGGAGACATCTCTCTGCAGGGGGTGTGTATTAAGACTGCCTGTTTCAATGTACAAATGTTCCGTTCCCATTGGCTTGTCTTTGTCCCCTTCCCCCCTTCTGTGGCAAGGCTAATGGGAGTTTCCCTAACTGTGTGTAAAACTGTATGTTTTGGAATGTAATAAACAGTTTAAGCTCTGCATGGTTAACCCTCAACACCTGTGTGGATTGTCTCGTGATTGAGGGGTTACGGGCTGGATATGGCTTCTCCGCAGGCTGTGGGTGCGTTTGGAGGACAGGAGACACAGGTCCGGCAGATGTGCCCAGCTGGGGTACAAAGATCCGTTACAGGGACTATATCCAAGAATTTGCTAAAGTCAACAGTATCATCAGCAGTAATCAGCATGGGTTTTCAAAAGGACGTTCTTGTCAAACCAATCTGTTAACATTCTACGAGGAGGTGAGCTGTGAGCTAGATATGGGATTGGGGAGACCTGTGGATGTGGTGTATCTGGATTTTGCTAAGGCATTTAATACAGTCCCCCACAAACGATTAATTTACAAAATAAGGTCTGCAGGCTTAGACCACAAGGTTTGCTCTTGGATAGAAAACGGGTAAAGGGGCATGTCCAAAGGGTGGTAATAAATAACACGTACTCAGACTGGTCTGGAGTGATAAGTGGGGTGCCCCAAGGCTCAGTCCTGGGACCAATCTATTCATAAATAGCATAGGGGATGGGATTTTTAGCTCAACCTCAGTTTTTGCAGATGACACAAAATTAAGCAGGGCAATAACTTCACATCATGATGCACAAATCTTACACAATGACCTGAACAAAGTAACAGAGTGGGCAACTACGTGGCAAATGAGGTTTAATGTGGAGAAGTGTAAAGCACTGCACTTGGGGACTAAAAACATAAACGCAAAATACAAGTTGGGGGGGAACCTCTGGGGGAATCAAGAATGGAGAAAGATCTGAGAGTCTTAGCAGAAGATAGACTAAGCAATAGCATGCAATGTCAAGCTGAAGCTGCCAAAGCCGGCAGAATATTGGCATGCATAAGGAAGGGGATATATTCCAGAGATAAATCTATAATCCTACCACTTTATAAAACTCTGGTTCGGCCACACCTGGGGTATTCTGTCCAGTTCTGGTCGCTAATCCTCAGAAAGGGTGTGCTGGAACTGGAAAGAGTCCAAAGAAGGGCAACAAAACTAATTAGGGGATTGGAGAACCTAAATTATGAGGAGCGTTTACAAGCGCTCAATTTATTCTCCCTAGAGAAGAGATGCCTGAGAGGGGACATGATAGCGATTTAAAAATACCTAAACGGTGATCTCAGCATAGAAAAAAAATATTCAGTCACAAGGATTGCAAGAAAACATGAGGCCATTCAATGCGATTAGAGGAGAAGCGATTTAATCTCAGGCTACACAAAGGGTTTTTTACAGTAAGGGCATAAAAAGAGTGTGGAACTCTCTTCCACAAATGGTAGTAACTGTGGGGAATATAGCTACTTTTAAAAGACTCTTGGTCATACATCTCCAAGATCAAAACATTCAGGGGTATGGGAAATTAATACGTCCACACACACCTACACAGGTTGAACTGGATTGACTATTGTCTTTATTCAACCTCAACAACTATGTACCTATGTAACTATATTAAATATCCTTTGTTAGTGGAAACAGTGCACTTAAAAAAAAAGGAACAGAGGGAAATTAAGTAAAACGTAAGGTGATACATCTGTGGGAATATTTTGCAATTAGGGTGTGGTATTGAGATTATCACTCGAGTATTAATTTCTGATATGGTGTTAACAATTTTTTTAATGATATAAATATATTTTAATTGATTTAGACAACCTTTTGGTTGGAAATAAAATACAGGTTATTGGGAAAACTTGTAATATGGGATTAGTTTAGATTAAGATGAGGTTGATAATTATAATACAGCTGCCGTAATACTGAACAAAGCCAAGATGAATGGGATACATTGCAATTTTCTACAAGAAATGAAATCTAAAGGTCTGATAATAATTTGATGTGTGGTCCATGATGTGAGAGTAATAAATAACATTTAAAATATAACAGACCTATCACATCAAGTCCACACCCTGTTGAGATAGATGCTGCCTGCAGCCAAGCTGTTTTATAGTTATAATATGACTGATTATTTTTCTGTTCTTTCATATACTTTTTGTTTTTATTTATTTTCAATTCCAAAGAAGAATGTGTGGATTGTGAAATGATGTGTTCCTTTTCCTTGTAAGTGCAGTGGTAAACTGCTGCATTACTGCACGGTATTGTAGTCATTCATTATGTTATATAATATATTATATTGTAAGGACTTGTGTTGTTTTGCTAATACTAACAACAGCACAAGCAATGAGAAATTATAATATTGCCAGGAATAGGTTGTATTTTTGAAACATGTAACTGGAGTTTTTACACAAACAGCATGATAGAAAAAACAAGCCAAAAAAACAAGCCATTGTAATGTATCAAACAAGCCATTGTAATATATCTCATGCAAACTGGACCCAATAATGAAGGGTTCACCCGGCCAGTTCAGAGTTGTAGTAGCAAGGTGCTACTGGATAAAGTTACAGACGTTATTTCGGTCAATTATTTCGCCTTTATTGGTCCCACATTTTGTGCAGCAAATATTGCAAACAACCAAACTAAATATTTGTTTGATGGAAGGTTTACAAAATATGAATTTGTATTGTTGTTTATGTACAAATCTAACAATGAAAAGCACATACATTTAAATCCGGCCACCTTATTGCCTGTATTGGAGGAGGCTGGAGACAATGAAAAAAATAGGTTTTCTCCTGTTATGAGTATTTTGTCTGAGCAATTTTATATTTATATTTAGTGCACAAAATAGGTTGAGCACAGCTCTGTTATACATCACTGTATAATTTTTTATCTCATACTCTTTTGATAGCTCACAGGCATTACTAAAGCATGGAGCTCTACCTCTTGAGCTGGGGAAGAAAGATCCAATGACTCTGAATACAGAGCGCCCTTCTGGGTGATAATTGCATACTCAGTATGGGTATTGCCATCCTCGGTATAAAACCAGGATAAAAGCTAGAAAAAAATCAAATTTCTGGGTCTTCAGGGAGTGTGTCCTGCACTGGACTCACAGCAGCTGATTCCTACGTCACTAGTTTAAAACATGTATATTATATACTAAGACCAGAAATTAGGTGCATAAATCAATAAATACAACAAATTATGGTGCTCAAATCCAGTGCAAGGAAGCACACTATAATCAATATAATAATCCTGGAAAAAATGATGGAATGAAGAGTGCAATTTGGGAAAAATTACAATAATAATATAAATCAATTGTTGGTATAGCAAAACCAAAACATAATAATTTCCAATATCACCATCCAAAAAATATATTTTTGCATAAAGGAGAGTCTCTGATGTATATATGATATATATATGAATAAAGGAGAGTCTCTGATGGGAATTTTTCAAAATGCACTTCTAAAATCTTCAATACCTCCACCAAGACACAGGACCACCCGGTATGCACAAAAATGCTTACCGGAATGAACGGACCCCTTAATTATTGGGGGTCAGTTCAAGCAGGAGAAGTTGTATACAGGGCAGGTAGTTCAATATCCAGTAAGTGACTGCAACCTGGTCCGGGTGTCCTGGGATTGCGTTCTGCTCATCATCAGTATCTGGCTGGGCAGTGATCACTGTACAGAGGACACCCGGAGCTCCGGACAGCTGCACATTGCAGGAACATGGAGTCTGGCTGTGAGGAAAACTTCAGATGGATGCTTATATCGGGTTGCAGTCACTTACTGGATATTGAACTACCTGCCCTGTATACAACTTCTCCTGCTTGAACTGACCCCCTATAATTAAGGGGTCCGTTCATTCCGGTAAGCATTTTTGTGCACACCGGGTGGTCCTGTGTCTTGGTGGAGGTATTGAAGATTTTAGAAGTGCATTTTGAAAAATTCCCATCAGAGACTCTCCTTTATTCATATATATATCATATATACATCAGAGACTCTCCTTTATTCATATATATATTTTTTGGATGGTAATATTTGAACTTATTATGTTTTGGTTTTGCTATACCAACAATTGATTTATATTATTATTGTAATTTTTCACAAATTGCACTCTTCATTCCATCATTTTTTTCCAGGATTATTATATTGATTATAGTGTGCTTCCTTGCACTGGATTTGAGCACCATAATTTGTTGTATTTATTGATTTATGCACCTAATTTTTGGTCTTAGTATATAATAATAGGTTTGCACCTGTTTTGAGTATTTTGAGCAACTTTATATTTATATTTAGTGCACAAAATAGGTTGAGTGCAGCTCTGTTATACATCACTGTATAATTTTTTATCACATATCAGGTTTTCCACATTTATGTTGCGGCTCCCACCTAGGTTTATTTAATATATAAATTTATTTAATATATATATTTTTTGAACTTTTTCTTTAATTAATATTTTTGAGTGTTTCAATAATATTTACCATCGCGCGGGTACTATTGGTGCCAATTTTTTCTAATATCAAAAGAGTATACATTTATATAGATAGTAAAGATTTAGAGAGCTTTTGGTTCTATTTGAAGGGCCAGAAGTTTGTTTTTATTTTGGCAGGTAAACCAATCAAACATGCTAAGTTAATTGATTGGCTGTCTTCAGCATTCCAGCTTCTTGCTGAGGTAGCCTTTTTAAAATTAATACTCACACATGAAAGCAGACCAAGCAACAAAGGATGCTGCATTACAGCCCCAGACACTTGCTGGGTCTGTGCAACTCACAGATTCCACCCTAGTTCTGGCCCAGTAGAGCTTGGAATAATATTTGAACGTTAAGGACCCTAGAACGAGAAGAACAAGTGGTCCACAGGAAAAGGGTGATCTTTTATATCTGCCAGCCACTCTTTTCCCTCCAGCTAGGCACATGGACCATGTCATAAGTCAAAGGCAGTTAAGGCTATCTTAGTAAATGAGGGTGGGATTGCTTCCCCACAGTTGTTTTTATAATGACCTTTACTTGTTTAACCTGTTACTAAAGGTGTTACCAAATGCTGAACATCCCTTCCAGAGATTACAAAAAGATATATCCAGATGCCTAAGTCAGGATCTCACGAGTATGAATTTTATCTGTATGGACATGTTTTCTAGATGGCCAGAGGTTTTGCCAGTGGTAAATGCTACTGCAAAGGCCACAGTAAAAAGTGTTTTTAGAAGTAGTTTTTAGGTACAGATTCCCAGAAGCTAGAGAGAGTAACAGAGGAACAATTTTTATGGGAAAGTCCTTACAAAAAGTTTCAAGGTTTTTTACAATGTAGTGGAAAAAGTAGAGTAAAAAACTAAAAAAACTATTGCCTGAATGTTTTCATATATTTTTTTATTGGGCCCGTAAGGGGACATTGGACTCTCTCCCTATGAGATTTGGTTAGGGAGTGTGTTGCTCACTTGCATATATTTTTCTCAGCAGCTGAAGGCCTCCAATCAGATCTCACAGAGAATGTTGCTGATCTTTAAAGATTTTGACAAACTCATTAATGTGTTTTTTCCCCAATTTCAGATTCTAAATGTTTGGAAGAATCTCATAAAACTAAAGCCAGGTCACTTGTGGATTGTTAAGAGACATTTATATATAAGGAAATGTACTGGAGACACAATACAGCGCCTATTTCATGTACAGTTTACAAAACTTGAAGGAAAAGTCATCTGGATCCACTCCAGACACTGCAGAAATGACTAAATGAAAGAATCTCTGTGTTTGATTTGTTTTCCTCTGAATCACAGTTTGGGGTACTATTTATTTAAATGCTTTAATTGTAAGTAATATAAATATATATATTTAATGTGATTTGAAAAATAATTCAGTGAAGTCATATTGTCTTCTATACTTCTATACTTGTCTTCTATACTTCTTCCACTTTATGTAGTTGTCTGTGTTTACTTATGCTAATAAGAAGCATGTCTACAGTTAACCACTTGCCGACCGCTCACATTGAGCGTACTGCGGCAAAGTGGCTCGTTCCCGTCCAGCGGCGTAGACCTACGTCGCTGGACTCCTCCCCTTGTGGGCGGCACACGCTGTATTCAGTCACAGCGGGAGTCAGGCCAGGGGAGGAGTGGCGGAGATCACCGCCGCTCTTCCCTGATCGTCGGGGAATTGAGTGTGGAGATCCGCCCGCTTGTGTAAACAAAGCGGGCGGATCTCCTAAGTGACAGACAGGGTCAGATTGCAGGGTTCAGCATAGCTGAACCTGCGATCTGTCCCTGTGTCACTCAGTCACCTCCCCCCACACACGTTAGTAAGCACCAGGCATACATTAACCCCTTGATCCCCAATAAAAATTAACCTCTCTCCTGCCAGTGTCATTTTTACAGTAACAGTGCATATTTATAGCACTGATTACTGTAGTAATGTCACTGGTACCCCCAAAAGTGTCAAAAATGTCAGTCAAGGCCAAGGGTTCGATCTGTCCGCCGCAATGTGGCAGTCCCGCAAAAAAAATCGCAGATCGCCGCCATTACTTGTTAAAAAAAAAACACCGAAAATGACAGAAATCTTTCCCTTAGTTAGAAAACGCAATAACTTTTGCGCAAACCAATCAAAATACGCTTATTGTGATTTTGTGATTTATTGTGATTTATTGTGATATATAGCAGAAAACAAATTGGCCTAAAATGATAAAAAAATTTGATTTTTAAATTTTTTGGGGGGGGAATTTCATATAAAAAAATGTGAAAAATATTGTTATTTTTTCAAAATGTACGCTATTTTTTTGTTTATAGCGCAAAAAGTAAAAATCACACAGGTGATAGCACCAAAAGAAAGCTCTGTTTGTGGAAAAAAGGACGTAAATTTCGTTTGGGTACGGCGTTGCATGACCACGCAATTGTCAGTTAAAGTTTCAGACTGCCGAATCGCAAAAAGTGGCCTGGACGTAAGACTGCAAAATCCTCAGGTGGTAAAGTGGTTAAGAAGGTAGCTAGAAGGCCATTCTGGCCACAGGAGTGTACAGCCAAATACTCTGTAAATATTTTTTATCAATCGTTTTTTTACAATGCCGGACATTGTCGTGCACTAGGAGGAATACAAGACCCATTACACCAGTGTAAGGTCTGACAATGAATCCAAAATTTCATCCCGATCCCTAATGACAGCCAGGATGCCATTGTCTAGCCTATATAGGTCTGTGCTTCCTTCCATGGATATGCCTCCCCAGGCCATCACTGACCCACTACCAAACCGGTCATGCTGAGTGATGTTGCAGGCAGCATAACATTATCCAAAGCTTTTCAAGACCGTTTGATCACATCTGTCACAAGTGTTTAGGGTTAACCTGCTCTCATTTGTGAAAACCACAGGGCGCCAGGTGGCGGACCTGGCAATTCTGGTGTTCAATGGCAAGGACATCGGGCCTTCAGGCCACCCTTATATATATACATAACATAAGTTATAATACAATTCAATACAGGAGGAATTAGAGGAGACATGCTTGGCCAGTCCATCTTTACCCTCAGCTTCTTTAGCAAGGCAGTGGTCATCTTGGAGGTGTGTTTGGGTTTCGTTATGTTGGAATACTGTCCTGTGGCCCGAAGGGAGGGGATAATGCATTGCTTCAGTATGTCACAGTACATGTTGGCAATAATGGTTCCCTTAATGAACTGTAGCTCCCTAGTGTCGGCAGCACTCAAGCAGCCCTAGACCATTCCACTCCCACCACTATGCTTGACTGTAGGCAGAATACACTTGTCTTTGGTCACCATCTGAACCTAATATGTTTATGTTGGTCTCCTCAGACCACAGGGCATGGTTCCAGCAATCCATGTCCTTAGTCTGCTTGTCTTCAGCAAACTGTTTGCGGGCTTTCTTGTGCATCATCTTTAGAAGAGGCTTCATTCTAGAACGGCAGCCATGCAGACCAATTTGATGCATTGTGCGGCTTATGGTCTGAGCACTGACAGGCTGACCCCCCACCCCTTCAACCTCTGCAGCAATGCTGGCAGCACTCATACGTCTATTTCCTAAAGACAACCTCTTGATAGGACGCTGAGCATGTGCACTCAGCTTCTTTGGTCGACCAATGCAAGGCCTGTTCTGAGTGGTACCTGTCCTGTTAAACCGCTGCATGGTCTTGACCACTGCAGCTCCGTTTCAGTGTCTTGGCAATGTTCTTATAGCCTAGGCCATCTTTATGTAGAGCAATTCTTTTTTTAGATCCTCAGAGAGTTTTTTGCCATGAGGTGCCATGTTGAACTTCCAGTGACCAGTATGAGAGAGTGAGAGTGTTAACACCAAATTTAACACACCTGCTTCCCATTCACACCGAAACCTTGTAACACTAACGAGTAGGGTTGAGCGAACCCGGACTGTATTGTTCAGGATCGTACCGGACTTTTGGGTACCCGGACATGGACCTGAACATTTCACTGTATGTTCGGGATACAGTCCGTGGTTCGGGAATGTTATTTCATGTTTTGAGGCGGTTTGAATGGCGCGGTTTCAACAGCTGCAAGGCAGCCAATCAGCAAGCATTTAACTAGTGTGCCCTTAGAAGCCATCACAGCCATGCCTACTAATGGCAGGGCTGTGATTGGCCAGTGCAGCATGTGACCCAGACTCTATATAAGCTGGAGTCACATAGTGTCGCGCATCACTCTGCTCTAACTATACTAGGGACAGGTTCCTGCTGCTGCTGAGGGAGAGATTGGAGATTATTGTAGGGGCAGGCTGGAGATTGCTTTCAGGGAAAGAATAGGAAGTATCTTCTTTAATCAGACAGCAATCTACATTGATTTTATTGTGTGGGGGTACAGTGCACAATCTTTTTGCCCTGACCTGAGCCCAGTGAGGAGGAGGGAGAAAAAAAAACTTTTATCAGTCTGTTAGGTGGGCAGTGTGTAGCAGGCATGTAATGCAAGCTCAGTGCATATGTGTCTACTTAATCTGGATTTAAAAAAGAAAAAAACATTTTTCCTTCATATTTTACTTTGACATACAGTGTTTAGACACTGCTTTTCTAATCTGCTCTTCAAAAAGCACCAATGTAAGGGGAAAATAATTATTTTTCAGTTTTTAGGGGAAAAAAATAATTTTCAGTTTTTAATTCAAGTGTTTTTTTTTTAATCCATAGCGGAATAGAACAACAAAAGTATTCAACCTATTAGGCGTGCGGTGTGTAGCGGCCATGTAATGCAAGCTCAGTGCATATGTGTCTGTTTAATCTGGATTTAAAAAAAAAACTTTTTTCCTTCATATTTTACTGTGACTTACAGCGTTTAGACACAGCAGTTCAAATCTGCTATTCAACAAGCACCAATTAAGGGGACAATTATTTTTCAGTTTTTTTGTTCATACGTTACAGTGAGATACACCCATTGGATACTGTTGTTGTATTCCGCTTTGCATTAAAAACCCATTTAGGGGAAAAAAAATTAAATGGCAGCCTAGTCTGCATATGTTACACTGAGATAAACCCATTGGATACTGTTGTTGTATTCCGCTTTGCAATAAAAACCCATTTAGGGAAAAAAAATTAAATTGCAGCCTAGTCTGCATATGTTACAGTGAGATACACCCATTGGATACTGTGTTTGTATTCCGCTTTGCAATAAAAACCCATTTAGGGAAAAAAAAATGTAATTGCTGCCTAGTCTGCGTATGTTACAGTGTGATACACCCTTTGCATACTGTTGTTGTATTCTGCTTATCAATAAAAACCCGTTTAGGGGGAAAAAATAAGTTGCGGCCTAGTCTGGCTATGTTACAGTGAGATACACCCTTTGCATACTGTTGTATTCCGCTTATCAATAAAAACCCATTTAGGGGGGAAAAATTAAATTGCAGCTTAGTCTGCATATGTTACAGTGAGATATACCCTTTGCATACTGTTGTATTCCGCTTATCAATAAAAACCCATTTAGGGGAAATAAATGTAATTGCTGCCTAGTCTGCATATGTTACAGTGAGATACACCCATTGGATACTGTGTTTGTATTCCGCTTTGCAATAAAAACCCATTTAGGGAAAAAAAAATGTAATTACTGCCTAGTCTGCATATGTTACAGTGAGATACACCCTTTGCATACTGTTGTTGTATTCCGCTTATCAATAAAAACACATTTAGGGGGAAAAAAATAAGTTGCGGCCTAGTCTGCATATGTTACAGTGAGATACACCCTTTGCATACTGTTGTTGTATTCCGCTTATCAATAAAAACCCATTTAGGGGAAAAAAATGTAATTGCTGCCTAGTCTGCATATGTTACAGTGAGATACACCCTTTGCATACTGTTGTTGTATTCCGCTTATCAATAAAAACCCATTTAGGGGAAAACATGTAATTGCGGCCTAGTCTGCATATGTTACAGTGAGATACACCCTTTGCATACTGTTGTATTCCGCTTATCAATAAAAACCCATTTAGGGGAAATAAATTTAATTGCGGCCTAGTCTGCATATTTTACTGTGAGATACACCCTTTGCATACTGTTGTTGTATTCCGCTTATCCATAAACACCCATTTAGGGGAAGACCCAAAATTAGATAAATATGAGGAGAAGGTCAAATAAGGGACGTGGCCTGGGTCATGGTGGTGCTGCTGGTGGAGCTTCTATTGCAAGGAGAGGATGTGGTCGTTCTGTGCCAGCTACACGCACAAGTGAAACACCTTTCTCAGCTGTGTGTAGGTGACAGAACCTGCAGCAGTATTTTGCAGGGCCTAATGCGCCTCTACAAATGTTGAGGCCAGAACAAGTACAGGCAATAGTAAATTGGGTTGTGCCTCCAGTTCCTTCACATTGTCTCCCACCCAGTCTTCTGCTGAAAGGTCGGAGTTGGCACCTGCAGCCGATGTCCATCAATCTTTCACCTCACCCCCTTGCAAATCAGCCAAGCAGTCTGAGCCCCAAGTCATGCAGCAGGATCTTCTTCTTTTTGATGACTCTGTTAGCATGGTTTCCCAGGGCCATCCACCTAGCCCTGCCCCAGAAGTGGAAGAGATTGAGTGCACTCATGCCCAACCACTTATGTCTCAAGATGAGTACATGGGAGGACCATCGCAGCAGGTCTCGGATGATGACGAAACACAGGTGCCAACTGCTGCGGATTTCCGAATTGTGGAGACCGACAAGAAGGGCAGGGGTGAAGACTGGGTGGAAGACGATGTGGAGGATGATGAGGTCCTCAACCACACATGGAATGAACATCATGCAGGTGACCTGAGTAGTTTGGAGGAAGAGGCGGTGGTCGCACAGAGCCACCAGCACAGCAGAAGAGGGAGCAGGGTGCAAAAGCGGATCGGCCGTGCCCTAGACGCTACGCCTGCTACTGCCCAATGCAGCAAGGGACCGAGCACACCAAAGCCAGCTCAAAGGAGTTGCCTAGCGTGGCAGTTCTTTAGACAATGTGATGATGACAGGACACAAGTGGTTTGCACGCTGTGCAATCAGAGCCTGAACCTTCTCAACCTGAGCACAACCTGCATGACCAGGCATCTAAGTGCAAAGCACGAGCTGCAGTGGAGTAGACACCTCAAAAACCAAGAAAGGTCTCTGGCTCCTCCTGCTTCCTCTTCTGCTGCAGTCTCAGCCTCTTCATCCACCTCTGTAGTGACAATGGCACCTGCCACCCCGCAAACAGAGGATCTGCCAGCAACACCACCACCTGGGTAACCAACAACCATCTCAAAAATGTCCCATGGAAGCATTCAGCTTTCTATCTCCCAAACACTGGAGCGGAAGAGGAAGTACCCCCCCCACCCACCCGCGATCCCTGGCCCTGAATGCCAGCATTTCAAAATTCCTGGCCCGTCTGGTGGAGACGCAGAGTTTTAAAAGCCTTATGGCGGTGGCTGTCCCACAGTACATCTTTCCCAGCCGTCACTAATTTTCCAGGCAAGCCATCCCTTCCCTGCACAACCAAGTGGGTGACAAAATCAGGTGTGCACTGTGCAACGCCATCTGTGGCAAGGTCCACCTAACTACGGATACGTGGACCAGTAAGCATGGTCAGGGACGTTATATCTCCCTAACCGCACACTGGGTAAATGCAGTGGCGGCTGGGCCTGAGGCGGATAGCAGGTTGGTGCATGTCCTTCCACCACCGAGGATTGCAGTGCGCTTCAGTTTGCCTCCTGTTCCTAACTCCTCCTACTCCTCTTCCCCATCCTCTACCACCTCCTCATCTGGTCAGCGTTACACCTTCACCACCAACTTCAGCACAGCCAGGGGTAAACGACAGCAGGTAGTTTTAAAACTTGCATGTTTAGGGTTAAAACCACACACCATGCAGGAGTTGTGGAGGGGCATTCAACAGCAGCGGGCAAAATCTTGTAGCCGCTCTGGGCCTAGCCAGTTTGACACACATCCCTTGCCTGGCGCATGTGCTGAATTTGGTGGTGCAGAGGTTCCTTAGAAATTACCCCGATATGTCAGAGCTGCTGCAGAAAGTGTGGGCCGTCTGTGCGCACTTTCTGTGTTCTCACCCTGCTGCTGCTTGCCTGTCAGCGCTGCAGCATAACTTCGGCCTTCCCGCTCACTGCCTCATATGTGACGTGCCCACAAGGTGGAACTCCACCTTGCACATGCTGGCCAGACTGCACAGGCCATAGTGGAGTTTCAGCTGCAGCACGCACATGTGAATCGCTCTGTGGAACAGCACCACTTCACCACCAATAGCTGGGCCTCCATGCGAGACCTGTGTGCCTTGTTGAGCTGTTTTGAGTACTCCCCCAACATTGCCAGTGCCAATGATGCCGTTCTCAGCTTAACTATCCCACTTCTATACCTTCTTGAAAAAACGCTTTGGGCGATGATGGAAGAGGATGTGGCACAGGATGAGGAGGAGGAGGAAGAGGTATCATTTCGAAGGCTTTCAAGGCAGTCATTCACAAGTGGCTCCGAGGGTGGGTTCCTGCACCCACAAACGCCAGGTACACAATTGCGCAGCAGGGGCACAGTTCTGGAGGATGACAAGGATGAGGAGGAGGAGATGGAACCATGTTCACAGCAGGGTGGCACCCAGGCCAGCTCATGGCCATCACTGGTGTGTGGCTGGGGGAATACAGAGGACACAGAAGATACACCTCCCACAGAGGACAGCTTTTCGTTGCCTCTGGGCAGCCTGGCACACATGAGTGATTACATGCTGCAGTGTCTCCGCAACGACCGCTTAGTTTCCCACATTGTAACTTGTGCTGATTTCTGTGTGGCCACGCTGCTGGATCCCCGTTACAAGGACAACGTTCCGTCCTTAATTCTCTCACTGGAGTGTGATCGGAAGATGCGCGAGTACAAGCGCACGCTGGTAGACGCGCTGCTGGTGGCATTCCCACCTGACAGCGGGGGCACAGTGGAAGCACAAGGCCAAGGCAGAGGAGGAGGAAGAGGATTCCAACGCAGCCAGGGCACCACCAGCACCTCAGAAGGCAGGGTTAGCATGGTCGAAATGTGGAAAAGCTTTGTCAGCACACCTCAACAAGCAGCAGCACCACCAGCTGATATGGAACGTCTTAGCAGGAGGCAGAATTTCACTAACATGGTGGAGCAGTATGTGTGCACACGCCTAGACGTACTGAATGTCTGCCCCCTTCAACTTCTGGGTCTCCAAGTTGGGCACATGGCCTGATCTTGCCCTTTACGCCTTGGAGGTGCTGGCCTGCCCTGCAGCCAGTGTATTATCTGAGCGTGTATTTAGCATGGCCGGGGGAGTTATCACAGACAAGCGCAGCCGCCTGTCCAGAGCCAATGTGGACAAGCTCACGTTCATTAAAATGAACCAGGCATGGATCCCACAGGACTTGTCCATACCTTGTGCAGAATAGACATGTATACCGGCCTTACCCAGCCATTGTTGTATTTTATCTTTCTTACTCTTTTGGGGTGTACCCTAATTAATAAAAAAATGTAATTAAAAATCACCACCTACACCGCCATATCCACCGCCACCTCAACCTCCTACTCCATATGGGCCTCGTCCTCCTCCTACATCATTCAGGATTATTATTTTTTATTTTTATGTATTTTATGTTATTTTAAGTTATTTCCCTATCCACATTTGTTTGCAGAGCACTTGCCATGCTCTTAAGAAGATTTTGCTGCCATTTGCAGCCTTCTAGCCCTTTCCATGTTTGTTTTAGAGCCATTTTAGTGTTCAAAAGTTTGGGTCACCATTGACTTCAATGGGGTTCGGGATCGGGGTCAAGTTTGGGTTAAGTCCGGGTCACGAACCCGGACTTTTTTTCAAGTTCGGCCGGACCTGCCGAACCCGGACATCCAGGTGTTCGCTCAACTCTACTAATGAGTAACATGACACCAAGGAGGGGAAATGGCTAATTGGGCCCAATTTCAACATTTTCACTTAGGGGTGTACTCACTTTTGTTGCCAGCGATTTAGACAATAATGGCTGTGTGTTGAGTAATTTTGAGGGGACAGCAAATATACACTGTTATACAAGCTGTACACTCACTACTTTACATTGTAGCAAAGTGTAATTTCTTCAGTGTTGTCACATGAAAAGATATAATAAAATATTTACAAAAATATAAGGGGTGAATTCACTTTTGTGACCAAACAATTGGAAACAGACTTCATGAGGGTGACCTGTTGTCCTCTAGTGGGCCCTGTGCTCACTGCGGCAGCACCATGGAGCTCGATTGGCATTTGCCATTGAACACCAGAATTGGCAGATCTGCTACTGGCGCCTTGTGCTTTTCCCAGATGAGAGCAGGTTTACCCTGTGCACATGGGACAGACATGAAAGGGTCTGGAGAAGCTGTGGAGAATATTATGCTGCCTCTAACATCATTCTGGGGAGGGATTGAGGGATGCACAGACCTCTACAGGCCTCTGTAGAGGACTGTGTAGACCCACAGACCTCTGAAACCCTTGCACCATTGTCAGACCCTATGCTGGTGCAGTGGGTCCTGGGTTCCTCCTGGTGCACAACAATGCCTGACCTCATGTGGTGAGAGTATGCAGCCAATTCCTGGAGGATGAAGGAACTGGCACCATTGAATGGCCCCCATGTTTGCCTGACCTAAATCCAATGGACCTCTGGGACATTATTTTTCGGGCCATTCAACACCGCCAGGTTGCACCTCAGTCTGTTCAGGAGTTCAGTGATGCCCTGGTCCAGATCCCAGAACACCATGTTGTCAGGCTTGCAAGCACATGGGGGGCAATATAAACTACTAAAGTACCATTTTGAGTCGCTGCAATGAAAATTCAGCAAAATTAACTATTTATATATATGTATATATACAGTATATATATATAAATATATATATATATACATATATATATATATATATATATATATATATATATATATATATATATAGTCATACATCCTCCCTTTCTTGACACTCGTGCGTGACTGCACAGTGGTGTGATCTGTAACTGTTGTGTCTCATGCTGTGTTCCAATGGAAATTGGCCCTGTAGGATGTGATTGATGTGCAGTCTTAGTAGTCTTTCCTCTCACAGCGATCAGCTGTGAGAAAGAGAGAGTGTGTAGTGCAGTGGCACTGTACATTGTAAAAAGAAACAACAAAAAAACAAAAAGATTGCTGTCACTACAGCAGTGCAGTATCAGTATGGTGACATTGTAATGCTCTGGTTGGTGATCAAAGACACAGTATGCCAGTACAGCATACAGTGCCTTTGATAACTGGTCAAAGCAGTATAATGTCACCATAGTAACACTGTACTGCTCTGGTGACAGTGGTATTTTTATAGGGTTCATTTACACTTGCTGTGCTCTTTGAAGAGCAATCCAAACACAGATATGTTTGTAGATCACTCTTCAGAGAGCATTTCATAGGCGGTGAGGCAGCATTGTATAAACTCCTCACTGCCTGTTTTACTTCCTAAATGCTAGATGACAGATGCGGGGCAGTTACAGTGCAGCCTCCCTTCACTTGAATGGGTTGAGCTTGGTGGGCAGCATTGAGTGAGACAGGGGGTATAAACTATGTACAACCCGGGCTGCTACCTTCCCAGCTCAAGAGGAAAAAGTTGAGGGGTGGTAAGAATATGGCTCAACCACAAGTCCCTCCCCCTTCAGCCATATGTATAAGTGAGCCCTTACACAGTCACCACACTAGCGCAGCCAGTCACTATGTCCTTGAACACTGCTACACCAGTCCCAGTGTCACCATAAGGCCTCAGCATATGGTGCATACCCATGTGCAAAGGTCATGTTTACCCACATGGGGATGCAAAGGTGTTTCAATGTCTATTGGGACACAGCAGCTGCAAGGCCACAGCAGCTGTTCCAAATCTGACATATATGTGATTTCGGGAGTGGGTGCAATCCCCGAATGCAGACAGTGTGACTAGTCAGTCAGTGTCCCTGATCACCATCATTCCAGTCACAGTGTTGCCAGAGCAGCACAGTCAGCAACAGTGTTTCTAATCACTGCCATGCCAATTACAAGGTCACCAGACCAGTGCAGCCAGCAACAATGTTCCTGTTCATTAGCCACACCAGTGTCACTGTCAACAGAACCAGTGTAGCCATAAGGGGTGTCCATGATCTCCAACTCATGAATACAGTGTCATCAGAGCCAGTGCATTCAGCAACAGCATTACTCATCACCGCCATACCGTTGCAGTGTTGCATCTGCCCGTACTGACCCTGGTTTATTGACCATGTTCTTGCCCGCTGTCTGGTCTGATCTCTTGCCTTTTAATTGACCATGTCCCTGCCTGCCACCTGAGCTGACCCATCTGCATGTCCCACTGATGAAATTCCAAAGAGACACTATTCCCAGTCATCACTGTGGATAACTGCACTACTGGAACCACATAAACTCTTTTGTTCACCCTTTGTTTAGCCTCCTATACCTCCTGGCCAGTGAACATGGCATCCTAGGGGCAACCACGTACCAGTTGGCTAGGCTTGTTTGGCTTATAGGAATGGGGACTGTTATAGGTGATGCTACACTAACCTATATTGCTTGATCAGAGGCAATCATTACAGTACACTGTTTTTGATACAATTGGTTTGTTTTTGATACACAAGATGCAATGCCTTGTACATAAACAGTCCAAACATTCAAATAGTCTCACACATGTGATATCCCCATACTCGGAACTAGAATGTGTTTTGGGGTGTTATTCTATGTATGTCTATGTTGTGTGTGAAAACATATGTTATAAAACTGGCAACATTGTGTAAAAAAAGTTTTTAATTTTTTTCTGCACTTTAAAAAAAAAAGAAGTCTTCAAAAGATTCACCATGCCTCTTAAAAATACCTTGGGGTGTTTTCTTTTCAAAATGTGGTAATTTTGTGGTGGTTTCCATTGCCCTGGTGCTCAAGGGCTTCCAGAAATATGATATGTAGTTAGGAATTTAGATGCTTAATTTATGCCCTTAGAATGCCTGAATATGCTTCTTTGATTTTTGGGCCATTTGGCTAGGCTGTGAAAAAGTCTCACACAAGTGGTAAAACTTGTGGCAAAAAATTACATTTTAAAAAAACTCACCATGCCTCTTAGAAAATTTATTGGGGTGTTTGCTTTCCAAAATGTGGTAATTTTGTAAGCAGTAGATAGAAGGTACTTCTCAGATTTTGGGTCCCTCTGTGCATCTGGGCTTCGAAAAAATATCACACATCTGGTATTACCATACATACATACATATATACATAAAGAGTAGCAGAATGTGTTTTGGGATGTGATTATAAATATGGCTATGCTGTGTGTCAGAAATAACTTGTTAATATTACAATTTTGTGAAAATAAACATATTTTACTCATCATTTTACAAAGAATTGTGGCAAAAGTTACTACTTCAAAAAAAATCACCATGCCTCTTACTAAATACATTAGATCTTTTTTTTCCCAAAAGGGGGTCATTTGGGGGGTATTTGTATTGTTTTGGCATTTAATGCTTAAAAGATTGAAACAGGCAGTCAGAACATCAGGACTGATCAATTTTCAAATATATGTACCATAGTTTGTGGAATTAATAACATTCACAGGGACTAAATAATATTCAGCTTTTTTTTTTAACCAAAGAAATGTGTCAGAATACATTTTGGTTTGAATTTATGAAGAAGAATTATGTATTTGCAAAGTTTCATAACATAAACTAAGAAAAACATTTTTTTTTAATATTTACTGTCTTTTTTTCTATTATATAGGGGAAAAAAAAACAATGTTTGTGCCATGTGCAAAAATTGCTGACACGTGATAGCTTCATCAGTAATACCACTCACATCCTGAGAGTTTAAAATGTATTACCAGTCTTTGTATAACCTTAACTCCCACTTATCTCCTCAAGGTGAACAACAGAGGCATTATATGAGCAGATACTATTTACAAGAAGTTGATTATCCTAGTCTTTTGAGAGAGCTTGTTCAGGAAATGGAATGCCCATTCACACCTATGGAACAGGCTTCAGTGATTGCAGATCTTCCAGAGGTGAAAAGTCTGGGCTCTGATGGTTTTACCAATACTTATTATAAGAAATTATCTCACCTTCTGATTGAACCAATATGTAATTATTTCAATACCACAAGGGTTGACAGCCCCTTCCCTAAATAGGCTCTATTGGCTCATATAATGGTCATTGCAAAACCAGGAAAAGACTCAGCAGTGTGTCAGAATTACCATCCTATCTCCCTTTTGAATACTGTTACGAAGATCTTCTCTAAGCTATTGGCCACTAGATTGCAGGATCACCTCCCCTCGGTAATCCACAGTGACCAAACAGGCTTCATATTGGGTAGAGATGTCTGTGACAACACTTTCAGAGCCCTTAACATCCGTCCATGAATTCGCTTTGGTCCCTCTTTTATGTCTCTAAACGTCCTATCACTTCGCTATCTGAAATGCAAAGGTATGACCAGCTGTCTAACTGTCAAATATATTTTGGCAAATTCTTCCAGTCACAATTCATCAGACCTGATGTCACAACTTAAGGGTAACTTTTTGTTTTCTTGGCAGACACTTATACTGCCCTGTTTGGACGTTCATATCTTCTCTCTTCTACTCTACAAAACGTGTAGCTGCTGACTTTTAAAAACAGCTGCTCACCTGTCCCACGGTCCAGCAGTGAGCTCACCCCGGCCGTCTTTATCCTCTGTCCTCCCTTGGCGACACCAGCATCTTCACTATGGACTTCACAGCCGGGTGCCCACTGCACATGCGTGGCACATCCTGGATTGGTGGATGCAGTCTTCTGGGACCTGTCAGTGTCCCATAAGCCTGCAGGGGAGAGGAAGGGAGGAGAACTTCCATTCCCAAGCGCTGCAGCACTAAGAACGGAAGCGGGAGCAGGTACCTGTCAAAATCGGATACCTGCCCCCCCCCCGCTCCTCAAAAATGGCAACTGTGCAAGAGGGGCAGGGGACGAGTACTGAAAGCGGAACTTCCCCTTTTGGGTGGAGACCCGCCTTAAAGTCTTGACAGAATCAAACTTTTACCTGGCTAGAATGTATTAACATACTTAACAATTTATCCTTTTTATATTTTCACCCTCTTGGGATGTTAACCAATGTAAATTAACCAAAGCACTGGCTGCTGCTTTGTTAAGGTACTGTACCTTTAAATTATATACATAGGTTACATAAAAGCAAATCCCCTCTTATAAATGATGATAAATTAATTTGCAATAAGCAATTAAACCAATTTTTCAATAAACAATTGAAAAAACTGATTATGTGAAATTATGTAGAAAAAAATGAATAAATACATAAATAAACATAAATAAAATCATTCATAAATGAGTATATATCCTTGTATCTTCATACTTGCAGAATGTGATCATCAATTGTGCAATTTTTAAAGTGCCAAGTGCTTTATATTGTCCTGGATATACTTGAACTTGTAGTCCTCCTTGCTGGCTATGTTCCTCATTGGTGTGCCATAACACAGTATTTTTTCTCATAGGTAGACATAAAAAGGACTTAAATAGTGTAACTCCATTTATTAAAATAATTGGCAAAGTTAAAAGTGGTTACACTCACTTGTGCATGAAGAAACGCAAGCAAATTGCCGAACCGAAAGTTTGCATTAACGCGCATCTCACTGGCTGGAAATAACATCACCATCCACGGTCAACTGATGCATTTCACCCCTCCCACAGGGCATTATCAAAGGCTATGCTGAGTGATATACTTATTCATATACTATAAATTCCACCTTCTACATCCAATTTTTTTACTTCCTACTCAACACAGGAACAGGAGCTGTTGAATAGGAAGTAAAAAAGTTGGATGTAGATCAGCCTTTTATTAACGAGTGTGTTAACTGTTTACAACTTTTATCTGGCAAGGTAAACATGCAAGACTGGCTTTTTCCATCTTGCAGAGAAGAAAAGAGGATGAGGGTCTAGGTCTCCCTGATATTAAGTTGTACCACAAAACTTTGGCCTGGTCCATATTCTAAATTTTCTCCATAACTCTGCTGATAAAATATGGGTCTCCCTCGAAAAAAAACATTGCAGGCCGTAATCTGGCAGGAGCGATATGGATCCTAGCAATAACAAGAGGCCTATCTATTTGGACCTGTCTGTTTGTATTGGCCATCTCTAAAAATCTGGCTTGAATGAAGGTTTGTTTATAGAGTGGACTACAAACACCTTTTGTCATAAATGTATAAATTATTGTTTGGCCTCCATTCACTCTATTTCACACAAGAATGCGAAACATACTTAGCATTAGGTATCATGGCAACTCAAATACAAAAAATCCTGAAACTCACTTATGTCTCCTCCATAAGCACTGGAACCCAGAAACCCTGCTATAGACTTCTTACACAGTTGTATAAAACACAAATAGCCTCTAGCTAAATATTTTTCGGGGGTGGATTCCAGATGTTGGAGAAATTGTCTCAAAGAGGGCAACTTTTTACATTTCTGATGGTATTACCTTAGGATCCAAAAATTTTGGTGAGATCTCACCTTGGATACAAAAAAAAAAAAACACACTTAGACCCACTGACTTTTCTCCCTTGCATTATATATTTCTTGCAAAACTGTAAAATGTTTTCCTTTTCAGTCTCTTAATCAAGATACCAATTTTATATTTCCTGAAGCAATTATACATACTCAATTGTTTAGAAATTCCAGCCTGCCCATAAAAGGCCCAATATCTGTGGGACAAATCTATTAGCGTAAATGGATAGATAATACCAGCTAAGGAACGACTGTGGGGCAAATCTCTAATATTTTTCCATTTTGAGTATCTTAAAAAAATAAATGTTTTTTCTTATATCCAGGTACAATATGCTTGCTCAGAGAATAATTGTGGTCTGTCTAAAAAGGACTAAAAGCTGTGATGCAAAACAACACAATGTTTCCCTCTTCCGTCTCTGAATCAAGACAATAATTTTTATTTTCAGAGGCAATGTGCCAGCTTAGTCACTCAGAAATGTCAGGCTATTTATATAAGCTTAATATCTGTGGTGTCTAATTGTAAAACGTTGGCATTCCAAAGTGGCAATCTGTGTCCCATTGGAGAGATTTACCTTCACTTCCTTTCCCATAGCCAAAATGGGAAGTGAGAGAAAATTCATGCAAATTAAGGGAATTCCTTGGGGACCCTAAGCTCTCCAAAACTAAGGTCCCCGTTTGGAAGATTTGCCCTCTATTACTTTTCTAGGAACAACCCAAAATTTGGGGTTTCTTTTACTTTCACTTGCAATGATAACAGTAAACAGGACAAATAGAGAAGGTGAATCTCCCTAACAGGGGCATAAACTGCAAAAAAAACCTGACAGGTGTTCTAATCCCTCTCCGCTTCATCCAAGACTAAAAAAAAAGCTTTGTCTTTAGTTAGTAATTTAGGTCTCTGAATAAGGACACTATATTTTATTTTTATTTTCAGATGCAATATACCTTCTTAGTCACTCAGAAATCGAATCCTGTTTATACAGGCCTAATATCTGTGGTGCCATTTTTCCATTTTCAGACCCTAACATTTTTTTTTTTTAATTTCCAATTGCATTGTGAATGCTGTCTCTCTCTCAGAAATTGCAGCCTATCCAAGAAAGGCTTAAACGTTTTGAAGCAAAATGGTATAATTTTTCAGATTCAGTCTTTGAAAATAGTTAATTTTATTTTACATAAAATCTGCCTCTGACTATCAATAATCAATATCAATAATATATGCCACAAAAGTACACCATTGTTTTCTTAAAGGGTAACTTCACTTTCATGGGGAAAAAAATAGAAAGTAAGGAAAAAAATATATAGTGTATACAATTGTGACACAAGTCATATTGTAATTGAATGTTTTTAAAAATGACATTTCCTTTTCAATCTGCAGCCACTTGTAAATTTCTAAAAATGCAATGCAATGTGGCTACCTGGAGTTGTCCTAGACACAGAATGTGTAATGAACACACCCCAGAAACATAATTTCCTGCTTGTGTGATTGGCTCAACAATTTTCCCAGAAGTCTACCTAAGACACAAAGCAGATTCCAGGCATCCCCTGAAACAAAAATTTCATTTTTTGTGAGATACTCCCAATAGGAACAAGTCTAAAGGGATGCAGGCTCAGCAGCTTTCCTCATTAGTGCTCTGCAGCTGCACAGCTGATTGATAATCATGAAATCACTCCCATTAGACCCACTAAGCAAAGAGGCACAGAGGAACAAACAATGATTTATTCAGAATAACAAAAGGTAGGAATCTGCAACAAATTTTGTTGAAATCCTTGCAATGTACATAGATCACCCAGAGGGGAATGTTTTTTTCCAACAAAAGTGGAGTTACACTTCAATGAAGAAAAAATCTGCATGTCCTCTCCCTCTTACATTCCATCTTCGCTATAAAAGAGTACATACTACCCAACAAATCGGTTCTGTTTTTCTTGCTTGTGGCTCAGGAAAATGTATACTTTAATTTAGTTATATAAACACCTGCCAAGTCTCCCCCCGTCTTCAATTGTGGTCTAGTAAAAAACCTACAGGGTTTGAAGTGTGTCCAAAAATATTTCTGACTCTTCATATGTTAAACTGATTTTATTTCATAAGAACATATGCCTCATCTCCAAACTAGTGACCAAGTACACATGCTTGCATAATGTGCAGCAATACTATACAATATTTATGGCTCTTGTCTCTGAAGTAACACACTTTTTTTCCAGGAACAAAAAATGTATATTCTTTTCCTCTTAGACTGCTGTCCCAGACCCAAATCAATCTGCTTCTACATTCTCCGGATACTGTGCCATACTGTATGTTTGGCTGTTGTTTCTGAAACATGGCAATGGTATTTCTTAGTTCAACTAAACAAACACCTTATCTCTGGAATGTGGGTTTGTGGGTTTTTTTTTGATGCAATGTTGGTTGACATTTTGTTTAACTTTGTACTCAATATGGTGTGGTACTGAAAATAGGATCACAAGTGACTTAGCAACTGCCACGGTCTGGCAATTTGTATGATGTTTTTTTTTTCAGCAACAAAAAATGATATTCTTTCCCTAGACTGCTGCTCCAGACCCAAATCAATCTGCCTCTTTATTCTCCAGCTACTGTGCCATATGTTTGGCTGTTGCTTCTGAAACATGGTAATTTTTTTTTTTGGTTTGACTAAAAAATGTGGGTTTGAGCTTTGGAGGTGTTTTGACATTTTGTTTGGGAAGACATTTTGTTTAAGTTTGTACTCAATATGACACGGTGCTGACTTGCTTTGCCACTTTCTGGCAACTTGTATAAAGTTGATAGCAATAACTTCATTTTTTTCAAAGTATATACTTTGTGATTGATTTTAGCCATATTGTTTCTGCTATTTGAAACACTCAATTATGTTCTACCACTGATAAATAAAAAAAAGATATTTGGATAGTGGAAATCAACATTATTGGCTAGCTGCTGTATGTTACTCAATGAATAATGTAAAGATAAAATAAATTATTACAGATGCCATTTGTGTGAAGCCACAATATAGTGCGAGTGATGTCAATTTGTAGTATATAGCAGTGGTGCACTGTCTTATTCAGTGAAGAGTCAATAAATAAAACATGCTCATAGATACACCTGCCAGTATATTCATACAGTATGTGCAAGTGCAACCCTAGCTGTATTTTGAACTTGTAGATATAAATTTTTCTCACCATACACATTGAAATAAAGAGTGATAAATCATACATCAAAATACCAAAAAACAGAAAAAACAAACAATCAAAAAATCAAAAAGGCATAAAACAAAAAACTAAAGTTAATTTAAATATAAAGGTTCATGGTATTTGCAATGTGCATTTAGGTGTCCCAAAGCTTTAAAGTGATTAATGACTTATATTCACTTGTTCAAATAAGGTCCAAACCCCAGTTCTTTGCCTCCACTAATCGCTGCAGTGCATGGTCACCTTAAACGTTGGACCTACACACACAAATAGGTTTATTGCGCTTTATTCTTTGCACTTGCACATATTAGTATACTGGCAGATGTATCTATGTTGATGTGTCATTAACTGGGTGTTCACTTTGACCGCGCACCACTGCTATATACTACAAACTGGCATTCGATAGTGTGTGAATGCACTCTTAAAGTGGTAATAGCAGTCCTTTTACCTTTTAAGGTTTTTTTGTTTTTTTGCTTAGTGTAATTGGCGCTTATGTTATTGTTTTTTTGTTAATCATACTGGTGAACGGAGGTCCTGGATAGTAGAGCACAAGGTACACACTTGGTGTAATTGTCGGTGATGCTGTCTCGAGGATCATAATGATCTGTGAAACTACATACAGCTTTAAAGCATCTCTAAACAAGTAAACTAAAGCATTTTTGTATCTTAATGTTGCTCTTTAAGCCATCTGAAAAGACTCATTTCCTGCTGAATTATAATTAAAAAAAATGTTTTTGCATTGGTACATGACCCCCAGGCCACTGCACAGCTCTTCGTGCCCTTTACTTGACAATAACTTTCTTATTGCCCAAGAAAATGGGAAATACTGATTTCTAAGATCAGCTTCACATTGATTTCAATGATGTTCAATTTGGGATCAGAACTTTGGTGACGTTTGCAGAACCTAAGTCAAATTGAACCTGAATAAGTTTGGCTGATCCCTAATAGTGAACCTGCAGACAGGAAGAGAGAGCAGAATGATAACTTATTAGTGTGTTTGAGAAAGGGATGCCCTAATGACAAGATTTTCTGAAAATAATGCAAAATCTTCTTGCAGGTGAAACAGTTCACATACAGTACATGCATTTTTTTGTATATTTAGCTGAGCTAATGTTTAACTTTTTTTTGCCTTAATATGTTCTACATTATGCCCTACGCCTACATATTATTTACTAAGAGTTTAACATTGTTAAAGAAAAAAAGGAAGGAGGACCTTTACCCGTGCCACATCCTAATATAATAGTATATATGCAAAAAGTTTGCAAGACACAGTCCTTCTAGTGGTGGATTTTAATTGCACTCACATGAGACAGATTTGTTGTATTATTAAAAAAATCATCTTTTGTTATACATCATTAAAACATAGTCGGCGCCCAAGACGACTACATTTAAAAGAAACACAGATTACTGTGATACAATATCCTTATAAGGTGTCACATACCTGGTCCTGAAGCTGAAATGCTGAGAGGGCTCTCCTTGCGGCTGAGTGCTCGGTGTCCCTGAAGGTGGTAACAGGAAGCAAGAAGCCCAAAGTAGCAGGGATTGCCAGCTGTGCCCCAGATGAGGGTTGGTGGCAGGAATATCTCTCTGCAGGTGAAACACCAGAGGAGGTGAGCACTAGGACCCATGAGTGCTGTGGAAGTTGCAGACAGCACACGGCTGGAAGTAGTTTGTAATGGAGAGTGCAGCTGGCAGGATCAACAGGTAAGTACTGGAAGCAGGTTCTGCAGGCTGGGTACAGCAGGTGGGCACCAAGGCAGATCACAGCAGACAAGGCACAGCCAAAGGCGTAGTCGGGGACAGAAGCAGAGGTCAGTAAGCCAGTGGTCAGCAGATCAGATAGCAGAGTTGTGGTTAGGCAAGCCGGGGTCATACACAGGGCAGATGACAAGAACAAGCCGGGTTGACAACAGGTGATCAGAAGCAGCAGCAAACACAGGAAGCAGGAAACAGGAAACAGGAAGCTGAAGACCAGTCAGCAATGTTCATGTGCCACAGATATCCTTTTAAAGGCCAGAGGGTGCTGGGATTGGAACGTCCACTTTGTGGGCCAGCACGCACACGTCTTCGCCCTAGCGGACGTGCGTTTTCAATACGCGTGTGCGTATTCATGCGGGCGCCGCCATGTTGAGAACTGGCTAATGTGCCAGGTCTATGAGTGATTATTCTTCGGCTAGTTCCCTGACAGTGCCCCCCCCCTTAGGGGCAGCCTCCGGATGCCCAAACGTGACACCTTCTCAGGGTTTCTGTTGTAGAATTCTTGCAGTAACCTGGGGGCATGAATATTTACCTCAGGCTCCCCTGAATTTTCTTCAGGTGGGTATCCCTTCCACTTAACAAGATACTGAATATGTCTTCCTCGCTGTCTGCAGTCCAGTATTGCTTCCACCTCAAATTCAGTTTCCTCGCCAATAGTAATTGTAGGTGGCGGTGGGTCCTCCCTTCCTGGGAAACGATCTGGAACAGCATGTTTAAGAGGAGACACATGGAAGACTGGGGGGATTTTGTAAGATTGCGGAAGAGAAAGTTCGAAAGCCACAGGATTGATGATTCTTTTAATTCCGAAAGGTCCGATGAACCTTGGTTCCAGCTTTCGAGAAGGACAGGGGAGTTTTAGGTTGGCCCTAGACAGCCAGACTCTGTCACCAACCTTGAAGGCCGGGTTCTCCCTTCTCTTCTTATCATAATTCCTTTTATAGTCATCCTGGGCCCTTTGTATTGCCTCCTGCAGGGTCTGGTAATTCGTAAAGATGGAGGTTAATCTATCTTGTACTGCAGGCACATCAGTTTCTGGCAGAGAATCTGGAAAAAAGCATGGATGAAAGCCATAGTTAGCCCAGAATGGGGTTTGGTTGGTGGCCGCGTGCACTGAGTTATTGTAGGCAAATTCAGCACAGGGGAGCAGAGATACCCAGTTGTCCTGTGAAAAGGTGGAGAAACACCGAAGATACTGCTCTAAGGTCTGGTTGGTCCTTTCTGTCTGACCATTGCTTTGTGGGTGGTAGGCTGAGGACAAGCAGACATCAATATTTAAAGCTTTGCAAAGGGTTCTCCAGAATTTGGAGGTGAATTGCACGCCTCTGTCTGATACAATGCTTTTGGGCAAGCCATGAAGTCTCACTACTTCTTTAATAAAAGCCTGAGCCGTGTCTGTGGCCGAAGGTGTGCCCACCATAGGCACAAAATGCGACATCTTAGATAATCGATCAATGACTACAAAGATGGATGTGAATCCCTCAGCAGTAAGCAGGTCCACTATAAAGTCCATTGACAACATCTTCCAGGGCAAATCAGGAATTGGTAATGGCCTTAGCAGGCCCCAGGCTCTGGTATTACTTCCCTTATTACGAAGGCACGTAGTACAGGAGCCAACATAATCCTTACAGTCCTGACTCAGGCCTGGCCACCAAAAAGATCGTTGAATGAGCTCAATGGTCTTGTTTTCCCCCGAAATGACACGCCAATTGATGGTCATGACATGCCTTCAGGACTAGGGTCCTTGCTTCTTGTGGAACGAATATCTTGTTATTTTGCCAGAAAAAAATTGTCTTGTTTTTTCAAGGAACGAACTTCAGACTCCGGACACTGAGTGGAAGCTTGCTGGATGGCTGATTTTAAATCAGGTTGCAACAACAAAAAGTTTTGTGGTGAAAGGATGGTACTGGAGGAGGCTACTTCAGGGGTCTCTGGAAACATTCGTGAAAGTGCATCGGCCTTGCTGTTTTTTGACCCTGGCCTGTAGGTGATATGAAAATTAAATCGGGAGAAGAACAAAGCCCACCGTGCTTGCCGAGGCCTAAGGCGTTTAGCAGTCCTAAGATATTCCAGATTCTTGTGATCTGTAAAAATCATCACTGGATGGGCAGCTCCTTCCAAAAGATATCGCTATTCTTCTAAGGCTGTTTTGATAGCCAGTAGCTCCCGATCACCGACATCATAATTTCTTTCTGCTTGACTCAGCTTCCGAGAAAAAAAAGCTACTGGATGGAGCAAGGCTTTAGGCCCCATACGTTGTGACAAGATTGCCCCAGTGGCGACCTCGGAGGCATCGACCTCCAAGAAGTAAAGCAGAGCAGGGTCTGGGTGCCGAAGTATTGGAGCGGAGGTGAAAAGAGCTTTCAGTTTATTGAAGGCCGCCTGGGCTTCCTGGGACCACTGGAATCGGGAATGTGGCTGGGGCATTGCAAAGTCCAAAAGGCATCACAAGGTATTCAAAATGTCGGAAATGGGTTCGGAAGGCCGTTTTCCACTCGTCGCCTTCTCTAATTCAGACTAAGTTGTATGCACCTCGTAGATCCAGTTTAGTGAAAGCTCGAAATCGTTGAAACAGTTCTGGTATGAGAGGTAGCGGGTAGCGGTTCTTGATGGTAATTTTATTTAATTCCCTGTAATCTACACAAGGTCTGAGTGTATGATCCTTCTTTTGAACAAAGAATATTCCTGCTCCTGCAGGGGAAGAGGATGGACGGATAAATCCTTTTTCCAGATTCTCGTTTATGTAGAGTCGTAGAGCCTCCAGCTCTATTTCTGATAATGGGAAAATCCGACCAAAAGGAATTTCTGCACGTGGCAGTAGTTCAATAGGACAGTCATAAGAGCGATGAGGTGGCAACACATCAGCTTTCTTCTTATCGAACACATCCAGGAAGTCATGACAGCTGGTAGGCACATACTGACTGATATCTGAGACTGCCTGAACAGTCAGGCAGCTGGGAGAGTCCAATGGTTCAGGAGCGAAACAATGCTGCTGGCAGTAGGCTGAAGAGAACATGATCTCCCCTTTAGACCAGTCAATCTTGGGATTATAGGCCCTCAACCAGGGAAGGCCGAGTATTTTTGGAAACAAGGGGGAGTAGAGGACATCGAAACATAGGAACTCTTGATGTCCAGAGTCAGTAATCGTTAGAATTGGTTCAGTTTCCTGGGTAATGGGCCCCGACTTGGGAATGGTGCCGTCTGCCAGGTGAACAGTAAGACTCAGTCTTTTAGGTCTAAGTGGAATCTGTAATTTCTTAGCTAATGTAAGATCCAGAAAACAACTGCAGGCGCCTGAATCAACTATGGCTCGGAATTTGACTTCGCCTTCTGCCACTTGCAGTGAGACAGGCAAGATGATATGAGCGGGGGAGGATCCAGCGACCGAGGCATATGTGGGACAAGAGGACAGGAACTTACTGGGTCTCACAGGGCAGTTTCGAAGGAAATGTCCAGTACCGCCACAGTATAGACAAAGGTTGGCTTGCCGGCAGCGGATCCTCTCTTCAGGGGTCAGGGAAGGCCGCAACAGGCCGAATTGCATGGGTGTAGTGGTGGTTACTGGAGGTTTGTAAGATTGAGTCCGTTCAAAGTGCCGCTCCCGTAATCGGCGGTCAAGCTGTATAGCCAACTGTATAAGGCGTTCAAGGGTAGTGGGAGCTTCCACCCAGGCCAGTTCATCTTTGAGCACCTCGGACAGACCAAGCCGGAACTGGTACTTGAGTGCGGCTTCATTCCAGTCTGTATCTGCTGACCATTTGCGGAATTCAACCGTATAGTCCTCTACAGGCCGGTTCCCTTGCTGGAGTGTGTGCAGGGCCGCTTCGGCCGAAGCCATTCGCTGGGGGTCATCATACAGCTGTGCCATGGCTTCAAAAAAGGCTGAAACTGAGTCTAGGACCGGGTTACTTTTTTCCATATGATGATGGGCCCTGGATTGAGGTTCTTCTGTGAGCAAGGAGATGATGAAACCGACTTTGACAGTTTCATGGGAGAAAGTTAGTGGCTGCAGAGCTAGGTATAACTGACAAGCATTTTTAAACGCTCTGAATTTTCTTCGGTCCCTGGAGAAACGTTCGGGTATGGGGACTCTTGGTTCAGGTGGAGGTACCACTACTGTGGGTATGACAGCGGTGCGTTCAAAAACAGCAGAAGCTGGAGCAGAGACCTCATGTGCGGTAGTCTGGTAAGCAGAAGAGGATGTAGAGGGTATGCTGTGCAGGCGACCTTCTAGTTGCATATAGCCTTCTTGTAAATTCTGTACGGCTTGTGTGAGGGCTGTAACTTGTTGGCACAAAGCCTCTAGCGGAGACGCACCTCTGTCGGCTTCAGACATTTTATGGCTGACTGGTACTGTCACGTACCTGGTCCTGAAGCCGAAATGCTGAGAGGGCTCTCCTTGCGGCTGAGTGCTCGGTGTCCCTGAAGGTGGTAACAGGAAGCACGAAGCCCAAAGTAGCAGGGATTGCCAGCTGTGCCCCAGATGAGGGTTGGTGGTAGGAATATCTCTCTGCAGGTGAAACACCAGAGGAGGTGAGCACTAGGACCCAGGAGTGCTGTGGAAGTTGCAGACAGCACACGGCTGGAAGTAGTTTGTAATGGAGAGTGCAGCTGGCAGGATCAACAGGTAAGTACTGGAAGCAGGTTCTGCAGGCTGGGTACAGCAGGTGGGCACCAAGGCAGGTCACAGCAGACAAGGCACAGCCAAAGGCATAGTCGGGGACAGAAGCAGAGGTCAGTAAGCCAGTGGTCAGCAGATCAGATAGCAGAGTCATGGTTAGGCAAGCCAGGGTCATACACAGGGCAGATGACAAGAGAAGATCTGTGAACAATCCAAGGTCAGAGCTGGGAGCGAGACAAGAGGAATCCAAGAACAAGCCGGGTTGACAACAGGTGATCAGAAGCAGCAGCAAACTCAGAAAGCAGGAAACAGGAAATAGGAAGCTGAAGACCAGTCAGCAATGTTCATGTGCCACAGATATCCTTTTAAAGGCCAGAGGGTGCTGGGATTGGACGTCCACTTTGTGGGCCAGCACGCACATGTCTTCGCCCTAGCGGAAGTGCATTTGCAATACGCGTGTGCGTATTCATGCAGCGCCGCCATGTTGAGAACTGGCTAATGTGCCAGGTCTATGAGTGATTATTCTCCGGCTAGTTCCCTGACATAAGGTTTTGGGTGTGAACACCTATATACATTCAATCCAATAATTGAGGTATGTGCTCCTTGTTGCTGGTTGACACATTTTGCAATATACTTCCTCAGGACCAACAGCAGATGTAGCAAAGTCTGATGATCTTAACCACTTAACGACTGCCAACCGCAGATTTACTGCGGCAGGCAGCCGCTCCTGGGCAAACCGAGGTAGTACTATGTCGCTCGCTCAGGAGACTCTAGGGGGGCGAGCGCGCACCGCTCACGCCCCCACTCATCAGCCGGGGAGCCATTGCACGTGACCGGCGGCTCCAATGGCTGCCGGCCACTCGCGATCTCACGCAGCTGTAATGATGTAAACACAGCCGTCTGTCATTCTCCCTGAAGTGATGACAGAGTGTATGTGATCCTGCTATATAGGATCGCATGTCTCTGTGATGACTTCACAGGCCATGCCCCCTGACAGTTAGAATCACGCCCCTAGGGACACATTTAACCCCTTGATCACCCATACTGTTAACCCCTTCCCTGCCAGTGTCATTTTTACTGTAGCAGTGCATATTTGTAGCACTGATTACTGTAGTAATGTCACTGGTACCCAAAAAGTGTCAAAAATGTCAGTTAGGGGTCCAATCTGTCCGCCGCAATGTCGCAGTCCCGCAAAAAATCGCAGATCGCCACCATTACTAGTAAAAAAAAACAAAAATTACATAAATCTTTCCCATAGTTAGTAAACACAATAACTTTTGTGCAAACCAATCAAAATACACTTATTGCGATTTTTTTTACCAAAAATATTTAGCAGAAAACAAATTGGCCTAAAATGTTAAAAAATTTGATTTTTACATTTTTTTTGAGAATTTCATATAAAAGAATGTAAAAAAAATATTGTTATTTTTTTTAAATTGTTACTCTTTTTTTGTTTATAGCGCAAAAAATAAAAATCGCACAGGTGATCAAATACCACCAAAAGAAAGCTCTATTTGTGGGAAAAAAAGGAAGTCAATTTTGTTTGGGTTCATCGCAAAATAGGGCCTGGTCATTGAGCTGCCAAATCCTCCATTCTTAAAGCGGTTAATGAGATATTATCATTAGTTTCACATCAATAACATAGTTACAATATAACTTTCTTTAAAATATTTCTCTAAGATTTGTTAGCGTCATCGCTTGCATGCATTATCGTGAGAGGCAAACTTATAACGCATAAGTCTGCGGCGGACACAGGGGATTAGCAACTCATTGCCATCTATTTGTTATGTTGTTGAATTTACACTCACGTTCCCTTAAACAAATATAATTTACGATTTTGTTTTTAGCCAATAATTGCGGGTATATGTTATTCTTATAAAAGTGTTTTACCTGGTCTTTATAAGGAATGAGAGTCCATTAGGAATCATTAGGTATGGAATCTGTTTTGTTTTGGTTGGTATATATATATATATATATATATATACAAGAGGGAATTATTGTGTTTAAAATCAAATTTATATAGTCTAAATGTCTCTGTTATCTCATTTATTTAAGCAGCCGTTATACACACCTTCAGGCTTTACTCTGCTGAAAGTATTCTCCTGCATGTCCGCCTAGGCAAGAAGAGACTGGCCCATCATGAACTTATTGAGGTTGTACAGTCTACAACCACATGTGCTGTGTTCCTATGGGGTAAGTATCCCTATAGGCCATAAATTTCAAAATTATTCCCACGGTATTGAAATCCCATTCAGTAGGTTGACAAAAGCCTCCTTACACCTGGATGTCCCCCTGCATGTGTATCCTCTGCCTCCATGGGCAGAATGCCTCCTGCATGCTGCTTATATCCCCTACGTTCACCGTGCTAATGTACTGGAACGGTTAACCTCTGCATTACATGCGAAACTACCATGGAAGAAAACACCTGAACTAATTTTTATAGTGTGTTAAAGCAACTAAAAGATCATGTTAATCATTCAGTTTACCTTTACATTTCTCTTGTATGCACTATAATACTGAAAAGCACTCTAATACTGTCTGCTATGCTTTGAGCGAATGTTTGTTTCCACGGTCATTTTGAAACAGTTTTTCCCAGCTTTATTTCTGTGTATGATTCAAAATTATTCTAATAGGCATTATTTATAAGGATTCACACTGAAGATTTTCAATTTGCAGCATGACTGGTTCAATTTCTTGATATGGTTCTATTTCTCCTTGAGATTAATTACTGTTTAGATGTGCCTGCGAACCACTGGTTTATCTGAGCACAACTGTTTTTCTGCAATGACATTTAATCTTACATTCCCAAAAGTACACCAGACTAAATAAAATAGTTTTGTTTGGGCATCAGGTCCCCATCTAGGAGGCTCAGTCATGCATTTCTCTGCTCCAAGGGGAACAGGTCAATTATATATATTTTACAGAATATGTCAAAGTATTTCATTCCAGGTGATTACAGTATAGCTAGCAAGAAGAAATGTTACCATTTATACTTTTGACGTGTATGATTTGCTTCGCTTTAACTCCAAATGTGGATGCAGATGGAATTAATTTTAAATATGATCTTCAAATCTCCTTGATGACTGACCTTCAAGTGTGTTTAATTAGCCATTATTCATGTCCACCCACATCCTGTAATCCAGCATTACCTTTTATGAGCTTGATATAAGAAGTATTTTAAGATTTTCAAACATTATCTGACCCATTGAAAGATTTCAGTATCTTCAGAATAAAAAAAATATCCTGCCTTGCCAAAGCTTGCAGCTTTCATCTTAGATTTATAGCAATCCCCTCTTTAAAAATTCACATGAATATTTCATTTTACACCAGCATTACAGTAATTAAGTTTTATGCATTTTTGGAAATTTGAAAAATGGTCAGGTAGACCACAAGCTAACACTGACATATTGTATACATGAAATGTATATAATAATGATGTTAAAGACATTTTTACATTTTAACTTGATTTTTATTGTATATATAATAATGTTACGAAGCAATAATTTATTCCATGACTTCATAAAATTAGTTCTTTTTTTTTCATGTTAATACATTCTCTATCATATTGGTAATTGTAAATGTGCATTATTGAAAAGTTTCTTTATGAAAACCCATTAGGCCACATGTAAACTCCTTTTTTTTTTTAATAAACAAAATCTAAAAGTGAACTGCTTTACATGTATAGATACTGTTATTGATATTTATTTAATGTTCAAACAAGGTAAAAAAAACCTTCTCTGTGCAGCAGCAGCCCCCCTAATGCTTACCTGAGCCCCATCACAATCCAGCAATGTGACATAAACATAGTATAGGAAGTATAATTAAAAATGCTCCCCAAAATTCTCCATGAAAGCAAAAAAATAACCAAATAACATATAAAACAAAGTGAACATAAAGTGAAAACAGTCACAAGCCACAAAAAATGCAATCCATTAAGTGATCAACAGTAGGTCAGATGCATATCCCAAATCGCCAAATAGGTGTGCTGTTTAAACCTGACTAATAACTATGTAACTATGTATCATCTGTGCTTTTTTTTCTTCCCACAATCGGCAGATGTAATTGATGCTGGCTTTTAATTGGGAGGTTTTATTTTTTTCAAAAGGATATGACAAAAACTTGTGTGTTTATTTACAACTTTACAATGGACCTGGGAGCCCTGTTATCATAAAGGTAGCCTCCAGATTCCAAAAGGTCCCCCCGACATCCCTCATAGGCATGTGACCTGGAATTGTTCAGGAGGGGGAAGTGCATGTCACCTACCAGGCTGCAAGCTCAGATTAGGTAACTAGTATGTACAGTATTTGGGGGGGGGGGCTTGCAATTTTTTGTTTTTTCCTGGGGTTCCCTCTTAAAATCCATCTATGTTCTGTAGGGCCTGGCATTGAACTTGGGGGTACCCAATGCCTTTTTTTTTAAATGTTTTTTTTTTTTTGTATGGGCAGCCCCCTTAAATCCATACTAGATCTGAAGGGTCTTGTATTGATTGATGCTGTTAATTCACTTTTCCCTGCAAGCTTCCTTTTTGTACAAATCATTCTTGATGAGGGCTCGGTATGCATTTTAGGAGGTCCCCATTGCATTATTTACAAAACAAAAGAAGCTTGCAGGGAGATGTGACCTAATGGAGTTTTGAACTGCTTTTTTCCTTTATAATTATCATTTTTGCTGTACTACTTTGTTTATATGGTAAAGTTGTGTTACGTCACAGGCAGGCTTAGGAGACCCACCAAGCAGTTTTTTTTTAAAAGTAATTTAAAATGTTTTTTAAGTATTTTTGATATTTCATGTTCAGAATGATAACATTGTTTCCTACAAAGGGGTATATAAAAAGAATATATATATATTTTTTGCACTGGTAAATGTCCCCTACGGCAGCGCCCAATCCTCTATGCACTTATTTCCCACCCAATGGCTATTAGTCTTACAAATAATGAAATTTGATTTGAAAAGTGGAGTTTTTACAAAAGCAACTAATTGGATCTTACTTTAATTTTATGGCAATAATAAACATTCTTGTATGTAGGGTTGCATTTTTCAGAACTTTTTTCCGGTAAAATCTTTATTACTACATTGCAAAGTATACAGAAATAAAAAAAATGGCATTATAAAAGAAGTAAAACCGAGGGTGAACAATCAGCATATATTCCCATACGTGCACATGGGAACATCATGCAAACTGAAGAGTTTACAAATTTGATGAAGACAAGATAGACATGTCAAGAGAAAAACAGCATACAAATGTAGTTCAAAAGTATCCTGAAAACACGGTAACTGCAAGCAGTAACACAAGTGTACAACTTTTTACAAACTTCCCCATCCCCATTAGTAGTTAGGTTACCAAAAAGTGATAAAGAGGATAAAGGAACAAAAAAACAAAAAAAAAAAAAACAACGAAAGATAAATGACAAGGGGTATGGGTACAGTCTGAAGTCAGTCAATTAATGGTAAAATCCAGAAAGAGTAAGGGCAAAATCCCATGCAGCCTTTTATCAACAGTCTATATACTATATGATCAGGAATACTAATTCTTGATCACATGTAGATTCAATATTGTAGATTCAAAACGGATCCAGGTGGCCTATATCTTATTGAACTTGTCATATTTATCCTGACAGACATATACCCATTCTTCAGCTTACATTATGGAATGTACCCTACTAATCCTGTGGGTGCACTTGTTTGTTTCCAAAACAGTGTAATCAAACTCTTAGCAGTACTGAGCAAGCAGGGAATTACACCACACTTTTGGCCCCAATAGGCGCCAAAGTGACGTGCCGTAGACATTGTGTTGAGTCATCATTTATCTGGAAAATAGTGATGTCTCAGATCATTTTTCGAATGTCTACCCCATGAAGCTTAATTTTCAGGCAGTTCCATCAAACATGGAGGTGTGGGAACTGCATCCCACAGCCCAGCCAAGCACCTATGTGAGACTGAATGCTAAAGCTAGTGTCTTGGACATTCTATACCACCTCGTTAGTTATTTATAATTAGTTTCTTGCATTTTGGAGCAGATGATAGAAGTATGTATCAGCTTAAGAATGGTGTGTCTACTTGATTCTTATGGTGTTCCTCCATCTCTTTTTCTAATTTCCTAAAAAAAACTCAAATATGTAGGGGAGCTGGTCTGATTGAGGAGTTTATGTGAGACAGACAGAAGTCTCTCATCTATTGCAGGATAGAATAACAAAATGTTACCTATGACTGTGTCTCCAAGCATCCATGGGGAAAGACCCAAACACTTCTCTTTTGATAAAATACTGTCAAGACCTGTTCACTTGCTGGTGGCACTGTGCTTCTTAGAACAGGAGGTTGAAGTTCTAGAGTCTTTGAATTGTAGCTATAGCTGCGGACAATTCTTGTGTAAAACAATAGTTACCACTGTCACTTTAGAAACTGGGGAAATGCTTAGGAACTACTAATTGGGGATATGTAAAGGGAGCTGTGGGGAACATGGTGGTGTAAAGTGAGTTTCCTGGAGCATGATAATCTGAAGATGATGTCACTTTAGTTCCAGCCATAGCTTATTTCTCTTTTGAGGGAAGCACAAGCCTCTTACCTTGTTAGTATCTTGAGATTAGACATTGTACAGACCTAAAGTGCCCTCGCTGCTCTAACAACAATATCCTAGACCAGTTGACCCCCCGACAGATCAAGAAAAAAATATAACAAAAATAAGAACTATTTAGTACACAAGTACTATAGTCTCTCAAATAGTCCGGGAGCAGAAATCTGGCTATATTCCCCAAAGGTCCATACCTACACCATTTCTTTCTAATGACACACACCTACTCTTGATTTTAATGAATTGTGATTATTGCAATTCAGCCCTTGAGTGGGTGGAGTTTGTAGTAATATATATGGTCTATGTTTTTAGTGTGTATTTTGCTGTGAACAAGGCTACTAGCTGAAACATGTAAGCATTTTATCTACGTCTGTGCCAGAAATAAAGATCTTCATATAGATGTATGAATAGTCGCCGGCTACTACTTTTGCTTTAGACATCAGCACCTCCCCTCTATTGGATGTATAGTTGTTATCCCATTCATACCATTTACCAATATTTTTTTTTGGATGTTTATAAGTATATGTGGAAGGTGCTGGGGAGGCTAAAATATTTACCATTTAATTTTGGATATGAAGAATGTTTACAAATTTATGTAGAGCAGTACTGCTAAAAATCCCATTTATCTTTCTTTGAATGTTTTTGGTGTATACTTTTCATGGGATGTGGTGCTGGCGTACTCAATTGAACCCATTATATTACTTGGCTTTGGCTGTAAACACCATATTTTTTTAGGGGTTTCAGTTGACCTTCCCATCAGAAATGTTTATAATTCACATTGCATGTCGGTTATTATTTACTGGTAATTTGGTTTAAATATTATGGCTATTTTTATATTTTTTGTGGACAGAATTGAGAGGGGTTTACTTTGAGGATTCAACAAGATTTCAGAGAACTAAACAACTATTGATCAAAAAACCCTCATTATAATGAAATATTTTGATTTGTACACTCAACATAAGTCCGTCCATCCAGATGATCGGGATTCTGAAAGATCATTATGAGTAGGAAATTGGCTACTTTGATAAGCAGATTCAAACACTTAGCTCTCAAAATAGTGAGCCTACCTCTAGTCCTCAATATAAAGACAAACAAAAAGCATTCAATCACTTTATGGAACAGTTCAATAAAAATCTTGTTATTAACAAAAATGAAACATGTATGTAAAGCCTATGTGTCAAATATCCTCTAGGACAGTGATGGCGAACCTTGGCACCCCAGGTGTTTTAGAACGACATTTCCCATGATGCTCAACTACACTGCAGAGTGCATGAGCATCATGGGAAATGTAGTTTCAAAATATCTGGGGTGCCAGGGTTCGCCATCACTGCCCTAGGAAGAAACCTACCCGCCCCTCCACCTACTATTTATAACATTGATTATGAAACAGATCTACCATCTTCAATATCTTGTCTATCATCACAGCAAGGTGAACCTGGTACTTCGGGCACTCCTAAATGACTTATTAACAAGACATTTAAACACAGTGGACATGGTGCATAGAACACATGGACCAAAAAACAGAACACTAATACTTGCAACTTTTCTGGTTCTAGGGGCCATACACTACCCCCTCCTTATTTCTCTTTTTCTCAAACTCACCCCCTTTCTCTGTCTTGCTCTTTTTCGGGTGGCGGTTCTAAGTCACAATCCAATGGTGGTGGTGGCAGCGCAACAGGAGGTCCCCCTGTGGATCTACACAGCACAGTTAAGCAGTCAAACAACCTAGCATTTAAACTGCTTCATTTTCCCGTTCCAATCCTGGGAAACCCCCTTTGGGTGATACCAGGACGTGGAACCTAGATCCATACCTAGTCAAAATGGTAAAAAATAAGGATGAAATGCAGATCATTACCTGTCCTCCTATGTCTAAACAACTGAAGTAGAATTAATTCTCAATTATATATAATTATATAATATATATAGATCTATATATATATATATATATATATATATATATATATATATATTGTGACAGGAAGTCAGGTAAATCTGTGGATGTAGTCACAGACAGGAGATACATTTCCACCTGGTTTAGAAAATTCACCAATTACTATAGGGTGTCGGCTGCAGAGGTAGCCAGAACTGTCTAAGGATGTTGAACAGACTTCAGCTGTTCGGAATGAGGAAGTTAAGGCCTCTATAATTGGTCCAAAGGAAGTCTATTGGTTGCTGCCTCCGGACACTGTGTGAGCTGGGGAGAGGAGTACAGTCAGATGTGTGCCTCCCGACGCTGTGTGAGCCTGGGAGAAGGACTGCTGCCTCCTGACGCCGTGTGGGTAGAGGAGGACAGTCAGATGTGTGCCTCCCGACGCTGTGTGAGCATGGGAGAAGACCTCCTGAAGTGATGTGCGCTGAGGAGGGTAAAAAGTGTGAAGACTACTCAAGGTGAGGTCTGGGATTGTTTCTATGTGGAAAGAAATAAATGAACTGTTTGCTATGTGAAGAGACAAGCAAAGGAATGGTTGCTATGTGAAGAGACAAGCAAAGGAATGGTTGCTATGTGAAGAGACAAACAAAGGAATGTGTTCTATGTGAAGAGAAAAGGGACATGTTCAATGGACATTTGTTATGTGAAGAGAAAATAAATGGACTATTGAGTGTCTGCTGTAGGATCAGCAAAGTTTGCCCAACAGTAGGTTGGAGACAGACTTCCTTAGATAGGTTCCTGTGTGTGAGAAGGTAGCCGCCCACAGTGGCAAGGATTTATTTTGTGTTTTATTTTATTTTGGATGTTTTTGATGCTTGCAGTCTGGTGAAGAAAATTGCATGAATAAACCAAACTGTTGTTTGCAACCACTTCTCGGCTATCTCCTTGTGTAACGAACCCCCCCAAGGGGTCATCCACACCAAGCTAATCTCCCACAATATATATATATATATATATATATATAGGCACTTCAGTTTATATCAGCTTATGTCAGTATTGCTAAAAAAAAGGCGCAACAAAATTAAAACAAAAAAAATGGTGTGCAATTCCCCCTAAAATCCAGAACCTCATCTGAGCACACAGGATGGGGGTGGGGCGAGCGAGCGCCCCCCTCCTGAACCATGCCAGGCCACATGCCCTCAACATGGGGGGTGGGTGCTTTGGGGCTCTGCCCCCCCCGCCCCAAAGCACCTTGCCCCCATTTTGATGGGTCTCTTCCCCACAACCCTGGGCTGTGGTTGTGGGGGGTCTGCGGGGGGAGGCTTATTGGAATCTGGAAGCCTCCTTTAACAAGGGGACCCCCAGATCCTGCCCCCCATGTGAATGGATATGGGGTACATGGTACCCCTACCCATTCACCAAAAAAGTGTACAAAAGAATAATGACAAAAGACAGTTTTGGAAAAGTCTTTTATTAAAAAAATAAAAAAATACTGTCCCCCCGATGATCAGTCGCAAAATAGAAAAAAAAAGAAGAAGCTCCTGCTTCTCCAGACGCTTCCCTGCAGAATGAGCTGTTTTGATTTTGACAGCTCTTTTATAGGGACCTGAGCCACAAGCCATCCCACAATGCACTGCTAAAGTGCAGTGAATAAATTACTGACGTCAGTAATCTATTCACTGCACCTAAAGCAAGGGATTATGGGAGCTGTCAAACTCAGATAGAAGCTAGTTAGCTTTTAATTAAATCTATTAATTGTCCCGCCCCTTCTGAAGTGACGTCAGTAATTTATTCACTGCACCTGAGAAATGAATTATGGGGCGCTGGTGATGTCAGAGCCCTATAAAATAGTAGTCAATCTCACATGGAGAATTGTTAGGCAGAAAAAGTCTTAGGGCTACTCAGCTGCCTTGGTGGCATAGCTGTTAGGATAACAGGCTAGCAAGTGAGAGGCTGTGAGTTCAAATCCTTGGCCCAGCAGGAGATTAATAGTCATTTAAACTTAAGCCTTAAAATGAGGACTTGTGATTTTTCGTGTTCGTATGTTCGCTAGAACATTTCCCCTGTTCGAGATGTTCTGGTGCAAACCGAACAGGGGGGTGTTTGGCTCATCACTAATGGAGTGCTTCAAGGAGAGGTTGCAGAGATTATCTTTTGGCTAATGTACCTCTTGTGAGATCCTGGTAGAAGTATAGATGAGCACTCTCAAAGTCCAGTGTACCTCTTACGTGTAGTTAGAATGGCTTATTTGATGGAATATTTGTGCAACTGCCTGATGACATCTCTAGGAAACTCTGGGTCTTGTAATGGTGGACACAGTGCTCAATGTGTGTGGTCAGTCTTGATGCACAGGGAGTCATTTAATTCCACAATTTGAGCAAATATGTCCTGGAGTGTGGGTATAAGATCTGCAGCTTTAGTAGCTTTAGGGAGGCCCCTGATTCTGATGTTGGAGTGCCTATTCCACTTCTCTAAATCATCCAGCTGTGAGATCAATGACTCTATGTGCTGATCTTGTGTTAGGGGTTTATCTTTAACCACTTAACGCAAACTGACGTAGGCCTACATCAGCTGAACTTAAGTGGTTGTACCGGGATGATGCCTCTAGCTAGAGGTATCATCCTGGTACCGTTTTTTAGAGCCGGCAGTTGGCTTTCCGGTGGTAATGACCGATGCAGCTTGGGAGCCACTCGATCATTACCCCGGCGAGTGAGAGGGGACACCCCCCCCCTCCCACCACCTTCCGCGGCTCTGCCTGGGTCTCCCATTCCACCGGGAGACCCGAGAAACCAGCTGGCGCATCTGCCGGCTGGATGGAGTCCCGATCTAAGCCGGATGTGGCTTCGATCGGGTCACCGATGACGAAACCCTGAGGCGGCATCCATGACGTCACACATATGGGTTACTCGGCTGCTAAAGACGGTGTTTCAAAAAGTGAGTGTGTTCAAAAATTCAGTTTTTTTGAATACATGGAAGTGCAGTGGAGGGGTCTAAGGTCTTTTAGACCCTCGATCCCTCCATAAAGAGTACCTGTCACTGCATATTGCTGTCACACGGGATGTTTACTTTGCTTGTGACAGCAATAAAAGAGATCAGATTTTTATTTTTTTTAAAAACCTGTGTTAAAATGTAAAGAAAAATAATATATATAGGAAAAAAATAATAATTTCAGCCGCCCCTGTCGCGGTGAGCTTGCGCATGAAAGAAAACGTATACTGAAGTCGCGCTGCAAATGAAATCGCTGTGCAAACCACACATGTGAGGTATCGCCGCGATCGCCAGAGCGTGAGCAATTATTAAAAAAAAAGAGCTACACTCTTACTCTAAACTGGTAACCATTAAAACATTTTTTAAAGCGTTACCTATGGAGATTTTTATTGACCATAGTTTGTCACCATTCCGCGGGTGTGCACAATTTTAAACCGTAACATGTTGGGTATCTATTTACTTGGCGTGACATCATCTTTCACAATATACAAAAAAAAATGGGCTAACTTTACTGTTTAGTTTTTCGAAATGTGATTTTTTATAATTTTTCCAACAAAATGGCGTTTAAAAGACAGCAGCGCAAATTCCACGTGACAGAAATTTTTGCAATGACCGCCATTTTATTCTCCAGAGTCTTTGCTAAAAAAATAAATAAATAAATAAATAATATATATATATATATATATATATATATATATATATATATATATATATATATATATATATATATATATATAATGTTTGGGGGTTCTAAGTAGTTTTCTAGCAAAAAATACAGATTTTAACTTGTAAACAAAAAGTGTCAAAAATAACTCAGTCTTAAAGTGGTTAAGTTGTGTTATGGTGTTCAGAATCTCCTCTTGTGTGATCTCTAGTTCCTCAGTCATATGCCCAAGTTGAGCTGTGTCTGCTTTAGGGGTACCTATTTCTTGCCAAAAGACATTGTCTACCTTAGTAATCATGGCTTCCAGGTCAGCTTTAGTGGGGAAGGGACTGTAAGTGTGTTCTAAAGTCCCACTGCATGAATTATAGCATAACGAGGAGATTGAGGAATACAAGACCTGTGGCTGTGTTAGTGGAGGTGTTGTGTCCTTGGGTGGTAGTGGGGGCCATTGGAATGCTTATCCACTTCCCAACCACCCCATAGCAGAAATACTGCTACAGGGCAGCTGTTCTGTGCAGAATAACGTATATATAGGTGAGTCTGCAGTTCCGCTTAGGGGGCGCAGACGGTCGCCGCCAGTGGGCCACTTCTGCTGTGATTGTCCTGTGGGTTCCGGGCTGTGGATGTCTGCTGGCATCCGCGGAATGTCTGGCAGGGACAAAGAAGGGAGCTCTGCCTATGTAAACAAGGCAGAGCTCTGTTCTGACAGAAGGAAAGTGATGAATTTTGTACAAAGCAGGGAATAAAATCCATCACTTCCCTTAGTAAAAGCAGCACACAGTTTACACAAAAACACTGGCTAGGCACACAGTTAACCCTCTGATCAACCTAGATGTTCCTAGCCATTACATAGTCCTATTTGAACAAGCGGGTGCATCTCAATATTAAATTTGTCCATTAATCATTTGACCTCCAGAAGATTTACCCCCCTTCATGACAAGGCCATTTTTTGGGATACCGCAGCTGAAAATTGTGCAGTCCTGCAACGTTATACCCAAATAAATTGTATGTCATTTTCCCCCCACAAATAGTGCTCTCTTTTTGTGCTATAAACAAAAACAAACCTACAATTCTGAAAAAAAAAAAAAAACAATATTTTTTACTTTCTGTTATAAAATATATCCAAAAAAATCCCAATAAGCATATATAGATTGGTTTGGACAAAATATATAGTGCCTACAAACTATGGGATGTATACTGGAGAAGCAGTGAGCGCTGACGCCACACCGCTAGCTACGCCCGATATGTTTAAAATGAACTTGACTAATATTGTCATTGTAAGCCTTAGAGAACCTTAGAGAAAAATTTTGTAGTTGCTCAGAAACCTTGCCCTTGCAAAATATTGTTCTTGTCTAGGTCAATTTACTAAGAGACTGTCAATAACAAATTAGGGATCTTGATAATCACAGGTAAACTAATAATACTGGGCTATAACAAGGTTTTAACTAGTACATAGTTGTTTTAAAATAACCTATATAACAAATGGAAGTACTGTGTTTCTATATTTCTATAACATTTTTATTTTTAAGATATTTTATATATAAATAATATATTAATTGACAGTAAAGAAGAGATACAACAAAAAACAGATACATTAAAATTAGAGTTGACCCAAGCATAAGTATAATTTTGTAAAAACTTGCAAATCTCATACTGTATTCTCATGAAATGCTTCTACTCAGATCCTTACAGAAACTTTATTTTTTATCTACAAAAGCAAGATGATCTTGTATTGATGTTCTTCCCATATTGACTAAAAAGAAAAAAAAGTTGATTTAGCACATTGAGTGATTACAGAAACTTGAATGAAAAGTAAAAACATATTTCACTTTTCGAGATGAATGTCCTTTATCATGATCTAAAGCAGGTCTAAATACCATAATCCAAATAACAGCTGCCTCTGAAATAACAAATACTTCAGAGTATTAAACACAAGGCTTACTGTTAAAGCAATTAAAAGCAAACTATTTTTATTTTTTTTATTTTCATTGCTCTGGAGTTTAAAAAATAGATCTAGGCTTTGAAAAACTTCCAAACTGCAAATGTCACCAGCAAATAATCATATAAAACATAACAAATAAAGTATAATAGCAGCTAAAACTTTTTTGTCTTTTTTTTTTAAAGCGTGTATTTCTGGAGGAATGGTTTTTGCTGTCCTTTTCTCCATTGGGGAGGATTTGTCTAAAAATCTTGATGATGCTCACTGAGATAGGAAGCAAGGAAGCACAAAAACAGAGACAACACAAATGATGACGTGTTAGATTTTAGAATTTAGAATGATGACGTGTTAGATTTTGGGACAACATGACAAATAGATGTCATGTTGTCCCAAAAGGCACAGGTACAATAAGTAAGTGCAATTCCTCTAATGTAGATACAGCAATAAAACCCAATAATATTCAACCTTTCCCCACTGTATTATAAAGGTTTTGGCTATAACTAAAATAGATGGAAAAACATATACTTGGAATTTTTTTTTTAATGCGAATCTGTATTAATATGACCATGCTGACCCCCCTTTTTGAAAATGATAGTTGTCTGACTTTCATATTGACCTTTTTGACTTATACTATGAGTTGCCTTAAACAGGTATGTATATAAAGTGTTCTAAACATAATTTTTTCTTTTAAAAGTGTCTGATCCCCTGTGCTTCTACATTTAAAACTCAAAAAACAATAAAGTATGCATTGGGGTCTGTCGATATATGCCTATATGTGTTCCCGCACATACCAAAATGTGAATGTGTAAAAGAAATGGTACATCGCTACCCCTATAATAAGTAATAACCAACACAAATGTTACATACACAATGGGTTGACTCAAATAAAACATGCTCATAGTAATAAAAGGAATTTCTATAGTAAATAAATCATGTGAAACTCTGGACTATAAAGTTCCATTTACAATATCTATATGATCATAAATACACTTGCTCAGTGATACAATTCCATGCTGTGCTCATATAAAAAAATAATAAATGACAGAGAGTCCAGTGTGTGAATATACTCTTGTGAACTGAGCGTTGAGTTAACACAAAAAGTCCTTCTGTGAACCAACTGTGGATAAACACAAATCACTGCAGGCGCCCCCCACCTTCCAAACTATGCACTCAACTTCAGCATGGACCTGCCACAGGTCAATACGAGCCTTTCCCTTTAAGGGGTATGTACAGTATCTCACAAAAATGAGTACACCCCTTACGTTTTTTTATTTATCTTTTCATGTGGCAACAATAAACAAATGACACTTTGCTTAATGTAAAGTAGTGAGTGTACGGCTTGTATAACAGTGTAAATTTGCTGTCCCTTCAAAATAACTCAACACACAGCCATTAATGTCTAAACCCCTGGCAACAAAAGTGAGTACACCCCTAAGTGATAAATGTCAAAATTGGCCCCAATTAGCCATTTTCTCTCCCCGGTGTCATGTGACTCATTAGTGTTACAAGTTTTCAGATGTAAATGGGGAGCAGGTGTGTTAAATTTGGTGTTATCACTCTCACTCTCTCATACTGGTAACTGGAAGTTCAACATGGCACCTCATGGCAAAGAACTCTCTGAGGAACTGAAAAAAAGAAAGAATTGTTGCTCTTCATGAAGATGGCCTAGGCTATAAGAAGATTGCCTAGACCCTGAAACTGAGTTGCAGCACGGTGGCCAAGTGCACATGCTCAGCGTCATATCTCCAGAGGTTGTCTTTGGAAAATAGACGCATGAGTGCTGCCAGCATTGCCACAGAGGTTGAAGCTCAGACCATACGCCGCACACTGCATCAAATTGGTCTGCATGGATGTCGTCCCAGAAGGAAGCCTCTTCTAAAGATGAAGCACAAGAAAGCCCGCAAACAGTTTGCTGAACACAAGCAGACTAAGAACATAGATTACTGGAACCATGTCCTGTGGTCTGATGATAATCTAATTTGATTCAGATGGTGTCAAGCGTGTGTTGCAGCAACCAGGTGAGGAGTACAAAGACAAGTGTGTCTTGCCTACAGTCAAGCATTGTGGTGGGAGTGTCATGGTCCGGGAGCTGCATGAGTGCTGCCAGAACTGGGGAGCTACAGTTCATTGAGGGAATCACGAATGCCAAAATGTACTGTGACATACTGAAGCAGAGCATGACCCACTCCCTTTGGAAACCATTGACTTGGATACTGTAAACCTCAGATCTGTACAGCGAGAGCTTAAACTAGCTGTATGTACGCGATTACGTCACCAGTCCAAACCCAATGCATTTTGTCACTTGTCACGTGACTTCCTCAAGGAGTAAGGATCCCAGTCTTATCTAGATAGTAAGCTAGATAGGTGACACTGGGCCCCTTACTTCTTGAGGAAGTTTCTGTCATTTATTATTTTTTATATGAGCACGGCATGGAATTGCATCACTGAGCAGGTGTGTTTATGATCATATAGATATTGTAATTGGGACTTTATAGTCCAGAGTTTCACATGATTTATTTACTATAGTAAATATATACTGTTCCTTTAAGTCTGGTACTTATTGCGGGTTCTCCTGAAAGAGCAGCTTGTTGGATTGTGGGATGCAGTCTGAAGAAGGATGAAGACTGTGTAAAGTGGGCAGGATTGAACTATACTCCCAGGGAACTGAGGGTTCCACACAGGATTATGGGAGAGCCAATAAATAAGGGGCGGGGCCAAATGTACACTCTCTTGCTTCAGGGACCTCGTGAGGTGCGGAGGGCCTGGAAGAGGAGGACAGCTGCGGAGAGTAGATTGAGCGGAGGCTGTGGCCTGGTTCGGAGGAACATTGGAGAGGTAGCGGATGTCATGGAGAAGTGTCTGATCTGGTATAGAGACCTGCCGGAGAGGCGTGTCGGAGGATTGGGTAAGATAGACCTAATTGTAGTGAGTGCAGAAGCTCACCGAGAGAGGGAGAGAGAGCCTGTGACACAGCACAGACACAGTGAGAACTTTGATATACAGTAGTTGGAGCAGTTTCCATAGGACACTCCTGAGCTTTGGCAGTGCGTGGTGAACAGGAAGGCCGCAAATATATACATACAGTGATTTACACTGATTTCACCACAAGCAGAATCTGGATTACAAATACCCCTTTTTCCCTTTGGATTACAAATGTAATTTATGTTAATGACTCCTGCTGCAGGCGAAGATTTGCAAGGTCTTGCTGTGGAGAGACTCACATAGATAAAGGGGGCCCCCTATAGGTGATACTTCTTCAGTATTACGCAATGTTGAAAGGTATTCTATTGAGATGTATCTACAAATATATACATTCGGCTGAGTTAGTTAGATCTGACTGTTTTATATATAGTTATTATAGATCTAAACGTCTGATTGCCGCTCTCACAGGTTCATAAATGAAGTTGCATTGCAGATATATATATATATATATATATATATATATATATATATATTTGTATCTCTAGATAGATATTGTTATATCTATTCACAGCTTATATTATTTTTGCTTAAGATTCTGAGTCTTGGGCTTCACAGTGGTTTTGGGACCTTGAGATTCAGAATCTCAATCTTGTCCTTTTTTGCTAATATTTCCTGTTGTGTTGAAACTGTACATGTTTATTTCCTTCTTACATCAGTAAACTGATATACTTATATTCAAGTGTCATTGTTGTCTCTCTGAGCTGCCATGTCAGAACCAATAGTGTCGAGCGGGTTGGAGGGGCCTCAGGGTCAAGGGAGTGAGGAGCAAATTAACATACTTAGCAGCCCCTATGGGGGCCATGCTACATATTAATATGAGCATGTTCTGTTTGAGTTAACCCATTGTGTATGTCACGTTTGTTTTGGTTATTACTTATTATAGGGGTAGCGCTGTATCATTTTCTCTTTATTTTGGAATGCTTGTTTCAGCAAGAGCTATAGCTAATGATAGCCAGGAAAAATAACATTTTCACATAAAGGTCAGCAATGGCAGTCAGGTTTTTCCCAGATTTGCTTTTTTTTCCCCATTCCCAGAAGCATATATTTAAACTTCCTTCATTCCCAGTAAATTTCAAACACTGAAGCGATCAAACTGTAATACATCAGGAGGTGTGACAACCCATAATGATTCGCCTGATGCAGCCCTCCTCAGAATTGGAAAATCTCCAAAGACACCTTAAAACACACAGGAGGGTGTAAATACCTAGTGCAGAGGTAGGCAACCTTGGCCATCCAGCTGTGCTGAAACTACAAATCCCATCACTGCTTTGGTGAGGCATGCCTGTGGCTGTCAGAGTCATGCAGTGCCTCATGGGATTTGCAGTTCTGCAACAGCTGGAGTGCCAAGGTTGCTTACCCTTGGTCTAATGCATTACCACCACCACTGTTTATTAAATACGAATGAAAAAAAAAACATACTCACAAACATAAAATGGAACAGGCATATTAAATAACTACTCATGCTGCAAGATGATGTCATCTGACCACATACACCAAACTTGATAGGCTATTGCATTTCAGGGAATGCACCCCCTTCTTCAGAGCTAATCCAACTTGGTGCAACAGTACTTCTTAAATATTTACACACTGTAAAGCTTCCCCCCCTTACCAATTGCATGGGCGGACTTGTGCACCAGCTTGGGTCAAAGGTTGCTGCACTCCACCCCATGCTATATAAAAAAACACACCGTGGGTCCCTATTGGATAATATTCACAGTGACCCCCAAATGTATGTGTCAAAGAAAATATTTTATTAATACAATATTATTGTATTATTAGTGTTAAATAACCACTGACACTCGATGAGCTTGATGTATATGTATATATACACTATATTGTCAAAAGTATTGGGACACCTACCTTTACACGCAAATTAACTTTATTGGCATCCCAGTCTTAGTTCGTAGTGTTTAATATTGAGTTGGCCCATCCTTTGCAGCTATATCAGCTTCAACTCTTCTGGGAAAGCTGTCCACAAGGTTTAGGAGTGTGTCTTATTGGAATGTTTGACCATTCTTCCAGAAGTGCATTCTTCCCAAGCTGTTTTTACCCCATTTTTTTAAATTTAAATTTTCTTTTTACATAGCAGCTGGATATGAAGCCTTTGGTGTCCGTAAACTGTTGCATAAGAAAGAAGACAGGAATCAGGGACAAAAAGAGTTGTCCCTGGACTGCCTGTGCCCGTATCGCGTGTTGTAGTTGGAAATAATAAAACCGCATACTGTCCGGAAGCAAAAAACTTTCCTGGAGCCGCTCAAAGGGCAAAAGGGACCCCCCCTGCAAAATGTGTGTAAGATGAGTCACCCCATACGCTTACCACCTGCCCGCCTGATCTAGTTTACTCAATTCAGGGTACGTCCTGTTGCACCAAATCGGACTGAACTTAGTGTAGCCGGAGGCCCGTTGAATCTGTTTGGTTTTGTCCCACACCTTTTAAAGCAATCTATATGTCGGGAAGCGTTTGTTTGGTTTATCAAAAAGTTGCGCCTCAAGTCCCTCCGGCACCGCATTTGCGCCAGTAAACCACTGCATGCTCATTAGTGCCACACCAGATTGCGTCCCGGATACTGCGCCCACTAGATGTTGCAGCTGGGAGGCCAAGTAGTACAACCACGGGTTAGGGAGAGCGATGCCCCCCCCCATCACAAGGTTTCTGCAGCTGCTCCAGGCGCACTCTAGCCGCCTTTCATTTCCACAGAAGAGTTCGGAATAGGGTGTTAACGATGCGAAAGGTTTTCAGTGGAACAACAATAGGGGAATTATGGAGGAGGTATAACAATTGTGTCATCAATACCATCTTAATAAGGTTCACCCTGCCGGCTAGTGAGAGCCATAGTTTGTTCCAAGTTCTAATTTTATCGCAAAATTTGGTTAAAAGGGGACTGATGTTAAGTAAGATATACTGAGTCGGGTCTGCAGAAACCATCACCCCCAAATACTTAAACTTGTGGACTACGGGGACCGGACAAGAGAACCCAGGGAAAGGGTGGCATCCCTGTCTACCTGCAAAAGGGCCGATTTGGACCAGTTTATAGTGAGTCCGGAAAAACTACCAAACTCAGTAATAACTGACATAACCGTTCTCAGGGAGTTATCCGTGTCACCTAACGTCAGGAGCATGTCGTCCGGGTAAATGAGAACTTTGTCCTGATGGGGACCGTACTGAAAGCCCACAATAGCCTGCTGAGCTCTAATACGCGCTGCAAGGGGTTCTATGGCTATAGCAAATAGGAGGGGGGAGAGTGGACACCCCTGCCTCGTCCCTCTTCCCAGATTGAAACAGTTGGATACCCTACCCCCCTCCCGTATGGAAGCCTTTGGTTGATGGTACAGTAGCTTAACCCAGGACATGAAAACGGGTCCAAATCCGAAGGATTCCATGGTCGCCCAAAGGTAGCCACATTCAACACTGTCAAATGCCTTACTGGCATCCAGTGACAGCAGTGCCCTCTCTCCCGTATTATCCGCCGGCGTCTGGATTGCAACAAATAAGCAACGTAGGTGAAGGGCCGTAGATCTATTGGGCATAAATCCTGCCTGATCCTTATGGATGATGTGTTTGATAACCTTGTTTACTCTACGTGCCAAGACTTTAGCCAGTAGCTTAACATCCACCTGGAGCAGGGAGATGGGTCTATAGGATCCTGGGTCCATAGGGGGTTTATCCGGTTTGAGCAATAAAATAATGCTAGCCCGATACATGGATTCCGGCAGTACCCCCACATCCCTAGCTTTCTGTAACACCTCTAGTAACTTTGGTAGTAGCAACCCAGAATATTGCTGAAAAATCTCTACAGGGAGGCCATCATCCCCAGGAGCCTTAGATCCGGGAAAGAGGGCCACTGTTTCCAGCAACTCCTCCTCCGTAATCGGGGCATCAAGCTGAATCCGTTGTTTCTCTGTCAGCTTCGGAAGAGGGGTGGCAGTTAAATAGTCCTGCAACTCCCCCGGACTGTAATGAGCCCACGAGGAGTACAGATCTTTGTAAAATCTCACCAGTTCAGCCATAACTCTGTCCTGGGTATTAACCAGAGCACCATCAGGCAACCAGAGAGCCCCAATGGGGGGAACAGAGGGGCGTGCCCCCACCATTCTCGACAGCAGACGGCCCGTCCACTCCCCCTCTTCGTAGAAGGACGTTTTGGCAAAGACGTTTTTTTGTCCACCTTAGAGCGAACTTCCCTGACCCACACTGATTGTGCTGATATCCAAGCCGCCCTCGTATCATCAATGGGATTGTCCAAGTAATCCCTCTCCAACCTCTGCGCACATTGGGATAGTTGTTCTTTAAAGCATTTAGACTTGGTCTGGACCCTCTTAACATTGGCTATGAGAACCCCTCGGAGGAAACATTTAAAAGCCTCCCACCTCATAAACACATCCCCAAACTGGTCATTCTCCACAAAAAAGTTGGCAATGGCTGCCAGAATGTCCAGAATTATCCAGCGGAAACAGTTTCAGCCAGAAAGCATTCAGGCTCCAAGGTGCCCTACGCAAATCCACCCGAGGGCGAACCAGTAACCTGACCACCAATGGAGAATGATCCGAGATCCCCCTGCGGGCATACTCAATCTCCTCCACCATTGCAACTGCCTCCCTATTACCCACACATAAGTCAATATGTGATAGCGAAGAGTGCGTTTTGGAGAAACAGGAAAACTGCACCGTGTCAGGATTTTTTAGGCGCCACGCCTAAGACCAATCCACCTCCTCCAAAAAGCGGGAATGGTATTCCTACTTTGTCCATAGTAAATTGGAGTAACTCCCGAAGTATCCCAGAAGAGAATAGGGGTGGAATATACACTATTGCTAGAACACATTTAACCTGAAAAAGTATGCAATGTAAGAACACAAACCTCCCCTCTGAGTCAACCTGCACCCCCAGCTCCCGAAAGGTTAGCGGCCTATGAATCTGTACACTGCCCCCCCGGGAGTATGTTTAGTGGGTGGAGTGGTAACCCCAGCCCACCCATGAGTACCTGAGGCACCCCACAGAGTCCCCCCACCAAGTGAGTCTTTTGCAAAGCTATAATGGCCGGATGGTACTTTTGCAGCTGATGGGCCACCATAGCCCTCTTAAGCGGGCAGCCCAGGCCACAAATGTTCCAGGAAACTACCGGTACCCCCGCCATGAAAAATAAAAAGAAGAAAAACAGGCGGATGCAGACCGAGGACCCCCTCCATGGAGGCCAGGGCAGAAACAAAGAAGGTCTCTGAAGGGTATTAACTGTGGAGGTGGAGCAGCGTGACAGTACCTGGACTTAAATATGGTGTGAGTCTTCCCAAAAACAAACTGGATGTCAGATAAACCATAACTCAGTAGGTCAAGGCGCAACGGCACCTTGACAAAAATCTGTCCGAAGACAGGCGATCCATTCCAGACAAACCTGGCAGCAGCCGTACAGTCCAGTAGGGATCCACCAGTCCAGAATGCACAACCGTGCAAACTCATAAGTAGGCTCCAAATCAGAACCATGATGAAACACATCAATTCTCGTCAACGCTTGCCATATTCTGAGCTGTACTTTCCAGACGAATCATTGTAAACGTCCCGACCGGGTCAATATAAAAACAGCATGCATGAGCACATTCGGAATGGAGAAAAGCCCCACCTCAGAAAAATGCGGTCACTCTTGTAATCCCAGTCACTCTCCAGGGTTGTCAAATTAAGGGGAGAAGGACTCACGCCCAAAGATCTCACAGAGCCAGTTTTCAACAAAGTCCGTTGGATCCCTGCCCTCCACCTTCTCTGGGAGCCCCACTATGCGGACATTATTTCTGCGCAGGCGGTTCTCAATGTCATCTGCCTTGTTCTTATTAGCCTGAACTTGCCTGGCAGTCTCCCTGGATTCTGTGATCAGTGTGGGTACCTGGTCCTCCAAGTCGCAGATGCGACTTCCGGCAGCTGTGGTGCGTTCCCTTATTTTTTGCAGATCCTGAAGCAAAAGGGCGACCTCCTCCTTGACAGTGTTCACTGAGGCTGTGCATTTCTGCACTGCTTGGAAAATTTGGCCCAGGGTGGGCTGATCCTCCTCCATCATGTCCCTTGCCAGCCCATCATCTATCTCAGGCTGCACAGGCATCCCCATGTCTCCCAGGCCCTGTGTAATGTCCCGGGGTACCTGTGTATCTGCCAGAGATTCAGAGTCCGCAGCCCTGGGTCCTTGGATCTCACCAAGTTTCTTGGTGTACAGTAGAATGTCCCCAGCACTGTCCTTTCCTCCAGTGCGTGCTGATTTAGGCTTTGTGCCTGTGTACTTTTGCTTGTCAGGGCCGCGGGATGCATGTTGAGGAGTCCCTGTGCCAGCGCCATCTTGACTGGCTGGGACAGTGACACTGCTGTCCTTAATCTTGCTCCTGTGGGTCATTGCGGCACCCGATCTGGACATGCGAGGTTTCTAAGTGATCCGGGGGATCTCAGCTATCAGGATCCACAGTAGCCGGCCGGGGCAAGGTATTAGAATCCGGATCAGCGGCGGGAGCTCCATGAGCTGCTTCCTCTCACATGCCCGTGCAGACACGCCCCCACATTTTCTTTTTACAATTATTTTTTTTTAAATTTAGCTCTCAGCAGGGAAGCCTTAACAACCTATTGACTCGATGGGCGAACAAGTGCCAAGAAAGTTCAGGTGTTAGGCGAGTACCTGATTGGGCGATGTTTAGGCCAAACTTATGCTTGGTCCAAACTGTTCACCCATCCCTAGTGGTGTCTGAACACTGTAACCCCTCACAGTGACTTTTGCTGGGTGCAGGAATGAGCCCTACTGTTAAAAAAAATTAAATTACATGCACCTGTCATACAGGTGCAGAAAACTTGGGTCTTGGATGTTGGTGGTGCCCAAACACTGTAACCCCTCAGAGTTACTCTTGCTGGGCACAGGAATGGGCCTTGCTGTTAAAAATTAGGTAGAAATTGAAATTACATGCACCTGTCAAAAATGTGCAGAAAAATTGGTCCTTGGGTGTTGGTGGTGCCCTAAACCAAAAAAAATTTTGGAAGCTGTCATAATCAAGATTCAGGAAAAGGATAGGCAGCAAAGGCAGTCTTCAAGGGATCCCAGATCCCTAGAAAATTAAATCAGTTACACCAGCATCAGAGGCTTGATAGGTGCTGTGGATACGAAATGGATTCATTTTGATAAATGTCAGCCGGTCAATTGAGTCTAGTGGACAGATGCACTCTTTTATCTGTCACAAAACCTCTAGCAGCACTGAATGTCCATTCTGAAAGCATACTGGAGGCAGGACAGGCCACATACTCAATTGCATATTGAGCTACTGGCCCAGTGGTCCATCCCCAAGACCCAGTAACCCAGTGGATGCTCAGTTGGAAAGGTCTCCAAGTCTGCACCATATGCTGCAGATGCTGCCGATGGTTGCTTAAAGCTAACAGCCCTGGGTGTTGGGGACTAAAGAATTATCTAAAGGCATCGGTCAGCCGGCCGCCTTCTCCGCAGCTCTTCTTTTGACCGAACGAAGCATCAGGAAAACGTTGCACGGGAAATTGTAACCTCCCAGTGTCTGGTATGGTGTTACACAAATTTTTCTTCAATCTGCTGCTCCCTCTGGGAAGGCAGGATGAGCTCTGCAACTTTACCCTCATAACGTGGATTAAGAAGGGTTGCCAACCAGTAATGATGCCTCTCCTTGATATCACAAATCCTTGGGTCCTTTCGCAGGCTTTGCAGAATCAGGAAACCCATGCAGCGTAAGTTTGAGGAGGCATGAGATTCTGAGTCCTCTCGGTCACTAAGGATGACATTGTCAGTAACTACCTCTCCCCAGCCATGTACAACTCCTGGGGTTTCTGGGGAATTAAAACATCCCTTGAAGACTGCTGTATGTTATCATCTACATCCATGATGCCACAATCCTCCTCCTGTGTGTTTTTCAGCCCCACAGGAATGGTATCTGCGTAAGTGAGGCCTTGTGAGGAAAGGAAATCCTCCTCTTCTGCCCACTGTTCTGCCTCAAGTGCCCTGTCCATGATTCCATGAAGCGTGAGCTCCACCAGGAAAACTAGAGGGATAATGTCACTGATGCATGCATTGTCACGCCTCACCTTTCTTGTGGCCTTCTCAAATGGTGACAGGACAGTGCATGTATCCTTTATCAGCAGCCACTGGTGTGGCATGTCCTTGTGCCATACTCACATAGGTACTCATTGATGGCCCTTTGCTGCGTGTGCAGCAGCTGCAGCATTACCAATGTTGAGTTTCACCTGGTGGGCATGTCACAAATGAGGTGGTTGGTGGGCGGGTTGAATTCCCATTAAATGTCAGCCAGATGAGCACTTGCATTGTATGATCGCCAGAAATGGCCCCAGACTTTTCTTGCCTGCCTCAGAAGATCTTGTAAGCCTGAGTACCTGTTCAAGAAATGCTGCACCACCAAATTCAGGGCATGTGCCAAGCATGGAACATGTGTCAAGTGTCCCTGTTGGAGGGCAGAGAGAAGGTTGGTACCATTGTCACATACAACCATTCCTGGCTCAAGCTGCCATGGCGTCAACATTCTCTGAGCCTGCCCCTTGCTGAGCTGACAGAATCTCAGACCCGGTGTGGCTCCTGTCCCCTAGACAGACCAACTAAAGCACTGCATAGCATCTTTTAGCCTGACTGCTTGAACTCTTAGGGGACACTGCTGGTTCAGAATACAATTCAGCAGAAGAGGCCATTGAGGGAGAAGAAGAGGGGGGGAGCAGACAGATGTTGCAGAATCACCACCAGCTTTATGGAGGCGTGGTGGCGGAACAAGCTCTAGCACTGAATCCTGTCCTGCAACCTTTCCAGCTGCCGGCAGAGTTACCCAGTGCGCCTTGATGGAAATGTAATGTTCCTGACCATATCTGCTGGAGCATGAGTCAGCAGTAATGTGAACCCTACTGCTGATGGCTCTGTCAAACGAGGTCAAAACATTGCCTTCCACATGATGGTACAGAGCTGGAATGGCCTTACCTGAAAATAAATGTATTTTTGGAACCTGTCACTGTGGTACAGCACATTCCTCAAATTCACGAAAGGGGACAGAGTCTACCAGATGAAAGGCAGCAGTTGGGGTGCTAGAAATTTGGCCAAGCTAACATTTATACGTAAATAAAAATACCTAAATAGTTAGACTGAAAACTGAAATTTGTGTACACTTGACAGTCACAAATAGCTGTTATTGCAGTGAATGATAGAACAGCGGTGAAAAAAACATCCGTGACAGTCCAAATGATTGCTGAATCTTCAGAGTAAACCTTGATTAGGAGCTGTGAACTGGTATAAATCCATACACCAATTGTAAAAAAAATCCTCCACCAGTAAGTGAATCTGCTTACCAGAGCCACTTGACCTCAAGGGTGAATAAAGCTTGAAATTCTCTACCAAGGCACCAAATACAGTTAAGGGAATCACGGGCACTCATCAGAAAGGTCCAACAAAAACTTGCATATGGCAGGACATGAACAATCTATAGGAAGCAATGGAAAGAGTATCATAGTGTAAAACCGACCGATTATCGGCAACACCGATATATCGGGGGCCGATATGCACTTTCCCCAATATATCGGAATCGGCCTTTTGATTCACCGATATTGCCGATATTTTTGTGACGTCATTCCGTATGTTGCGCGCACACGTTATGCCTTCTAACACTGCCTCCCACGCCTGCGCGTCCCATACGTGACACCATTTCACCGTGCGCTGCACTTAAGACCACCTCCCGCGCTTCACACAGCCCCGTGTTACAGCCAGCTGCAGTCCGGTCCGGTCACGCTGCCAGCCATCCATCCACCCACAGGCCCTGGCCTCAGCCACCCACCACAACAGGGTGCCAGCCCAGCGAGCAAGCAACCAGCCACCCAGATGACACCAAGCCAGCCACCCGCCACCATGACCAGCGTTCCAGCAAGCCAGCTACCCACCACAACAGGCCAGGGTGAGTGAGTGACACCAAGCCAGCCACCCACACAACAGGATGACCCCAAGCCAGTCCCCCACCACAGTGTTCCAGCAAGCCAGCCACCCACCACAATGTTCCTGCAAGCCAGCCAGCCACCACAGTGTTCCTACAAGCCAACCACCCATAACAGGGTGACACCAAGCAAGCCAGCCACCACAGTGTTCCTGCAAGCCAGCCACCCATAACAGGGTGACACCAAGCCAGCCACTCACTACAGTGTTCCTGCAAGCCAACCCCCCATAACAGGGTGACACCAAGCAAAGCCAACCAGGCACCACAGACTGTTCCTGAAAGCCAGCCACCCATAACAGGGTGACACCAAGCCAGCCACCCACCACAGTGTTCCTGCAAGCCAGCCTCCCATAACAGGGTGACACCAATCCAGCCAGCCACAACAGTGTTCCTGCAAGCCAGCCACCCATACAGACTGTTCCTGAAAGCCAGCCACTCATAACAGGGTGACACCAAGCCAGCCACCCCCCCACAGTGTTCCTGCAAGCCAGCCACCCATAACAGGGTGACCACAATCCAGCCAGCCACCACAGTGTTCCTGCAAGCCAGCCACCCATAACAGGGTGACACCAAGCAAGCCAACCAGGCACCACAGACTGTTCCTAAAAGCCAGCCACTCATAACACGGTGACACCAAGCCAGCCACCCCCCCCCCACAGTGTTCCTGCAAGCCAGCCACCCATAACAGGGTAACACCAATCCAGCCAGCCACAACAGTGTTCCTGCAAGCCAGCCACCCATAACAGGGTGACACCAAGCCAGCCACCCACCACAGTGTTCCTGCAAGCCAGCCACCCATAACATGGTGACACCAATCCAGCCAGCCACCCTAGTGTTCCTGCAAGCCAGCCACCCATAAAAGGGTGACACCAAGCAATCCAACCAGGCACCACAGACTGTTTCTGAAAGCCAGCCACCCATAAAAGGGTGACACCAATCCAGCCACCCACCATAGAGTTCTTGCAAGCCAGCAACCCATAACAGGGTGACACCAATCCAGCCCGCCACCACAGTGTTCCTGCAAGCCAGCCTCCCATAACAGGGTGACACCAAGCAAGTCAACCAGGCACCACAGACTATTCCTGAAAGCCAGCCACTCATAACAGGGTGACACCAAGTCAGCCAGCCACCACAGTGTTCCTGTAAGCCAGCCACCCATAACAGAGTGACAACAATCCAGCCAGCCACCACAGTGTTCCTGCAAGAAAGCCACCCATAACAGGTTGACACCAAGCAAGCCAGCAACCACAGTGTTCCTGCAAGCCAGCCACCCATAACAGGGTGACACCAAGCTAGCCACCCACCACAGTGTTCCTGAAAGCCAGCCACCCATAACAGGGTGACACCAAGCCAGCCACCCACCACAGTGTTCCTGCAAGCCAGCCACCCATACAGACTGTTCCTGAAAGCCAGCCACTCATAACAGGGTGACACCAAGCCAGCCCCCCCCCCCCCACAGTGTTCCTGCAAGCCAGCCACCCATAACAGGGTGACCACAATCCAGCCAGCCACCACAGTGTTCCTGCAAGCCAGCCACCCATAACAGGGTGACACCAAGCAAGCCAACCAGGCACCACAGACTGTTCCTAAAAGCCAGCCACTCATAACACGGTGACACCAAGCCAGCCACCCCCCCCCCCCACAGTGTTCCTGCAAGCCAGCCACCCATAACAGGGTAACACCAATCCAGCCAGCCACAACAGTGTTCCTGCAAGCCAGCCACCCATAACAGGGTGACACCAAGCCAGCCACCCACCACAGTGTTCCTGCAAGCCAGCCACCCATAACATGGTGACACCAATCCAGCCAGCCACCCTAGTGTTCCTGCAAGCCAGCCACCCATAAAAGGGTGACACCAAGCAATCCAACCAGGCACCACAGACTGTTTCTGAAAGCCAGCCACCCATAAAAGGGTGACACCAATCCAGCCACCCACCATAGAGTTCTTGCAAGCCAGCAACCCATAACAGGGTGACACCAATCCAGCCCGCCACCACAGTGTTCCTGCAAGCCAGCCTCCCATAACAGGGTGACACTAAGCAAGTCAACCAGGCACCACAGACTATTCCTGAAAGCCAGCCACTCATAACAGGGTGACAACAATCCAGCCAGCCACCACAGTGTTCCTGCAAGAAAGCCACCCATAACAGGTTGACACCAAGCAAGCCAGCCACCACAGTGTTCCTGCAAGCCAGCCACCCATAACAGGGTGACACCAAGCTAGCCACCCACCACAGTGTTCCTGAAAGCCAGCCACCCATAACAGGGTGACACCAAGCCAGCCACCCACCAAAGTGTTCCTGCAAGCCAGCCTCCCATAACAGGGTGACACCAATCCAGCCAGCCACAACAGTGTTCCTGCAAGCCAGCCACCCATACAGACTGTTCCTGAAAGCCAGCCACTCATAACAGGGTGACACCAAGCCAGCCACCCCCCCCCACAGTGTTCCTGCAAGCCAGCCACCCATAACAGGGTGACCACAATCCAGCCAGCCACCACAGTGTTCCTGCAAGCCAGCCACCCATAACAGGGTGACACCAAGCAAGCCAACCAGGCACCACAGACTGTTCCTAAAAGCCAGCCACTCATAACACGGTGACACCAAGCCAGCCACCCCCCCCACAGTGTTCCTGCAAGCCAGCCACCCATAACAGGGTAACACCAATCCAGCCAGCCACAACAGTGTTCCTGCAAGCCAGCCACCCATAACAGGGTGACACCAAGCCAGCCACCCACCACAGTGTTCCTGCAAGCCAGCCACCCATAACATGGTGACACCAATCCAGCCAGCCACCCTAGTGTTCCTGCAAGCCAGCCACCCATAAAAGGGTGACACCAAGCAATCCAACCAGGCACCACAGACTGTTTCTGAAAGCCAGCCACCCATAAAAGGGTGACACCAATCCAGCCACCCACCATAGAGTTCTTGCAAGCCAGCAACCCATAACAGGGTGACACCAATCCAGCCCGCCACCACAGTGTTCCTGCAAGCCAGCCTCCCATAACAGGGTGACACCAAGCAAGTCAACCAGGCACCACAGACTATTCCTGAAAGCCAGCCACTCATAACAGGGTGACACCAAGTCAGCCAGCCACCACAGTGTTCCTGTAAGCCAGCCACCCATAACAGAGTGACAACAATCCAGCCAGCCACCACAGTGTTCCTGCAAGAAAGCCACCATAACAGGTTGACACCAAGCAAGCCAGCCACCACAGTGTTCCTGCAAGCCAGCCACCCATAACAGGGTGACACCAAGCTAGCCACCCACCACAGTGTTCCTGAAAGCCAGCCACCCATAACAGGGTGACATCAAGCCAGCCACTTATCAGTGTTCCTGAAAGCCAGCCACCCATAACAGGGTGACACCAAGCCAGCCACTCACCACAGTGTTCCTGAAAGCCAGCCACCCATAACAGGGTGACACCAAGCCAGCCACCCACAACAGGGTGACACCAATCCAGCCACCTATCACAGTGTTCCTCCAAGCCAGCCACCCATAACAGGGTGACCACAATCCAGCCAGCCACCACAGTGTTCCTGCAAGCCAGCCACCCATAACAGGGTGACACCAAGCAAGCCAACCAGGCACCACACTGTTCCTGAAAGCCAGCCACCAATGACAAGGTGACACCAGTCACCAAGCCAGCCAGCCACCCATAACAGGGTGACACCAAGCCAGCCAACCAGCCACCACAGACTGTTCCTGAAATCCAGCCACCAATAACAAGGTGACACCAGTAACCAAGCCAGCCAGCCACCCATAACAGGGTGACGCCAAGCCAGCCAGTGCCACCACAGTGTTCTTGAAAGCCAGCCACCCAGAACAGGATGACACCAGCCAGCCACCACAGTGTTCTGGCAAGCAAGCCACCCACAACAGGGTGACACCAAGCCAGCCACACTGCCAGGCGTCAGCCACCAACCCACAACAGGGTACCAGTGCCAGCATCAGCAGCAACTTCAGCTTCAGCAAGCTATTTCTTTAATCTTTTTTGTGTCTTTCAAGTTGAAATGGAGATGGATGAAGAGAGAAAGAGTAAAAGTGTGGTCTGGGACTATTTCTCATCTCAACCATCTCCAGGAAAAGCAGCAGTGTGCAACACATGTACAAACAACATAAGCATGGGATCAGTAACTGCAAAAACAAAAAAATGTGTCAAATCTTTGGGCCCATCTATGAGTTCATCATATTAAATTGTATCATGCAGCACAGAAAAAAAACAAAATAAATATCAATGTGATTTTGATTCAATACCTCCTTCACTATCCTATTCCCAGGCAACAATACCAGATATGTTTGTGAAAAAAAAAAAAAACAGATGTCACTGTCTAGATTCAGATGGAAGATCCCAACTGCTGGACAGAGTAATCACAGAGATGATTGTCACTGATAACCAGCCATTTACAATGCTGTCTGACTCAGGATTTAAGCGGTTGATGTCCATCCTTGAGCCAAGCTACACACTGAAGAGAGAGAAGTTTTATCGAACCAAAATTCTGGCAAAGCTACACCAAAAGGTAGTTGACAAAGTAAAGGCTATCCTGCAACCAGAGAATGCTAGCAACTCACTCTCATTCACGACGGACTGCTGGTCACAAACAAAGTCTGAGACACTACTCATTCTTACATGCTACTTCATTGACAGCGGATGGACAAAAAGGCAATTGGTGTTAAATAGAGTTGAGCAAATACCAGGATATCTGGGTTCGGCGGGTCCGGCCGAACTTGAAAAAAATGTCCGGGTTCGTGACCCGGACTTAACCCAAACTTTATCCCGATCCCGAACCCCATAGAAGTCAATGGATACCAGATCTTTTGAGCACTAAAATGGCTCTAAAACAAACATGGGAAGGGCTAGAGGGCTGCAAATGGCCGCAAAATCACCTTAAGAGCATGGCAAGTGCTCTGCAAACAAATGTGGATAGAGAAATAACTTAAAATAACATAAAAAACAGAAAAATAAAAAATAATCATCTTGAATGATGTAGGAGGAGGACGAGGCCCATATGGAGTAGGAGGTTGAGGTGGCAGAGGATATGGCGGTGTAGGTGGAAGCGGCGGCAGCAGTGGAGGATGAGGATGAGGCCCATATGGAGTAGGAGGTTGAGGTGGCGGTGGATGTGGCGGTGTAGGTGGAAGCGGCGGTGGAGGAGGACAAGGTGGCCAATACTGGTTTTCGTTTTTAATTGTATTTCTTTTTATATTAGGGTACACCCCAAAAGAGTGAGAAAGGTCAAAAATACAACAATGGCTGGGTAAGGCCGGTATACATGTCTATTCTGCACAAGGTACAGACAAGTCCTGTGGGATCCATGCCTGGTTCATTTTAATGAACGTGAGCTTGTCCACATTGGCTCTGGACAGGCGGCTGCGCTTGTCTGTGATAACGCCCCCAGCCGTGCTAAATACACGTTCAGGTAATACACTGGCTGCAGGGCAGGCCAGTACCTCCAAGGCGTAAATGGCAAGCTCAGGCCATGTGCCCAATTTGGAGACCCAGAAGTATGTCACGCTGTATGTCACAGTAAAATATGAAGGAAAAAAGTTTTTTTCTTTTTTAACCACTTAAGCCCCGGAAGATTTTACCCCCTTCCTGACCAGGGGGTATTTTGCGATTCAGCACTGCGTGAGTTTAACGGACAATTGCGCGGTTGTGCGACGCTGTACCTAAACGAATTTGACGTCCTTTTTTCCCCACAAACAGAGCTTTCTTTTGGTGGTATTTGATCACCTGTGCGATTTTTTGATCATGCGCTATAAACAAAAAAAGAGCGTAAATTTTGCAAAAATAACAATATTTTTCACTTTTTTTTTATATGAAATTCCCCAAAAAAAATTTAAAAATCTAAATTTTTTAACATTTTCGGCCAATTTGTTTTATGCTACATATGTTTGGTAAAAAAAATCGCAAAAAGCGTATTTTGATTGGTTTGCACAAAAGTTATCGCGTTTACTAACAAAGGGAAAGATTTTTGTCATTTTTGTTGTTTTTTTTAAAATGGAAAGATTTTTTTTCAAAATGCTTAATGGCGGCGATCTGCGATTTTTTTTGCGGTACTGCGACATTGGGGCGGACAGATCGGACCCTTGACTGACATTTTTGACACTTTTGGGGTTACCAGTGACATTACTGCAGTAATAAGTGCTATACATATGCACTGTTACTGTAAAAATACACTGGTAGTGAAGGGGTTAACTTTATTTGAGAGGGAGGGGCTGTGTGTGTCCCTAGGGGCGTGTTTCTAACTGTGATTGGCTGTGGCTTGGAGTGTAGGAACAATGATCAACGGTCCTACATAGTAGAACCGTATGATCACTGTTTCTACACGGGAGAATGACAGGCGGCTTGTTTACACTAGCCGCCTGTCTTTCTCCCACTGTCACGGACGATCGTGAGTGAGCGGCGGACATCGGGTCTGTCGCTCACACGCACGGGGGGGGGGGGCTCGTTTCCCAGAGCCTCACAGGCTAGTGACATACTGGTACGTCACTTTGCCTGTGAGGGGCTGACCGCTGCAGTATATGTACTTGCGGCGGTCGGGAAGTGGTTAAATGCAGATTAAGCAGACACATATGCACTCAGCTTGCATGAAATGGCCGCTACACACCGCACACCTAACAGGTTGGATACTGTTGTTGTTCTATTCCACTATTGAATAAAAAAAAAAAAACATTTGAATGAAAAACTGAAAAATATATTTTTTTCCTAAATACTGGAAAAAAATTATTTTCCCCTTACATTGGTGCTTTTTGAAGAGCAGGTTAGAAAAGCAGTGTCTGACTAAACAATGTATGTCAAAGTGAAATATGAAGGAAAAAAGTTTTTTTCTGTTTTAAATGCAGATTAAGCAGACACATATGCACTCAGGTTGCATGAAATGGCCGCTACACACCGCATGCCTAACAGGTTGGATACTGTTGTTGTTCTATTCTGCTATTGAATAAAAAAGACCCATTTGAATGAAAAACTGAAAAAATATTTTTCTTTGCCTAAATACTGAAAAATAATTATTTTCCCCTTACATTGGTGCTTTTTGAAGAGCAGGTTAGAAAAGCAGTGTCTGTCTAAACAATGTATGTCAAAGTAAAATATGAAGGAAAAAAGTTTTTTCTTTTTTAAATGAAGATTAAGCAGACACATATTCACTGAGCTTGCATTTAATGTGCAGCACCGCACACAGCACGCCACCCACCTAACAGACTGATAAAAATTTTGCTTCTCCTTTCTCCTCCTCACTGGGCTCAGGTCAGGGCATAAAGATAGTGCACTGCACCCCTACACAATACAATCAATGTAGATCGCTGTCTGATTAAAGAAGATTCTTCCTATTCTTTCCCTCAAAGCAATCTCCAGCCTGCCCCTACAATAATCTCCTATCTCTCCTCCGGGCAAAAAGATTGTGCACTGCACCGCCACACAATCAAATCAATGTAGATCGCTGTCTGATTAAAGAAGATTCTTCCTATGCTTTCCCTCAAAGCAATCTCCAGCCTGACCCTACAATAATCTCCCTATCTCTCGCTCAGCAGCATCAGGAACCTCTCCCTAGTATAGTTTGAGCAGAGTGACACGTGGCGCTATATGACTCCAGCTTATATAAGACTCTGGGTCACATGCTGCACTGGCCAATCACAGCCATGCCATTAGTAGGCATGGCTGTGATGGCTTCTAAGGGCACACTAGTTAAACACTTGCTGATTGGCTGCCTTTCACCTGTTGAAACCGCGCCATTAAAACCGCGCCAAAACATCAAATAACATTACTGAACAACAGGCAGTACCCAAACATACAATGAAATGTTCGGGTCCTTGTCCGGGTACCGAATACCCAAAAGTCCGGTACGATCCCGAACAATACAGTCCGGGTTCGCTCAACCCTAGTGTTGAATATAAAAGTGATGCAAGGATCCCACACAGCTGAGTATAGTAGAGAAATGTTTCTAGGCATGCTTGAAGAATGGGGAATCAACAAAAACATGCCTAAAGGAAGGAGGCTTGCTGATACGTTAGACCTCTGTGTCATCATGGCACACAACACCCTCCAACTTTCAAATGATGGTCTGTCAAGCCAAAGAGCTTTGATTGATATATGTTTTGAGAAGCATGAAGAGATTAAAAATGTTGTGCTTGCAAGTCTTTTGAATCCTCGATACAAGAACCATGCTTTCTCTTCTAATGATGTATTGGCTACGGCAAAACAATGGCTGACAAAAGATATGGAGGTGCAGGAGGTTCCTGCCGAAAAGACAAGTCCAGAACACTACTTTTATGAAGAGCAGCATGCTGAAAAAACAGACAAATGTCCAGAAATACATCAGCGAACAGAAGAGAATCTGCCACATCATCGTCAAATTGATCAGGACATTTTCAGTGTTTTATTGGGGCCTCATGCGGAGGATTCAATTTCTTCTGAATCTGCAACAATGAGCCTTGATGATGAACTTCATCTATATTTGAAAGAAGCCGTAATTGACAGAAGAAGTCATCCTCTTCAGTGGTGGAGAGAAAATGAGACACGCTACAAAAGACTTGCTTCCCATGCTAGAAGATACCTCTCTCTCTCTGCTCCTCTGTCCTCCACTCCTGAGCATGTTTATGAAGTTGCAGCATTGTTTTAACAAAACAGAAGACCTTTAACAGGTGACCATGGACAGGCTGAAATGTTCTGCTTTCTGCATTATAATATTGTTCTACTTAACTGGGAGTATTGAAAAGAGTAGTGTCCACTCCACTCCAATCCACTGTCTAGCTGTCACCTACCTTTTTTTCTAGCAGTTTTGCACTGACTGCTGTAGTTGCAGTGGGTGCCCTACTGCAGAGGTAGTCCGCTAAGTGACTCCAATCCTCTGTCTAGCTGTTGCCTAGCTTTTTTTCTAGCAGTTTTGCACTAACTGCTGAAGTTGCAGTGAGTGCCCTACTGCAGAGGTAGTCCGCTGAGTGACTTCAATCAAATCCACTGTCTAGCTGTTGCCTTCATGCCTTGCTTTTTTCTAGCAGTTTTGCACTGACTATTGTAGTTGCAGTGCATGTCCTACTGCTAAGAGTCCAAATCCAATGTCTAGCTGTTGTCTAGCTTTTTTTCTAGCAGTTTTGCACTGACTGCTGTAGTTGCAGTGAGTGTCCTACTGCAGAGGTAGTTCGCTGTCTCTCATCCCACCCACTGTCTAGCTGTTGCCTAGCATTTTTCTAGCAGTTTTGCAATGACTGCTGTCATTGCCGTGAGTGCCCTACTGCTAAGAGTCCAAATCCAATTTCTAGCTGTTGCCCTAGCTTTTTTCTATCAGTTTTGCACTGACTGTTGTCGTTTCAGTGAATGCCCTACTGCAGAGGTAGTCCACTTACTCCAATCCAATCCAGTCTGTCTAGCTGTTGGCTTGGTTTTTTCTAGCAGTATTGCACTGACTGCAGTAGTTGCAGTGAGTGCCATACTGCAGACAGAGGTAGTCCTCCACTGACTCCAGTCCAATCCACTGTGACACAATAAATAACCCCTGAGGATTGGGACTTTCAACGGCAAGAACCAGGACTTGAGTATGAAAATATATAAATTTTATTACACATATTACAAAAATGAAACATACAAAATCACAAATAAAATATATGATAAAAACATGGTCATAGATACGTCTTGGAACCAAGAGGGTCTGAGGTGTCTGGATCGGACTAGACGCGTTTCGGTCCAATTGCCTTTCTCGATAGTCCAGAAAACACCAGAACTCAGACTAGGAGCATAAAAGGTAACAGTGAGTATGATGCATGTGGTAAGTATAGAGTTAGATTTCAAATGTATTAAACAATATTTAAACAATACCTCACATAACTCATTATACACAGTGTTTGTTGTATTTAGATGTAAAAAGGGGGCGAAAATGCCTCTATAATTACATACCAGATATGTAAGACCTCCGTGGAATCCAGGACGTAAAACCAAATAGATGGGCCTTGGTGGATGAAAAAAAAGGCTTCAGATATCTATGGCCGCAAGTAGTATGTGCCAATTTGGCTGGGTCTATGCAAGATAGGCCCAGAACAATTTATTTATATTGTATGGGCTTCCAAAGGGAATTTGAATGGTTATAAGCCAAATACACAGTGGCTTGGCAAATGACAGTGAAAAAAGAGCTCCCGATCAGAAATTCCCACGAGGATCTCCAAGGTGAGGTCAAAAACACACAGGTCATCTAGATGGTTATGGAAAAGAAAAAGTAGAAGGAAAATTATATGGAATGTATCCATAATAGAGACTCAAGTAGGAAATGGAAAAAGATGTTATTGATAGTAACTACCTGTGAATTAGTAATAGAGTGGAGGTATCCCCCGATGGATATATGGTGCTGGGACGTATCCAGCACTAGATCCATGTTGACATAAAACATGTCGAACATAAAAATTGTATGGAGTATAAAAATTAGCAGGTAGAAGGCAGAAGTAATGATAGAGAAAACCTCATTTCCCAACGTAGATCCTATGGTTTAAGAAAGGAGAGAGGAGGAAGAAAGCTTGGTGGTGAGGAGGAATATTAGAGCAATATATGGCAGGGGATAAAAGTCACCAAGTGAGGGAGAGATGGTACTAATGGAAGTCACAGAAGGTGCCCAGGTAAAGGAATAGATGGTAGGAGAAAGTCTATGGCGAGTGCAAATATCCCAAGAATAGTTTGTGATGTCCAGAGAAGTAGAGAGAGGATAACTTACCTGTACAGCCCTGTGTATTTGAATAATGGCGGCGCGCTCTGAATAGAGCGCGGTCCGCCATTAAGTACACCGGAGCATGCGCCGGAGCCTGCGTCCAAACTCCTCCCAAGACGTGTGTGGACCAATGGAGGTCCCCCGTGTCCGGAACGCACAAACGCCGCCCACACATGGTTGGCCGCGACGTGCGTTCCGGGCACGCCGACGCACAACATCCGGGCCCGAATCTCCGCCCACGGCGGGATCAGGTGACCGGTAGTGGGGCGAATAAACGCCCCTGTGTGCGCCGGGGGGAAGGTCTGTCGGGCGAGCATCACTGTAGGTAGTATGGAGCTGCGGCTGAGGGAGCGGAACCAAAGAGAGACATCAAAGCAAAACAAACTCTGTGTTTACATAGAAGAGCAGACACTAAAAATAGAATACAATTGATATCGGGTACTTTGGAGTAGCATTCTATTAAAGAAGAAGCAAAAACCGAAGCAAACAGGGTATATTTGATAGCCACACAGTGGTACTTATATACTGTAATATGTGATATATGGTAAAAAGTAGTAATAGATAAAAGAACAGGGCAAGTAATCCAGAAAAACTAAGGCAAAAGTATATATAAACAATGAAGTTCACAAATATTGGGACTGGGACAGGATGGAACCATATGGAATGACTAGATCAGTTAAGGAAACAGATCGATGTTTTGTCTGTCGTGCAAGATCCATATAGAGATGAATCTGTACAGTGTAGGGGAGTTTATTCTGTATATATGAAAGAAAGGAAAGAAAAATCATATCCAATATGTTGTGGATATACTATTGTTAAAGATGGATATATTTAATAGTTTTAAAGTGGAGCAAATATTACATTTAAACATATTGCCCCATAGTGTCGTCACTAAATCATATCCTAAGGGGCTTGTATCATGGATCCCATCCTCCTGATGAAAAACCCTCAAGAAAGGGCTTAAAGCTAATGCTTTCATTGAGTCCTGGGGGGATGGTAGCCCTAAGGTTATGAATCCATCTAGATTCCCTTTGTAAAAGAGTCTTGTCCCAATCTCCTCCTCTGCTGCTGGGGTGCACCCGGTCAAGGATGACAAAAAAGCAACGTGGAAAAATGCCACTGTGTGTAGTTAGAACATGTCTCCCTAAAGGGAGATCAGGGTTGCGTTGACGCATACATGTAATATGTCGTTGAGCTCGTTTATGAAATTCATTTTTCGTCTTCCCGACATAAAAGCACCCACAGCAGCAGAGGAGGAGATAGACTACTCCTATCGTTTGACAATTAGAAAAATGTAAGGGTCTGTATGGGGACCCATTGGGAAGAAGTATATTAGGGTCTGTGCAAATATATTGGCATATATTGCACCCTCCCCATTTGAAAGTTCCTAAGCGTTTACAAGGATCTTGGCGAAATTCGCCTGTATATTCACTTTTAACTAATTTATCCTTAAGTGAACGAGCCTTGCGATAAGTTATCGCCGGTTTGTCGGTGACAAAAGGATTGAGATGTGGATCACATGTAAGTAAATGCCAATATTTGTTGAGGACATTGTAAACTCTATCATGTTGTTTCGTGTATGAGGTTATAATACGTGCCTGGTGTTGGATCTGATTGCTATCACGTGAAGTTTTAATCGATTTTTTGAAAATGAGGTCTTGTCTTTGTTGCGATTTAGCCCTGCGATAGGCCTTCTTAAGACAAGTTTGTGTGTAGCCTCTGGTGGTCAATCTTGTTCTAAGTTTATCTGCTTCCAACTTGAAAATGGGATCTTCAGAGCAATTGCGCCTGAGTCGCAAATATTGCCCGTAAGGGATAGACCTTATTAATAGGGCTGGATGAGCACTGGTTGCGTAAAGTACTGTATTGGCAGCGGTAGGTTTTCTAAACAATGTGGTCGTGATATTGCCTAATCGATTTTTATTAATTGTGATGTCCAGGAAGTCAATGGACTCACTATTATAATTTAGGGTAAATGAAAGATTAAAGCTGTTCCTATTCATAGAATGAACACAGTCCAGGAGTAATTCCTCACTGCCTGTCCAGACAATGAGGACATCATCGATGTACCTATGCCATGCCAATATGTGCTGGGTATATTCCAAATGTTGTTCCTCAGAGAGGAAAGAACGTTCCCATTCCCCCAGGTACAGATTGGCGTACGATGGGGCACAACATGTCCCCATCGCAACGCCCTGTACCTGGAGGAAATGGGAACCATCAAAGGAAAATACATTACGGGTGAGGATGTATTCAAGTGATTGTAGAATGAATTTTTGTGTGGCTGGGGAATCTGAATTAGATTGTGTGAGGGCATGTGCGACCGTGCGGATACCCTGCTGGTGGGGGATGGAGCTATACAATGCTTCAACATCTATGGCCACCAGCAGGGCATCCGCAGGGATCGACATGCCCTCCAACAGCTGCAGAAGATGTATAGTATCCTTTACGAAAGAAGGGAGAATTTGTACAAATGGATACAATTTGCTGTCCACATATCTACTTAGATTTTCAGATATGCTGCCCCTGCCCGAGACGATGGGTCGTCCCGGGGGGTCGTTTTTGTTTTTGTGGACTTTGGGCAGACTATAGAACGTGGGAATAGTAGGAATTTTGATTCTAAGAAAATCCCAAGTGGTTTTGTCTATACAGCCTGTTAAATATCCATTGTCCACCATAGCGTAAAATTCTGCGAAATACTTATCAATAGTGACTCTGGATATTTTGTGATACCAGGTTGAGTTATTAAGGATTTTCCAGCACATATTGGCATATTGTTGTGCATAATGACAATATTGCCCCCCTTATCGGAGGGCTTGATAGTCAATTGTAATTGTTTTGTGAGAGCAGTAAGGGCCTGGTTTTCTTCTATGCTAAGATTAGAGGCTCGAGTCTGAGGAGAAAGTTTGATTTTCTCAATATCTTGAGATACCAACATGACAAAAGCTGCCAAATTGGTATTGCTATTTAAAGCGGGAAATTTGTCCGACTTTTTTTGAAAACGGTTTGTTGCACCGAATTGAGGATGTTCGTTTAGTAATGAGTCCAAATCGATCCTATCTATTAAGTCAAGTCCGTCTTGTTCCTCTAACAAGGCGATTAGTGTATCTAATGCTTCCGTTTCTAATTTTTTGGTTTTGGGTTGCAATAACTTTGGGTTATGTTTCTGGGCGTGTTGACTTTGTAAAAGAATTTTTCGAGCAAATAAATTTAAATCTTTTTTGAAAGTAAATTTGTCTATGTCAGTAGTAGGGCAGAAGGTGAGGCCTTTACGCAATAAAGATATTTGGGCTGGTGACAGAGTATAATCTGAAAGGTTGATGATATCACTATCATCACTAGGGGATATAACGGTATGATGATTGGACGTGATTGGATTTCATGAATGATCCTCAAATTCCGTGTTGTCTGCAGCCATAGCATGCGTAGTGTCTGTGATTGCTATGTGTTTAGTTTCTAATGTGTTCTTAACTGGTAAGTTAATGTGGGCTAGGCGTCGTGTATCTGGTGGGAGTGGAGGCCCTGAGGGGGTTGGGGGGTGTTTGCTCGCATTTGTGTTGTCATCTTGGGCAAAAGATCTTTTTGTTTTAACTTGTTTGCCCCTATTATGGGTAGGCAGTGAGGATGAGGACAATGAAGAATTTATAGATGAGTTTGAACCTAGGTTATGATCGGCTCTGGTTAAATCACGTCTTTTGGGACGGGGTTGTGTTTGTCGTTGATGCCATTTGTAGGCCTTTTTGTCACGAAAGGCTATTCTATCCCTACAGAGCTTCTGCTCCTTTTTATTGATGTTCAGTTTGATATTTTTATCTAGTTGATTTTTGATATTATTCTCCAAATTGATAAATTTAGGAGTGTCCAAATGTGTCTCCAATTGTTCATAAAGTTTTTCAATGGTCAGGTCTAATCACTTTATCCTCTTATGGTATTCTTCAATGAGAAGGCACATCATGTTCTTTGAACATAATTGTAGATTTGCCTCCCATTTGGATTTAAAGATTTCATCGAGATCCTCAATGGTTGGAAAAATTTGGACTCTTAAACCTAAGGGGTTAAGATTTTCTCTATTGTATGTTTCGAAATTATCAATGTGGAGATATAAGTTGGTTTTCTTTTCTACCGCTTTTTTTAATTCGAAAATCAAAGATTCAATTTTAGTGTCCTGAGCTTCTTTTTTGCTATGTTCTCTATAGGACAAGAGAAGACTATCAAAGCCTGTGCCCCTGAACATGATGTCTATCAAAAATTGTGTAGGTCGTAAACGAAAAAATAAAGTTAATGCAGCAAGCGTATTTGGATATGATAGACTATGGATCCAGACTATTAATATATAGGTCAACTGTTGGTTAAGACAGAATTAGTAAAGTAGAGTAGATGGAAGAATTGCTAGTTTTGCCTGTCTATGGTCGTCCCCGAAGGCGGAGCTATATAAACAGAGTGGAGAAAAAGATTGTATATTGACCTGGGGCAGATATCAAGGATAATAAGACAGTAAAGGGAAGAGAGGTGGAGGCTTTTTTTCTTCACGTCACCCTAATGGACCCTAGGTCCTGGGGGTCCCCCGGGTCTGGAACAGAACTAGGGGGGCCATACAGGGCCCTGGGTACTTCGGGTAGACGAGCACACAATAAGATAACCTTATCAAAATAGTAACTAGTATCTCATTAGAATAGTAACTCAAATGGTTGCACTAAAAGATTTTTCTTTTTGTGCATATAAAAATAATAATCAAGTATAAAAACACAGAATGCGAATGAGGCGGGGAAGTGGGTGTTTGCCACCCTGGATAATCAGAAAAGATAAATTCGGAGTCTGTGTTTTAAACCTGGAATCTTGCCAACATCCCTGATAAATGTGGAACAATAAATAACCCCTGAGGATTGGGACTTTCAACGGCAAGAACCAGGACTTGAGTATGAAAATATATAAATTTTATTACACATATTACAAAAATGAAACATACAAAATCACAAATAAAATATATGATAAAAACATGGTCATAGATACGTCTTGGAACCAAGAGGGTCTGAGGTGTCTGGATCGGACTAGACGCGTTTCGGTCCAATTGCCTTTCTCGATAGTCCAGAAAACACCAGAGCTCAGACTAGGAGCATAAAAGGTAACAGTGAGTATGATGCATGTGGTAAGTATAGAGTTAGATTTCAAATGTATTAAACAATATTTAAACAATACCTCACATAACTCATTATACACAGTGTTTGTTGTATTTAGATGTAAAAAGGGGGCAAAAATGCCTCTATAATTACATACCAGATATGTAAGACCTCCGTGGAATCCAGGACGTAAAACCAAATAGATGGGCCTTGGTGGATGAAAAAAAAGGCTTCAGATATCTATGGCCGCAAGTAGTATGTGCCAATTTGGCTGGGTCTATGCAAGATAGGCCCAGAACAATTTATTTATATTGTATGGGCTTCCAAAGGGAATTTGAATGGTTATAAGCCAAATACACAGTGGCTTGGCAAATGACAGTGAAAAAAGAGCTCCCCGATCAGAAATTCCCACGAGGATCTCCAAGGTGAGGTCAAAAACACACAGGTCATCTAGATGGTTATGGAAAAGAAAAAGTAGAAGGAAAATTATATGGAATGTATCCATAATAGAGACTCAAGTAGGAAATGGAAAAAGATGTTATTGATAGTAACTACCTGTGAATTAGTAATAGAGTGGAGGTATCCCCCGATGGATATATGGTGCTGGGACGTATCCAGCACTAGATCCCTGTTGACATAAAACATGTCGAACATAAAAATTGTATGGAGTATAAAAATTAGCAGGTAGAAGGCAGAAGTAATGATAGAGAAAACCTCATTTCCCAACGTAGATCCTATGGTTTAAGAAAGGAGAGAGGAGGAAGAAAGCTTGGTGGTGAGGAGGAATATTAGAGCAATATATGGCAGGGGATAAAAGTCACCAAGTGAGGGAGAGATGGTACTAATGGAAGTCACAGAAGGTGCCCAGGTAAAGGAATAGATGGTAGGAGAAAGTCTATGGTGAGTGCAAATATCCCAAGAATAGTTCGTGATGTTCAGAGAAGTAGAGAGAGGATAACTTACCTGTACAGCCCTGTGTATTTGAATAATGGCGGCGCGCTCTGAATAGAGCGCGGTCCGCCATTAAGTACGCCGGCGCATGCGCCGGAGCCTGCGTCTAAACTCCTCCCAAGACGTGTGTGGACCAATGGAGGTCCCCCGTGTCCGGAACGCACAAACGCCGCCCACACATGGTTGGCCGCGACATGCGTTCCGGGCACGCCGACGCACAACATCCGGGCCCGAATCTCCGCCCACGGCGGGATCAGGTGACCGGTAGTGGGGCGAATAAACGCCCCTGTGTGCGCCGGGGGGAAGGTCTGTCGGGCGAGCATCACTGTAGGTAGTATGGAGCTGCGGCTGAGGGGGCGGAACCAAAGAGAGACATCAAAGCAAAACAAACTCTGTGTTTACATATAAGAGCAGACACTAAAAATAGAATACAATTGATATCGGGTACTTTGGAGTAGCATTCTATTAAAGAAGAAGCAAAAACCGAAGCAAACAGGGTATATTTGATAGCCACACAGTGGTACTTATATACTGTAATATGTGATATATGGTAAAAAGTAGTAATAGATAAAAGAACAGGGCAAGTAATCCAGAAAAACTAAGGCAAAAGTATATATAAACAATGAAGTTCACAAATATTGGGACTGGGACAGGATGGAACCATATGGAATGACTAGATCAGTTAAGGAAACAGATCGATGTTTTGTCTGTCGTGCAAGATCCATAAAGAGATGAATCTGTACAGTGTAGGGGAGTTTATTCTGTATATATGAAAGAAAGGAAAGAAAAATCATATCCAATATGTTGTGGATATACTATTGTTAAAGATGGATATATTTAATAGTTTTAAAGTGGAGCAAATATTACATTTAAACATATTGCCCCATAGTGTCGTCACTAAATCATATCCTAAGGGGCTTGTATCATGGATCCCATCCTCCTGATGAAAAACCCTCAAGAAAGGGCTTAAAGCTAATGCTTTCATTGAGTCCTGGGGGCAGAGATGTATAGTAACGAAGTAGAACTACTTAAGTACTGTACTTAAGTACCGAAATGCGGTATCTGTACTTTCCTAGAGTAGAATTTTTTTCTCCTACTTCTACTTTTACTTCACTACATTTTTTTGATGATTTCGATACTTCTACTCAAGTATTTTTTTTTTGTGCTGCATAGTTACTCGTTACTTTATAAAAAATTACCACTGCCAGAACAGTAGATGGCAGGTTGCATAAAGCTCAAAAAAATGTGTATAATGTCATTTGTAAATCAGCGCATACGAAAATAAAGGCTGTGTATAATAAAAGCTGCTATACCAAATCTTTCCAATAAAAAGAAAATATGAAACAAACAAATAAATGGTGCTACAGCGCTTAAAGTGCATCAAGAAACTACTAACAAACACAACTTGGCTGTGCGAATAAAGTGCCTGTGCAATCGATATAATATCATCGTTGCCCCTAGTGCCCTGCCCACACTCCACACAGTATCAAAAATAAAGTGACATTAATGTGCTAAAGCCTAAATGCAGTGAAAATAAATATTCCCACAATGTAACAGTAAATTCAATTCATATAAAATATGACAATAAATCACAATAAAATAAGTTATAAATAGTTATTTAGGTCAGGTGCGTGCAACAAGTTGAAGTGTGTAAACCTAAACCTATCTATAACGAAAAGTCCATAAATGAATTCCAGTGTGCAAATCTAAAGTGTCACTTCACTTGTCAGATGCTTTCACCTCCTTCAGTGCTCGAGTGACCGACCAACACACTTAATGGTGGTGGCACTGGTGGATAGCGTCTGGGTGGCACTGGCACTGACTGCACTGGTTCAAAAAGCCATATATATTTAATTATTTCAATTCTCAATCCCATAGGTCCTCTCCTCATAAGATATTAATAATTTAAGATTAGGTGATGAACTTCTTGGCGGCCCTGGCAGGATGACGGGGACACCCGCCACTTCTGGAGCTGAGCCGCTGTGATTCCCCAACATGTGTCAAAGTGACAGCCAGGAGATCTAGTGGCTAGTAGTGCTCAACAATACCGCTTTTATATATAAAAATGAAATAAAATATACTGACTCACAATTTAGTAGTAGGTAGCGTGTAGCAGTAGGCAGCACAACTCAATTCAATCAATCCCACAGCCTCGCTCGCGCCGCGGCCCGCGGAATCACTGTCATGATTATCAAGTTAAGACCGCACTGGAGGAGCCGCGCTGCCGTCTTCCCACTCGAGGTCTCTGCCTCTAGACGTGTCGTGTGTCACTCAGACTCCACCCCTTAGGGCCCTTACTGAGAGGAGTTGTGACACGGGCGGCCGGACGCGGGAGCAGGACTCGGAGCATTTTCTTCGTTATCTCATCTTCTTCTCTATGAGGTGAGTGAGGTGGACCGTGGAGAGGGCCTAATCCTTGCCATGGCAAATGTGCCATTTGAGAATCAAATAATCAATATAAAATATTAATATATTATATACACACGGGTCATGGGTGGCTTTTTTGAACCAAGAAGAGTGAGACTGACGGCTATGATGATTATCCGACCATCCATGGTCCATGGACCATAAGTGTTGTGTTGTGGTGGTGCCTGTGCTTCCTGCGGCCTGCCTCTGCCTGTGCTTCCTGCGGCCTGCCTCTGCCTGTGCGGCTGTGCCTTCCTCTGCCTGTGCTTCCTGCGGCCTGCCTCTGCCTGTGCGGCTGTGCCTGCACTGCAGTGGCCACTGGCAGTGGCACTTGACTTGAGCAAAGCAAATGAGCACTACTAGTGTGAAGGACAGGTGGTGAAAGCATGTTCTGACAAGTTCTTATAATGAAAATAATATAGACAGCTTTTTGAACCAGTGCAGTGCCAGTGCTACTAAGGTGAGAGGCAGAGGGAGAGGCTATCCAGTCCACCACTTTACTTGAGCAGATCACAGAAGAAAGGTGGAAGCATCTGACAGCAAGTGACAAGCACTTCTTAGATTGCACACTGGAATTCATTTATGGACTTTTCGTTATAAAGTTTAGTTTACACACTTAAACTTGCACCTAACTTATTCACAATCACAACTTATTTTATTGTGGTATTGTCATATATATTTTATATGAATTAAATTTACATTGTGGGAATAATTTGCACTGCATTTAGCACAGACATGTCACTTTATTTTTGATACTGTGGGCGATGATTTTGAATACAAGAAGAATATATATAATTGCAGGCACTTTATTAGCATTTTTAGCACAGCCACTTTGTAGTTTTTGATGCATTTTTCACTTTAAGCGTTGTAGGTTTGATGAAGCTGGCCTGGCACATCATCATCATTTGAGCAAATCAAATCAAACCGCGATTAAGAAGACTGCGCATGCTCCTGTTCTGCCTTTTGATCAGCTGAAAAGATAGACGAACCAAAAACACCACCTTCCACCCCTGGCCCTTCAACTTCAAGTGATCTGCCTGGCTGTGAGAGTGAGGAAGCTCAGGAAGGAGACCACCCCTGGCTTTAAAAGGTGGATGCTTTAAAAGGGGAAGGGAGGGACATACTTTATCTGTTTTTTGTTTACAAAAAGTTACAGCCTAAGGAATTGTGATTGTCCTTTAGGTTAATCATTTGAATAAATCATTTGAAATAATAAAAAACAATATGATGTTCAAACTTTTGACTTCTTTCTTTAATAACTACATAACACAGTACTTCTACTTTCAGTACTTGAGTAGAAATTTTTTTTCAAAACTACTGGTACTTTTTACTTTTAGTACTTAAGTAGCAAATTTTTTGAAAAAACTACTTGCAATACTTAAGTAAAAAAAATGTTGAGTACTTTAGTACTTCTACTTAAGTAACTTTTTCTGCGAGCACTTCCACTTCTACTCAAGTCACTTTTTGATCGAGCACTTGTACTTTTACTCAAGTAGAAATTTTGAGTACTTTATACAAGTCTGCCTGGGGGGATGGTAGCCCTAAGGTTATGAATCCATCTAGATTCCCTTTGTAAAAGAGTCTTGTCCCAATCTCCTCCTCTGCTGCTGGGGTGCACCCGGTCAAGGATGACAAAAAAGCAACGTGGAAAAATGCCACTGTGTGTAGTTAGAACATGTCTCCCTAAAGGGAGATCAGGGTTGCGTTGACGCATACATGTAATATGTCGTTGAGCTCGTTTATGAAATTCATTTTTCGTCTTCCCGACATAAAAGCACCCACAGCAGCAGAGGAGGAGATAGACTACTCCTATCGTTTGACAATTAGAAAAATGTAAGGGTCTGTATGGGGACCCATTGGGAAGAAGTATATTAGGGTCTGTGCAAATATATTGGCATATATTGCACCCTCCACATTTGAAAGTTCCTAAGCGTTTACAAGGATCTTGGCGAAATTCGCCTGTATATTCACTTTTAACTAATTTATCCTTAAGTGAACGAGCCTTGGATAAGTTATCGCCGATTTGTCGGTGACAAAAGGATTGAGATGTGGATCACATGTAAGTAAATGCCAATATTTGTCCACTGTGACATGTGTAGCTGCTGCCTTGCTCTTTTTCTAGCAGTTTTTCACTGGCTGCACTGCATTAGTTGCAGTCAGTGCCTTACTGCAGAGATAGTCCTCCACTGACTCCAGTCCAGTCCAATCCACTGTGACATGTGTAGCTGTTTCCTTGCTCTTTTTCTAGCAGTTTTGCACTGACTGCACTGCATTAGTTGCAGTCAGTGCTTTACTGCAGAGGTAGTCCTCCTTCACTGACTCCAGTCCATCCAATCATCTGTGTATGTGTGGTCACAGTGTATATTGTATAGCCGTTGTTGTTGCCTAGCTTTTTTTCTAGCAGTTTTGCACTGACTGCGCTGAACTGCATTAGTTGCAATCAGTGCCATACTGCAGAGTTGGTCCTCTTCCACTGACTCCAGTCCATCTAATCCACTGTGTATGTGTATTTTGTGTAGCTGTTGTTGTTACCTAGCTTTTTTTCTAGCTGTTTTCCACTGACTGCACTGCAGTAACATATTGCAGTGTGTGAGTTCACTACTGCAGCACTTTATTATGCATTAATGCACAATCAGATGATGTGGAATGCAAAGCAAATGTCCCTGCAATTGAAGTTTTCATGCAGTAAAGGTGTAAAGAATGAGCACTTAATGTTAAAAATGTTAATAAATAAAGATTAACATGTTTATTAAGAGATTTGTGTTGAATTTTGTGGGTTTTTTTGGGTAATTTTTACATGTGTGAAAATATCGGCCAATATTGGCCGATACCAATATGTGATTGACAAAATATCTGTATCAGTATCAGCAACGAAAAAACGATATTGTTCGATCACTACTTGCAATATATGCTCAACAAGGCCCAGCAATGTACTGGTATGTCGCTAAACTTTGAGTGGTCGTACCAGGATGATGCCTGCAGATTTAGGCATCATCTTGGTATCATTTTTTACAGCCAGCATTCAGATTTCATGTAAAAGTAATCCTAGCAGATAATTAGCCACTAAACTGCTTTTACAAGCAGTGGGAGGGGATTCCCCCCTCCTGCCACCTTCCACAGTTTTCTCTGGCTCTCCTGTCCCACCGGGTAACCCAAGACTACAGCCGGTGGTTCCATCAGCTGACAATAGAGCTGATTGCAGACAAGAATGGCTCCAATCATCTCTTTGGCCTAAGATACCGGAAGCTACGAGCATTTCATGACTTTGGTTTCGCCAGATATAAACAGCACCGTTGGGAAATTGGGGAAGCATCTTATCACACCAATATTTATGTGGTCAGATGCTTTAAGGGCAGAGGAGAGATCTAGAGTCCAATAGACCCCAATTTTTTCAAAAAAGAGTACCTGTCACTACTTATTGCTATCATAGGGGATGTTCAAATTCCCTGTTATAACAGAAAAAATTATATATAAAAAAAAAAAAAAGACAGGGAAGGTGTCAAAATAAAATAAAAAAATCAAAGTAAATAATAATAATAAAAATTCAAGCACCATTGTCGGTCTGGTGTCATATGTAAACAGCAATTGCACCATGCATGTGAGGTATCGCCGCAAACGTCAGATCAAGGGCAGTAATTATTGCAGTAGACCTCCTTTGTAAATCCAAAGTGGTAACCTGTAAAGGCTTTTAAAAATGTATGTAGTTTGCTGCCACTGCACAGGCATGCGGAATTTTAAACCATGTCATGTTTGGTATCTATGTACTCATTATAATATCATCTTTCATATTTCCCCAACCAACTGAGAAATATATAGTGTATTTGTGCATTAAATTTTAAAAAAGTGTTTTTTTCCCCCCAAAAAATTGCGTTTTGAAAATCTATGCGCAAATACTGTGTGACAAAAAAAATTGCAACACCCACAATTTTGTTCTGTACGGCCTCTGCTTTAAAAACAATATTTATATTTGGGGGGTTCAAAGTAATTTTCTAGTAAAAAAAAAAATGTTCATGTAAACAAAAAGTGTCAGAAAAGGCTTGGTCTTCAAGTGGTTAGAAGAGTGGGTGATGTGTGTCCTAAGCTTCTAATATTGGGCATAAAATGCCTGGACAGTTCAAAAAACTCCCAAATGACCCCTTTTTGGAAATTAGACACCCCAAGCTATTTTATAAAATATACAAGAGTGTTATGCTCTATGCAATCAACAGCGCTTTCAAAAAAGGGGTCATTTGGTGTAGTTTTGTGCTATCTTGGCATTTCATGGCCTCCAAAACTGTGATAGGTAGTGACGAGTGAAATCAACATGTTATGCCCTTAGAAAGCCTGAAGTCACTGATTGGTGTTTGGGGGTCCTGTACGTGGCTAGACACATGGGGTATCCCCATACTCAGGAGAAGCAGCAGAATGTATTTTGGTGTGTAATTACACATATACCCATGGCATGCATGAGCAATATATAATTTTAATGACAACTTTGCGTAAAATAAAAAAATATATATTTATTTTTTGTCATTTTTCAAACACCTGTGACAAAAAAATAAATATTCAATAGGCTTAACATGCCTCTCAGAAAATTCCTTGGGGTGTCTGCTTTCCAAAAAGGGGTAATTTTGGAGGGGGGGGGGGGTTACTGCCCTGCCATTTTAGCACATTAAGAAATGAGATAGGCAGTCAGAAAGTAAAAGCTGCATAAATTCTGGTATATACACCATAGTTTGTAGATGGTATAACTTTTGCGCAAACCAATAAATATACGTTTATTGAGATTTATTTATATCAGAGACATGTAGCTAAATACATTTTGGTCTAACTGTATGACTAAAATTACGTTTATTGGATATTTTTTTATAAGAAGTAGTAGAAAATGTAATTTTTTCTCAAAATTTTCAGTATTTTTTCTTTTATATCGCAAAAAAATACGAATGATAAAATACCACCTAAGAAAGCTCTATTTGTGGGAAAAAAGGACATAAATTTCCTTTGGATACAGCATTGCATGACTGCACAATTACCAGTTAAATTCATGCAGTGCCAAATTGCAAAAAAATGGCCTGGTCATTAAGGGGGTTAAACCTTCCGGTCCTTAAGTAGTTAAATCATCTGTAGCCAATACTCACACCATTTATGTCTCCATTAGCTTGGATACAGAGTAGAAAAGGTTCTAATATTAGAACAAAAATAACCGGGGAGAGGGGACACCCCTGTCTAGTTTTATTTGGATTTGAAAGGCGTCCTACAAGTGGCCGTTGACCTTCACTCTGGCCTAGGGATTAGAGTGCAAACTGCAGATACTGGCGCGCATTAAATCTCTCAGACGAAAAGACCCGAGAACTGCATCCATATTGTCCAAGGCCATTCTGTCGAATGCCTTTTGCACAACCGTGGACGGAAAAAAAAAGTTCTATATTTGATCTGTTTAACCAATAATGGACATTAATGGACTTAAAAGTGTTGTCGCCGGCCTTCTTTCCTGGGATGAACTTGACTCGATCTAGAGAGACTAATATGGAAAGTAAGAGAAGTAAGCTGTTTGCAAGAATGTTTGAAAACAGCTTGATATTCTTTTTTAAGAGAAATATTGGACAATAGTTTTGTACTTGAGTAGCAGCTTTGCCTGTCTCATGAATAATCAAAATGTGGGCTCCCAATAATTGCAAAGGAGGAGACAGATTCTGGGTTAAATAATTTAATGCCTAGAGAAAATTTGGAAACGCATGTCAGAAAAGCTTTTATAATATTGAACAAGGAAGCCGTCTGAACCTGAACTTTTGCCTGGGTTCATTTATTTCAGTGCTTGAAGTACTTCCTTTGCTGAGATGGGTTTCTCAAGGTTTTTAGCAGTGTGGGAAGCAATATGTGGCATGTCATGCTTCATAAAGTAATCTGAAATTAGTTGTCATCTGGTCATGGTGTCCGTTGTACTTGATAAAGCTGTCAGGTTGTACAGTTGAGTGTAATTTTTGTCAAACTGCTTTCTTATATCCTCGGACTTATGATAGCTTTTGCCAGTATAGTCATGTAATGTATGCACAGTCATATTACCCTGTAACAGTTTAGCTAAAAATGTTACACTTTTAGCCTGTTCTTAGAAACGTTTGGAAACTAGAGCACATTTTCACCTGGTTTATTTGCCTAGTTCTTCTAAAAGGAAAAGACCTGCCCTTCTCTGCTCTGTTTGAGGACTCCAATTTTCTGACTTGAGCCATTAGATTCTATTATTATTTTTACTAATGAATTCATATCACAAGCTCACCAAGATAACTTTCCACTTACAAAGAATAAAATGCATTATTCCAATTCCACACCATTTCACATAGGGGACTAAAAGAATGTTTGACTGAGAAAATACTGTAATTTATATTTTCATTTTGAGAGAATACAGGGCTTTTCAATCACAGCCATAGAGTCATACACACCTCTGGTACTTGGAGCTATTATCTCTATGTCTGCTGCATGTCAATGTATTGTATGAAAACTATACCGCTTTGATTAAATAAGACATCTAGGAAAAAAGAAATACTGGTCATACAGGTTGCTCTCAAGGAATGATTTAGAATTTCATATAAAAGACTATAGTAATTTTAATTCAAATTCTGACAAATAGTAGCAAGGGATAATGCATTTGAACAATTTGATGTCAAATTACCATAATATAACATAACATTGGGGAACTGCAAATGAAACCGCTTACACTTTTAAAGATGACAAAATTGCAGCAAGTCCCAAAATTCTACATTGAAACTAGAAATGGGTGAATGGTTTGGTCTGAGCATGGGTCCGAACCGAACATTTGACTGTTCGCCAGTCGCTGAACACCCGAATTTACAGGGTGTTCGGCCCGACAAACACCATACAATGCACTGAGTGCATTGTAAGCGCAGTGTAAGCTGGTTGTTAAGGAACGGGGCAGGGAAGCTGGTGGCAGCGATATTAACAGCCGATGAGTCATCAGCTGTGAATGGGTTTCCCCACTAACAGCTGAATAATAAAAAATGTGGCAGTTAAAAAATAAAGAAAAAAAGGTGTGGGGTTCCCCACCTCCCCCTCAGTCCATACCAGACCCATTGGGTCTGGTATATATTTGTAGGGAAACCTCATGCCAAAATAAAAAAAATAAATAAAAAAACGGTAACAGACCCTTATCTGTAAGAATAAAAGGATTGGTCTCCTCGGTTTGGGATTTTGTGGGCAAACAGACACAAAAAGGTATAAAAAATCATTACTTTTATTCAAAAATACATAGATAAGATTCAAAATTGTACATATAAATCACAGCATAAAAATACATGTCGTGGAACACTATGGAAATGCTACCACACATGAATCAGTGGTGTTACATTGAGTAAAAACCCTTTAGCAGAGTATAAATCCTGATCCAACGCGTTTCAAACTTTTTTAGAACTAACAGTTCTGTTCTTCATCAGGGAGAGATAGATTTCAACTCTAGAGAAATAAAATAGAAAACATAATAAAACAGCTGCATACAAAACGCAAGCATGTCCATATGTGGGTAATAGCAACATATATATGGATATGATTACCAAATTCAGACTGACCATAGAAGGGGAGAGAAAAGGGGAAACAAACAAACGAAAATCCCCATAAATACTTCCTCTAAGGGCAAAAACATGCGTAAAAAACTTTTTTACTTGGGATGAGTTCCAAGTATCTGCATCCAAGTTTTTCTGAGATAGGTGAGTCCCATATTCTCCTGTAGGGCCGCAGGCAAAATGAAGAAATAATCACCAACCAACCGACAAGAGCACTGTAAAAGATATATATATATATATATGTGTATAGTAAAAAGAAAGACAATAGTTGCAGCTCAAATTACTGTACATTGTCTTTAATACTACAGGTCTCTGGGTCATTATTCAAAGCCAGCATATAAACTGATGCATGTTAAAGGAGGAAGGGCATCAATACTGTTATGAATGTCACATTAAATGCATAGCCTGTATTTGTACTTACATGGGATCCCAGAGAAAAAAATGGTTCCAAAAGTGGGGGCATAGGTCCAAAGACAAAAAGTCAGTTTTTGTTGATTGATTGTGGTTGGGCTCAAAAGAGGCTCCAGTTCGGCCACCCCCAATCGTGTGCTGAAAGGTCCCCACAAGGTGGAACACCCCTTCTGCAAGGGGGTTCCAAGAGACTGACGCCAGTCACGGACCTCGGCGTCCTCAAAAAGGGCGCCAACGCGGGAGAAACCGCGCTGGAAATGCCCCCACCTCCGCCAGAAGTGACGTCACATTCGTGACGCCAAACCGGATGTGACCGGAAATGTCGGGATCAGCGGGCGCAGCAATGCCGAGGCTACCGCTGATTACCAGACATTAACCCAAAGAGGACCAATGGCCGCCGGCGCGGGTGCTGGTTGTCCCCCAGACCGGGGGGGGGGGAAAAACAAATTTGTCTCCAGTCTCTTGGAACCCCCTTGCAGAAGGGGTGTTCCACCTTGTGGGGACCTTTCAGCACACAATTGGGGGTGGCCGAACTGGAGCCTCTTTTGAGCCCAACCTCAATCAATCAACAAAAACGGACTTTTTGTCTTTGGACCTATGCCCCCACTTTTGGAACCATTTTTTTCTCTGGGATCCCATGTAAGTACAATTATCTCTGGGATCCCATGTAAGTACTCTCATCATTTTTTAAAAATCAGTGCTTATGAAATCTTTGTAGACTTCAATGCTTGAAAGAGTCTATTAACCACTTCTGGACCAGAAGATTTCCCCCCTTAATGACCAGGCCATATTTTGCGATTCGGCACCGCGTTACTTTAACAAACAATTGCGCAGTCGTGCGATGCTGTACTTAAATACAATTATTGTCCTTTTTTCCCCCCCACAAATAGGGCTTTCTTTTGGTGGTATTTGATCACCTGTGCAATTTTTATTTTTTGCGCTATAAACAAAAAAAGAGAGACAATTCTGAAAAAAACAAAAACAAAAAAAACAATATTTTTCACATTCTGCTATACAACATTCTCAAAAAAAATTAAAAATATTTTTTTTAACATTTTAGGCCAATTTGTTTTCTGCTACATATTTTTGGTTAAAAAAATCACAATAAGCATATTGTGACTGGTTTGCGCAAAAGTTATAGTGTCTACTAACTACGGGAAAGATTTATGTCATTTTTTCACTAGTAATGGTGACAATCTGCAATTTTTTGCGGGACAGCGGCATTGCGGCAGACGGATCGGACCCCCTAACTGACATTTTTGACACTTTTGGGGGGACCAGTGACATTACTACAGTAATCAGTGCTAAAAATATGCACTGTTACTGTAATAATGACACTGGCAGGGAAGGGGTTAACATTGTGGGTGATCAAGGGGTTAAATGTGAGCCTAAAGAGAACCCCTAACTCAGTACGGTTTTCCCCTGATTTTTGCCCAACAGAATCGTGCGGCAATCAGGACAAAACACGACTTTAAAAATCACATGAATCCTTTTTGGGCAACATAGGGCCATTGAAGTGAATGGGCTGCCCAATGCCAGGCACTGGGAATCAGGTGACAATCACTCACACAAAATAGTGAGTGGGAATGCAAGTTTCTGCTATGCAAAGTGTAAATAGTTAAAAAGAATAACTATTAATATAACTTCATAGGATGTAGCACAGTTAATTTTCAGCATATTGACAAAAGTAATTTGCAGTGATCTGTTGACTTAGCTAAATGTTTCCGTTTCTGTGCAACTATAAATTCCCTGTTATCACATTTTTTACGGGTTTTTTTGGGTATCACTTTTTTTATTTATTATTATTAATATTATTATTATTGTAGTTGTTATGTCTATGTGCCACAAACAATTGAAGTCTCCGCCCCAGTATAAAACAGCTTGAACACCTCTACCTTAGGAAAAATATATTCAGTCAGCAGCAGTTTTGATGTACAGTTTATGGAAAGTTTCCTAGGTTTCTATTAGTGCAGTATGGTTGGATCCTTGTTGTTGGAAATGTTAGAAAAGGAAGATTCAGTACTGTTTTCTGACTGGACTTTCTGAAACATCCATAATGAAATATTAATATTCAAAAGAAACATTGTCAGTAAGATTTTGTTTGAACCTGCATAATAGTGATGGGCCAAACACCCCCCTTGTTCAGTTCGCACCAGAACACCACGAACGGGGGAAAAGTTTGTTAGAACATTCAAACTCCATTGAACTTCAAAAATCAAAAGTCCTCATTTTAAAGGCTTAAATGCAAATTATTGCCCAAAAAAAGTGTATGGGGGTCCGGGTACTGACCTGGGGGACATGTACCAATGCAAATTTTTTTTTAAACAATTTGTTTTTAAAGGAGAAGTGATTTTAATGATGCTTAACCATTTGCCGACCGTCCGCCGGCTTTTTACTGTGGCAGGGCGGCTCGGCTGCATCCAGTCACGTAGTACTATGTGACTGGAGTGCATGTGGTTTCGCCCGCGCTCCCGCTATATTTAGACATAGCGGGAGGCGGGCCACGGGAGAAGAGGTGGCGATCGCCGCCTTCCTTCCACAATCGTCCAGGAAACGGAGAGAGAAGACCCGCCTGCGTATGTAAACAAAGCAGGCGGATCTTCTCTCAGACAGGCAGGGAGAGATCAGGAGTTTCAGCTAAGCTGAAACTGCAATCTCTCTGTGCCTGTCACAGAACCCCCACACACAGTCAGTAACACACACAGTCAGTAAGCACAGAGGCATACATTTAACCCCTTTGATCACCCCCAGTATTAACCCCTTCCATTTCAGTGTCATTTATACAGTAACAGTGCATATTATTTAGCACTGATTACTGTATTAGTATCACTGGTCCCCAAAAAATGTCCACCGCAACGTCGCAGTCCTGCTAAAAATCGCATGATCACCGCCATTACTAATAAAAAAATAAATAAATAAAAAGTCCAAAAATCTATCCTGTAGTTTGTAAACACTATAACTTTTGTGCAAACCAATTAAAATATGCCTTTTTGGGATTTTTTTTACCAAAAATATGTAGCAGAATACAAATTGGCCTAAACTGATAAAAAAAATTAAATTTTTAAATTTTTTTATTGGGAATGTTTTATTGCAGAAAGTAAAAAATATGGCGTTTTTTTCAAAATGGTTTCTCTCTTTTTGTGTATAACGCAAAATCTAAAACCTGCAAAGGTGATCAAATACCACCAAAAGAAAGCTCTATTTGTGGGGAAAAAAAGGACATCAATTTTATTTGGGTACAGCGTCGCACGGCTGCGTAATTTTCCGTTAAAGTAATGCAGTGCCGAATCGCAAAAAATGCCCTGGTCATTAACCTCCCTGGCGGTATGATTCTTTTAGGTGCTGAAAAAGGTACAACTATTTTGCTAGTAAGGCTCCATGTACACGGGACGTTGTTAAAAGTCCCTTTGAATGCTGGAATTTTTAGGACGTTTGAAACGTCCGTTCGGTCGCGTTTGTACCCGCGTTTAGCGGCGTTTGCGGGCGTTTGCGGGCGTTTGCGTTTAGAAGCGTTCCTAGAGGTCAAAAAAATCATTCCCCTTTAAAATGGAAAAACGCGAACGCTAAACGCGGGTCATCGCGTTCGGACGCGTTCGGACGCGTTCAGACGCGTTCGGACGCGTTTGTGCGTTTGAAACGCCGGGAAACACACGTTCGAACGCAAATAATTGCGTTCTAAAAACAGTCCCTGAACGCAACTGCCTGCAAATGACTGTAAATGACCTGGTGTACATGGACAGATAAGATAAAATGTAGATGGGTTCAGGGGCTTCTGAAAAAAACGCCCAACTGCTCCTAAACGGCCATTTCCAGCGTCCCGTGTACATGGAGCCTTATTCTTAAGAATGAACAGCCCGAACCAACTATTTACATATGATTTTTTTATACAGTGCATTCTTCTTAATAACATCTCTGGTATGATAAAGTTTGAAACACAAAATCGAAAATTATAATATAATAAATAACTATAAATAAGTTAAAGTATATATATATATATATATATATATATATATATACGTATACATATATATATATATATATATATATATATATATATATATATATATATATATACGTATACATTATATATATATATATATATATATATATATATATATAGATATATATATAGATATATATGTATACATATATATCTATATATATATATATATATATATATATATATATATATATATATATATATATATATTTATAAAGTACAGTAAAACTGCAGGAAAGGGCACTGGGGAGCAAACTAATATCAATTTATTTTATTTTGTAATGAAATCAGTATGTTTGTGTTTTTTACTTTTCAAATTTGCCGCCGGTTCCACCCCCCTGCGAGCGTCACGTTGCAGGAGACGGAAGTCGGGGGTCACAAGCATCGGGCGGAAGATCCGGCTGCCGTATGCCAAAGGGACACATGGCTGGATCCCGGTGACAAGGTAAGTAACTGTCTACAAGGATCCAGCGATGCTCCCTGGTGGTACCCTGAGTGTGGCTCTGTGTTACCGCTTATGGCAGTGAAATCCCACCCCGAGCCACACTCGGGAATACCGCCAGGGAGGTTAAGGGGACAAATCCTTCCGGGGCTGAAGTGGTTAAAGTGAAAAAATAAAAATGAAAAATTCCCTTTTTAAAGGATGCTCTAGTCTGAAAATTAGACCCAGCTCTGAAGTGCTCCTATGTACTGTAGCATCTGCAGATGCCTGAAGACCAGCAATATCCAGCCTATGCCAATGAGTCTAATGGAAGTGGTTTCAAAATTATCAACCAGCTGCTGCACCAGCAGGACTCTAAGGAAAGTGGCATGGTCTGCATCCCTTTAGACTTGATTTCCTATAGGGAGTATCTTACTAAAAATTACATTTTTGTTGCAGCGGATGCCAAAAATCTGACTTGTATCTTCATGCAGACTTCTGGGAAAATCAGTGAGCCAATCACTCAAGCAGGAAATTATGTTTCAGGGGGACGTTCTGTACACATTTTGTGTACAGAACACCTCCAGATAGCCATGTTGATTTGCATTTTACAGAAAATGACAGCCCTGCAGATTTGAAAAGAAAGTGGAGTTACCCTTTCAAGAAGCCTTTCTGGAGGAAGTGAAGAGAGACAAGGCGTAACAACTTTTTAAGAGCTGAAATTGGCAAGAGACTCTCTGTGGCGAATGTGTCAGCAGAAGTCAATTGATGTTTTTTAAGAGCGGCCAAGGTGGGCATTATGGCTGAAGCCATGGTGGGTGGATCCCGCCTTAAAAATAAAACTGGTGCAAAATACCAGACAATGGATCCAATCTATTTGGGAGTAGACAAGGTACAACCATCTCAAGGGTGACCACTAGCATGTCAGGGCGAATATCATCTGACAAAAAACAGAAAAAACAGAAAAGGTCCAGCATACAGGAGGCAAACTCCCATGGATCGGGAAAAAGATTAGTAAAGGAACTGGAGATGTACCCAGTCTTCATTGTTGAAGCCTTTAAAATATAAGGCACCTGTCTTGGGAGAATAGCCGAAGTCCTTTTAAGGGGCACTCATCGAGCGGATGCCTGTGTGAAGCTTTGCGCACACACCTGCATGGAAAATATTCAGTATCAGTGGGTCATATCAGCTATATTAATGTGACATTGGTGGAAATTTAAGGGATGTCCACCTTCTGATCTCTTCCAGCAAGGCTACCAGATTTGATGGAAAAGTAAAAAAATTCTCGTCCAGTTTGTAGCTGAATTAAATGAAAAATGAGCAATTGTGAAGGTTCCAAGTGCCCAGAGGAGATGAGGATTAGATTCACCTCTGTTCCTAGCAAAAAAAATCTAAATCAGGTAATCTGTGCCTAGTGCTAAACTTAAAAAAATTCAACAAGCACAGAAAGTTGGAGTCGTGTAAGTTAGAGAAACTCCAATCAATTCTATTATTGATAAATCTGGGAGATTGGATGCTCTGTAGGTTTATCAGACACCTACATACGTGTCCCAATCCATCCTCAATTTCTCTACCAGTTTCAGTGCTTCCCCCTCAATCTGTAAACCTCCCCCAGGGCATACACAAAGGTCTTACTGTCTGCAATAGCGAATGGAAAAATTCAGTAGAACTTTCACAAGGGAAGATCTATCCTCCTGATAGAAAAAGTCAAAGTCCGATCTTAAGAGCGGAGTCTCTTCCAGCAGAACAGTTCCTGAGTATCATTGATTCTTCTTAACTGATCAATTGTTGTTTTCAAATGGAACATGATCACATCAGACCCCAGCCAGAAAGGTTGGGGGACACATTTAAAAGAGTAGGCTGCTCAAGGTCATGGGATGTTCAGCTTATGAGGCAAAGTATTGAATGCTCTCGAACTGAGAGTAGTGTTCAAAGCCCTTCTGTCATTCACTCCTTTTATAAGAGGAGCAAGAGTTGTACTGTGCCTATACAGCAGTGGAAGGGTAGAATTCTTAGGCTGACAGTGGAACTTCCCGTATCAATAATTGCAATTATACCATTTTGACATATTAGGCTCTAGTGTCTTTCTCCTACAGTTAAGCATTGAATCACCACTGCTTCTGCCAGTTATGAGGGATCTGCTTTCTCATGGCAAGTTTTGCCATCCAGCTCCAAAAGACTACTTTTTATTGCATGGAAGTTGATGTTGAAGGTGCTCAGTGCAGGTAGTGGCTATCTTGTGTCAAGTCAGAGAGGTCTCCATGAATACTTACCAGAGAATATGGGTTATTTATGCAGATCTCACACAGCAAAAGCCTGGAGTCCTTTATCATCTAAACCAACCAGGGTTCTGCAGTTCTTACAACTGGGACTGAACAGGGGCCTAGGTTCAAATATGTACAAAGTTCAGCCTTGTCTGCACTTACAGGGGTTTAAGGAGTCCTTAACCATTTAGTGATGCAATTCTTATAAGGCTTGAATGAAGTTATAGACCTGCCAGGAAACCATATGTGGGACTTGCTTATAGTCCTCAGCTCTATCAAGGCCTCATTTCTATCCTACAGAATTGGCTACACTCTGCAATCAAACCCTGAAGACCATATTTCTGGTTGCTACAATCTCTTTGACCAGGGTTTCAGAGCTGCAGGCTTTGTACTCAAGGAGCCTCACCTAACGTTATACCCAGACCGAATAGTCCTAAAACCTCAGACTGCTTTTTATCTATGGTGTATCTTTCTCCTTCCACTTATAATAGGAAGTCAATTTACCATATTTCTTGGTTAAGTGGGAGAACCACATACCCTGGATGTTGATCTAACTCTGATGACCTGCTTGGCAGCTACCTTTACATTCAGGAAAGCTGAAATCTGTTCTTGGTTCCGGCATTACTTAAAACAGGGCCAGTCAGCATCCACACATACAGTCACCTCCTAGAATGTTAAGACAATTAAAATAGCCTACTCTTCACAAGACCCTCCTGTTCCAGAGGACTTAGGAGCACATTCAACTAGGGCAGTGCCAGCTCTGTGGACAGAGCAGTGCTGAGTGTCTCCTAAGGCTATTTGCACGTCAGCAATATGGTCCTCCTAGGACACCTTACACTTTATTAGGCAAACCAGGCTCACGACAGTAAAATTTGGAAAATTCATACTTACGCTACTGACCATTTTAAATTTTTCCTTGCACCCTCCTGTTTGGTGAGTTAGTTGCCATTGTATGCTGTCATGATGCACCAGGAAAACAGAAAATTGTATACTCACCTTTCCTTAATTTTCCTTTCCTGGTGCATCTTCATGGCAGCATACAGATTCCCAATGGTTAGAGTTACAGAGAATGCTGCTAACCAGGTCTGTCTTTAATTTATAGTTAACCAGTCCCATCAGGTTGTTGGGGTGGAGTCACAACCCATTGTACACTGCCATGAAGATGCACCAGGAAAGGAAAATTACGTAAAGGTGAGTATACAATTTTTTATTATGTTCCAAAAGTGTGCATAAAGGGGGAGATTTACTAAAACTGATGCATACAGAATCTGGTGCAGCTGTGCATAGTATCCAATAATCTTCTAACTTTAACTTGTTTAATTAAGCTTTGGCAAAAAAACCTACAAGCTGATTGGTTGCTATGCACAGCAGCACCCAATTCTGTGTGCACCAGTTTTAGTAATTTCCCCCAAAATGTTCAATATATAAATAAAATTTCAAGGCCAATGTTCAGACAAATTAAAATATATTTCTCTATAGGATCATATATGGGACCATTTCTGCTAAGGAGATTGATTTACCCTGTAAAAGACCGACTACGTGAGACCCAGGTGTCTGAAAATACCCCTGGATGAGAAAATAATCTTTTGGTACTAACCATGAGACAGTTATTTATAATTAAAGTTGTCATTTAATTTGGTTTATACATTGCTATAGTAATAATGAGAATAAAATTAAAAAGAAATGTCACAGGCAAGGCAAAAAAAGTATATTGTATAATGTGAGGATGTAAAATTAGCATTTACTTTTATTAATTTATACTGCTGTTTTCTCAGTAATGAGCACTTTGGCGCCTTTAATTTAAATCTTTGACTGTTTTTCATAAAGCTGTATAGAGTTGGAGCTCTTGACACTGTATTGTGCCTGGGTACTGCAGATAATTATTCAATTATTCAGTCATTGTAACATTAGACTTGACACTGAAAGACTTGGCAAAAGCGTGTTGCTTTATCTAATTTGTAAAATGCTGCTCATCTAAAAACTCTTTTGTTTGTGGCAGATTCACTTTAAAATGGTTGACATTTGCAATGCCTGATCATAATATTATAACACAAATGTAAAGTAGTGGTAATAAATACTAGAGAAAACCCTGAAAGCAATTTTAGGATGATGTACAGTATTTATTTGTGTTATTTTTGGCTCCAGTAACTTAGGAGAGAACATGTTAATCTCAATCTCATAGACATAAAATGCTCAGAGAAAATAAATGACCAGGCTCAAAAAGTTTAATCTCTCTAAGTAATGGAAATCTTCCAATGGGGGTCCTGTTCACGTACAACTGTCTAGGGGGGGGGGGGGATTTGTGTCCTAACACTGTATTAAGGACAGGATACAAAGGGATATCTATTCAATGTGATGAAGACAGTGCCAAAAAAAAGCTTCCTGTTGCCCAATCAATGAGACCGAATAAATCATTACCAAAGACTCTGCACCTAAATCCCACATTGACAACATGTGATGTTGTGTATTTGTTACCCTATTGAAGACAGATTGGTATAAATGTAAAGCTTTGAACATTCACACTAAACCTAACCGTTGCCTTGTTCTGAATATATCCAAAATATAATTTTAAACTACCCGAATAGGGATGTTGGAATATGCATGGGTTCGATTTCAGCTGGGTTTGGCATACCCCATGGCAACCTGTTGGTGAACCCCATTAATGTCTACAGGAGGCAAAACTAGCTAGTTTTTAATGTGAATAGTCAGGCTTTTGTTGAAATAGGGTATGGGGAAACGGGCACTGTCATGGGGGACATGTTTAAATGCAAAAAAAAAAAGAAAAAAAAAAAACTAATTAGCAAGGAGAGAGACTGTTCATGCTTCTTAAAGGGCAACAATGAAAATATATAAATCCATGTTCTGAGTACAGGGTGGTACTAATGAGAAAAAATGTTGTGTGGGTCCCTAAGTATGCTAACCAGACCCTTTTCCAGCCATACAGCTTGTAAGGCCAGTTAAGAGAAGATCAGAGAGTGTGCCTTTGTACCAAACCAAGCCACATGTCTTTAATCACTTTAATGTACTTTCATCGGCTTCCTTCTCGTTTCAGCTTTTAGTACTCTCACCTTTTGAATGACAATTACTCAGTCAAGCAACACTGTACCCAAATTAATTTTTTATCATTTTTTTTAAACAGATAGTGCTTTATTTTGATGGTATTTAATGACCACTTTTTTTCTATTGTTTTGCTATATAAGCTGAAAAAAATGAATATTTTGAAAAAAACAAGTTTTTCTACTTTGCAAATAAATAATCTTTCCTGACAGACTCCATCGCAGCAAACGTATGGGTTAACCCCACCTCCTTTTATCCCCTATAGGACCCCATTCCCATAAATCTTTGCTCTGAGCCAGAGGTGGCATTTTTTGTCCTCCTCCTAAGCAGGGCTGTCTTACCGCATGGGCACGCTAGGCAGTTGCCCGGGGCCCCATCCCCAGCCATATATTAATCCATACCAAGTCTCCTGCAACTCACGAGGTGCGGGAATCTCCCGCATTTGGCCTGTAGCTCCCAAGTGCCACGTGATGTCCCGGCTGGCGGCTGCAGTGTCAGCTGTGTCAGTGAAGAATGAAGCCGATGCTACCTGTGTAGTTCCGGCTCCTGTCACAAGCTTAGTGATATCAAATGCATTCCACCTGTGACAGGAGCCATACATGAAGCAGCGGCTTTGCTCTCTATTGCAGCCGTATTCTTGCTCCAGCACCGCTCCTGTCACTCTCTTCTTCTCAGAGGAGCCAGTCTTATCCACCAGCATTACCCACCAGCAGTACCCGCCAGCAGTACCTGCCAGCAGTACCTGCCAACAGTACCCATTAACAGTAGTCACCAGCAGTACCTGCCAGCAGTACCCACCATCAGTATCTGCAAGCAGTACCCGTTAACAGTACCCACCAGCAGTACCAGCCAGCAGTATCCACCAACAGTACCCATTAACAGTACCTGCCAGCAGTCTGAAAAATAAGTAGAAAAGGTATGTGCATTAGCGTGTGTAAATTGTTGCAAAATGTTTTTTATTAGCTAGTTGTATTCTGTCATAATAAAATGTCATGTCCTTGTTCATACATGAATGAACAAGGACATTACATTTTCTGGCTGCCTAAGTCACATGTGCTAGGGGTACAATTAGCCCCGAGCACATAATTGTATATATTCCAGCATGTGCAGTGTTACTGACTCCTACCACCATGACCACTTCAAATCACTGAAGTGGTCATGGGGGTTAGAGTGTCCCTTTAACATCTCTCAGAAGAAGTAAACCTCTGTATACTGATTTCATATCATTTGATCATCCTCAAATTAAATTGATGAGGGGAGGGGGGGGGGCACGGAGTGGCACCTCCCTGAAATTAGTTTTTGCAGGTTGGGCTGTGTGAGTCCTGACTCCCGTGTGCATCCCACCACCGAACTTAGCAGGTGGCAAGCGCCTGTTGGCCCTGTGCTGCTGTCGGCCACTTGGGCCGTGGAGGTGGAGCCCACAACTGCAGGAATTCCTGTCCGCCTTCACGGAAACAGGCAACACAGGACAGTAGAGTCTGACTCCCATCCGTGTGTGTGTTCCTGGACCCAGCCACCAAACTTGGAAGCTGTCATTAGCCTGGCACTTCTGTCAAGCTAACCGGGCCATGGAGAGGTGCCTACAGCAGCAGGAGTGCCTGCCTGCTTCCAAGGTCTGCCGGGAGACAGGCACACACCAGGACAGCCGCAGAGTAAGCCACAAGGGTGGGGGCACTGCTGTGGAAGCCTAAAGTGGAAGCCAGCATGGCATAAAGGAAAGAAAGACAGAAAGGGTAAGTACTAACTTTTTTTATGTGCAGAAACTAATATTGTCCCTATATGTTCAGAAAGCCAAAACATCTGAATGTCACTTTCATTTTGTATAGAATTGATGCCCAAACTCATTTTTTAACGTTTAAACACTGATTTTGTTGGAGGTACCAATAAATATAGCCTTATCAATAATTTGCATTTTTATTTTCGTTGGTGATTGTGTAGGCAGGGCCCCAGTGCACTGCATTGCCCGGGGCCTATAATGCTCTTAAGATAGCACTGATCCGAAGGACCAGAATGGTTTAAGTCTTACCTTGGTTAAAGTGTCCTCGATGGAGGCCTGGTTGTTCAGCAAGCTGTGCCCCCGAAGACGTGTGGAGTCTCCAGCAGTTTCTAGATATTAGCGGGGTGGAGAAGAGCAATGAATTTGGTGCCATGTGAAGTCTCCAGCAGTCCCCAGCTATTAGCAGGGTGGAGAAGGGCAATGCAGGTGATGCCATGAAGAGCTTAAGCTTGGCCTTTGGCAGGCAAAGCGGCAGTACGGCCTAAGAGCCTAGCTATTAGCAGGTGACCATGGATGCCCCGGGCCCATGCAGCAGCGTCTTCTGGATCCAGGCATGGTCGTGGCGATGCTGTGTTCAGTGATGTATACTTTTATATTGCATATTCAATGGCAGCAGTTGCGTGTGTTTGTCTGTTTTTCTTCCCTGGCTCTAGTGTCTTCTAGCCTATAGCTGCTGTAACACATTTGCATTCCAAGCCGCTGCTCTCTCTTCTGGCCTGGTGTCCCTGGGTTACTCCTGCCCAGGGAATCAGTGCATGTGCGATGTGGGTGGCAGTGGCATCATTACAGTGGAGAAATTAAATCAGCGGTCACTACTGTTGATATTGGGTTTTCTCTGTGGTTAGCTTACAGCAGTTTTCTGTGTGCAATCATCATGCTCTGCATTAACACCCTTGTATGCTCCCTGTGTGTGTGATCCTGCATTGGTTCTTACCTGTGTAGGTTGGCTGTCTGTGCAGTTTTTGCACTATGGATATATAACTCCCCCCCCCCCCCCTTGTGGTCAGCCCTTGTGTAGCGGATATGAGACGGTGTGTTTAACCCTTTCCTTTCCTCACTTGCCTTGGCACTCCTTTTCGGTTTTTAACCCTTTCCTTTCTGCCCTATTTTGTTTTCCTTTTAGGTTTTTTAGTCCTTCTAAGTTAGATTGACAAAACACGGCACAGGATGATAAATACCTTATTAGGTCACTAAATCAAAATTCTTCTTCCACATTTAGACATTATGGTCACCATCAAGGTCCAGCCTTCATAGCAGAAGTTTGAAATCCGTATTTAGGCACCTCAACCACCTCCATTTCAGCTGCTCCAAAGAATGAGCCTGCTGGGGATGCAGGACTTAGGTCCCAGAGGGCAAGTGATTGGACAGCTGGCACCTTTCGGGAGGCATGCTCCCTTCCTCAGAGCTCTCCCACTCTCAGAGCGTGTTCTCCCACTAAGGATGGCCAGGAAGAACTGGAAGCATCCTAACCAAGCCATTCATCTATGAAGACCTTTAGACAGTGAGACAGAGATGAGTCCCTTTGCCCTTGTGACGCCTTTGGTCAAGGCAATGATCGCAATGAATGGCCTGAAAGATGGCCTGGGCTCTTGTGTCCATGTTTAAAGTGATGAAAACATGGCAAAATAATGTAAACACAGTATTCAAGAGCATTTTGAGAAATTTCAGTAGTTCAGGAGCCGGAGCTGGTGTCCGTTTTCATGGTGAGGCTCCAACTGACATCATCCGCATAGTGGCGTGGGTTATGCTACCATCAGTTATTGAAAAGTTAATGCTATGGCTGGGACCTGGACTTGCTGATCCTGCCCCTAACAGGCATAATATAAGATCCCTTTGAGGGAGCTTCATCTTTTGGGAAGCTGGATAGCACCGTAACCCGGGCCACAGTTGGCAAATTGGGTCTTGCCTCAGGACCGGAGCCTGCTAGGCGGGAATATAACACAGTCTAGAGGACAAAGTTCAGAGCGTGTGAGGGTTGCATGTTTTTACAGACCAGGTCTGGATTTTAGGAGCTGGTGAAGAGGCAAGATATCACCTCAGAATTATGCTAAAAGCTTGACCTTGAGCCAAGAAGCTACTGAGTTTAAACCTCAGACAATTGGAACGGTAAAGCATTATTTTTAGGATGTGGACAGTCCATCAGAAGTCCTCATTCTCATCTCGGATTTGTTTCCACTGGTTTTGCCTCACTCTAAAGGTAAAACGAAGCACATACTCTTGTATTACGTAAAGTCACAGGTATTGCAAAGTGCTGCTCTGCCAGTCCCAGAATGCGAGAGATTTCAGGGCATGTACTTGCCATTCTTTATGGTCATGAAGAGGAGCGACTTGCCAAGGCCAATTTTAGACCTTGCACACCTGAAACAATTTTCATCAAAAGGGGAAGTTCAAGATGGAAACATTGTCCCTGATTCATATGGGGTCCAGCCAGGTGACTGGCTTGTTTCCAATAGACATAAAGATACTTACTTTCATGTGCCCATTGTAGAAGACTTTTGAAAGTTTCTTTGGTTCCCTGTAGTTCAAGACCATCTCCAGCTTGCTTGTCCACCATTCAGGCTTTCAACATCACCCTTTGTGTTTTCAGGATCTTATTGGTTGTTAAAGTCTTTATCAAAGCAAGGAGCATACGCCCGCATAGTTACTTGGATGTCCTTCTTCTACTGTCCAAAGACAGGGCAGATGCTGGAGTCCAGAGCTCAGGTCTTTTCAATGCTCCTCAGATTTGGCTGGTGGCTAGGGTTGAGCGGACACCTAGATGTCCGTGTTCGACGGGTTCGGCCGAACTTTAAAAAAAAAGTCCGGGTCCGTGTCCCGGACTTTTACCGAACTTTTCCCGGACACCGAACCCCATTGAAGTCAATGGGGACCCGAACTTTAAGGCACTAAAATGGCTCTAAAACACCAATGGAAAGGGCTAGAGTGCTGCAAATGGCAGCAAAACGTAGTTAAGAGCATGGCAAGTGCTCTGCAAACAAATGTGGAAAGGGAAATAACTTAAAACAACAAAAAAAAAAACAGAAAAATAAAACAATGTTCTTCATCTCTGAAGGACGAGGCCCATATGGAGTAGGAGGGAGGTTGAGGTGGTGGTGGATGTGGCGGTGTCATAGGTGTGCGCACAGGGTGTGCCTGGTGTACCTGGGCACACCCTAATCACCTAGGGCACATAGCATTATCGCTCTGTTTGCCAGTGAGGAGATGGGAAAGATCTCCCTCGCACCTGCTCTGCTCTATTTCTCTTTGCCAGCAGGGAGAGTAATGTATCGGGGCCATGTACATGTAGGCAAACACATGCATGTGTATTTTAACTTTGGGGTGCACACCCTAATGCAATAGGCTGCGCACACCTATGGGCGGTGTAGGTGGAAGCGGCGGTGGAGGAGGACCAGGGCCGGATTAAGAGCATCATGGTCTTGGTGCTGAGGATTTTGAAGGGCCTTAAGGGCCGTGCCTTGGCATGCACCCAGAGGAGGAAGGGTGCAGCCATGCATGCCTAATTCAACATGGGATGCTGTCTCTGAAGCCCATAAACACATCCATGCATCGGCAACTGTCCCTCCTTGTCCGGCCTTCGCGCTGTGTGGGGAGGTTCTGAGGGTGCTGCCTGGGGAAGCGAGCATAGAAGCCAGACTTCTGTGTTTACAAGTGACAGAAGAACGGTCACAGTGAATATGGCCAACCCGGGGCCTATATAAAAGGTAGGGGCCTGCATGGAGCTGCAGCTCCAATAGCCCCTACGTTAATCTGGCCCTGAGGAGGAGGACGAGGTAGCCAACACTGCTTCTTTTCACAAATTTTAAATGAGGGTACACCCAAAAGAGTGAGAAAGAGCAAAAATGGAACAATGGCTGGGTAAGGTCGGTATCCATTGCTATTCTGCACAAGGTACGGAAAAGTCCCGTGGGATCCATGCCTGGTTCATTTTAATGAACGTGAGCTTGTCCACATTGTCTCTGGACAGGCGGCTGCGCTTGTCTGTTATAACACCCCCAGCCGTGCTAAATACCCGTTCAGATAATACACTGGCTGCAGGGCACGCCAGCACCTCCAAGGCGTAAAGGGCAAGCTCAGGCCATGTGCCCAATTTGGAGACCCAGAAGTTGAAGGGGGCAGACCCCTCATTCACTACATGTAGGCGTGTGCACACATACTGCTCCACCATGTTGGTAAAATGCTGCCTCCTGCTAAGACGTTCCATCTGAGCTGCTGGTGCTGCTGTTTGTTGTGGCGTGCTGACAAAGCTTTTCCACATTTCGGCCATGCTAACCCTGCCTTCTGAGGTGCTGGCGGTGCCCTGGTTGAGTTGGCGACCTCCTCCTCCTCCTCCTCTGCCTTGTGCTTCCACTGTGGCCCCGCTGTCAGATGGGAATGCCAGCAGCATCGCGTCTACCAGCGTGCGCTTGTACTCGCGCATCTTGCGATCGCGCTCCAGTGAGTGAATTAAGGACGGTACGTTGTCCTTGTAACGGGGATCCAGCAGCGTGGCCACCCAGTAATCAGCACAAGTTAGAATGTGGGCAACTCGGCGGTCGTTGTGGAGACACTGCAGCATGTAATCGCTCATGTGTGCCAGGCTGCCCAGAGGCGACGAAAGGCTGTCCTCTGTGGGAGGTGTATCGTCCGTGTCCTCTGTATCCCCCCAGCCACGCACCAGTAATGGCCATGAGCTGGCCTGGGTGCCACCCTGCTGTGAACATGGTTCCATCTCCTCCTCCAGCTCCTCCTCCTCCTCATCCTCCTCATCCTCCAGAACTGTGCCCCTGCTGGACAATTGTGTCCCTGGCGTTTGTGTGTGCAGGAACCCACCCTCGGAGCCCCTTGCGAATGACTGCCCTGAAAGCCTTGGAAATGTTACCTCTTCATCCTCCTCCTCTTCCTCATCCTGTGCCACATCCTCTTCCATCATCGCCCGAATTGTTTTTTCAAGGAGGCATAGAAGTGGGATAGTTAAGCTGAGAACGGCGTCATTGCCACTGGCCATGTTGGTGGAGTACTCAAAACAGCGCAACAAGGCACACAGGTCTCGCATGGAGGCCCAGTTATTGGTGGTGAAGTGGTGCTGTTCCGCAGAGCGACTCACGCGTGCGTGCTGCAGCTGAAACTCCACTATGGCCTGCTGCTGCTCGCACAGTCTTTCCAGCATGTGCAAGGTGGAGTTCCACCTTGTGGGCACGTCACATATGAGGCGGTGAGCGGGAAGGCCGAAGTTACGCTGCAGCGCTGCCAGGCGAGCAGCAGCAGGGTGAGAACGCCGAAAGTGCGCACAAACGGCCCGCACTTTCTGCAGCAGCTCTGACATATCGGGGTAGTTTTTAAGGAACCTCTGCACCACCAAATTCAGCACATGCGCCAGGCAAGGGATGTGCGTCAAACCGGCTAGGCCCAGAGCTGCTATGAGATTTCTCCCGTTATCGCACACCACCAGGCCGGGCTTGAGGCTCGCTGGCAGCAACCACTCATTTGTCTGCTGTTCCATGCTCCTCCACAACTCCTGCGCGGTGTGTGGTTTGTCCCCCAAACAGGCAAGTTGTAAAACTGCCTGCTGTCGTTTACCCCTGGCCGTGCTGAAGTTGGTGGTGAAGGTGTTACGCTGTCCGGATGAGGAGGCGGTAGAGGATGAGGAAGCGGAGTAGGAGGAGTTAGGAACAGGAGGCAAACTGAAGCGCCCTGCAATCCTCGGTGGTGGAAGGACATGCGCCAAATTGCTATCCGCCTCAGGCCCATCCGCCACTGCATTTACCCAGTGTGCCGTTAGGGAGATACAACGCCCCTGACCGTGCTTACTGGTCCACGTATCGGTAGTTAGGTGGACCTTGGCACAGATGGCGTTGCGCAGTGCACACCTGATTTTTTCCCCCACTTGGTTGTGCAGGGAAGGGATGGCTTGCCTGGAAAAGTAGTGGCGGCTGGGCACGACGTACTGTGGGACAGCCACCGACATAAGGTTTTTAAAACTGTGCGTCTCCACCAGACGGAATGACAGCATTTCAAAGGCCAATAATTTTGAAATGCTGGCATTCAGGGCCAGGGATCGCGGGTGGGTAGGGGGGTACTTCCTCTTCCTCTCAAGTGTTTGGGAGATGGAAAGCTGAACGCTTCCACGGGACATTGTGGAGATGGTTGTTGGTGACCCAGGTGGTGGTGTTGCTGACAGATCGTCTGTTTGCGGGGTGGCAGGTGCCGGTATCACTACAGATGTGGCTGGAGCGGCCGAGACTGCAGCAGAAGAGGAAGCAGGATGAGCCAGAGACGTTTCTTGGTTTTGAAGGTGTGTACTCCACTGCAGCTCGTGCTTTGCACTTAGATGCCTGATCATGCAGGTTGTGCTCAGGTTGAGAAGGTTTATGCCTCGCTTCAAGCTCTGATTGCACAGGGTGCAAACCACTCGTGTCCTGTCATCAGCACATTTTACAAAGAACTTCCACGCTAGAGAACTCCTTTGAGCTGACTTTGGTGCGCTCGTTCCCTTGCTGCGTTGGGCAGTAGCGGGCGTAGTGTCTAGGGCACGGCCGCTCCGCTTCTGCACCCTGTTCCCTCTTCTGCTGTGCTGGTGGCTCTGTGCGACCACCGCCTCTTCCTCCAAACTACTCAGGTCACCTGCATGACGTTCATTCCATGTGGGGTCGAGGACCCCATCGTCCTCCACATCATCTTCCACCCAGTCTTCACCCCTGCCCTCCTTGTCGGTCTCCACAATGCTGAACGCCGCAGCAGTTGGCACCTGCGTTTCGTCATCATCGGAGACGTGCTGCGATGATCCTTGCATGTACTTATCTTGAGAAATAAGTGGTTGGGCATCGCTGCACTCAATCTCTTCCACTTCTGGGGCAGGGCTAGGTGGATGGCCCTGGGAAACCCTGCTGACAGAGTCATCAAAAAGAAGAAGAGACTGCTGTATGGCTTGGGGCTCAGACTGCTTGCCTGATTTGCAAGGGGGTGAGGTGAAAGACGGTTGGACATCGGCTGCAGGTGCCAACTGTGACCTTTCTGCAGTAGACTGGGTGGGAGACAATGTGAAGGAACTGGAGGCACTGTCAGCAGCAAACCAATCTACTATCGCCTCCACTTGTTCTGGCCTCATCACTTCTAGGGGCGTATGATGCCCTACCAAATACTGATGCAGGTTCTGTCGCCTACTCACACTTGAGGAAGGTGTTTCACTTGTGCGTGTAGCTGGCACAGATCGACCACGTCCTCTCCTTGCAACAGGAGCTCTAGCAGCAGCACCACCACGACCCAGGCCACGGCCCCTATTTGACGCTCTCCTCATATTTCTGAAATTTAAGATCTTGCCCTAGAAAGGTCTTTATTGAATAGCGGAACAAAAGAACAACAGTATCGCACGGGTGTATCTCACAGTCAAATATGCAAACTATGCCGCAATTTAATGTTTTTTACACCAAAAGGGTGTGTATTGAATAGCGGAATAGGATAAAAAACTGTGTATCTCACACGTACAAACACAGACTAGGCCCGATTAAATTTTTTCCTACCCTAAAGGGAGGATGAGGAAGAGGAGTATGGAACAGGCAGCACCCTCAAATCTTCAGAAGTATGAGATGAACCCCAAAAACTTGGAAAGGTGGATCTCACACGTACCGACACAGACTATTCCGCAATTTAATTGAGCCACAAAGGTTTTTATTGAATAGCGGAATAGGAAATATGATCAAAAAAAAGTGTATGTTTTTCACACGTACAGAAGCACACTAGGCCCCAATTACTATTGTTTGTACACCTAAAAGGATGGATGAGGAGGAGGAGGAGGAGGAGAATAGAACAGGCAGCACCCTCAAAGCTTCAGAAGTATGAGATGAACCCCAAAAACTTGGAAAGGTGGATCTCACACGTACCGACACAGACTATTCCGCAATTTAATTGAGCCCCAAAGGTTTTTATTGAATAGCGGAATAGGAAATATGATCAAAAAAAAGTGTATGTTTTTCACACGTACAGAAGCACACTAGGCCCCAATTACTATTGTTTGTACAGCTAAAAGGATGGATGAGGAGGAGGAGGAGGAGGAGTATAGAACAGGCAGTACCCTCAAAGCTTCAGAAGTATGAGATGAACCCCAAAAACTTGGAAAGGTGGATCTCACACGTACAGACACAGACTATTCCGCAATTTAATTGAGCCCCACAGGTTTTTATTGAATAGCGGAATAGGAAATATGATCAAGAAAAAGTGTATGTTTTTCACACGTACAGAAGCACACTAGGCCCCAATTACTATTGTTTGTACACCTAAAAGGATGGATGAGGAGGAGGAGGAGGAGTATAGAACAGGCAGCACCCTCAAAGCTTCAGAAGTATGAGATGAACCCCAAAAACTTGGAAAGGTGGATCTCACACGTACCGACACAGACTATTCCGCAATTTAATTGAGCCCCACAGGTTTTTATTGAATAGCGGAATAGGAAATATGATCAAAAAAAAGTGTATGTTTTTCACACGTACAGAAGCACACTAGGCCCCAATTACTATTGTTTGTACACCTAAAAGGATGGATGAGGAAGAGGAGGAGGAGGAGTATAGAACAGGCAGCACCCTCAAAGCTTCAGAAGTATGAGATGAACCCCAAAAACTTGGAAAGGTGGATCTCACACGTACCGACACAGACTATTCCGCAATTTAATTGAGCCCCAAAGGTTTTTATTGAATAGCGGAATAGGAAATATGATCAAAAAAAAGTGTATGTTTTTCACACGTACAGAAGCACACTAGGCCCCAATTACTATTGTTTGTACACCTAAAAGGATGGATGAGGAGGAGGAGGAGGAGGAGTATAGAACAGGCAGCACCCTCAAAGCTTCAGAAGTATGAGATGAACCCCAAAAACTTGGAAAGGTGGATCTCACACGTACCGACACAGACTATTCCGCAATTTAATTGAGCCCCAAAGGTTTTTATTGAATAGCGGAATAGGAAATATGATCAAAAAAAAGTGTATGTTTTTCACACGTACAGAAGCACACTAGGCCCCAATTACTATTGTTTGTACACCTAAAAGGATGGATGAGGAGGAGGAGGAGGAGGAGTATAGAACAGGCAGCACCCTCAAAGCTTCAGAAGTATGAGATGAACCCCAAAAACTTGGAAAGGTGGATCTCACACGTACCGACACAGACTATTCCGCAATTTAATTGAGCCCCAAAGGTTTTTATTGAATAGCGGAATAGAAGCACACTAGGCCCCAATTACTATTGTTTGTACACCTAAAAGGATGGATGAGGAAGAGGAGGAGGAGGAGTATAGAACAGGCAGCACCCTCAAAGCTTCAGAAGTATGAGATGAACCCCAAAAACTTGGAAAGGTGGATCTCACACGTACCGACACAGACTATTCCGCAATTTAATTGAGCCCCAAAGGTTTTTATTGAATAACGGAATAGGAAATATGATCAAAAAAAGTGTATGTTTTTCACACGTACAGAAGCACACTAGGCCCCAATTACTATTGTTTGTACACACTTTAAAGGATGGATGAGGAGGAGGAGGAGGAGTATAGAACAGGCAGCACCCTCAAAGCTTCAGAAGTATGAGATTGTGTTCACTGTACCCCACAAAGATTGTGTTCACTGTACCCCACAAAGATTGTGTTCACTGTACCCCACAAAGGTTTTGTTCACTGCACCCCACAAAGATTGTGTTCACTGTACCCCACAAAGGTTTTGTTCACTGCACCCCACAAAGATTGTGTTCACTGTACCCCACAAAGATTGTGTTCACTGCACCCCAAAAGGATTGTCTTCTCTGCACCCCACAAAGATTGTGTTCACTGTACCCCACAAAGGTTTTGTTCACTGTACCCCACAAAGATTGTGTTCACTGCACTCCAAAAGGATTGTCTTCACTGCACCCCACAAAGATTGTGTTCACTGTACCCCACAAAGGTTTTGTTCACTGCACCCCACAAAGATTGTGTTCACTGTACCCCACAAAGGTTTTGTTCACTGCACCCCACAAAGATTGTGTTCACTGTACCCCCCAAAGATTTTGTTCACTGCACCCCACAAGGATTGTCTTCACTGCACCCCACAAGGATTGTCTTCACTGCACCCCACAAAGATTGTGTTCACTGTACCCCACAAAGATTTTGTTCACTGCACCCCACAAAGATTGTGTTCACTGTACCCCACAAAGATTTTGTTCACTGCACTCCAAAAGGATTGTCTTCACTGCACCCCACAAAGATTGTGTTAACTGTACCCCACAAAGGTTTTGTTCACTGCACCCCACAAAGATTGTGTTCACTGTACCCCACAAAGGTTTTGTTCACTGCACCCCACAAAGATTGTGTTCACTGTACCCCACAAAGATTGTGTTCACTGTACCCCACAAAGGTTTTGTTCACTGCACCCCACAAAGATTGTGTTCACTGTACCCCACAAAGGTTGTGTTCACTGCACCCCACAAAGGTTTTGTTCACTGCACCCCACAAAGATTGTGTTCACTGCACCCCACAAAGATTGTGTTCACTGTACCCCACAAAGGTTTTGTTCACTGCACCCCACAAAGATTGTGTTCACTGTACCCCACAAAGATTGTGTTCACTGTACCCCACAAAGGTTTTGTTCACTGCACCCCACAAAGATTGTGTTCACTGTACCCCACAAAGGTTGTGTTCACTGCACCCCACAAAGGTTTTGTTCACTGCACCCCACAAAGATTGTGTTCACTGCACCCCACAAAGATTGTGTTCACTGTACCCCACAAAGGTTTTGTTCACTGCACCCCACAAAGATTGTGTTCACTGTACCCCACAAAGATTGTGTTCACTGCACTCCAAAAGGATTGTCTTCACTGCACCCCACAAAGATTGTGTTCACTGTACCCCACAAAGGTTTTGTTCACTGCACCCCACAAAGATTGTGTTCACTGTACCCCACAAAGGTTTTGTTCACTGCACCCCACAAAGATTGTGTTCACTGTACCCCCCAAAGATTTTGTTCACTGCACCCCACAAGGATTGTCTTCACTGCACCCCACAAGAAATTTTCTTCACTGCACCCCACAAGGATTGTCTTCACTGCACCCCACAAAGATTGTGTTCACTGTACCCCACAAAGATTTTGTTCACTGCACCCCACAAAGATTGTGTTCACTGTACCCCACAAAGATTTTGTTCACTGCACTCCAAAAGGATTGTCTTCACTGCACCCCACAAAGATTGTGTTCACTGTACCCCACAAAGGTTTTGTTCACTGCACCCCACAAAGATTGTGTTCACTGTACCCCACAAAGGTTTTGTTCACTGCACCCCACAAAGATTGTGTTCACTGTACCCCACAAAGATTGTGTTCACTGTACCCCACAAAGGTTTTGTTCACTGCACCCCACAAAGATTGTGTTCACTGTACCCCACAAAGGTTGTGTTCACTGCACCCCACAAAGGTTTTGTTCACTGCACCCCACAAAGATTGTGTTCACTGCACCCCACAAAGATTGTGTTCACTGTACCCCACAAAGGTTTTGTTCACTGCACCCCACAAAGATTGTGTTCACTGTACCCCAAAGATTGTGTTCACTGTACCCCACAAAGGTTTTGTTCACTGCACCCCACAAAGATTGTGTTCACTGTACCCCCCAAAGATTTTGTTCACTGCACCCCACAAGGATTGTCTTCACTGCACCCCACAAGGATTGTCTTCACTGCACCCCACAAGGATTGTCTTCACTGCACCCCACAAAGATTGTGTTCACGGCACCCCACAAAGGTTTTGTTCACTGCACCCACAAAGATTGTGTTCACTGTACCCCCCCAAAGATTTTGTTCACTGCACCCCACAAGGATTGTCTTCTCTGCACCCCACAAAGATTGTGTTCACTGTACCCCCCAAAGATTTTGTTCACTGCACCCCACAAGGATTGTCTTCACTGCACCCCACAAGGATTGTCTTCACTGCACCCCACAAAGATTGTGTTTACTGTACCCCCACAAAGGTTTTGTTCACTGCACCCCACAAAGATTTTGTTCACTGCACTCCAAAAGGATTGTGTTCACTGCACCCCAAAAAGATTGTGTTCACTGCAGCCCACACACAGAAAAATGGATGTGGATCACTGACACCTGCCTATCTCCTATCCCACACCACACAGCAATATCGATTGTAGTTTGTAGAACACACTTTCCCTAAAATTCAGCAGACTCTGTCCCTAACAGGATTGAGAAGAGATCGTAGATCAGGAGAACTAAGTGCAGACCCCACCCCACACAGCAATATCGATTGTAGTTTGTAGAACACACTGACCCTATAATTCAGCAGACTCTATCCCTAAAATGCCTACAACTCGCCCTGCCTAAACACTCCGACCTGTCCCTCAATTCTATCCGGACACAAATGGTTTTTTCTTGCCTATCTTTCCCTAATCAGCAGCCAGCACGTTGATGTGTGCTCTGTCCCTGATCTAAGCAGCATAATGACGCCGCTGCGGCTGCCTCGAACTTATAAAGACTTGGTCACATGCTTCAGACGGCCAATCACAGCTACTGAGACATTTTCAGGCATGGCTGGGATGGCTTAAGGCACACCAGTTAAACGATTGTTGATTGGCTGTTGAAAGCCCGCCATGAAAAGAGCGCCAAAGCATGCAAAACCCGGAAATAAAACGACCGAACACGGATTTTTACCTGAATATACAGTAAAGTGTCCGTGTTCGTGTTCGGGTAACAAAAATCCAATTATTCGGTACGAACACGAATAATACAGTCCGTGTTCGCTCAACACTACTGGTGGCTAATTCTGGAAAAGAGACACCTAGAGCCCACTCAGTCTCTTGTGTGGCTTGGGGCTCAGTTCAATAAAATCAAAAGGACCATTTCTTTGTCTCTGGATCCCGATGTTCTGGAACAGAATACTCCTGGCCCTGTCTTCTTCCCACTTGCGTGCCTTTTAGTGTCTAAAATGATTGTCTAATGGTCAAGTGGATGTGGATCTGATGGTCAAGTGGACGTTTGGAGAAGGCAGCCCTTCCAGAAGGGGTTTCTCCAGCAGTGGGAGCCAGGAAGCAGAATTCAGGTCATCTACATAGCCTCAGTCATGAGAGTGAATCCCCTGATGGCTGCAATGGAGAAACTGGCTCATTTACCATTCCATTGCCCCATTTCCTGGTTCACAATCACATGCTTGCTGCCTGTCAGGGGTAGCTCAATGGGGCTGTCAATTTCACAAGATTGTGATAAAAATTCTGACACTACGGGCAGCCTTCTGCACCCTACAGACCTTTCACTATATAAGGAAGGCAGCCTCAGTGCTCTTAGGCTAGTCAACACTCTTGCAATCCCCTACGTTAAAAGACAAGGGGGTACTCACAGCCCTATTATAGGAAGCGGAGCCAATTATGTCTTGGGCTCAGAAGAATCAAGCCTACATCTCAGAGGCTTATGTCTCTGGAGTCCATAATATCCTGACAGACTTTTTTTTCAGGGTCCAGTTGGACAACAACAAATGGTCTCTACATGTGGAGGTTCTTCAGGCGCAGATGCCCTGATGGATCATTGAAAATGCAGCAGGTCCTGTGATTTTCTTAAAGTCCTGGTCATCCTCGGTTTCTACTAAAACCCTGAACAGAAGTTGTGTAGGTAGTGGAAGTGATGCCTTATTGGCCAATTAGGCCATGGTTCCCCTTGCTAGCACTGTTCAGGTACTGGAACCCAGTGCCCCTTCTCACCAGGCCAGACCTTCTGTCACTGGGTGCATTTCTACCTCCTTGTCCAGCACGGTTACATCTGATGGTCTGGTTCTTGAGGTTGGAGGTCCTTGACTGCTCCTCTAGAGTAATCTCCTCTCTCTTGATTGCTAGGAGAGTGAACACAAACAATGTTTTTGGGAGAATCTGGTCAAAGTATGTGCAATACATGTCTGCTGCTGACAGATCATGTAGTGTTCTAGAAGTCCTAAATATTCTGGGCTTCCTCTAGTCGGATTTAGATCAGCTCCCTCAGAGTACAAGTATCAGCTTTATCAGCCTTCACATGTGTTTCCAGGTCTAGGCATCTTTTCCTGTTCAACAATTCTTTAAGGGAGCAACTAGGCTCAGACCTTGAAGTAAGCTGAGGTTTTCCAAAAGGAGGCTCCCTCTTGTTCTCAACTCCCTCTTGGGCTGTCTTCTTTACAGGCCTCTCTGTCATGTTCGCCGTTCTCCTGGCTATCACTTTGGCATAAAAAGCCGAAAAGAAATTGATTCATCGGTCATGGAGAACTTTTCTTAATGTTCTTACAGGTCGAGCATTGCTTTTACCAATGCTTGACTTAATTACCAAGGGTATATCAGTCTTTCATGGGAACCAAGAAATTGTTCTGCTAACCAGTTTGGAGTACTAACTTGCATCCTTTAGACGTGGGAGAGGTTGCCCAGTGACTTAGTTGGTTAAAGCTCATGTCTAGTAAACAGAGAATCCTGAGTTTGACTCTCAGCAGTGCCTTCCTTTGGTTCTAGGATTCTCTCAGATATTGTGAAGTTATAGCTACAAGCTATAACTTCCTTCAGGCTTCAGAACACCTGATTATTCTTTTTGCCAGAAAGTGCCTCATCTAGGACTATTGTGGCATGGATTGTCTGGGCCATCCAACAGGCTCACAGAGCTGAGGGCTTGGCTCCTTTGGGGATGGTTACCGCTTACTCGACCAGGAGTTTGTCTACATCCTGGGCAGCTTTGCAGCATGTGGTTCCCAATGTAATCGGTAGGACAGCTTTGTGGTCCATGATCAATACATTTATGGCTCAATATCTTCTGTTAATTTTGGTTTACAAATCCTCTCAGTTGGCGGTGTCAATTAGACCCTTCTCTTATGTTCTGCAATCGCCCACCTGTCAAGGTCTTACCTTGCCTTCCTGTTGGCAGCCATCTTGGACATGTGCAGACAGCTGTCTCTTATAAACTCTGTTTGCATCCTCACTTGTCAGCTGCCTGGGTGTTGCTCAGTGATGATGTTGCACACCTGACTATATATATCACCTGATGGCTTTCAGACCTTGCCCTTGCGTTTGTGCTCCAAGATGCATCACTGCTAGCAGTCCTCTGTTCTCTGTGTTTTCTCCGTGCATGACCTGGCTTGGCTGACGACCTTCCTGGCTCTCGATCAGCAGACGATCCCGCATAGGTTAACGACCCAGTTTCGGCAGGCTACTTGCTTTTGGACTTGACCCCGGCTTGGATGACTACCTGCTCCTAGACTCTATCCCAGCTTGGATGACTACCCGCTCATGGACTCGATCCCGGCTTGAATGACTACCCGCTTCCGAACTTGACCCTGACTGTTCTTGATTTTGCTCCTCTCTCTTGCTGTGCAATTATTATTGTTGCATTAATAAACTGCTTTATTTTACTTGCATCTTCATGTGGTCTGGTTTCCCAGCACCCTAACCCCACTCAGGTGGGTATGGCTGGTTATTTCCCATACGTATGCTGTCTTGGAGTCTCTCAGGAAAACTGAAAATATTCTAACAAATGCTAACCATTATTTTCCTTTCCTGATGAACTCCATGGCAGCAGGAGTTCCCTCCCAAAGTCATGAGTAGGCTAGTTAAGGAACACGGCCTCTGGCTCAGAAAAAGATTTATGGGAGTGGGTCTTATAGGGGAGGAGTGGAGCCAGGGTTAACCCACATGTATGCTGCCATGGAGTCCATCAGGAAAGGAAAGTTATGGTAAGTGTTTGATAGGAAATTTTCAGTTTTGCTTCTGTTACATTTCTTTGGTAAAAATAAGCCAAATCAGTATATGCTATTTAGTCTGTGTGAAAGTTATAGAGTATACAAACTATGGTATATACAGTATATTTAAAGATTGTTCAGTCCTGTTGTACTGACTTTCTATCTAATTTCTTGGGCACCCAAAATGGCATGACAGTACAAATAACCCCCAAATTACTCATATTTGGAAAGTAGACAGTGCAATGTATTTAGTAAGAGGCATGGTGAGGGGTAATTTCTTTCTTTTTTTTTGGAAAATTAAGAAATTAAATAAAAAAATGTTTTTCACAAAGTCGTAATTTTAACAAGTTACTTCTGCTATGTGACTTGAATATGGAGATACCACGTGTGTGAGACTTTTTCACAGCCTAGACGCATAGAGCGGCCCAAAATCCAAGAAGAAACTTTCGACCTAAGCAAAAATTGAGCATCTAATTTCCTGACTACCTTTTTTCAAAACACTTTTTTTGAGGCCCTTGAGCACCAGGACAGTAGAAGCATCTACACAATTACCCAATTTTAGAAAGCAAACAGGCTGCTTCTTTGTATAAGAGTATGGATAAAATATTGCCCACATTGATTCTGTGCACAGTTCCTGAAAAATAAAACAATTAGCATTTAGTACCAAATCCATGAACGAGTAACATGTAAACAAACACACCCACACCAGGAAAAAAGCCATTTATTTACATAACAACAATAAATACAAAAAATGATTCATAATGTTCACTCAAGGCATCCAATGATGTAATTCCTCATGAATCATAATGATCCCCCCACCTAACGATACTATCCCATTGCCACAATGATCCACCACCAGTTAATGTTTACCCACCACACAAACATATATTGCTAAATAACAGATCCCTGGCACTTCAATATTATAAACACAGGGCCGTAAATCATGGGTGACATCATTGATCATATATGGTCATGACTATTCTTTGTCACGTACATTACCTGGGATTCTTTCTGCTGTATTTATAGTACATTTCCACAGCACTGGGGGATCTGTCATTTAGTATTGGAGGTGTGACAAGAAATCACAGTGTGCATTTATTTATTTAAATTTAAATTTTGTTTGGAAATGGGTACACTGGGTACCAATGTAACCCTGTATTCATTCCTCTGGAACAGGGTGGATATCAGGAGTAGGGATGATCGAACGGTTCGGGTCGACCATCGGTTCGACCCGAACATTGACTGTTTGAGGTTCGGCCGAATTCCGAACTTTTTGCTGGAAAAAGTTCGGAATTCGGCAACCAGAACCGACCAAAATGCAATGGGACAGGAAATGGGCTTTAAAAACCCGTGATTGGACCATAACCATCAGTAAAAGCCAATTGAGGGGGCAGGAGAATGCTAGGAATGTGATTGGAGTGACTAGGGGGTCCAGAGGCCAATCATTAGTGAATACGACCCCCAGTATATAAGATAGCCCCGCCAAATTCCTAGCATTGTAATACAGGGATGTGGAAGAGAGTGGAAGCAGTTCTGTTACTTCTGCTTCAAAGTGTCATTTATCAATTATTAGTGTGAGGAAAGGGATATCTAGTGTAGTTAGGGTACTATTTTCCACTATAGTTAGCTTTAATAATCTAGTTTCTGTAGGGAAAGTGTTAAGTGTAAAGTAGTGTAGTGTAGGGTTAACTGACTCTGACTGCTATGGCAGGGTGACAAAACCCTTCCATGTCAGGGTGACCGCTATAGAGAAAAGATCGTTTCTCTTAGCTCACATATAGAACAGCGATATGGCTTCTCACCTGTCACCCTGCTTTTTGCTGCAGGCGTTTATAGGGCTTTTTTTGAGGACATGTTTGGAGTCAGGCGTGACATCTGAACTTCTGTGTATGGGTATATATACACACACACATGTCTGTATATATACACATACACATATATAGGTGTGAAAGTAGCAGAACACTATGCTTGCTCTAATGAAATAATTAACAGGCATATGTCTCCGCTCCTATCACACCTATATGTGTGTATGTGTATAAATACTGTACATATAAGTGTGTGTGTATATATACCCCTATACAGAAGTTCAGATGGTTTGCCTGCCTCCAAAGACCCCAAAAAAATGCCCAAAAAAAAACGCCTGCTGCAAAAACACACCTGGGCGTTTTTGTAGCTGGCGTTTTTTTGGGCATTTTTTGGGCGTCTTTGGAGTCAGGCATGACATCTGAACTTCTGTGTAGGGGTATATATACACACACACATGTCTGTATATATACACATACACATATATAGGTGTGAAAGTAGCAGAACACTATGCTTGCGCTAATGAAATAATTAACAGGCATATGTCTCCGCTCCTATCACACCTATATGTGTGTATGTGTATAAATACATATAAGTGTGTGTGTATATATACCCCTATACAGAAGTTCAGATGTTTTGCCTGCCTCCAAAGACCCCCAAAAAATGCCCAAAAAAATGCCTGCTGCAAAAACACACCTGGGCGTTTTTTTCTAGCTGGCGTTTTTTTGGACATTTTTTGGGCGTCTTTGGAGTCAGGCATGACATCAGAACTTCTGTGTAGGGGTATATATACACACACACATGTATGTATATATACACATACACATATATAGGTGTGAAAGTAGCAGAACACTATGCTTGCGCTAATGAAATAATTAACAGGCATACGTCTCCGCTACTATCACACCTATATGTTTATATGTGTATAAATACTGTACATATAAGTGTGTGTGTATATATACCCCTATACAGAAGTTCAGATGGTTTGCCTGCCTCCAAAGACCCCCAAAAAAATGCCCAAAAAAAAACACCTGCTGCAAAAACACACCTGGGCGTTTTTGTAGCTGGCGTTTTTTTGGGCATTTTTTGGGCGTCTTTGGAGTCAGGCATGACATCTGAACTTCTGTGTAGGGGTATATATACACACACACATGTCTGTATATATACACATATACATATATAGGTGTGAAAGTAGCAGAACACTATGCTTGCGCTAATGAAATAATTAACAGGCATATGTCTCCGCTCCTATCACACCTATATGTGTGTATGTGTAGAAATACATATAAGTGTGTGTGTATATATACCCCTATACAGAAGTTCAGATGTTTTGCCTGCCTCCAAAGACCCCAAAAAAATGCCCAAAAAAAACACCTGCTGCAAAAACACACCTGGGCGTTTTTTCTAGCTGGCGTTTTTTTGGGCATTTTTTGGGCGTCTTTGGAGTCTGGCATGACATCAGAACTTCTGTGTAGGGGTATATATACACACACACATGTATGTATATATACACATACACATATATAGGTGTGAAAGTAGCAGAACACTATGCTTGCGCTAATGAAATAATTAACAGGCATATGTCTCCGCTCCTATCACACCTATATGTGTGTATGTGTATAAATACTGTACATATAAGTGTGTGTGTATATATACCCCTATACAGAAGTTCAGATGGTTTGCCTGCCTCCAAAGACCCCCAAAAAAATGCCCAAAAAAAACGCCTGCTGCAAAAACACACCTGGGCGTTTTTGTAGCTGGCGTTTTTTTGGGCATTTTTTGGGCGTCTTTGGAGTCAGGCATGACATCTGAACTTCTGTGTAGGGGTATATATACACACACACATGTCTGTATATATACACATATACATATATAGGTGTGAAAGTAGCAGAACACTATGCTTGCGCTAATGAAATAATTAACAGGCATATGTCTCCGCTCCTATCACACCTATATGTGTGTATGTGTATAAATACATATAAGTGTGTGTGTATATATACCCCTATACAGAAGTTCAGATGTTTTGCCTGCCTCCAAAGACCCCAAAAAAATGCCCCAGAAAAATGCCTGCTGCAAAAACACACCTGGGCGTTTTTATCGTTTTTTTCACACAAATAGAGATTTATTTTGGTAGTATTTAATCAGCTGTGTACGGAGGACACAGCAATCACAGAGCATGCCGCATCATATGACGCCATCCCAGAACTGGCCAACTGCGCTGTAGCCATCATTTTGCTATAGCACAGGTGGAAAATGGTTAAACAGGTTGTACACCTCAAACATGAAATACGTACAAAGCATATCCCTCTATAGTGTATACTTATCTCAAGAAAGAGCACTAAGTGTAATTTCTGTCTGCTGCTTCATTCCTCTGCATGAATCACTTCTGATATATTTTCCTAACACAAAGAAAAAAGTTACAAGGGAGGGAACTGCAGCAGATTTGCAGCCTCAGCTCTGTTCCTATGAGCTATGTGAATAGGGGTGTGTCCCTTCCCTCCAATGAGCTCTCAGAGCTCTCCTCACTGAGCTCTGCAGAGTGTAACTTCAGCTCTCTGCCCCCTTTTTTTTACGAACTCTGATAAGCCTTTAAATTCAGCACTTTGAATAGCTGTAGAGATTACTGCAGATAAAGAGGTACAATGTAGTAGGATTTTTTTCATCTCTGTGTATCATCTGAGGATAATGCCTTCACTGGCTGGGTAATTATTTACAGGTTTACAACCACCTTAAATATGACATTTTAATGACTTAGATCCCTGAGATCACTTACTTGAATCTAGCATTCAAAGTTTAAATGCAACGGCAAGGAAGCAAAGGAAAATGAGTATGTGCTGCTGGGGGATAGGGCATAATGCAAACATGCTGTATTCCTCCATTCCATGGGTAAAGCAAACGGGGCAAATCTAGGTAAGTGAGTTTGAGGAATTTAAAGGAACTTATGGGCACTTTTTTGGTGAATATTCTTTAACTATATTGTCGGTTTTATACATTTATTTCATGTCATTCTATCGTTCTTCACTGATGCAGCAGTTCATGTTAAACAGAACCTAGTGAGAAAATAAATACCATACTTTCTATACCTCACAGATGCTACATGAGGGAAATATTGAGCAACTGTTGATTTTAATGACAACAGGAAAATCTATTTAATAAATAGCACCCTTCTGTCCTAGTCTGTGTTTTTGGCCACTTTGCATCATACTATTTTGTTCTGTAAGTTTCCGCAAAGCATCTTTTAATGAACTTGTTTGCCAGGGAACCAATCTCTAGTGAACAGCTTGTTGCAAGTTTAATTAGAACATTATCACACACAAAACAGATCAATTGGGGAGAGCCGGTAATGCATGCAGGGCAAAATAGACTTCTATGCAAAATACATTTTAACTAAAACAGCGTGGTGTTTCAATTAAAACTTTCTTCCAAATACCCCTATATTTTCCCTCAAGTCTAATCATGTAATTACTAAACATGGAATAGGTTTGTGAAACACAATAACACATAATATTTTACAACAGCATTAAAGCTTTGTCATTTTACCTACTGGTTTCAGTCAGCTTTAATGCAAGATTTATGGTTGCAATAATTGGCAAAAACTAGCTTCGCTTGCAATAATTACACAGTGAATGTCATAATTTTTTGTTGCCACACACAAAGCTATGCATAATTCTACCTATAAATAAAGGTAAAAAGACCAAAAGTCTGCTTTGTTTGTAGCGTTCTGCTCTCATCTGCATATTTATTTTCTCTAAAAACGGGGGGAACCCAAACCGATTATAAGGTAACCAATAGGTATCCCTAGTCACTTACCCACTCACTGCAAGTAGAGTGGGGCTCACCTGTCAGATGGAAAGCAGTCTACGCACATTGCAACTCAACCTTAATGCTTCGTAAATGGTAGCTGTACAGTGCTCACATGTGGGACCAGTCCTGGTGAATCACAATAGTGCTGTGAGGCATGTGAAGGTCAAACCTGGTGCTTGGCCAGTCCTCCGGAAGTCCAGGTATGCTGCTCTTCAGGATGTTGCTGCCTGCCACTGTCCATAATGGTCACATTGTGCTCCAAGTATGCATGCACTGCATGGTGTTGCGGGGGTCCCGCAATTGTTTCTGGGTTAGGTAGAAAGTGTGAAAGGCTTGTGACATAATGTCAATGCGTTTCACCAGAAACTCAACTTTGAAGTGTTGAGGTTGAGTTGCAATGTGTGTTGACTGCTTTCCATCTGGCACATGAGCTAAACATCCTGCTTTATTCCTCTTCTTCTTATATATATGTGCATTGTTATTTGCCTTTGGTCCATTGCCATGATCTGCCAGCTATCCTCTGCTGTCGCCTTATTGTCTGCTGCTGTCCTGTACCTACACTTCTGTTATGATAGTATTTCAGGGAACAGAGACCGCATAGGATCATTTATGGAAACATTTCTATTCAGGTGAGCTCTAAATAGACATTAGCTGCTCTACATACAGGCTGCATGCTGAACCTACCTCCAGCTGGAAATAAATTGATAGGCAATGGCCACTGTGTTGATCCATTTATTGTAGGAACTGTCAGCCATACACAGTTATCAGCGCTATGTCCTCATACCCATGATACATCTTTCTCCAGGGAGTATGTACATTGATGTTGGAGCAGTGATAGTCATAAATTGACCTACACTGGCCTGGATTTTTCTGCTGCACCACTATGTTGAGATCTCTTTGGTGGAGAAACCTACACACAGTCCCCATATGTTTTATTCTTCTATGTTGAGCCAGAGTTTGAAAGTTCGGGCTGTCTGCATGTGAATGTGGCGTCTGATGCATCTTTTTGGTTTTTCATAGACAACATTGTCTTTTTTATTGGTGATAGTGGGTGGTTCCTATCCATTTATGTACACTATATAATATATTTTTCTGTGTATTAATAAAGATTGTTGTGTATTTTTATAGATTCATTCTAGTCTTGAATTTGTCACTATACCTCGGTGTTTCATTATTACGGCCCTTTTGGCAGTTTCCACTGTCTGCCTTTTCCCCGTGTTTTTTTTCTGTGTTGCAATGGGGTTGATTTACTGAAGGAAAATATACTCATCATTTTGCAAGGGAAGTTGCATTTTGCAGGGGAATTCTCCCCAGAGCTTAGTGAATGGCGTGATGCTCTGTTAACTTCCATTGTCAAATCATGAGCAAAAATCAAGGATGTTTTTTCTTTTCATCTTCCATGCAATGATTAAGTGTTTTTTGCAATGTTAAGTTTAACCACATTCACTGAGCTCTTGGAAAAATGTCCTTGCAAACTATAACTTCCCTTGTAAAGTGAACAGTCTATTTGCCATAAGTAAATCCACCCCATTGACTTTCTCTTTCTACCCTTGGTCACCTTTTATCTGATTGTGTTTCTGATTCTCGAGTGCATCTTTTCTTACATTCCCAGTTATACTTTTCCACTTTGACTACTTTGACTTTGGCAACCTTGTTTACATTAGTCATTAAGTACATAAGTACATCCAGTATCAAAAGATGTGAGTGGAAAACTCTATGACTATGAGTAACCTTATCCTTAAAGACATCCATGAAGACATCTTCCTTTAGTCAACATTAGCAGCTAACCTAATTATATTTCCTATGTATTTTTTAAAATGTATTTTAATTTGTAAAGTTTCTATAACCTCTTCATTACGATGGTAAATCAAAGTCTTAACCCCTGAACACAGATTTGCAATTTTGGCATGTGTTAGTAAAACTGCACATGTCATCACAACTACTTAGTGTATCCAGGTTAATTATATCTTGCTTTTTTTAGGACAAATTAGGCCTTCACAAGGTAGCAATGGATAGCCCCTGATTTTTTTTTATTATGAAAGGAAATCTGGCACACAATAGTAAAAAATATTGTTTTTTTAAATTTAGCTGTGTATGTCTTGCTATTACCATGACCTACCATAAAAACAACCCAAAACAAATTCTGTAAATCCTGACAATCGCAGTGATACCACATACTGTATATTATTTGCTTTCTGTACCTGTAGTATTGCCCAGAAATAATAGTGCATGTTTTCTTTTTTATTCTACAAAAAACATAATGACACTAACTGACATTGATACAAAATTATTATTTTTTTAATCTTACCCAACATTTACTGGCCCTGACCTTTAAGCCCAACATTTTGACACTGGCTTTGACTCTAAACATGACCTTTGATCCTAACCTTGACCATAACCCTAACACTGACCTAGTTCAAACCCTGATCTAGCTATTTCATCTTTATTTGAATTTTTTTTTTGCATCTATAACAAGTAAAACGTGATACAATGTATCTATTTCTCCATTTAAGAGGAGGAGAAAAACACACAGGGACAGGCTGTACAGTAACTAATCACTGTGACAGCCAAACACAGGCTATCACAGCAATCAGGTGATCAGGAACAAGTTCTTCTAGTTCCTGATTAGTAGTAGAGATGGGTTTGGGCATGTTCAGGATCCCACCTGCCCGATCCCGCCAGGAAGCCAACATTGTATCAGCTGATCACAGGCTGTCTCATTACCTGTCATTGTGCAGTGTAGGCTTCCTGGCGGCATCCTGAACACACCCAAGCCCATTACTAATCATTCGTAGGGGACCTATAGCTGTCTGTGACAGCTTTGTCTCTGTGCCCGAAGTGTGCTGTGCCGTGCGCTCTCAGCAGAAACAAATTAGTGCATATATACTTTGCATTAAAGCTGACTCTGTGCTCGAAGCATGCTGTGGAATGCACTCTCAGCAGCAACAAAGTAGTGCATATATGCAGTCCAGCTAAAGACTTGCATTCATAAACCCACCTATATGCGAAAGCTTGGTGGGATGGGGTTAACTGATGCTGTGAACGTATAGTAAATGCAATAAAACAATCCACTTACTATACTGAATTAGTCTGCAAGTGTCATTAACTATCTGCAAGTGTCATTATATGTGCGGTGAGGTCAGTGGCTGGGGAGGCACTGGCTAGTATCAGAGCCAGATACACACAGGTTACATATTCCCAATTTTTGTTTTCGATTCTCATTATGTAGGCGTATGCAGTTCTACAAGTTATACTCATTTAACAAAAATATTTACTTACGCTGTCCCTTTAAGATGTTTTTCAGTCACCCTTTTTCTTGATGCTGGAAACAATCAAACCAGTAATTCCACAGTAAATAGATAAATAATAAATTATGTTATAACATAGCATAATAATATATTTTGTTGCTTGATTAAAAAAGTACCCTTTCAGCAGTAGCAGATTCTCCCTCGTAACTGTGTGAAAAAAACATGGGATTATAGGTAAACTTATACTCATAAACTTTTTTTTTTCTCCTTGTAGTTAGAAGTGCTGGGCTGGAAGGGAGCATTTGTCTTTTAGACACATGCCCCCTTCTATCACACTGCAATGAGAGGAGAGCCTCCACTGCAGCATTTTATTGGACAGCTTGGACCAATGATGCTTTTCCATTGGTCCAAGGCTTCAAGCTGTCCATTGAGCTCAGTGTCTCTGACCAGAAGTCAGAGGCACTGTGAGCTCATCCTCTCAGTCTGCTGCAAACAGCATGTGCCAGCTTGTATTTAAACTGGCTGTGCTGTATATAGCTTCTGACAGGCTGCACAAGGAGCCCTGCACCTCCGGAACCATAGGTTCTAGGAGGCCCAAAAATACCAGTGGTGAGGTAGGATTTTGGTTCTCTACCCCCCAAATCTGGCCCCAGGTCACCGAGCTACAACCCTCAATCATTTTTTTTTATCTTCATGAAAGGGGAGGCTCTGTCATGTCATGTGGTCACATACTGAAAATTATAACATGATGTGTTCGTCATTGTATTCTGTGCAATGTGTGTGTGTGTGTGTGTGTAACGAGGGGAGAATTTTAAAGGAGTTATAGAACCTAAACTTCTATTTGAAAGATGGATTTTCAGTTAGAGATGAGTGTTAAGAGCAGCACTGATTACATGCGAGGAGAAAGAGAGAAGAGATGATTCGTTCAGTGATGATTCTGGGCTTAAAGCAGAACTTCACCCAAAAGGAGAAGTTCCCCTTGTTTGCATCCCCCTCCTTCTCCACTGCCACATTTGGTACTTATTGGGGGGAAGGGGGAGCAGGTACCTGGTTTTGACAGGTATCGGTTTCCATTTCCGGGCCAGTTTGCCACTGCGATTTGAACGAAAGTTTGCCCCCCCTTCCCCCCACACCCTTCTGGGACACAACACAGGCCCAAGAGGACTGTGGGACCATTTACAAAGTGCATGCACAGTAGGAAACCAGCTGTGAAGCTGGAAGGCTCTCTCTCCTCACAGGACATGGGTGCAGCAGAGGGAGCCATTAGCTCCTGCAGCTGTCAATCAAATCCTGTGAGGATGGATTACAGGGCAGGACTGAGCCATGCTGTGTGTGTCAATAGATATCCCTTCTTGGGATAGAGCCCTAATGAGTGCACTCAGAGAAGAGAAGGGGCCTGGAGTGCCAGCAGATAACTCCAGAAGAGGACTTTCAGGGTCACTCAAAACTATTTCACAGAGCAGGTAAGTAAACAGTGTTTTTTTTTTTTTGTTTAAATGATAGCTTTCCAATCACTTTAATATCCCCTGATTGGTGATCTGCCTGAAGATAAAGTTCAAATTTACCCATTTAATTCATTGGTCTTCTTAAACACATTGAAGTTGATAATTTTGGGGAAACAGTGGTTAATCGGATTTGCACAGTTATACAATATATTGCAAACTTGGTATGTGCTAGCCACATTGTGAAAGAATCCTCAGGAACAACTCTTGAATTTTTACTCATTATTGTTTTTACTTATTTTTATATAAATGTGAATTTACCTTTAAAAATGTGATACTTCCATTTATTCAGAGTTCATACACTATTTTACCAAAAGTAATGGGATGCCTGCCTTTATACGCACATTAAATTTAATGGCATCCCAGTCTTAGTCCATAGGGTTCAATATTGAGTTGGCCCACCCTTTGCAGCTATAAAAGCTTCAACTCTCCTGGGAAGGCTGTCTACAAGGTTTAAGAGTGTGTGTATAGGAATGATTGACCATTCTTGCAGAAGCGCATTTGTGAGGTTAGGGACTGATGTGGATAGGAAGGCGTGGCTCTCAGTCTCCTCTCTAATTCATCTCAAAGGTGTTCTATCGGGATGAGGTCAGGACTCTGTGCAGGCCAGTCAAGTTACACCACCCCAAACTCGCTCATTCATGTCTTTATGGACCTTGCTTCATGCACTGGTCCAAAACATTTGGTGGAGGGGGATTATGATGTGGGGTTGTTTTTCGTCTTTTGGGCTTGGCCCCATAGTTCCAGAGAAGGGAACTCTTAAGGCATCAACATACCAAGACAATTTCATGCTCCCAACTTTGTAGGAACAGTTTGGGGATGGCCCCTTCCTGTTCCAACATGACTGTGCACTAGTGCACAAATCAAGGTCCATAAAGACATGGATAAGCGGATTGAAGGAACTTGACTGGCCTGCACAGAGTCCTGACCTCAACCAGAAAAAACTCCTTTGGGATTAGAGTGGAGACTGGGAGCCATGCATTCTCGCCCACATCAGTGCCTGACCTTACCAATGCGCTTCTGGAAGAATGGTCAAACATTCCCATAGACACACTCCTAAACCTAGTGGACAGCCTTCCCATAAGAGTTGAAGCTGTTATAGCTGCAAAGGGTGGGCTAATTCAATATTGAATCCCACAGACTAAGACTCGGATGCCATTAACCTCCCTGGCGGTATTCCCGAGTGTGGCCCGGGGTGGGATTTCACTGCCATAAGCGGTAACCCCGAGCCACACTCAGGGTACCGCCAGGGAGCATTGCTGGATCCTTGTAGAGGGTTACTCACCTTGTCGCCGGGATCGAGCGATGTGTTCCTTTGGCATACGGCGGCCGGATCTTCCGCCTGATGCTTGTGAGCCCCGGCTTCAATCTCCTGAGACGTGACGCTCGCAGGGGGGTGGAACCGATGGCAAATTTGAAAAGTAAAAAACACAAACACACTGATTTCATTACAAAATAAAATAAATTGATATTACTTTGCCCCCCCCCAGTGCCCTTTCCTGCAGTTTTACTGTACTTAGTAGTATATGTATATATATATATAGATATATATAGATATGTATATATCTATATATATATATATATATATATATATATATATATGAAAAAAAGGACCGAGCACTAAGACAAACTTAAAACTCAATCACCCAGCGCTATCAACTCATGGAACAGTTTGCACCTATGCACAAATATATATCTAAAAAGAGCAGCCGCCTAAATCACAATCAATCTATACAAGGTGCATATCAACAAGTCAATAAGCACAAGCAGCGCTGTAAGTTAAAACACTAAAATAGCAAATGACTTAAAATCATATAGCTCTCAGGTGCATCAGTCAATACACAAAAGAAATATATATATATATATATATATATATATATATATATACACTTACATCACACATGTCAATTTGCTTGTGTGATGTAAGTGTAATGGGAGAGGGGGAATTTTAAATAAAGGTGCACTGTTTATACCAAACAATATTGCCCTATGTGCATTTTTACTCCCTCCTATGCACTACAACTTTGAGGATATTGCAGCCGTGAGCAGATTCTACTGAGTTTGGAGTTTTAGGAGAGTCCGGATGAGAGAGGCATTCACTACAGGCGTTACTAACAGAGACATCTGGTAAGAGTATATCTTTGGGGTGTGTGCACGCGCTGAGGTGGAGGTATACATCTAGCAGCTGTGTTTCACATTGGGATTTATGCCTTCCCATGACCCCACATGAAGCCTTGTTGGTGACAGACTCATTTACTTTGTACTCTGATTCTCTCAAATATTTCTTTTGTGTATTGACTGATGCACCTGAGAGCTATATGATTTTAAGTAATTTGCTGTTTTAACTTACAACGCTGCTTGTGCTTATTGACTTGTTGATATGCACCTTGTATATATATATATATATATATATATGTATATATACACATATATATGTATATATATATATATATATATATACTTTAACTTATTTATAGTTATTTATTATATTATAATTTTTGATTTTGTGTTTCAAACTTTATCATACCCGAGATGTTATAAAGAAGAACGCACAGTTAAAAAAAATCATATGTAAATAGTTGGTTTGGGCTGCTCATCCTTAAGAATTACTAGCAAAATAATCGTACCGCTTTCAGCACCTAAAATCGGAAAGAATCATACCGCCAGGGAGGTTAATGTTCATGTGCGTGTAAAGGCAGGCACCCCAATACTTTTGGAAATATAGTGTATCTCTATGGAAAGACAGCAGCGAGTGTGTGGTCCCCTGCCTTGCTTTTACCAACCTACCAGCCTGCATCCCTTTTAACACTAATAGCTTGCTTTATGCATAGTCCCAGGAAAAGTGATGCCCTTCTCAAAACATTGGTATTAGATGCTGAAGGCCACAGGACATATTAGTACCACTGTTGTCTAAAAGTGGGTTCAAGCAAAAGGAGAGTTGAAGGCAACCTACTTACCACCCCTGGGGGAGTGACAAATATGTTTACATCCCTTGCCTGATAAATTAGTAAAGGTGTTCTTCCATATGCAGATTTCCACTGCAATAAACGGCATTTTTATGTTGGTACATTTACAGAAACAGCACAAAGCTAATATACATCCCACTTTGGGACTGATGGTCTTTTGAATTGCTTTATATTTTGCTGCTGGACTGTTTTAATAAATAGGCAATTGTCCACTGAAGCAGGACTTTAAAATAATTGCATTCTTTCTCCTCCCTTTCCACAAACACTGTATCATTTCTGCAAGGAAAAATTACAATGATCATCTTTAATTTCAAGGATAATTACAAATGTCTCTAGCATAATTTACACCATTGTTTCTGTTAGTATAATGTTCTCATTACCAAGTGGAACAAAACAATCATCCTTCCTTATATTTGCAAAAAAAATAAAAAATAAATCCTATTAAGAATGAAGAAGGAACTTTTTCAGATTATTTGTGGACTGCCTATTCTGATAGTAAAGGGTTTTCTTCTTTGTAAGTCAGCAAATTTGCAACCAGCCTTCTATTATCCTTTAGCAACCTTTCAACTTTGTCAGTGTGCTAGTCTTTCTAAGATAATTAATTCCCGCTGTTGCAAATATGTTCAATAGTACTAAAACATCTCATCTCAAGGAACTATGAGGTACAAGACATGTCCTGTGAAGCTGCACATCAATGCAGACCTACTGGTATTGGAGTGAATGGAAGTCTCAACCTGGGCTCCCACCAGGCTATGCCCCAAATGTATTTCACTCCACCCTTTGGGTGACAACCCCTCGGAGGACAACCCCAACCTCATGATAGAGCTTATGAAAATGGTCAGAGCAATAATTTTCAGCTTTAATTAATTACAGTAACTCAGCTAGTCAATTGGTCAGCTTATGCCTGATTATCTTACATAGTTAGTCAGGCAACAAGACACAAGTAGATAAATAAACATAAACTAAATAGAAAACCTTCATATACAGAACCATATACCCACAGCTGATCATGGCCAAGGCAAAAAAAACTAAAAAGCAGTAAAGCTTGATCAAATAAGCTTCAGCAGGGAAAAAAAAACACTTTGATCTCCTGAATATTCTCTAAATCAAAAACAATCTTATATCTTAATACCTATAAATGTTTATTATACAGTTATTTTTTTAATGTCCAGTTATATTTTGTACATTTAGGAATACAGACAGCTGGGCTGGGCAAAACCAGTTACTGAGGTATTCTATTCCACATTTTCACAGCTCTTACTGTGATAAAGCCTGTCTGTACGTAGAGGGAGAGGCCCTGTTCACACCTGAGCATCTTTCAGCTTGTAAAATGCTCAGCTCTGAAGCTCCAATATGCCCAACAAGCAAAATCTCATTCATTTTGATGGCCCCTGTTCACATCTGAGCATTCTGTCGCCTGAAGCAAAATGCCTTAAGCTCAAAAAAGTACATGAGCTTCTTTTTGGCCCCATAGACTTCAATAAAAACACTTGACTTGAGCAGAAAAAGTCTTGTTAAATGCTTGTAAAACACTCAAACCCCCCTTAAATTTTCTCTCCCTCTCCTTCCCCTGGTGCTTTCTATTAGCTAAACAAAAATGCCTGAAGCTGAAAAACGCTTGTAATACACTTCTAAAATGCTTTAAAAAGGTTGTAAATTTCCCACTCTTCTTTCCTACATGCTTCTCTCATAGCGCTAACAACGACCTTACCTAATTCTGCCTTTCAATATGTGGTCCACCTAGTAGACTCGCATGTTTAGTCAGCTATCTCAGTTTACCGGACTGTACTCCCTGTTCCTCACGTCTGGTCAATAGTCTCTGAGGTTTCTCCAACCCATCTGCTTCTCTCTACATGTTGTTAAGGTATTGGGCACTGTATACCCCTAACCCACCAGCTACTTGGCTGCACCTCACCGTCTAGGCACAGTGTGTTCCCTTTATGGGGTGCCTACGGGCTGGTGGCGCCACTTTCTGCTTCCTCATACTTGCCCATCTTGTTATCCCATTTACACAAGCTCTCACGTTTTTACTGCAGTTATTGTTGGTATTGTTAGTTACCAGACATGGCTTATGCTCTTCTTATCCACCATATGTCAAAAGTTGTTACTGTTATATGTTATTCTTCTTCAATAAAATGTTTGAACAGGTTAAAAGGTTGTAAAAAGCTTAAAAAAACACCTGATAAAATGCCAGTAAATCAAAGCGCTCAGGTGTGAATGGAGCCTAAATCTCTTTTCCTTCAGGGTAAATATTGTCTCCCTTTCATTTGTAATGCGTTTTAAGTGAAAAACTCTGCACCAAGTTCACTATATGAACCACTTATGTAATTAAATATGTTGTTCTTATTCCCCTTAATTGTCTCTTCTCAAGAGAAAATACATTTGTTTTAGCGACTCTGAATGCTTATTATCAGTTTGGTTGCTCTTCTCTTTACTATTTCCAGTTCCCCAATATCTATTAAAATATGTTTTTTGAACTGGTGCCTAAAACTAAACATACTGTATTCCAGATAAGCTCCTTCTAAAGTTTTGTACAGGGCAAATTAGGAATCAACTGGAGCCTCTACACTTTTTTAGTATAAGAAATTACTTTTGCTAGCTTTAGAAACGTCTGCTTGGCATTGAATGCTATTAATAGGCCTGACTGGGTTTAACACCCCTGACTGCCCATCTAATGTTTACCATACAGTCGAAGGGGGCTGTTCACATGCCGTAGCCAAATTTAATGTGCATTTCAAGTTTACAGGAAGCCGCACCCTTTCAAACTTGCCCATTCAAGTCAAAAGGGTTGTGCTGCAAAGGAGAGCCAAACACATGATTGACGGAGATAGTCCTAAAAATTTCCTTTCAGCAAAACACAATTAAATAAAAAGGCATGAAGTTAATGGGAGCACTTGCATAGGAATTGTCGGTTTGCGCTCCACCTGCGTTCCAGCTGACTGGAAATTACGTATCTCAAACACCACCCAACGCCGTTTCGTCAGTCTGTCTGATGTCCTCAGGGGTTTCTGGCCTTCTGCCAGCATAGGATTTACAGAGTGAGAATGTCCTTTCAGCTTAGAGCCAGTGCCTTCTCTGAGCCCAGTTGTTTGTGACTGGATCTTATTTGCACTTTTCTGTTTTTGTCTCCTTTTTTTGTTTCATTCAGCTGTTACAAACAAAGGGGCGAGTTCTCCAGTGTGGTACCATTGACCATATATGGATATGACTATGATATATTGTCAATAGCGTCACCTTGGAGACCCCATCCCTTTATTTATAACAGCTGTTATTTATAACAGCTGTTATCTGCCAGGCCTGTCATTTGGCAGGAGTGAAGTGACAAAAACGTGTCAGCAGTAGGTTTTTTTTTTTTTTCTTTCGATGGGTTGGCAGGCATTAGGTATAGTTATTTATATGGATCTATATTGCTAGATGGCATAAATTAAAGTTGATTTTCATTGTGAAAATGTTATCTTTTTCAAGGGACTTGTCAAAAACCCTGACTGTCTTCATTTACACTTTACATTTGTTTCTGTTTTTTTGTGAATGAGTAGAGGTACTCACTCACATGGAGAAGTGGTTGGTATCTGAGTGCCCTCCTATTGTTAAAGAGGACTTCCAGATCCTAATAATCCCTCCGGTTTCACAAACCTCCACTGGGCCAGGATTGTGGGAAAGAGGCCCTTGTCCTCAACCACATAGGGATAGGGTGCTTTGCTAGGGGGCCCCTGGCAAGTTTACATCCATGTTAGGGGCATGAGGCATGATATGGTTCAGGGGGGATGCAGGCTCTTTCTCCCTCTTCCTTGGCCCATGAGGCTAAATGCTTGGATAAGGAACTGGTTTTGTGGTGTAGAATTTTGGGGAAACCTCAACGTTTTTTAATTTATTTTTTGCATGGGTTACCCCTTAAAATTCATGCCAGACTGAATTATGGGGGAAATCACAAACCCTTTGCTTACATAGCTAGGGAATCCCTGGTTGTTAAGGACTTAACCATGCATTTGCCAGCATCTTTCCTCACAACCATTGACATTAGGAAGCTATTGTATATATTATTGGTAATAATACTGCTATTATACATGATATTCAGCTCCCACCTTAAAGTGGTTCTAGGACAAAAAGTTACCTTAATGCATTCTATGCAGCTTCCCCCCCCCCCCCCTTATACTCCGCTGCCCGATCTTTCATCTAGCAATGTGCACAAGAGCAGTGTATCTCCTGGTTCTCTCCCACCTATTGGCTCCTGCTGCTGTCAATCACAGCCAGTGAGGAGAAAGTGGGGGTGGGGGCCGGGGCAGGGGCAGGCCGAGCCCTGCTCTGTGTGTCTTACAGAGCAGGGCTCGCTAGCAAGCATGCATGAGTGCAAATGTAGCAAGCAGATTGCGATGGGGGCACTTATCGGGAGGGGGGGGGGTTGCCAGGAGTGCTGGCAGGGGACCGGAGAAGAGGAGGTTTGGGGCTGCTCTATGCAAAACCATTGCACAGAGCAGGTAAGTAAAACATGATTGTTATTTATAAAAAATGATTAATAAAAAATAAAACCGTTACAATCACTTTAAGCTAATCCTTATTTATCAACAATAAACCTCATTTGTCAACTAGTTACCCAATCAAACATTGTGCATTAGAGTCTGCTTGTACATTGGAGACATCCTAAAAGGATGTTATTCCACTACAATGCTTGCGGTCATCTCTAAACACGGAAAGGTACTCCTAATCCCAAACTCTATATAATTTATAAATAGCTTAAAATGTAAGGGTCCCAACACTGAACATTGGGGTACACCACTAATAACATTAGACCATTTAAAGTAAGAATCATTGATCACTTCAGAATGAATGATTTCATTCTGTATGAATGATTGAATGTTGATTTTAATCAGTTTTCGATCCATTTACACGATCCATTTACAAAGTGAATATTTGAAGCCTTTAAACTTTAACTTACCCATTAGCTAAATGTGGGGAACGATGTCAAGCCCTTTTGCAAAGTCAACAGGAACCGGCCAAATTTTGATCTGTCTATGAATAGGCTGGTTGTACTAAAGTTGATCCATCGGTCGATTTCAGCTTAACCAGGCTGTTGGGTTTTTTTTTGTGCGATCATTGGCAGGCACCTATCCCTCATACTCTGACTGCTAAGAAAGTTTACGCTTTCAGAATGATAGTGCAGTGGGAGCGATTGCCTTCAACCTGTGGTTGAACTAAAGAAAATTGCATAATGTATGGCTTGCTTTAGTATACTATATCCACGGCCAAGTTTTTGCTTACTTCTACATATAAAGAAACAGATTTATTTAACAACTTCACTTCATTATTTAATTAATCCATGCTGACTAGTGCTCATTGTATTGTTTATTTAACAAAAACTCTTACATGTGTTTTTTTTTTTTTTTTTTAGCGAACTCTTTCGTATTTTCCTGATTGCAGAAGTTGAACTAACAGGTCTGAAAATGCTAGGTACTGACCTTGATCCCTTTTTAAATACAGAAACCACATTAGCCTTATACCAATCCAGTGGTATGAAACCAGTTTTTGAAAGTCTCTAAAACTTTGAAACAGTGGCTTTGAAATATTAGGGTTCTTTGAGGACACATGGGTGTATGCCATCTGGTACAAGTGCTTTATTCACCTTTTATTTTTCTAATTGTTTCTGGACTGTATCAGTTTTGATAATTGTTATTTTGGGGTTATGTCAATACGATTTCCTGCTATGGACTTTCGTGTCTCCATTTTCCTTTGTATACACTGCATTAAAATGTATTTAATACATTTGCCTTCTCTTTGTCCCCAGTCAGAAACTCTGAGTTTTATTGTAAAGGGCCTAAATGCTAAGACCTTTTAACTATGAATTTATTTAGAGATTTTTTTGGGGGGGTTTGCTATTGTCTTTTGCAACCTGTTGTTTGTTTTGAATTTTAGTGGCCTTTTTTTTAATATTCTTTGTATTTATCAAATGATAGTGTTCTTTTATCTTTAAGTACAGTACATGTTGGCATTCATGGTTCCCTCAATGAACTGTAGCTCCCCAGTGGCGGCAGCACTCATGCAGCCCCAGACCATGACACTCCCACCACCATGCTTGACTGTAGGCAAGACACACTTTTCTTTGTACTCCTCACCTGGTTGCCGCCACACACGCTTGACAGCATCTGAACCAAATAAGTTTATCTTTGTCTCATCATGGGCATGGTTCGAGTAATCCATGTCCTTAGTCTGGTTGTCTTCAGCAAACTGTTTTCGGCTTTCTTGTGCATCATCTTTAGAAGAGGCTTCCTTCTGGGACGACAGCCATGCAGACAAATTTGATGCGGCATGTGGTCTTAGCACTGACAGGCTGACCCCCCCCCCCCCACCCCTTCAACCTCTGCAGCAATCCCGGCAGCGCTCATACGTCTATTTCCCAAAGCAAACTTTTGGATATGGCGCTGAGCACGTGCACTCAACCTCTTTGGTCGACCATGGCGAGGCCCATTCTGAGAGAAACCTGTCCTGTTAAACCGCTGTATGGTCTTGACCACCTTGTTGCAGCTCAGTTTCAGGGTCTTGGCAATCTTCTTATAGCCTAGGCCATCTTTATGTAGAGTAACAATGATTTTTTTTCAGATCCTCAGAGAGTTCTTTGCAATTAGGTGCCATGTTGAACTTCCAGTGACCAGTATGAGAGAGTGAGAGTGATAACATCAAATTTAACCCACCTGCTCCCCATTCATACCTGAGACCTTGTACCACTAACGAGTCACATGACACTGGGGAGGGAAAATGGCCAATTGGGCCCAATTTTGACATTTTCACTTAGGGGTGTACTCACTTTTGTTGTCAGCGGTTTAGACATTAATGGCTGTGTGTTGAGTTATTTTCAGGGGACAGCAAATTTACACTGTTATGCAATCTGTACACTCACTACTTTACATTGTAGCAAAGTGTAATTTATTCAGTGCTGTCATATGAAAAGATATAATAAAATATTTACAAAAATATGAGGGGTGTACTCACTTTTGTGAGATACTGTATATTGGAATTTACACAGCTAAAGAGATGATTTCAGGGAAAAGAAACAACCAGATGTCTGTTCTGTGTTTGGTATTCTGTGTGTTTGTAAACACAGAACTCTGTGCCGTGATTGGCCACAGCTGATCAGCGGGTATACAGCCAAAATTATTGGGTGTAACCTGCTGACTAACTCGTGCTGTGTAAAATCACAGCACATATCTGCAGGGGGCATGCACACAAGTGTTTAAAAAACAGAAAGTGGATTGCGCTGTACCTGTCTGTGCCCCTCGCTAGCAGTAAATATACTGTTAGTGGGTGGCAAGTGGGTAAATTAAATTGTTTTATGCTCGCTGCTACTCAAATGTCTCTTTTATATGGAAATTAATAATAAGTTCCACATGGTTTGAGATTACCAAGCTCAGGTGAGCATTTTGTTCTAGTTGGGACTTTAACTGCTTTAGCCCCAACCGCCGCAGATGTACTGCGACAGGCTGTCTCTCCCATGCAAAAGCCCGTACATGTCAGCGCTTTCCTGGGAGGAGCTAGGGGGTGATCGCGTGCCGCCGGAGGCGTGTTCCCACCCCCGCTCGTCAGCGGGGAAGCCAGTGCGGGTGACAGATGGCTCCGATGGCCGCTGGCCACTCGCGATCTCATGCTGCTGACAGAGAAGGATGGACGGCTGATGTAAACACAGCCGTCCGTACTTCTCCCTGAAGTTATCACAGATGTCATGTGATCCTTCTATATAGGATCACATGTCTCTGTGTTAACTTCACAAGCCACACCCCCCCCCCACAGTTAGAATCATCCCCCTAGGGTTACATTTAACCCCTTGATCACCCACAGGGTTAACCCCTTCCCTGCCAGTGTCATTATTAACGTAACAGTGCATATTTTTAGCACTGATTACTGTAGTAGTGTCACTGGTACCCCCAAAAGTGTAAAAAATGTCAGTTGGGGGTCCAATCTGTCCGCCGCAATGTGGCAGTCCCACTAAAAATCGCAGATCGCCTCCATTATTAGTAAAAAAAACAATAAAAATGACATAAATCTTTCCCGTAGTTAGTAAATGCAATAACTTTTGCGCAAACCAATCAAAATATGCTTATTGTGATTTTTTTTTACCAAAAATATGTAGCAGAAAACAAATTGGCCTAAAATGTTAAAAAATTTTGATTTTTACATTTTTTATGAGAGTTTCATATAAAAGAATGTGAAAAATATATTTTTTTTTTTCAAAATTGTCGCTCTTTTTTTGTTTATAGCGCAAATAATAAAAATCGCACAGGTGATCAAATACTACTAAAAGAAAGCTCTATTTGTGGGAAAAAAGGACGTTTGGGTACAGCGTCGCACGACCGCGGAATTGTCCGTTAAACTCACGCAGTGCAGAATCGCAAAATAGGGCCTGGCCATTGAGCAGCCAAATCCTCCGGTCTGAAAGTGGTTAATAAACTGTACCATACATTGTCCTGTAATAGGTTTATAAATTTCCACCCATTAACTGTTTCAGCAGTCCTATTACTCCTGTCAATTTCAGGATAGTCAAAATCTCCCATCGTTCCAAATGTAAATACCTCCTCATTTATACTGAAGGGACTGTAACAAACTAAAACAAATAATTTTGAAGTACACACACCTATTTGCACCCATAAGGCCTCAGCACCATTACATTCTACATTTCTAAGGTCATCTTTCACACTCACTTTTAAATTTCTTGACACATAGAGACAGGCATCTCCACCGTTTTGTTTTATTGTGCCTCTTCAAAGTAGAACATGGCTAGGAAAATTAATAGCCCACTCATGTGAACAAAAAAGCCAAGATTCAACAATACTAATTTAATCATAGTTCGCTTTATGCACCAAAGCTTCAAATTCTTGTGTTTCACTTGGCAGACTTCTGATATTAAAGCGGAGTTCCACCCGAAAATGAAAGTTCATTCCATCTTCTTGGTCCGGGTCACCTGAAAAACAAATGGATAATCGCAATTTTTTTTTTTTACTTACCTTGTTTAGAAGATAATATACTTACCTTACTTCCTCTTCCTCCCCTCGGCGGCCACGGCGAGTCGTCACTTCCTGGCTTGCAATGATTCCTGGGAGCTAAACGTCATCGCTTCCAGGAATCAATGCGCCTGCACCGGCCCTGCTCGTCAGTTCCGGTGCAGGTGCCGTCATACCTTGCTAAACAGCTTCTGGGCATGCCCAGAAGCTGTGCAGGGATGACGCTGCAGACCCGGAAGTGACGGCGGGCATCGTGGGACCGAAGAGGACGGAAGAGGACGTAGAAGAGGATCGCGCAGGCTTTAAGCTGCCCACACCTGAGATGGCGCTGGAGAAGACATTTTCAAGGTAAGTATTTCTTCTTGCAGGTAAGTGCAACCCGGGACAGTTTAGAGGCTATCCATTGTGGAATGCACTAGCCCTGACTGTCCCGTGGGTATTTTTATGTATTTTGTTGTTTTTTAGGTGGAACTCCGCTTTAATGAACAAAAATGTTACCGTATTGTTGCACTTTGCACTTGAATTTTCTATATCTTATTTGTAGTGTAAATGGTACTGTAATCACCAATGTTTGTAACATGGGAATCCTGTTATGAGCTGCCATAGCCCTCCCCCAACATCCCCCATTCCACCCTCTCTTAGTGTCTGTTCTCTATCTGACTTGTATTCCCCATTATATTCTAATTATCCCTCTGCATCCCAGTCCTAGTTTAAATACTCCTTTCCATAAGTGTATCCCTCAGCACAGTAGACAGTAGAAGTAGTTCCACTTAGTTGCAAACTATCTTTAGCATATAGGTTGCACCCCAAAGAAAAATCAGCACAGTACTCTGGAAACTCAACTCCTTCCCTTCTTCACAACATGCACATGGGTGCATTTGCCCATGTAACATGAAGACACTTAATTTTGCTTTCCTGGATGTCCTGGAGCTGCATATAGCTGCCCAAAGACAGGAATAGAAGAGGGCTGCTGTATGCAGCTATTTGAGTTAAGTAGCGCACATGTTCAAATATAATGCTCTGAATGCACCTATGGTGCACAGTGCAAAACCTTCAATTGCGTTATCACTCATTAGGCCAATTGAAATAATAATATTACTTACAATACTTGGGCCCCATGGCTGTAATTCACCCAATCAGCCGAATACCTTGGACTGATGAATCCTCACGCCCCACACCAAGCTTCAGGCTGATAGCCGCAATCCACGTATCTGTAATGTCTCTCTTCGCACACATCTGTTTATGTCTTTGCTCGCACTGTATTACCCCCCTGACCATCTGATCTTCTCCCTTTTCTTCACCTGTCTTACCCTTTCCTACACCTCCATGTTTCTCTCCCTTTCTCATCTCATCTCCCCTACCAGGTACCCCCACTGAATTCCTATTATAGTAAGCTTTCCCCATTGGCCCCCTAGTCACTCTGCCTCCCCCCCAACTGAATCTCCTTATTTGCAATGAGAGGGCCCTCCCCATTGACCTCCAGCCATCATATAACAAGTTGGGTGACCCAATATTGTCAGGGTGGTTTCTTCCCGGGTACGGACACAGCATGATCCCCATGGGGGTGTCTGGGCCCCGGAGGGGCCACCGGGACATTTAAAGCAGGTTTTGACTCCCTTTCCGGTTATGCTGGGTTCCAGTTATAGGTAGGGTTGAGCAAACATGGACTGTATTGTTTGGGATCGTACCGGACTTTTTGGTGTTCAGTACCCAGACACGGACCCGAACATTTTACTGTATATTCGGGATACAGACCGTTGTTCGATAATTTTATTTCATGTTTTGGCACGGTTTTAATGTTTTGGCGTGGTTTTAATGGCGCGGTTTCAACAGCATCAGGGCAGCCAATCAACAAGCGTTTAACTAGTGTGCCCTTAGAAGTCAACACAGCCATGCCTACTAATGGCATGGCTGTGATTGGCCAGTGCAGCATGTGACCCAGCCTCTATATAAGCTGGAGTCACGTAGCGCCGCACGTCACTCTGCTCTAACTACTGTAGGGTCAGGTTCCTGCTGCTGCTGATATGAGGGGGAGATAGGAGATTATTGTACGGGCAGGCTGGAGATTGCTTTCAGGGAAAGAATAGAAGAATCTTCTTTAATCAGACAGCGATCTACATCGATTTTATTGTGTGGGGGTGCAGTGCACAATCTTTTTGCCCTGACCTGAGCCCAGTGAGGAGGAGGGAGAAAAAAAAAACTTTAATCAGTCTGTTAGGTGGGCGACATGCGGCGTGTAGCAGCCATGTAATGCAAGCTCAGTGCATATGTGTCTGCTTAATCTGGATTTTAAAAAAAACAAACATTTTTCCTTCATATTTTACAGTGACATACAGTGTTTAGACACCGCTGTTCTAATCTGCTATTCAAAAATCAACAATTTGAGGGGAAAAAAAATATTTTTCAGGTTTTCATTCAAATGGGTTTTTTTACTCAATAGCGAAATAGAACAACAACAGTATCCAACCTGTTAGGCGTGCGGCGTGTAGCAACCATGTAATGCAAGCTCAGTGCATATGTGTCTGCTTAATTTGGATTTAAAAAAAAAAACTTTTTTCCTTCATATTTTACAGTGACATACAGTTTTTAGACACTGCTGTTCTTATCTGCTATTCAAAAATCAACAATTTAAGGGGAAAATAAAATTTTTTAATTCATACGTTACTGTGAGATACACCCTTTGGATACTGTTGTTCTATTCCGCTATTCAATAAACACCCATTTAGGGGAAAAAAATTAAATTGCGACCTAGTCTGAATATTTTACTGTGAGATATACCCGTTTGATACTGTTGTTCTATTCCGCTTTTCAAGAAAAACCCATTTAGGGAAAAAAAAATTGCGGCCTAGTCTGCATATTTTACTGTGAGATACACCCATTGGATACTGTTGTTCTATTCCGCTTTTCAATAAAAACCCATTTAGGGAAAAAAAATTGCGGCCTAGTCTGCATATTTTACTGTGAGATACACCCATTGGATACTGTTGTTCTATTCTGCTTTTCAATAAAAACCAATTTAAGGAAAAAATATCAAATTGCGGCCTAGTCTGTATCTGTACGTGTGAGATAAACCCTTTGGATACTGTTGTTCTATTCTGCTATTCAATAAACACCCATTTAGGGGAAAGAAAGATATTAAATTGCGGCTTAGTCTGTATCTTGTACGTGTGAGATACACCCTTTGGATACTGTTGTTCTATTATGCTATTTAATAAACACCCATTTAGGGGAAAGAAAGATATTAAATTGTGGCCTAGTCTGTATCTGTACATGTGAGATATACCCTTTGGATACTGTTATTCTATTCTGCTATTCAATAAACAAACACCCATTTAGGGGAAAGAAAGATATTAAATTGCGGCTTAGTCTGTATCTGTACGTGTGAGATACACTCTTTTAGATACTGTTGTTCTATTCTGCTATTCAATAAACACCCATTTAGGGGAAAATTAATAATTTTGCAGCGTTTTCTGATTATGTTACTGTGAGATACACCCTTTAAATTTGTTTGGCGCATCTCCTTCCACCACCGAGGATTGCAGGGCGCTTCAGTTTGACTCCTGTTGCTAACACCTCCTACTCCGCTTCCTCATCCACTACCACCTCCGTATCCAGAGCAGTGATAATTTCCAAGGCTTTCAGGGCAGTCACTCACAAGTGGCTCCGAGGGTGGGTTCCTGCACCCACAAACACCAGGTACACAATTGTCCAGCAAGGGCACAGTTCTGGAGGGTGAAGAGGTGGAGGATGAGGAGGATGAACCCTGTTCACAGCAGGGTGGCACCCAGATAACTGATAACAACAGATACTACACTTGATCTTAGCCAAAAGGTAGAGAAGTGATGCTGGTGGCATTCCCGCCTGACAGCAGGGGCACAGTGGAAGCACAAGGCGGAGGCTGTGGAGGAGGTCGCCAACGCAGCCAGGGCACCACCAGCACCTCAGAAGGCAGGGTTAGCATGTATGAAATGTGGAAAAGCTTTGTCGGCACGCCATAACAACCAGGACCACCAGCTGTTTTTTTTTTTTTTTTAAGCCCCTGGTGTGTGAACACACTCAGACTATCATCCGGTGGGTGCATAAAAAAGTGCACACCAAAAAAGTGAAACACAAAAAGTGCACAGGGTGTACACACGGTCCCTGACCCTGATACCCCGGGGCGCAAGGATCCTGAAAGGGACTGGGGTACTTACACTGGCTAACCTGGCTGAAACCAGGCAGCCCCGTTCTTTAGGAGGTCTGCTGAAACAGACCAAGACAAGTACCAGGTGGGGCTCTCCCGAAGAGAGACCCCATGAGAGAGGGCGAACCAAGCCAGAAGGCCATATCCACCCCCTCCCAAGACTTTCAGGGACAGGCCCAAGGACTTACACCCTACTAATCCCGCTGTGCAAAATAAAGTGTACCGCCACAATAAAAAACACAAAACGTGAGACACACAACACATAAAAGTGGGGAAAGGGATAGTGAATAAGAAGTGCAAGGTTAGTGCCACGTTGCAATACTATGGCAGGCCCTTCGGTCAGGAATAAAAAATTCCTCTGGTCCTGACTCCTGACCAAAAGGCCCGGCCCTAGAGGCAGGTGTGAAAAACGTGTGTAGGAAGTGCAGTGTCCTTGGTGCCATACTCATAGTGTTGCCATCCACTGTGAATTATGGCACCCCTGGACTGCCACTCCAGGGGCACATACACCACAGGCTTTTCAGAATCCCAGTCCCTGGCAAGACCAGTGCAGCCCCGTCCCTACCAGAAGGCCTCAGAACTTAGACAGCTTTGGGAGAGCCCAGCCCATAACCAGGGACACATACCTTTTCCAAGGCCAGACTCAACCTAGAAGGGGGAAAAAAGCCCCCCCCACCGCCATCACCGTTCCTTACCATATACCATATACAGTTCCTTACCGTTCCTTACGTACTATACACGTACTGAATGACGGGTCTGCCCCCTTCAACTTCTGGGTCTCCAAATTGGGCACATGGCCTGAGCTTGCCCTTTACGCCTTGGAGGTGCTGGCCTGCCCTGCAGCCAGTGTATTACCTGAACGTGTATTTAGTACGGCTGGGGGTGTTATCACAGACAAGTGCAGCCACCTGTCCAGAGCCAATGTGGACAAGCTCACATTCATTAAAATTAACCAGGCATGGATGCCACAGGACTTGTCCGTACCTTGTGCAAAATAGACATGTATACCGGCCTTACCCAGCCATTGTTGTATTTTTGATCTTTCTCACTCTTTTGGGGTGTAACCTAATTTAAAAAGAAATAAAATTAAAAACAAAAACCAGTGTTGGCTACCTCGTCCTCCTCCACCGCCGCTTCCACCTACACCGCCACATCCACCACCACATCCACCGCCACCTCAACCTCCTACTCCATATGGGCCTCGTCCTCCTAGATCAGGATGATTATTTTTTATTTTTATGTTTTTTATGTTATTTTAAGTTATTTCCCTATCCACATTTGTTTGCAGAGCACTTACCATGCTCTTAGGAAGATTTTGCTGCCATTTGCAGCCCTCTTGCCCTTTCCATGTTTTTTTTAGAGCCATTTTAGTGCTCAAAAGTTCGAGTCACCATTGACTTCAAGGGGGTTTGGGATCTGGGTAAAGTTCGGGTTAAGTTCGGGTCACGAACCCGGACTTTTTTTTCAAGTTCGGCCGAACCCGCCGAACCCGGACACAGACTTGTATAAAGTACTCAAAATTTCTACTTGAGTAAAAGTACAAGTGCTCGATCAAAAAGTGACTTAAGTAGAAGTGGAAGTGCTCGCAGAAAAAGTTACTTAAGTGGAAGTACTAAAGTATTCAACATTTTTTTTACTTAAGTATTGCAAGTAGTTTTTTCAAAAAAATTGCTACTTAAGTACTAAAAGTAAAAAGTACCAGTAGTTTTGAAAGAAAAATTCTACTCAAGTACTGAAAGTAGAAGTAGAAGTACTATATTATGTAGTTATTAAAGAAAGAAGTCAAAAGTTTGAACATCATATTGTTTTTTATTATTTCAAATGATTTATTCAAATGATTAACCTAAAGGACAATCACAATTCCTTAGGCTGTAACTTTTTGTAAACAAAAACAGATAAAGTATGTCCCTCCCTTCCCCTTTTAAAGCATCCACCTTTTAAAGCCAGGGGTGGTCTCCTTCCTGAGCTTCCTCACTCTCACAGCCAGGCAGATCACTTGAAGTTGAAGGGCCAGGGGTGGAAGGTGGTGTTTTTGGTTCGTCCATCTTTTCAGCTGATCAAAAGGCAGAACAGGAGCATGCGCAATCTTCTTAATCGCGGTTTGATTTGATTTGCTCAATTGATGATGATGTGCCAGACCAGCTTCATCAAACCTACAACGCTTAAAGTGAAAAATGCATCAAAAACTACTAACAAAGTGGCTGTGCTAAAAATGCTAATAAAGTGCCTGCAATTATATATATATATATATATATATTCTTCTTGTATTCAAAACCATCGCCCACAGTATCAAAAATAAAGTGACATGTCTGTGCTAAATGCAGTGCAAATTATTCCCACAATGTAAATTTAATTCATATAAAATATATATGACAATACCACAATAAAATAAGTTGTGATTGTGAATAAGTTAGGTGCAAGTTTAAGTGTGTAAACTAAACTTTATAACGAAAAGTCCATAACTGAACTGCACTGTGCAATCTAAGAAGTGCTTGTCACTTGCTGTCAGATGCTTCCACCTTTCTTCTGTGATCTGCTCAAGTAAAGTGGTGGACTGGATAGCCTCTCTCTCTGCCTCTCACCTTAGTAGCACTGGCACTGCACTGGTTCAAAAAGCTGTCTATATTATTTTCATTATAAGAACTTGTCAGAACATGCTTCCACCACCTGTCCTTCACACTAGTAGTGCTCATTTGCTTTGCTCAAGTCAAGTGCCACTGCCAGTGGCCACTGCAGTGCAGGCACAGCCGCACAGGCAGAGGCAGGCCGCAGGAAGCACAGGCAGAGGCAGGCCGCAGGAAGCACAGGCCGCACCACAACACAACACTTATGGTCCATGGACCATGGATGGTCGGATAATCATCATAGCCGTCAGTCTCACTCTTCTTGGTTCAAAAAAGCCACCCATGACCCGTGTGTATATAATATATTAATATTTTATATTGATTATTTGATTCTCAAATGGCACATTTGCCATGGCAAGGATTAGGCCCTCTCCACGGTCCACCTCACTCACAGAGAGAAGAAGATGAGATAAAGAAGAAAATGCTCCGAGTCCTGCTCCCGCGTCCCGCCGCCCGCGTCACAACTCCTCTCAGTAAGTGCCCTAAGGGGTGGAGTCTGAGTGACAAACAACACGTTTAGAGGCGGAGACCTCGAGTGGGAAGACGGCAGCACGGCTCCTCCAGTGCGGTCTTAACTTGATGATCATGACAGTGATTCCAGGGGCCGCGGCGCGAGCGAGGCTGTGGGATTGATTGAATTGAGTTGTGCTGCCTACTGCTACACGCTACCTACTACTACTACTAAATTGTGAGTCAGTATATTTTATTTCATTTTTATATATAAAAGCGCTATTGTTGAGCACTACTAGCCACTAGATCTCCTGGCTGTCACTTTGTCACATGTTGGGGAATCACATCGGCTCAGCTCCAGAAGTGGCGGTTGTCCCCGCTGTAGCACCATTTATTTGTTTGTTTCATATTTTCTTTTTATTGGAAAGATTTGGTATAGCAGCTTTTATTATACACAGCCTTTATTTTCGTATGCGCTGATTTACAAATGACATTATACACATTTTTTTGAGCTTTATGCAACCTGCCATCTACTGTTCTGGTAGTGGTAATTTTTTTAAAAGTAACGAGTAACTATGCAGCACAAAAAAAAAAATACTTGAGTAGAAGTATCGAAATCATCGAAAAAATGTAGTGAAGTAAAAGTAGAAGTAGGAGAAAAAAATTCTACTCTAGGAAAGTACAGATACCGCATTTCGGTACTTAAGTACAGTACTTAAGTAGTTCTACTTCGTTACTATACATCTCTGCCCGGACATCCAGGTGTCCGCTCAAATCTAGTTATAGGCTTTTGTTCTTCAAATACTTAACGCACAAAGGTCTTCTATGTTTTTCCTTTTTATATGTCATAAGCTGTACTACAGACTTATGTCCACATATTGTCAAGCTTTCCACCTTTGTACTTCACAGATTGTTATGCATTTAATGTTTGCAAAAACTTTAATAAAATGTTTTGAAGGAAATAATAATATTACTTACACAAAGCTTAAAATGTTACTTAGGTTGCTTAAATGCTTAATTTAGGTTAGAAGGCTTACAGTGGGACTAAAGCCATCGATTTAACAGTTTCAAAAACAGTCACATTCCCAGCATGGCACGTTGTGCTCTCAACCAAACTGTCAAACCAACAAATGGCTGATGTCATTACTGATTACATGTGTAGCATCGTGGCAGTTGAAGATCAAACAGAGGCCAAGATGACAGCTTCATTGGCTGAAAATGATAGCAGGGTTTAGTTCCACTTTAGGTCCTTTTGTTTTAAACTCCTGTTTTCTTAAGACTCCACTTGACAAAAAATAGTTGCAAAAAAAAGTATTTTAACCACTTCTGGACCGGAAGGATTTGCCCCTTAATGACCAGGCCCTATTTTGCAATTCGGCACTGTGTTACTTTACCGGATAATTGTGTGGTCGTGCAACGCTGTACCCAAACTAAATTTATGTGCTTTTTTTCCCCACAAATAGAGCTTTCTTTTGGGGGGTATTTTGATCACCTCTGTATTTTTATTTTTTGCGTTATAAACAAAAAAATAGTGACAATTTTGAAAAAAAAATATATATATTTTTCCCTTTCTGCTATCATTCCCCCCAAAAAAATTTAAAAATCAAAATGTTTTAACATTTTAGGCCAGTTTGTTTTCTGCTACATATTCTTGGTTAAAAAAAATCACAATAAGCATATTTTGATTAGTTCGCACAAAAGTTATCACGTCTACTAACTACGGGAAAGATTTATGTCATTTTTATTAATTTTTTTACTAGTAATGGCAATGATCTGCGATTTTTAGCCGGACTGTGACATTGCGGCGGCCAAATCGGACCGCTAATTGACATTTTTGGACACTTTTGGGGGGACCAGTGACATTTCTACAGTAATCAGTGCTAACAAATATGCACTGTTACTGTAGTAATGACACTGGCAGGGAAGGGGGTTAACAGTATAGGTGATCAAGGGGTTAAATGTAACCCTAGGGGAGTCATTCTAACTGGGGGGGGGGGGCGTGGCTTCTGAGATGACCACAGAGACATGTGATCCTATCAGTGTTAATTTCGTCGACAAAAAAACGACTAAAACGTTTTCGTCTATTAAATTAACACAATTTTAGTCGACTAAAATATGACTAAAACTAAAACAATTCAGATGACTAAAATACAACTAAAATTAAAATGCCATTTTAGTCTTAAGACTAAAATACGACTAAAACTAAAATGCCATTTTAGTCAAAAGACTATAACTAAAACGAAATAGAAATTTTCTGCCAAAATTAACACTGGTGCATGCTCGAAGCTTAATACCATAAATAATAACATATTAGATTTTTCCCTTCAGGACCAGCAGTAGCATATAATGAGTTTGGAAATTGTAGAGAAATGCTTAAATCATGCATTACAAATTACAATTGAACTACACCCATTCGATTATAGATGACTTAAATGAGTTATAGTCTACTAAAATGTAGGACGTTTTAGTCGAGTAAAATGTACTGGAGTTTTAGTCGACTAAAATGTACTGGAGTTTTAGTCGACTAAATACGACTAAAAATAAAACACATGCAGAAGACTAAAATGGGACTAAAACTAAAATGCCATTTTAGTCCTAAGACTAAGACTAAAACTAAATTGAAATTTGCTGCCAAAATTAACACTGGATCCTATATAGAAAGATCACATGAGCTCTGTTATCATTTCAGGGAGAAGGACGGTCGGCTGTGTTTTCAACAGCCAACCGTCCTTCTCTCTCTGTGGGGAGCTATCGTGGGTGTCAGGTGGCAATCGGAGCCGCCTGACACACGCCTTTGCTTCCCCGCTGACGATCAGGGGTGGGAGCGCGCTGCCGGAGCCCCCCCTCCCCCTTCTAGCTCCTCCCAGGCGAGCGACGTAAACCTACGTCGTTCTGCCTGTATGAGCCAGCCTGCCGCAGTAAATATACAGGAGCTGGTCGGGAAAAGGTTAAAGGCTGATAGTAAAGTTTCCACAAAGAAAATAAATCACTTGTACCAAAAACAGTCACCAAGCAGTCAGGATCTTAACAGAAGCACAGCTCCTGTTTTTTCATACCCCACTTTGTTCAAAATCGAATGATTTGAAACGTGAAAATGTGAAATCGAATGCCTGTTCTTAACTATTTCTGGACCGGAAGGTTTTACCCCCTTAATGACCAGGCAATTGTTTGCGATACTGCACTGCGTTACTTTAACTGACAATTGCGCTGTCATGCGATGCTGTACCCAAAAAAATGTATGTACTTTTTATTCCCACAAATAGAGATTTCTTTTGGTGGTATTTGATCACCTCTGTGGTTTCTATTTTTTGCACTATAAACAAATTAAGAGCGACAATTAAAAAAAAAAAAAAACAAAAAAAAAAACAATACTTTTAAAAAAAAATCTAATTTCTTCATTAATTTAGACCAATATGTATTCTGCTACATATTTTTGATCAAAAAAATCCCGATAAGTGTATATTGCTTGGTTTGCGCAAAAGTTGTGTCTACAAACTATGCAATATTTTTATTTATTTGTTTTTTTACCAGGTATAGCAGGAATCATCGATTTATAGCGGGACTGCGACATTGCGACGGACAAATCAGACATCTAACTGACACTTTTGACACTTTTTGGGGACCAGTGTCACTAATATAGTGATCAATGTTAAAACAAATGCACTGTTACAGCACTAATGACACTGACAGGGAAGGGGTTAACATCAGGGTGATCAAGGGGTTAAATGTGTTCTTAGGGGGTGCTTACTAAATGTTGGGAGGTTGCACTGATTGGGGGACTGCTTAGCAGGAACACAAGATCTCCATCTTGTCCCCTTGCAGAATGACAATCTGCTTGTTTACAAATGCAGGAATATAAGGATCATAGGCTGCTTCTGTGGAAGCAATCAGTCTTTAAGCCCCGGTTCACACTTGTGCGAGTGCCGGGTTCGCATGTAATGTCGGAGCGCACTGCTCCTTCATTACATGCGATCGGCTGTGCTGTGCGGTGCGAGTTTAGCCATACACTTTGTATGGCTAAATTCGCACCCGCACCTGCACCAAACTCGCACAGGACCCTTTTTGGCAGCCGCATCAGGATTGGATCGCACAGCGGTTCACACTTGTGCGATCCGATCCTGTGCGAACTGCAAGATCGCACTGCGATATGCGATCAAACTGGGGGTGTCGTTAAGATTACATTGACACCCCCAGCGTATCGCATATGGCAGTGTGAACTGCCGGGGGTGCGTGTGCGATGCGGGAACAGGCTGCGAATTCGCAGCCTTCCCGCATCGCATAAGTGTGAACCGGACCTTAAACACACAATGTTGGCCTCTTGTGTGGGTGAATGGTTTCTTGGCTGTCCCTAGGGCTGCTCTTCCAGAGAGCAGAAGCATGCTCCAAAAGATAAACATGAAAAGGAAAAAAGAAGGCACCTCTAAGTGCAGTGTAAAACCGTTTAATGACACACAAATAAAGAACACTTACACGATAGTTCATGAGAAGCAGGCATGTAGGGACATCACAGGGGTTTGTTCCATGGAGTCCATATTGGCTCCCTTTCCCTAAAGCCATCCAGCAGAGTAGGGGGATGGAGAGGAGAAGCATGGAGCACTAAGGAGGAAGGTCCCGAGCCGTGGCTCTGGCTGGTGCTGCTGGCTCTGGCTGGTACTGCTGGTTCTGGCTGGTACTGCTGGCTATGGCTGGTACTGCTGGTTCTGGCTAGTACTGCTGGCTCTGGATGGTACTGCTAGCTCTGGCTAGTGCTGCTGGCTCTGGCTGGTACTGCTGGTTCTGGCTGGTACTGCTGGTTCTGGCTGGCACTGCTGGCTCTGGCTGGTACTGCTGGTTCTGGCTGGTACTGCTGTGTGTGCTGCTGGTGGGAAATGCTGGCTAGGAGAAGTGTAGCATGCAGCTGCGCCACGCTGGATGAAGAGGTGATGTTTCCTGTATTGGTCACAGGCAGAGTGCATTTGATATCACTCCACCTGTGACTCACTCAGACTGTCAGGACAGAGCCAAAACTATACAGGAAGCATCGGCTCCATTCTGACAGATCACCTGAGAGACAGACTCAACTGCATGGGGGCCGGACCAGATGACTTTGCGGGCCGCATACGTCCCGCGGGCCGTAGGTTACCCACCCCTAAAATAAGGGAATCTTGTTAATGATTATGAAGATACCTAAGGTAAAAAAGGGTGAAGATAGAGATACTGTAAATGATTATACATATTAATGTACCAGAAAGTTTACTACTTTAAATTATACTGATCTCCAATTCTTTGTTTAATCCCCCTGGGGCAAGGACATCTAGGGCATATATTCAGTAGTTCTCCCTTTGGCAGAGTCACTTAAATCTCTCTGCCACAGGGAGATCTCTACGGATGGATCCAATAACCCAGACACAGAGGGCTTTTGTACATTTATCATGGTGTTTCAAAAAATGTCTGGGAACACTGTGGATATCTTGGCCCTCCTCAATGTACTGCCTGTGTCCCCCCCCATATGGCCCGTAGGGCACGAATGGTTCTACCTATGTAGTGTAAACCACATGGGCAAACCAAACAATACACTGAGTCTGAGGAACAAGTATAAAACTCATTGATCCCATACATGGTTCCTTTGATGGTGAAGGACTTTTGGCCATGTTTGACAAACTATACAATAAATTATCTTTTTACAAACAATATTACACTACAATCTTCTGCTAAGGAGAGGACTTCTGGATTCCTGAATGAAATGTTACTACTGGATGGTGCCCAGGACTCTACTCTCACTCTTAACTATTAAGGCTGCATTTGACCCATAGGGGGTCTCCATTTCTGGTAAGTGGGGGTGCAAGAGGGGAGAGTGGCACCTTGACACAGATGAGCACTTTCCAGCAATAAGAAACCAAGGCACCTGAACATTTTGAGCACCATTGCACAGCTTTTTGAGCATGTTATGAACTTCATTATCGCATGCACATATTTATGAATTGAACTTTATTAATGGAAGCTTTTATTTATGAATTTAATTATTAATTTTTATGTTTATTTATATATATTTGATTACATTGCTCATTTTGTACATTTATTTATTGACCTATATATTATAGGGATTATTTTGCATGTCCATCACTTTATTTTTGTATTTATTTTTTGTAGCAAGTACTGTTTTATTAATTTGTATGTTTGACAAACTGGCAGGTTAGACATAACGATTTGTGGCATTGGTGCATGCCGTTGACGGAAAAAAATTTGGAGGGAGGATGACTTCTGTTTTTTGACTCTCAATTTGCTGGGTGCTATTTTAGTCTTAATGTTAAGAGCTATACTATGAGTGAATTGGGGTTTTTTTAGACAATAGTTGTTTGAGATGTGGGTCCTGAAGTAGAAGAGGCCAGTGCTTACGTACCACATGCTCCATTTGCTGATGTCAATTGTGGAACTGCGTGGTGAATCTCAGTACAGGTTCGTTATTATTCTTGGAATGTGCTATAGAATTGGGCTGAGTGACATAATGAGAACATGCCTGATTAACAGGTGGATAACCTTTATCCAGAACTTTTCCTTTAAACTGTCATCTTGTGTCTGATAGTCTGTGGTCTTCGTACAATTATGCCTTAACCTACAGAACTGGCTCTTGGGTATATTTTGTAGCCAGCGTGAATATAATGCTTTTATAGCTTTTATACAGCTTTTATAATGTAGAAACGAATTTGCCGCTGTCGGTTTGGTATAATTCTTGGCATGCAGACGGGTATGGGGTATGGATGTGTATAGGGATTGTACATCTAGTGAGACCCATAAGAAAGTGGGTTCCAATGAGTATGGAGTGAGCAATTCTAAAAGATGGATACCATCTCTGATGTAGGAGGGCAAATCTTGTACTGTAGAAACGTGCCAATATATTGCGAGAATCCACTAGTTACACTCTCCATGGCTTCTACTATGGGTCTGCCAGGGGGGTTGGAGATGCTTTGGACTTTAGGAAGGTGGTAAAAATATGGCATATGGAAAAGTCTTTAATGATGAAGGAGGCTTCTGATTTGGACATGATACTGTTCTTACAAGCTATATTGACTATAGAAATAGTTTCTTTGGTGAACTCGGGTAAGGGGTCAGCTCCTAATTTAATGTAGGTCTCCCACTGCAACCTCAGCTCAGGACCTTCCTCCTTAGTGCTTCACGCTTCTCCTCTCCATCCCCCTATGCTGCTGGACGGCTTCAGTGAAAGGGAGCCAATAGGAAGTCCATGGAATGAACCCCCGTGATGTCCCTAAATGCCTGATTCACACGAACGATCGTCTAAGTGTTCTTTATTTGTGTGTCATTAAACGGTTTTACACTGCACTTAGGGGCACCTTCCTTTTTTCTTTTCTTGTTTACAAAGGCTGACCGCCATTCTGCCTCTCCCAGGGACCTGCTGATTGGCATTCCTGCTAGCTTATTATGGTGCCTTCTAGTGGCTAATGAACGAAACAACATACAGGTACATTGTTTCATGCAATAGAGCCACACTGCCGCAGTAAATACACGACGGGCGGTCGGCAAGTTAACATTTTAAAACAACATTCTTTTCGTTTTTGGCTAGCTTAAATGCATTCTATGCATGAAGATAAAAAAACATCTTTGTGCTTCTCCCCCCACAGCCCCTCTAATCCTCACCACATCTCCCTCTTGATCCAACAATGTGCACAAGAGCTTCGGCTGTCCTGGGACTCCCTCTTCTCATTGGGTGAGACAGCAGCATGAGCCATTGCCTCCCACTGTTGTCAATTACAGGCAGTGAGTCAATGGGCGGCACAGTGGTGTAGTGGTTAGCACTTTCACCTAGCAGCAAGAGGGTCACTGGTTCGAATCCCAACCATGACACTACCTGCCTGGAGTTTGCATGTTCTCCCTGTGCCTGCGTGGGTTTCCTCCGGGTACTCCGGTTTCCTCCCACACTCCAAAGACATGCTGGTAGGTTAATTGGATCCTGTATAAAATTGGCCCTACTGTGTATGTATGTGACTTAGGGACCTTAGATTGTAAGCTCCTTGAGGGCAGGGACTGATGTGAATGTGCAATGTATATGTAAAGCGCTGTGTAAATTTACAGCGCTATATAAGTACCTGAAATAAATAATAAATAAATAAAATAAGGAGAGAGCACGACGGGGCCAACACATGGCCCTGTGTCTTATAGATGCATAGAGCAGGGCTCAGGAGCGAGCATGCATCAGTGATCCCATAGCAATCGACTTGGAGGCAATGGTCAAGGGGAAGAGCCAGGAGAGCGGACGGGGGACCTGAGAAGAGGACCAGGGATGCTCTGTGCAAAACCACTGCACACAGCAAGTATAACATGTTTTTTTTTTTTTTTTATTAAGCTATACCTTTAATACCACTTCAAATCTATGCTATATCTGAGCTAGATGCATAAAAGCATCCATCACAGTGTATTATTATTATTATTTTTTTTATGTGATCCTCCAGCAGCTGGACCATGTTTCTAGCTGGAAGAAGCAAAATAAAAACTTTAACTCCCTGGCAAGTGCCCTGTAAAGCCACATTGGGAATATACCCTAAGTGTTAGCATAGTTCATAGTATTTACAGAGTGTGATTACTAGGAGTTGGACAGGGCTTCCTCTGGATGTGCTTGCCTGTTTGTCTAGGTGCTGAAGTCTTATTCATTTATCTACAGGTCAGGAAAAGATGTAAGGTAAGATGATGGAAGCATACCTTTGCATTGCAAAAGAACACTGATACAATCATGGATAAGAAAGACAAAAGAGAGAAGGAAACAAACCATTTCATGTTTATTTGCTCCTGCACTCAGCCCCACCCCAACCTAATTTGTTATTAGGCCATTGACATCATTTTAGAACCACACTAACATGTAGACATGTAGAAAAAAACTTTTAATATTTTTAAAAATTAGACAATCCTGTTAAAATTATTTTACACATCACTCCACTACATATAGAACGCAGCATGTTTGGATTTTTTGCACTAGTTGTCCTTTAGGATTTGCTTTTGAAAAGTTCAAAGCAAAATGCAATACTTTTGTTATTTTCAATATTGCATTGCTGTAAATCCTCATCTCCCAGATGATTAGAGAATGCACAGCTCAATGGTATTATCTGCTTTGACCATCACTACATGGGGCAGTTTATGTTGTTGGACTCATGTCCACTTTGTGTAGAATAAATTTGATGATGCCGGCATTTTAGAGGTTTTTAGGTGTAAATTAATCCTGTCTTTTGCTGACTATATTTTATTAGTGGAAACCTTATCTGTATGTTTTTCTATCGTACACAAAGTTAACTAAGGTAAATCATACTATATCCTGTCATGCTTTCAAGTACAGATCATGATTTATTGTTTAGTACTTTGATATTTTTTAGGTACGTTTATTTATATATATATATATATATATATATATATATATATATAAATAAACGTACCTTAAAAAAAAAATATATATATATATATATACAGTATCTCACAAAAGTGAGTACACCCCTCACATTTTTGTAAATATTTTATTATATCTTTTAATGTAGCAATACTAAGGAAATTACACTTTGTTATAATGTAAAGTAGTGTAATGGCTGTGTGTTGAGTTATTTTGAGGGGTCTGAAAATTTACACTTTAATACAAGCTGTACACTCACTACTGTATATACAGTAGTATATACAGTAGTACTTCGATATTTTTTAGGTACTGTGATATTTTTTAGGTATGTTTATATATATATATATATATATATACACACAGTATCTCACAAGAGTGAGCACACCTCTAACATTTTTTGTAAATATTTTATTATATCTTTCCATGTGACAACACTGAAGAAATGACACTTTGCTACAATGTAAAATAGTGAGTATACAGCTTGTATAACAGTGTAAATTTGATGTCCCCTCAAAATAACTCAACACACAGCCATTAATGTCTAAACTGCTGGCAACAAAAAGTGAAAATGTCCAAATTATTTTCCCTCCCAATATCATGTGAATCGTTAGTGTTACAAGGCCTCAGGTGTGAATAGGGAGCAGGTGTGGTAAATTTGGTGTTATCACTCTCACTCTCTCATACTGGTCACTGGAAGTTCAACATGGCACCTCATGACAAAGAACTCTCTAAGAATCTGAAAAAAAAAAAAAAAAAATGTTGCTCTACATAAGAATGGCCTAGGCTATAAGAAGATTGCCAAGACGCTGAAACTGAGCTTCAGCATGGTGACCAAGACCATACAGTATTTAAACAGGACAGGTTCCACTCAGAACAGGCCTCACAATGGTGGACCAAAAAAATTGAGTGTACATGCTCAGCATCAAATTCAGAGGTTGTCTTTGGGAAATAGATGTATGAGAGCTGCCAGCATTGCTGCAGAGATTGGGGGGTGGGGGTCAGCTTGTCAGTATTCAGACCATTTGCCGCACACTGCCTCAAAGGAAGCCTCCTCTAAAGATGATGCACAAGAAAGCTCCCAAACAGTTTGCTGAAGACAAGCAGACTAAGGACATGGATTGCTTAAACCATGTCCTGTGGTCTGATGAGACCAAGATAAACGTATTTGTTTCAGATGGTGTCAAGCGTGTGTGGCAGCAACCAGGCAAGGAGTAAAAAGACAAGTGTGTCTTGCCTACAGTCAAGCATGGTGGTGGGAGTGTCATGGTCTGGGGCTGCATTAGTGCTGCAGGCACTGGGGATCTACAGTTCATTGAGGAAACCATGAATGCCAACATGTACTGTGACATACTGAAGCAGAGCACAATCCCCTCACTTTGGAGACTGGGCCACAGGGCAGTATTCCAACATGATAATGACCCCAAACACACCTCCAAGATGACCACTGCCTTGCAAAAGAAGCTGAAGGTAAAGGTGATGGACTGGCCAAGCATGTCTCCAGAGCTAAACCCTATTGAGCATCTGTGGGGCATCCTCAAATGGAAGGTGGAGGAGAGCAAGGTCTCTAACATCCACCAGCTCTGTGATGTCTTCATGGAGGAGTGGAAGAGAACTCCAGTGGCAACCTGTGAAGCTCTGGTGAACTCCATGCCCAAGAGGGTTAAGGTAGTGCTGGAAATTAATGGTGGCCACACAAAATATTGGCATTTTGGGCTCAATTTGGACATTTCCACTTAGGGGTGTACTCACTTTTGTTGCCAGCAATTTAGATATTAATGGCTGTGTGTTAAGTTATTTTGTGGGTACAGCAAATTTACACTGTTATACAAGCTGTACACTCACATTGTAGAAAAGTGTAATTTCTTCAGTGTTGTCACATGAAAAGATATAATAAAATATTTACAAAAATATCAGGGGTGTACTCAATTTTGTGAGATACTGTATGTGCTGTATATATTGCCAAAAGTATTGGGGCACCTGCCTTTACATGCACATGAAATTTATTGGCATTCCAGTCTTAATATGTAGGGTTTAATATTGAGTTGACCCACTCTCTGCAGCTATAAAAGCTTTAACTCTTCTGGGAAGACTGTCCACAAGGTTTAGGAGTGTGTCTATGGGAATGTTTGACCATTCTTCTGGAAGCACATTTGGGAGGTCAGGCACTGTTGTTGGATGAGAAGGCCTGGCTTGCAGTCTCCGCAGTTCCTCCACCCCAAATTGGCTCATCCATGTCTTTATGGACCTTGCTTTGTACACTGGTGCGCAGTCATGTTGAAACAGGAAGGGGCCATCCCTGAACTGTTCCCACAAAGTTAGGAGTGTGACATTGTCCAAAATGTCATGGTAGGCTCACATCTTAAGCATTCCCCCCTGGAACAAAGGGGCCAAGCCCAACTCCTAAAAAACAACCTCACATCATAATCCCCCCTCCACCAAATTATTTGGACCAGTGTACAAAGCAAGGATTATAAAGACATAGATGAGCAAGTTTGGGGTCGAAGAACTTGACTGGGCTGCACAGAGTCCTGACCTCAATTCGATAGAACACCTTTGGGGTGGATTAGAGCTGATATCCAAACAACTTTATCACTCAAGCACTCACTCCAATGGGAATAGTAGGCTTGCTGCTCTCCTCAGGCGGGGAACTCCAATCAGAAGTGCATAGGAAAGAAAGAAAGGAGGCGCAAACACCTGGTGCATTACCCTTGGACGCCTGTAAAACTTTTTATGAAAATACCAAAAACATGCTTACAGACATGAAGAGCATATATCGTATTGAATGAGTCCACCACATGTGAAAGTATTCATCCCTGTAATTGGACCTCTGACGTGTTTTGGGAGACACGCTTCGTTCCTCAGAGCTAGTCCACCTTTCAGCACAGTCTGATTTATACTGGATGTGCCAAGTGTGCCGACACTCATCACTCCTCCTCCCCCGCCCCCCCCGGTGTGCACTGGGTTTTTGTTGTTTTTTGGCCCCGCCCAGTGCACACCGGGGGGGGGCGGGGGAGGAGGAGTGACGGGTGGCACATCCAGTATAAATCAGACCGCGCTGAAAGGTGGACTAGCTCAGCGGTCCAATTACAGGGATGAATACCTCCACATGTGGTGGACCCATTCAATGCGATATATGCTCTTCATGTCTCCAAGGGTAATGCACTAGGTGTTTGCGCCTCCTTTCTTTCTTTCCTATGAATTAGAGCTGAGACTGTGAGCTAGGCCTTCTCCTCCACATCAGTGCCCGACCTCACAAGTGTGCTTCTGGAAGAATGGTCAAACATTCCCATTCTCCTTTCTAAACCTTGTGGACAGCCTTCCCAGAGGAGTTGAAGCTGTTATAGCGGCAAAGTGTGGGCCAACTCAATTTTGAACCCTACGGACTAAGACTGGGATGCAATTAAAGCTCTTGTGCATGTAAAGGCAGGCATCCTAATATTTTTGGTTATATAGTATATAGTATACATATATATATGTCACTATGTTTAGCCAGTGACCGGCTTCAAAGTGAAAGTGATGTGGCCGGTCCATAGCTGCCGATCACTTTCACACAGGCAGCAGCGCAGTGCCTCTCCTTCCTACCCCTGGCGGACACCACTCCTCCCGTGGTTTCCAGGTTTCCTCACCGGTGTCCAGGAATATAGTCGGCGGCTGGGAAAGAGAGATTGCAGTTAGACCAAGGCAAATTCATCCCTCGATCTCACATGCAAACAGTGAAACTGGAAGTGACGTCACTCCGGTTTTAGATGAACCCTTTCCTGGCCAGCACAGCCAGGGCACATATCTAACCAAGCCCATCTGTGCTTAGTTAGATGGTATGTAGGGCAGGGGAGACATTGAGGTCTATTAGACCCCCTAATGTCTCCAGAAAGAGTATCTGCCACCTGTTAAATGCTATCACATAGGGGTTTAGTAACCCCTTGTGACAATAATCAAGTAAAAATAAATATTAAAAAAAATTGCCGCAAGCCCCCATAGCCCCACATACCTGCGCAAACGCAAGCAATACAATATTTTTCTGTATTATTAACAAGTTTCCAACTACACTTTTGAAACAAACATCTCCTATCCCTGGTACCTCCCAGTTCCTCTACATTGCTCCAAACTAACATCACACCTCTGCAACAAAATGTGAATATGATACATGGTAATAGCATGAAGGGAAATAAGAAAACATATTCAGCTGTCTCCATATTTAAAAGATACTTGCCCATAAAAAAAAAAAAAAATAATCCATTATTTCCACAATGGGAAGACCACACTGATTTTCATTTATGGGCTACCCTGGGAACTAACACATTTGCATTTTTTTTTTTTTTTACAGAAGACTTATACACATATCCACAAAAACCCCATACCTAATTTGACACACTGATGCCCATCTGGTGTGTGTGTATGATAGTGCTGGACTGATAGAAATGATACTTAAATCTGATGGATGTACAGTAAAGTGTGTCTTTCATCAAAGGAGCCAATTTGTGATGGCATAGTGTATGTGGATCTTGTTCTGGTTCTAGGAATCTAACTCTCAGCAGGAGCACCTAGAACAAAAGTTCATATTGCGTAAATGTATTTTTGAAACATATATTGGTTAAGAATATAATAAAACGCTGATGCACTTCAGGGGCAAAGTCTCTCCCTTCTTCAGGGTTTGAACAGTATATGTTATAATAATCACAATGTACCCCACCATACATAAAGTAATTATTACGAGACACAAGAGCCTATCTAGCCTTCCAACGCAAAAGGGCTTATGTACGCTGGTGGGCCATGGAAACACTTGCCCCAAATGTGGGAAACTACATGCTTCACTCTCACAAGGTCTGTGGAGCTTTCCTAAAATCTGTGAATTTTGGAAAGCACAGGCACTATCTTTAGATTTAGACTCGCTATTGATGCTATTTAGGTGTTGGGGAAAAAAAAACATCCTCAGCACCAACATCGTATAGTTACACAGTGGGTAAGGTTGAATAAAGACACTGGTCCATCCAGTGTATGCGTGTGTGTTTTCTATATGTGTGTACATTGTGTTCACTAAGAAACACATCTTGCGCATCTAAAAGTTATTTAACATTTATCTCTGCATTCCCCATTGACACCATCATCTGTGGAAGATATATGGAGCACTATAAAGGATTGCACAAGCAAACAACACTTTTGTATTAGGGATGAACTATATTTGAATCTATTATTTTAGACTTGATTGAAACATTAGAGGAGTACATTTAAGGATTGCACAAGCACGGAGCACCTTTGGCTGTAATTCATTTTTTTATTGATTTATTTATAAGCAAGTAATTTGTATGAATTTTAGGCACAAAGCACTTTACTATGTGATTGACTGATATATGGTTTTGCACAAATGATTTTTTAGCACATTTGTACTTTAGTTGCTTTATAGTTAATGAGGTGTTGAAATACAGTATTAGGCACGGTTCACACCTATGCATTTTATATTGCTTTTTGCAGAAATGCACTTCAGTCCGATTAACATAGTTTCCTATGGGACAAGTTCACATATAAGCTTTTTTCAACCCCTGCATTTTTTGGAAAGGGTCAGGGACTCTTTCAAAAGAAAAACGGTGCATTTTTGGTTCAATAGACTTTAATGGAGAAGCTGCAGAAAAGCATGTAGTGCTTTGTGTGTCTTTGACACAATTTGCATTTTTGCGTTTTGATTCCATCTAACAACAAATTAACCAAGAAAAAAAAAAAGCATAAAAAAATGCAAAACGCATAAAAAAAACGTGCGCAAAATGAGTAATAAACGTGCGTGCAAAAATGCAAAATGCACAGCAAAAAGCACTGCAGAAATGTATCAAAAGCAAACTGCACCAAGTTCTTATATGGTATAGCTGCATTCTAATAGGGTGAGAGCTGCATATTTTTATATATACTATTTAAATATTTACTGTGCTCCTTTAGCTAAATATACACTAAATTCATAAACATCTATAAATAAAAAATAAAAATCTCCAGTAAATGACAAATAATCAAATACACATATATGTGCTGATAAACCACATAATAAATATTCATAAATATCAATATTAAAGTGATAAGTGCAAGTGTAATTAAAATTCATTGGACAATGGAAAAGTGCAAATCCATAAAAAAAAGGCCACCATAAATTTTGTATCCAGTAAAAAAATGTGCATCAAGAAGACCTCCACTGCAATTTCTCTTTGGGCACACTGTCATCCTCTAGATATGACACCCACTACAAAGACAATATTTCGCTTTGGTAAAAACATCCAGGCTTGTATTGCCTTGCTAAACTGCTCAAAGGAGTCTCTCTTCTCCACAGAACCTCCACTTATATAATTGAACCATAGTCAATATTCAGGTGGTGTATGGTTGAATAATCTCCTCTGCTGCCATTTGCAGCAAAGTCTCCTCTTTACTTCTAGTAGGATCTTTTATTGACATTTGTTAAAAGTTGCTTTTATTGTGCAAGATCTTTGTGCTTGCTCTCTTTTCCTTTTTATTTAGGCTTTCAAACACTCCTTGTTGCTGTAATAAAAATTCCCTCTTCAAGCAGCAGGACATGGGTGGCATGAGTAAACCTTTCCCTTTTGGTTGTTTACATCCTCAGTTTTTTTTCAGCAAGCAATAAGGATAAACAGAGACAGAAGAGAGGGTCTTGTGTTCTGTACTGTACGCAAAAAAATTGTATATACAGGTAATTTAAAAATCCTTTTTTGCCTTGATTGTACAGTACAGGACACAGACATATTCTTAAAAGACTGGGACTTCCAAGAGCAACACAATAAGCTAGGGTAAAAGACCCTAACTAGACAGGCACTTGTAGCTCATTACAACTGTAGCTGGTATCAGAGGCTTGAACATCTATAGCATACCTGTTAAATCAAGGACCGCGTGGAAGTCTTAAAAATCTGCAAAACAGGTTATTGATGCTGAAAGGCCCAACAAAGTCCCACAGACCAAGTGAAGTGAGCCTGAATCGACTCACTTCAAAAAGGGAATAAGCTTGAACATTGTCCTGACAAATCTACCTAGCAATGGTGGAAGGAAAAGCAGAATGTCCACTGCAAAAGACTTCAGGAAGAATAAAAAGAAAATCCAAAGTCTAAGGGATGCCACAGCCAACAGGTAAACTTGTACAGCGTGAACCACATCCAAGCAGTGAAGAGCAACCTTTCTATGGTGCTTATAAACCGGACAGAAAGATGGCAGGAAGTCATCCTGATTAAGGTGAAAGGAGGAGACCACCTTGGGCAGAAAGGAAGCTTTAAGTCTCAAGACAACTTTTCTATTGACCAACACCAGTGAGTTCAGCTAAGATAATTTCCCAGAGAGGTTCAAAGCAAGGCTTTTAAGAAGCTGTAAATACCAGAATGCGATCCCACAGCTTTACTAGAGAACATACAGGAGGAGCTAAATGAACAACTCCCTGCTGAAAGGTTTTCACCAGGGAGCAATAAACTAAAGGATGCAGGAAGAGGGTACCAAATGCCAACATTTGTTCCTTTGAGGGTACTTGGGTCAGATGCTATTCCAGGCCCAACTAGAGAAAAGCCAGAATATGTCCCACGGAACATTGTTTAGGATGAAACTTTCCCTGCTAGCACCATAAAAAGTAAACCTTCCTAAGTAATTTCCTTAGCATGGAGACGTTTTAAGACCGCCAGACATGATAAGCCTCTGTCCCTTAGGATCTGGGCTTCAACAGCCAGGACCTCAAAGCCAGTCACTGCGAAACAAGATGATCATGTAGATCAGGCCTTAAGACAGGAAAGAAAATTGCTCAACACTGACTGTGTTGATGGGGGAAATCTCTCCAGCAGCACTATCCTGCTCTGCTGGCAGAAGCACAGGGAGCATTCCCTGCTGGCAGAACACAATTAAAAGTGTTGCCAGCTATAGCCAGTAAAGCTAATCATTTGAGGAATTTTCATTGACTATTTTCATGCTCTGAAATTGAATCTTGTCCTTACAGGCTTAAAATCTGTGATGCAAATCTGTAACATTTTTACATTCATACATGCATACAGTCTCTAAAAAATATATGATTTTTTTCCAGTTGCAATGTTCTTGTCCTTTTCCTCATAAATTCAGAAATCTTTCCGACAAAGGCTTAAAAGATGTGTTGCAAATCTGTGCAATTGTTCGGTCCTCATTTCTGGGTTTTAGAAATCAATTTTAAAAAAGGTTTAAAAAATCAACTGTAAAAAAAGTACTATTTTTCAGTTAAAAAATACACTTTTTGTTTATTCAAAATGAAATATGTGTCCTCTATCTCTTTGTCATGGCATCTTAGCTAAAAAGTACATATTGCCCAAGAAATCAGTTCTGTTTCTCTTGCTTGTGGCTAATTTATTCTAATTTATTTCAAATTATTTCAAATTAAAACTGCCTAGTCTCTCCATCTTCCACTTGTGGCCAAATAAAAACACTTGCATGGTGTGCGGCATGTCCATGAAATATTTCTGGCTTTTGACAAATTAAATATTCTTTTTTTTTTTTAAATAACACATGCCTCATTTCTTCCTCCAAAATAATGGCCAAGTACAAATGCTTTCACAATGTGCAGGGAATCTATAAAATAATAATGTCTCCTGTCCTTGAAATATGATACTATGATGGTTTTTTATTTTTTAAAATTGACTTACCGCTTATATTCCTCCCCAGGCCCTAGTCAAACTGCTTATGTATTCTCCAGACGCTGTGCTATATGTTTAGCTGCTGTCTCTGAAACATGGCACAACAATTGTTTTGTTTTTTTAGTTTGCTTTAACAACTGCCTAATCTCTGGAATGTGAATTTGTGGTTTTAATGTATTATGGTGCACTGTGGGTTGATGGGTTAAAATTTTGGTAAACTTAACTATACAGAGTGGTACTGAAAAGAAGACAGTGTTGGCTTCATTGTTTATCAAATTTTATACTTTACAATGAATTTTACCTACAGTATATTGTCCCTGGTACTTTCAAGACTCTTAAAATTACCTAATAAAACCCTCTAAATCAATTTTATTGGGTTGCTGCTGTTGTATGCAAACTACGAATACTATTATAATACTATTAATAAACTATTATACATTAAATAACATATTAAACTAATTGTGGTATTATAGTGATGCCATAATACAGTGTCACTGATCTTGTCTCCTGTGAAACCACTGATGCTGTGAAACCACATAAACTTCTGTCTGGTCATCGTGAAATGGTCACATTTTTGGATATAGTGGTGAAGGACTTGAGCACCTACTGGTATTTTACTGTTATCTAGGTTCAAGTATGATTAGCTACTTTGGTCCAGCCTGGACGAAGAAGAAGAGGAAGTGTTGTTTATTCCTTTGATCTTACATATGTCTTTTTCCACTGGCTGAGCTATATGGGTGATTTGACTGTGTGAGAAACAGGCAGTCAATAAGTACCTGTTTTTTTGCACTGTCTGTGAAATTAGAAACAGTTGTCCATCCAAGTGGGGAACAAAAACTATTATCCACATGCACAATGTGACATTTCTTCAACAAATCCCAGTAATGACTTTCCCACTTTCCTAAAGTGATAACTGTAAGAAAAGGCACTACTCGACATCAAAATGTTTCTGTGAAGAAACAAGCCCAGGACTATTGGCCATTGAGAATTTGAGAAACCATATCTTCTAAAAAAAAAAAAAAAAAATCTCTTCCCAGCTGAGATCCTTGCGAGCCAGCACAACTGCCAGCACTAACACAAATGAACACATGAATAACATATACTGTAAGAAGTGCAACGCTTTGTAGTAACTAAATTCCCCCATATGTAATCTACACATCAAAGCCTCAAACACCATTGAATCAGGGATGTGCAAACTTATTAATCACAAAAAAAAGCCAGTGAATTTGTTTCATGAGAAATACACATAAAGTTACAATTTAAGACCACACTGTAAATCTTCTTTGAAACTTTCGTCTTTACGGCTTGATCAATATGCACAAAAAACTTCTAGTGCTCAGTGAGTCCCTTTGGTCACTCACCTTTTTGCCGGGGCCTATGCTATCATACTGTATATAAGCTAGGGCAGACATGCCTATGATTCTATACATAGGAGAATTTGTGATGTCATCAATCAATTTTATGTCAGCCATACACACGTTCAGACTAATTAAATGGGATAAAATGGGAAATCACATAGGCCATTATAATGGAATAAATTTAAAATTGCACATAGTGTAAAATCATTCAAATCAAATTTATTAAGATACAGTACAAATAAAAATTGCACTCATGTTCTGTTTGTGCTTATTATGCTTTCAGAGAATATTGGATTGGTTTCCCATCCTTACTGCTAGCACTATAAACTGGACACCTGCTCTTTCTGACTTTCTCTGAGGTTTAAAGATCGAATATGCACTCTGCTCTTTATCTGCTATATTTCAATTTAGATTTCATAGTGCATGACCAGCTTAAGATTAATCAGCACTAAAAATAATAATATAAATTTAAAAATATCTACATTTTGCCACAATTAAAACTTACCACAGAGGAATCAAAATGAGATGATCAAATAAATACTTTCACATTTATTGATAAAGCAATTTAAATGAAATTCTACAGTAAGACCACGTGGAATCAAGGTTTTTAATTCATAAATGTTTTTGCTCTCTTCTTTTAACACCTCTCTCCTCAAATGTAGACTGCTTGGTTCTCTATTATAGCTAGTGAAAAGTGTTCGGAAATATTAATGCTTTTACATCCTTTTTACTCTTGCTTATTGGTTCTTTTATCCTAATACCTAGTTCCATTGTTGTGCGACTCATATTTACAACTATATGAGTAGTCACTATCATTTGAATTTTGCCGCTTCACACTAAATTAATTAGGATCTTTAAAGCTTAAGTATAGGTATACATTTTATTGTATAGGCATATTGGTAATGCATGGACCAATATAGGAATGTATGTCTCATACCAGAGCGATCCCTGTTGAGCTGCAAATCAATGTTGTAGTTGCAGCTACTATAGTGATAGCAGCAATTTTCCAGGTCCAATGCTGAGGGGCTTCCTTTCTGCATGGTACGCTAAGGAGTTACTCACTGAGTACTGCCACCATTTACTGACCTGTTGTTTTTTTCTATAAACACAAGGAATTCCCTGATTGTATGAGGTGGAGAGGCAGGGTGGTGATACTACAATCTCCACTTCGTCCAATCAAAGAATGCCTTGTATTCATTGAAAAAATACAATGCCACGCCTAAATGGCAACAGTGCAAAATGAGCAACCCCCTGTGGTTAATATACAGAAGGGTAACTGTTAAGCATAGGACCCAGAAGACTGCTACTATCACTGTAGTCGAAGCAACAACTACAATGATTTGCAGCTTCCATAAAGATTACTCAGGAATGAGATATTCATACTTACATAGTTCCAAGATGGACCATTGTAACTATGCACTAAATCTCATACCTAAACTTCAGCTTTAGCTAAATGTAGTTAATACATTAGCAACAAGAATCACATAGTCGAACAAGCTAGTGTAAATTAAAAGCGACATTTTCGGATGGATTAATTAAAGGCAAATAGACTGTGCACTTTGCAAGTCCAAATGCACGAATTTTCCCCAGAGCTTAGTAAACAAGGTGAAACTCTGTTCATTTCCATCATACAATCATGTGCAAGAAAAAATCCTTTTTTTTTTTTTAGGTAAATATATTTCTATTGTTTAACAGAAAGACAAAAGTAGAACAATAACAGTAGTAGGGGTATTGCCTGCTATAAACGTTTTGCTATAATTAATGGGGTTAAACCAGGCCCATGACAAGCATACATGCGTTACCATGAGGGAAGTAAACATCCCATAAGTTGGTAGAATATTGGGGTGCTTGAATGGTACACAAGGAAACTTAAAAACATTTAGGAACAAGAAGGATAAAGGGAAGAGAGGGAAAGAGAGAAAGGGGGATAGGTGAGGTTAGGGGAGAGCTATGGGAGAGAGAAGGGGTGTTCTTCAGCAACCCGCATGGCCAGGTAGATAAGTATTACTGTTATGGAGTCAGATAAAATAGATTAATCACAATATATCTTTAAGGGCAGTAGAAGTGGAGAATATCAGCCAAACGCACAATAAGATGTTGAATTTCTCGAGTGAGTCATTGTCCATTGCCAGCATCTCCTCCATCCTCCCTATAACGTTGACTGTAGAAACCCACAAGGACAAGGAAGGAGGTGTATCTGTCTTCCAAAACAAAGGGATGCTTTTTCCTTTTTTTTAATTTTACCTGCACCTGATTGGGTACTCTTTACAAAGTGCAGCTATACCACATTACATTTACTAAGGAAAATTAGTGCAACTGCACTTGTAAAGTGCAACTGCACTAGCAAACTGCACAGTCTATATGCCTTTAGTAAATAAAACCCTTTGTGTCTATGTATTCTTAACTTGAAAATGTCCTTTCTTTTGTTCTCATTCTCCTCCACATCTCCAAATGTATTTATTTATTTTTTGCTTCTGTGATCGGACTTGCTGTTACAAGGTGGTTACATTCATTTTCCATGGTTCCACTGTATGTAGGAACATAGCCAACCTCACTTTCTTGGTCCTGAGAAGGACTAGAGACAATGGATTAATGTACCATGGGATTCGTACTGCGCATAGAGCAGTACATATAAACGTAACTAATGTGCACTGTTCCTTCCAAAGAATTGGAAGTAAGAGGAAAAAAGAGAGATTTACTACCCCTTAGGCGATGTTACAAGGAGGAAGAAAAACACAGCAATAAATTATTTATTGATAAATGGATTACAGGGACATTAGGTAATGGCTCGGTATGGATGGTTTTTGGAAGATAAGGATATTTTTCAGTGTCATTTTAACAGTATGCAGAGAAAACACAAACTTTAAGTGCTATTACAAAAACAATTGAATATAATGATATAGAAAAATGCAAACTGTTGATACGAGTAGAAAAATTTGAGGTATAGTGAAAATTCAAAAGACAGATCTCTTTGCTTGTGTTCTGATTTTTAATCTATAATTATGAGCTGATGGCTTTTAAGAATATCTTTGTTTATAATTTAAGCAGTCAGTTTAGCTGGAAAGCCTGGGTTTTAAAAACATGCATAATATGTATGTTAATACTGAGAACAAAATATTGATGCATTACAAATGAATTGTTTGTTAGCTTGAAGCTTCTTATGCCATGATTATGTATTTGCTAATGCACAAAGCCATTTTCCAAGCTTTTTTCTCTTCTGCTGAGATGAGGATATCTGCATTGGTATTCAAATTAATGAAGGTTATTTTTATACTAAAAAACAATTAAGAAAAAGAGAAAAGTTTTATGGGATATTCACGCTGAGGTAGTAAGTGATGAGTAGGCACAGGATTACTGGAGTTGTGAAAAACTTTGAAAACATTGCATCTTACCAATTCTTAGGCCCCGTTCACATAGGGGCGATCCGACTTGGGGGGGCGACCTCCGAGGTCGCGGTGCGAGCAGTGCACCGCGACCTCGGAGCGGCCGCTACGGACTTCATAACATTAAAGTCTATGGCGGTCGCCTCCGGGTCGCCCCAAAGAAGCTCCGGACCCTTTTTCTAAGTCGGAGCGACTTGCGTCGCTCCTATTAGAACGGGCCCGCAGCTTCCCTATGGAAGGCGACCTACGGCGACCTGTGAGGCGACCAGGTCGCCTCACAGGTCGCCTTAGTGTGAACGGGGGCTTAGATGTGATGGCTGCATTTGTTTACTTTTTTAACCAGCTGTCCTGCAAATGTAGCAGTTAAGAGTGTTGAGACAAACCACGCATCATTGCCTGGGGTGCCTTCAATGATCAGCTTTTATTTGTTCATGTAAAACCAACATCCCAAAAGGAAATTAACTGTTTAGTGTAACTGCAATGTTAGCTGGGGTTTGGCTTCAGTTTGTCAGTGTGCTTAAATCTGCTAGTCCATCTAACATCCCCCCCTCCTCCCACATTAACAATGCTGCAGTCTGCTGTGCCCCTTTACCAGAGTGGGGGAACTCTAATAAAGGAGGTGTGCTGCTTGGCCAATCACCAGTGAAAAAAGAGGGGGAAAAAGCCTGAAAAATAAAATGAATGTCTCCACCACATTTAACCACTTCCCGCCCGCCCTATTACAGATTGACGGCGGGAATGTGGTTGTGTTATCCTGACCGGACGTCATATGACGGCGGCAGGATAACACAGCTCTGGGCGCCCCCCGGGGGCACGCAGAGCGGCGATCGTTGATGCGAGGTGTCAGCCTGACACCCTGCATCTCCGATCTCGGTGAAGAGCCTCTGACGGAGGCTCTTTACCATGTGATCAGCCGTGTCCAATCACGGCTGGTCACATAGTAAAACAGGAACAGCCGTTGATCGGCTTTCCTTAGTTCGTGCCTGACAGGCACGAGTAAAGGAGCGCCGATCGGCGGCTCCCCTGACAGGGGGGGGTCGGCACTGGTAATTAGATCATTGATTACCAGTGCAGACCCTCAGGGGGGGATGCCACTAGATCCACCAGGGATGCCCACTATGACCCCAGGGATGCCCACTATGACCCCAGGGATGCCCACTATGGCCACCAGGGATGGCAATCAGGGCTCAGGGAGCCCCCCATTGCCCTCCCCATCAGTGCTGCCCACCAGTGCCCTCCCTATCAGTGCTGCCCACAAGTGCCCATCATTGCCATCCTTTAGTGTCGCCCACCAGTGCCCATTATTGCCCACCGGTGCCACCTATCAGTGCCCATTAGTGCCGATCAGTGCCGCCCATCAGTGCCCATCAGTGCCCACCAGTGCCGCCTATCAGTGCCCATTAGTGCCCATCAGTGCCACCTATCAGTGCCCATCAGTGCCACCTATCAGTGTCCATCAATGCTGCCTATCAGTGCCCAGCAGTGCCGCCTATCAGTGCCCACCAATGCTGCATATCAGTGCTACCTATCAGTGGCACATATCAGTGCCTTTCAGTGCCGCATATCAGTGCCGCCTATCAGTGCCGCCTATCAGTGCCACCCCATCAGTGCCACCCCATCAGTGCCACCCCATCAGTGCCACCCCATCAGTGCCTCCTCATCAGTGCCTGTTAGTGCAGTCTCATCAGTGCAGGAAAAAACATATTTATTTACAAAATTGTATAACATAAACAAAAAAACTTTTTTTTTTTTTTTTTTTCAAACTTTTCGGTCTTTTTTTATTTGTTTAGCAAAAAGTAAAAATCGCACAGGTGATCAAATACCACCAAAAGAAAGCTCTATTTGTGGGGGGAAAATTACATAAATTTGGTGTAGGTACAGTGTTGCATGACCACGCAATTGTCATTCAAAATGCAACAGCGCTAAAAGGGGAAAATTGGCCTGGGCGGGAAGGGAGGGAAGTGCCCTGTATTAAAGTGGTTAAGGATTGGTAAAAGCGTAGCACTTTGGGGTTGATTTACTAAAAGCAAATATACTGCACAGTTGCATTCTGCAGTTGCTCCAGACCTTAGTAAATTAGGTAAAACTTCACTTTGCAAATAATACCCAATCCCATGCAAGGAAAATAAAAAACAGCATTCTTGCTTGCACATGATCAGATGATGTTAGTCTGAAGAGGTCCCCCTCATTTACTAAGCTCTGGAGCACCTGCAGTTGCAAAATGCACAGTCTACTTACATTTAGTAACAATATTGTTGGGAGTCTGGCGCTCCAATATTCCAATGTTTGAGAGTCACCTGGAATGGTAAAGAAAGGGCTGGAAAATTGAGGCTCCTTTCACACTTGGAGTCCGTTGGCGGACTCTGTTTTTTTGCCGATCCACCGCTGAGCAGGTGGATGGCAGCTCTGTCTCTGTGCTGTGTGCGGAGACAGAGCTGTCAGGTCCCTGCTGTTCTCTATGGGGGAATCGGATGAGAATGGACCACCTGTCCGTTCTCATCCGCTCTGATCCGCTGGACGGATGGAAAATAGGGTTTCCATCCATTCAGATTTGACGGACCGGATCGGATGTCAGCGGACATGTCTCACTGAGATCCGTTCAGATCCGCCTAAAAAACTGACAGGCGGATCTGAACGGTCCGCATGTGTGAAAGGGGCCTTAGTATGCTGTCCATGCAGGTGGTTGATTGCACTGTGATTAGGCTGCCATCCACAGAGTGTACACATGCTCTGTGTATGTACAAGAGAGAATAAAGGGGGGGGGGGGGAGCAGGACTGACACACATTTTGCTAGGATTTTAGCAAACTTTATTTTATTTTATTTTTTTGTGGTGAGGTAATCAATCATTTCTTTAAATATTTTCTGAATTTGGGAATAATCCTTCAGTGCATACTGCATGAGTGTGAGGATATAAACTCATATTATATGCACACATAACTATATTCGATTTAAATTGATATAATATGCTAAAGCGATTTTGTTATGATTTTAAAAACATGGAGACAGGGTCCCTTAATGAAGCTAGCAAGGTATGATAGTTGGTAATGTAAAGTCACGATTCTGTGTCACTATTTTTAGGTAGGCAATAAACTACAGCAAAAGCATTTGTGCATCAAACCCTACTGCTATCAGGCTAGGCTGAGAAATACATTGAAATAAAAGTTCGCATTGCCTTACTTAGGATTGTGTTTTTATACCATGGGTGTGCATTCCCATTGTAAAATAACATCTGAAACACTTATGAAAAGACAGATTTGCCTTAGAGCTGCCTCTTTGCCAGCTATAGAATTTTCTACCTTTGCAATATGCGAACAGGTTCTCTTTTACAGGGCTGCACATCCAGCAAGTGTACTGGGTGTCAATTCAAAAATTCTTAATCCAATGAGCTGGAAAAAAAACTATTATTTAACCTTATATACTGTAGTGTGCAATGTCAACCTTGCTGACTATTATACAAGCAAGGGAACTTACAGACTGTAAACCTTGGATGGTTTTTCACTTTTTCCTGTAAAAAACTATACAGCTCCACCAGTGTGCTGCTTGTAAAGTTAGATATGATTGTTGGGTACTTTGCGATGGTGTGGGCCATCAAGACCTCCTGGTTCCTGGTAATGGCTTGCTAGTTATAGGGATACTGTAAATTAGTGTCATAGCTATGTTATTATATGTTCCTTTGTATAAGGTTTGAATCCCTAAAGATCACTGTAAACTGTAATTTTATGTTTATTTTTTGAGCATCATTGGTTCCATCTGGATGTTGGGTTTTCTTGTTAAGGTATTTTTATGTGTCACATACACTCCTAAGCAATATATACCGTTTAACATTCTAAAATAGAGAAGAAAAAGGTAAAAGGTGTTCACAGAGTTCAGAGGTAAATTGGGGATACAATTCTGCTGGAAAATAATCTAACAATGAACTTTTCCTTGCTGGGAATTGAGATATCACTAACTCAACCTCCTTCACAGCAGGTGGTGCATCTAATTCTCATTTAGCTTTGTTGTTGATCTGTCACTTGTGTTCCCACAGACCAGCAGGCATGTTGGTACATGCAAGGTTCTGCTGTTACCTGTTAGCTCAAAAGACAGGTCCAAGACTCATAATTATACTGCTGTTGATTCAATCAGCTATATGCCCAGTCTCAGCCTAGCCAGACTATCCCATTTCTACATAAGCTGGGCTCATTCCCTCAGATATGGCCTGAGCAACAGGTAATATTTCTAGCCCCAGTGCCCCCAGGGCCCCCATGGCCCCCAGTGTTTCCATGAGCTTCCTAATGTCTCTGACTTTTTGAGATTTTACAAGTGACCTCTAGATTCAGAATTTTCTAGCGTCCCCTACTTCCAGAGAGATTCCAAGTGACCCCAAGATTCAGAGTTTACTAATGTCCCCAACTTTTTCAGTGATTTCAAGTGACCCCACATTTCCTAGTGTTCACTAAGCTGGACCCACCTTGTTTCCAGAGACTTTGCAAGTGTCTTTCAGAGCCTTCCAATGTTGTCTCTGTATCCTCAGTGTCCCTAGTGTTGTCCAGCCTATCCCCGATTGCTGAATTAATTGCCATTAACTTGGATCTGTAGCTTTGCAAGAACAACATTGTGTAAGTTACAGAAAATAGGCTTCATGACACTACATCTTAGGGGAAAATGAAAATGCGGTTACCATTATAATTGAGGTTATTCATCAGTCTAGTTGCCCAGAGAATTAAAGCTCATTTCTAAAATTGAAGATTTTGGCATCTAAAAGGTTGTGGGTTAGCTCCTGATGTGGACATCACTGTCACCATAAAAGAAAAGTAGGAGACAGTTTTACATTTGAAATGGTAAATTTAAGCCACTGTATAAGAAAGGCCACAGGTGTGTTGTCTTTAGATCACTGGGAAACCAATGGAGTGGAGTTCATTCTCCTGCGGAATTCTCCAAATTGTTCAATTTAAACTTACATACAGAGAGATCTCTTTTAAAGGTTTGAATATCCTGTGATAGTGGCTTTGTCCCCTGTCCCACTTTTGGGCCCTCTGGTTGCTGCACAGCTCATGCTCTGCTCTGGCGAGGGAACACCCTATTCTAGGCAACATTAGAAAAGGGTGTTCTAGGGAAACCCAACTTTTTGTTGTCCCTTGATTACACCAATCCAGTACTCTGGCCAGATTGGTAGCCTGGTGATAACGGACTGGGTCTGGGAAACCTGTATCTCTAGAATGTTTAGGCACACTGAGAGTGTCTGTTTTATTTTTTCCCAGAGGAATTGTATACGCTCTCGCTAAACCTGCCACAAAAAGTTGTTTAGGATTGACACTGGGAGGGATTGGAAAAAGTACAATAATCAGGGAAGCACATTTATTTTTAAAATACTGTTCCTACCAAACCAGGTATGTGTGGACAGGTACAATCTCTGAAGATCATGTGGAATGGACAAAAGTAGTGGGAGGAAATTTGTTTGGTGTTTTCTTTTTTATGCTAAGTACCTCCCCAGGTAGTCCCCATAGAGTCCCTAGTAGCTCCAGCATACTATTCTCTTCAGGGACACCTCCAGTTCTTCAGTGAAAAGTGCTAGATAAAAAGATACTCTTTCATAAGTGATCACCCCTATGGCTTTTTCATCAGAGGCCTTTCTTCCCCATTGCACAGTTTATGGAACAGTGAAAAGTCTCTTTTAAGGTTCACACTGTACAACGATATTATAAATACACCTACTTAATGACACCCAGTTCTGCTACAGGTTTCCAAGGTTACCAGATTTTGGGTAATTTTTACTTTTTTCTAGAAATCATGTACATTTTCCCACTTATCATTATCACATATTTTGGCAATGTCAGGATCAGCGACCAGACCTGGGTGCACAAACAACAACCACCAGATTGGGCATCACTCCATTGACTTTTGGGCAGAGGGTTTTTGGCAGCATTATGACTCACTCACTACACCATCAGCACTGGGGATGTCCATGGGTTTTACATGAGTTTATTAAGGGGGTATTAAGGGAGTCTCCAAACAGAAAGCAGTTCTCCAAACAATATTGATGGCTTCTTGGTGCCTTTGCTTTGTGACTTTAAAGGTTGTAAAGCTATCTTGAACTGCTTGCTATGGGATATGGCCTCTTGGCTGCCGGAGACCTTGAAGATTTGGCAACAAGGTCCTCAGCAGCAGACTAACACTCTGCCAGCCTTACAAGTTGATAGGCTGTTTTTGGATCAATTCTACCCACCCACCTTTGCAACTGTAGATTTAGAACCTTCAGAAATTTCCCTCTCTATGATTTTTGGCCCTGTAAGAACCTTGGGCTGATGCTTTAGTCAACTATGTTGAGGAGGACGTACATTAGGGAGCAGGGAAACCTCCATGTCAGGTACATTCAGCTGTGTACCCACTGCAACTTTACTGAGATTGTCACCCTCAGATATAGCACTATCTCTGCTTATAACTTGTTATAATCCTGGGAATCTTCAAAGGTCTCCCATTAACATGGAGTGATAAACCTGTCCTTCTACATTCCTCTCTAAACTACATAGATCAGTGGTTCTCAACTTCTGTCCTCAAGACCCACTAACAGGCCAGGTTTGCAAGATAACTGAAATACATCACAGGTGATATCATTCACTGCTCAGGGATTGCAGTATTCTAGTCTGCATCTCCCCAAGGTAATACCTAAAATCTGGCCTGTTAGTGGGTCCTGAGGACAAGATCTGAGAACCACTGACATAGATCCTCCACATCATCATGGGCGTTATCCTTTGTAGGAGGTGGCTTACTGTGCCTGTGTAGGTGTCATTAGGGATAACAGCTGGTAACTGCTGCATCACTTCAGTTAAGGTCAGTTGTTTTTTCTCTACAGCCTGGGCCAAAGCAGTTGCCTCACGTGAGCTTCAAGGTCTCTAACAGTTTCCTGCTGAATTGCATTAGCCTGTTTCTGCTGGGCAGCAAACAGTCTATTATTTTCTTGCTGCATTTTCCTGGATCCAGAGCAGCATTAGATTGGAGCAATTCCTTTATCATGTCTTCCATGCTGCAAATTCAGGATGTACAAAGCAGTGCACTGTGCCTTTAGCTGGTATAAAGTGCAGTGTTTGCACCTTCTAGCCCCCTCCCCAATCTTAAAGGGGGCTTCAAGGTTCTGATAAGTTCCTTCCACAGACCCAAACATCCTCCAGACCAGGGATATGGGGAATAGACTCTTATCTCCATCTACACTGTATCTTCCCTATGTTGGGGGCATGAAGCCTGGTGTGGTTCAGGGGGATTGCACGCTTTCATGCTTGGATAGGATTCTAGTATTGATTTTGGAGGGACTCTATGCTGTTTTTGTGGGATCCCTCTTAAAATTCATACTAAATCCTCATCAAAGATAAGGGCCTGGTATACATTTTTGGGAGATCCCCCATGCAATGTAAAAAAGGGAAATGTCATTTAGCAGCAAACTTTTGTTTTCATTCTAAAATATTATTGTTACTGTAGTACATCATACATGCATGTCACTTTACAGACAGGTTTAAGACAGCCCTCTTGCATGTTATTTTAAGGTATTTTAACGTTTCACCTAAAGCTTTATATAAGGAGCTGCTTCCCACTTACTTTTATTTTGTAAAAAAAAAATGTATTTGGTACATACCTCCTAGGGCAGCCCCTGGCTCACATTCCCCTTTGTTTGATGTGTGTGTCGGGGGGGGGGGGGGGGGGGGAGGTCCGATTATACTTTAAAAAAAAAACAAACAAACAAGCTATCAAAGAAATGTCCTTATATATTTTTTTTGTATACTTTTACTTTAGCACATCCCACAAGATTATTATCATTATTATTGCATCCTCTAAGAATGCTTTTTAAAGGATGTTTAATATTTTTTTCTTACTTTAAGCCTTATTGAAGAGCTTCTCCTCAATAAACAGTATTTTAAATTTTTTATTTTATTTTTTGCATTGTTTCCAGGGCAGTGCCCAGCAATCCTTTTCTTGCCTATGGGCTTATAAAGGGAGATAATTCATTTTTAAGATTTTCCTCCCATTGACTTCAATGTACATTAACTGCGACTCTAAACACCAAATCTTCAAGGTTTTGTTTAAAATGGAAGGGGTAGCTGGGCACTGCCATGGAGGACCGCCTAATTTCAACAAACTGTCAACCCTTACCATGTGTTGGGGGGCATATGAAACTGAATTTTTAATGCTAACTAGAGTCCAACTTTAAACATCACCGATTTTTTGAGGCAATATGATTCTGTGGCCTTCATTTTTCCTTTCTTTGATCCCAGATAGTTAGGAGGTATACTACAGGTCACACTTTTTATGTTTAACATTACCTTATGATCAACTTTCCTATTTAAATCACATCACTATTCTCAGTAAAAGCGGCGAATTATAATATTTTAGTAATAAATGTTTTCACATAAACCCTGTGAATATGCCAGACATTGAGGGCACCACTAAACATTATGGATAATCTTGTAAGATGTTGTTGCTTAGGGGTTTTGTGTCTCTATAATATGTAACAGAATGTCTGTACATTTTATGAAAGTTAATTATGACACATCTTCAAGACAAGGTCATCATCACAACCACACTGGCAAATCACACAGGATATAGCATAAAATATTCAGCTAGGTATAGAATTGGCAATCAGTTCTGCATGGCTTATTTTCATGAGAAGGATTTGCTTAGAATGTGAGAAAGGAGTTGCAAACTAGTGATCATTTTTATACAATACAACAAATAAAGTTTGTAAATCGTAAGAGAATGGTAATGCTTTAGATGAAAACACTGCAACTTTGTTTAATCACTTCTGGACCGGAAGGTTTTCCCCCCTTAATAACCAGGCCAGATTTTGCGATTCGGCATTGCATTAATTTAACGGCCAATTACGCGGTCGTGCGACGCTGTACTTGAATGTCGGTAATGTCGGTGATCTGCGATTTTTAGCGGGACTGCGACCTTGTGGCGGACAGATCGGACCCCTAACTGACATTTTTGACATTTTTGGGGGGACCAGTGACATTAGTACAGTAATCAGTGCTAAAAATATGCACTGTTACTGTAATAATGACACTGGCAGGGAAGGGGTTAACATTGTGGGTGATATAGGGGCTAAATGTGAGCCTAGGGGAGTGATTCTAACTGTGGGGGTGTGGCTTCTGAAATGATCATAGAGACATGTAATCCTATATAGAAGGATCACAGGGGCTCTATGATCATTCCAGGGAGAAGAACGGTCAGCTGTGTTTACAACAGCTGACCATTCTTCTCTCTCAGCTGGAAATGATCATGAGTGTCAGGCGGCAATCGGAGCTGCCTGACCTGTACATCGGCTTACCTGCTGCAGAGTGGGGGCGGGAGCATGCCGCCAGTGGCGCGCGCTCGCCCCCAGCTGCCTGCTCCCGACCGACGTAGACCTACGTCGATTTGCGCAGCAGAGCCACATTGCCGCAGTAAATAGGCGGTGGCCGGTCGGGAACCAGTTAAGGCCCCTTGCACACTTGCGCATCTTTGATGTGACTTGAAGCAATGTGGACCTCAAGTCACATCAAGGTCGGACCAAAGTAGTGCAGGGACTACTTTGAAGTCGCTGCGACTTGAAGTTGCACATATATGAATGGTACTCATTGGAAATGATGGGTTATGCCTTTGCAGTCCCAAGTCGGAGGACAAGTTGCACAAGTGTGAAAGGGGACTTAGTCAGAAAAACATTTTTTAACTTTATCTGAGTACAGTACTATAAAATCCACAATTTTGTTTTGTTGATTAATACTGTGCTGTGCATTACCTTCCTCATGTGCCAGCAAGTAGGTTGTAGATATGAGAGAAAAATGCATTGACCAGTACATACAGTGGTTTGCATTTACACAGGAGCATACAGGATTATTTAAAAGGTAAGTACAGCAACAAATATAGGGGTATAGCATCAGATGAATGCCAATTGGAAAATTCTAATTTTAGTTTTTGTTGTTACAATTTGAGGTTCACTAAACGAATTAACCAACCAACCAAACAGAACATAAGAAAGCTTCCACCTCCCATATTGTTAAAGGGTAACTCCACTTTTGTAGAAAAAAAAAATTGAAAATTATAAAATATAATATAGCATGTACAATTGCGAAACAAGCCCTAATGTAGTTGAATGTTATTAAAAATTACCTTTCCTTTTCAATATGCAGCGCTGTAATTTTCTGTAAAATGCAATATAGCTACATGGAGACGTTCCATACACAGAATATGTATAGAACGCCCCGCCAGAACTATCACTTTCTGCTTGTGTGATTGGCTTACTGATTTTCCCAGAAGTTTGCACTAAGATACAATTCAAATTTTGGTC